>NC_080079.1:12083784-12683784 GCF_949987535.1 Balaenoptera acutorostrata | reverse complement strand
GGCATAGGGGTCTATGGCGCGCGGGTCGAGATCCCGCAGCAGGTTGAAGACGTGCAGGGGCAGCCAGCAGACGGCGAACACCACCACCACCACCACCAGCAGGCAGAAGGTGCGGCGGCGGCGCGCGCGATCCCAGTCCGCTTGGCTCGGGGTCACGCAGCCCGGCACCACGCGGTTGCGGAGCTTCACCGACACCCGGACGTAAGACAGGAGGATGACCAGCAGGGGGAGCAGATAGGTGACGA
Organism: Balaenoptera acutorostrata; assembly: GCF_949987535.1. Classification (NCBI taxonomy): domain Eukaryota; kingdom Metazoa; phylum Chordata; class Mammalia; order Artiodactyla; family Balaenopteridae; genus Balaenoptera; species Balaenoptera acutorostrata. Next base: position 12,683,539 of record NC_080079.1, on the reverse strand, counting down.
GCAGCAGCCCCCAAGCGTAGAGCTGGCGTTGGCGCTCCTGGGACCCCCAGAACTCCTCGCAGAGGCGCACGCGGTGTGGCTTGAGCTCGACGTGGTAGGTGTGCAGGGCGGCCGGCAGCGCCAGCACCGCGGACAGCGCCCAGATGGCCAGCACCGCGTAGGCGCTGAGGCGCAGCGAGATGCGCCGGCGCAGAGGGTGCACCAGCACGACGTAGCGGTCTACCGCGATAGTGGTGAGCGTGAACACAGACACATAGACGGTGACGGGCTGCAAGAAGAAGACCAGGTGGCACAGGCCGCCGCCGAACACCCAGCCGCGTGGCTCGAAAGCGTAGGCCAGCGTGAGCGGCACGCAGGCGGTGCACATGAGCACATCCGACAAGGCCAGGTTACCGATCAGGAAGTTGGTCACGTTGTGCAGCCGACGCACCCGTGCGATCACCAGCACCAGCAGGCAGTTGCCCACCAGCCCCACGACCACCACGATGCTGTAGAGCAGCACAATCACCCCCTTCAGCTGATGCACCAGCTGCAGGCTCTGGAATGGCGTGATGGCCTGAGCGCCCGGACCAGCCGCCGACCCGTTGCCCACCAAGGCTTCGGAGCTCTGGTTGGCCGGCGTTGAAGCCGCCGGCAGCAGCCCAGAAAACAAGTCAGGGGCCCCGGGACCCTGAGTCGGCAATGAGGCCATGGCCACCTGTCCAAAGAGAATCAAAGTCCGTCACTTCCCATTCTCTCTCCGCCCCCTCCTACACCAGCTGCGCCCCCCAACACACACACACACACACTTCAGTGACCCAAATATTTCTCTGGAATGACTGGCCACAATAAATAACAACAAAATTTAAAGTGTCGTCACCCCTACCTCTGTAAAATTAAATCTATGAGTTAGATGTGCACAGGCTATTTAAATGCCTTCTACTCTATTTAGAGCCCTCGCAGTCCCCACAGGCCAGATCCAGGAGCACAGTCCTACCTGGTGACTGGGGCTTGGCGGATGGAAAAGCGCTCCGGGGAACGAGGGGGAGAATTCTAGCTGTCCCTAGAGGTTCTCCACCCAAGACGGCCGTGCAGGCTTCTCCGCTTCTCCGCGGAGCTGAAGAGATTCAAGCGTTCCCAGTGGGCTCGCGGCGCCTCCCCTCCGCCCCGCCCCCCACTCCATCGTGCCCTTGTACGGAAAATAGGGGCGGAGCACGCACCTCCCGACTCGGTGCTTAAGAGAACTAGAGGAGTGGATAGTGTGGGGAGAATAGAAACCGAAGAGGAAGGAGCGGCCGGAAACCTGGGCCGCAGGGGCGAGGGAGACCCTCTGCTGCGGCAGCTTGCTGCGCCCTGGGAGAGTCCCGCTCTGGAGGAGAGCGCAGTGGACTAGGGAGAGGACGGGCGTGAAGACCCGGGCTCTCGGCAGGACCTGGTGCTGTTTGAACAAAGAAGGCGCAGGGGAGGAAGTGGGTGGGAGTTGAGATCCACGACGGGATGCAGGGGAAAGATGAGGGACTCGCCCTCAAGCGCTGGATCCTGCGTGGAGTCCTGGCTTGCGCTAACAGAGTCGCACAGGGGCTTCTGTCAGGGATCTGAATCTTAGAGCTTGGAGCTCGCCGCAGGCTTTCGGGCGCCCGCGCTCCCCGGGACCCACTGAGCCCTCCCTCCGCCTAGACTGGCGACGCGATTCGAGAGTCGCGGGTCCGACCAAGCCCAAGAAAGTGTTCAGCACCACGGACAGCTCCCACGGCCCGGGCTGCGCCGCGCGTTGAGTGCCTGCCAGCGGACGATTAGGGAGTGCAGCCCGTCTCTGTGTCCTATGCATTTGGAGAAGGAACCTGGTCCCTGGCCTGGTTCAAAGAGCTGCCTCGCCGCCTGCTTCCTGGGTCGGAGCTGCAGACTTCAAGAGCTGTAGGGCGGAATGGAGGAAGATGGGCCGGGGTCTCTGGGGGTCGGAGGGTGGTGACTTGTTCTCCTGCTACGGGTCACCGCACATAATGCCAAGGACGCCGCTGTCTTTTATCTCCTTGGGTCAGAAAATGCAGCCTTCGTACCATTTACCTTAGACAGGCACACTTCAGTACCTGCTCCCTGCTACTCCCTTTTTCTCTCCCTCTTTCTGGGCTACCAAGCTCTAATCCGTATCTGCCTGACAATACCAGTAAGGAATGTCAGTTCTGAGACCCTACCCTCTCCTTCCTTAAATAAACACCCTTAGGCCGCCTCACCACACATGCACACACACACACACACAGATATGCAGAATTTCTACCAGGATAACAAACATCTGAAAAACTTAAAAGTTACATACAATCTTTAGTAGTATTAAGTCATCATTGAAATGTAAATTTAACCTGGACCAAGTTGGGGAAGGCAGGAAGGAGACTTTGTAGCCTCCCTCCTTTGAAGCTATCTCCTCCCTTCACATTTTCTTTCCTTTTCCCAGAGGATGGAGCTTCAGTGTGCCCTCTCTCATAAGCCCTTGTACTTTGTCTTCTGGCTGCAGATATTCCAGTTAGGCTGGAAAGAAGTAAAATGATTCTACTCTCCAAATTTAAGTGATTCACTCATACAGGGAGAAAAGTCAACATTGGAACAAAAGCAATCCAATATTATGCACCTGTATTTATTCTAAACCCACGTGTTCTGGGTTATAATCACTTTAGCTAAAGCAAGTATGATATTAAAAAAAAAAACCTCAAAATAAAATACAATCTGTGCCTGCCTAATCCCTTACCCAGTGATTTTTCTCATCATGTTCACCAACAGGGTTATATGTACCCAAGAGCAGAGGCACTCTTTTGCTTCAAAATATCTTTAACAGTGGCGCAGTGGTTAAGAATCCACCTGCCAATGCAGGGGTCACGGGTTCTTGCCCTGGGCCGGGAAGATCCCACATGCCACGGAGCAACTAAGCCTGTGTGCCACAACTACTGAGCCTGCGCTCTAGAGCCCGTGAGCCACAGCTACCGAGCCGGCGAGCTGCAACTACTGAAGCCCGCGCGCCTAGAGCCCGTGCTCTGCAACAAGAGAAGCCACCGCAATGAGAAGCCTGCACAGCGCAACGAAGAGTAGCCCCCGCTCGCTGCAACGAGAGAAAGCCTGCCCGCAGCAACGAAGACCCAACACAGCCAAAAATGAAATAAATAAATTTTTTTAAAAAAAGAATTCTTTAAGAAAAATATCTTTAGCAGAGGAAATTGTGGTAACATAGTTGAAAAGGATTCGGGATGTGCAGTTAGGCCTATAACTAGAGCCATCACTCTAGTCAATATCATTGATTATATAATATTAAAAATAGTAACAAGACAAACTTATCAACAACTAGAGGCCATGTAAATGTCAGTATTTGAAAGTTCAATATTGGGGTACCCTCCAGAGAAGAAAGTTGATCATTTGCCAAGCTCCTGATAAAATCTGGTAAGGGTTTCAATGTTTTGAGCTTTTGCAAGATGGAAAGAAAGTGAACATCTCAGAATAGAATAGCCCATTTTAGATCTCTATTCTCTCTGGTCCTCACTGGAGTTAAGGCTAGTGTCCCTCTCAGCTAGGACATCACAATTAAACCATACTAATGTTCAGACTTTCCTGTACTAAGAGTGCTCCAGAAACCTGAGAGATCATGAATAAACAAAAGACTTTTAGGACAAATGAAGGAAAGATAGTACTTCACATAGTAAATAGCAAACTACAGGACTGTATTACCTCCTCTACCCCCAAAGTCTTCAATAGCCCATCAAACAAAGACCAGAGCCTTTAGCATGGCATTTCCAATCCCATGCCCCCCATTCTGATCCTCCCTCTTTTTTTTTTTTTTTTGGTCTGTCTTCCCACCTCTGTCTCAATCCTTATATTCAGGCCACACTAGACTGTTGGACACAGACATGTCCTCACTATCCAACATCTCTCTTGGGGTTTATTCCCTTTCTCTAGAATACTGGTTGCTTCATCCCCACGCAACTTACATTCTTCACATCCTACGGGGCCCAACTCAAAGATTACCCTGTCTTCAAAGCCTTTTCCCTTTCATGATATTTCTGTCCTTTATTACATTCTACCTTTGAAATTCTGAAAGTGTTTCCTCCGGAGCCTCCACCAACCATGATGTAAACTCTTTACAGGCAAGAGCCAATGTCTTGAAGCATTTGTGTACCTACAACATGCCTGAACTCAGCAGATACCAAATAAATGTCCCTTTTGATTGAATGGATAAAAATAGCCCCCATTTATTGAGGGCATTTTACATGCCAGGCACTGTGCTAAGTACTTCACACACATTATCGCATTTGATCCCCTCAAAACTATTGTGTTGTTTTTGGCTGCGCCACAGGGCTTGTGGGATCTTAGCTCCCCAACCAGGGATTGAACCCAGGCCCTCGGCAGTCAAAGTGTGGAGTCCTAACCACTGGACTGCCAGGAAATTCCCCTCAAAACTATTATTATGCTTATTTTACAAATGAGGAAAGTGGTACTTCAAGGCTAAGTAACTAACCATAATGGCACAACTATTAAGCAGTGGGGCTGGAATCTCAACTTAGATTTGCCTGATTCTGCAAGCAAACACTCCACTACTGTACTTTACTGCCTCTGAATCCATGACAGATGCACTGAAAAATACAAGTAGGTTCTGATGGGGTTGAATAAATATAGGGAACCCCTCCCCCACAGTGGTTTATTACAGGAAGCTCTAACAAATTTGGTTACAACTCTACCTTTATTGTATTTAAGCTAAACAGATCTTTAGGAACTTCCCTGGTGGTGCAGTGATTAAGAATCCGCCTGCCAATGCAGGGGACATGGGTTCGAGCCCTGGTATGGGAAGATCCCACATGCAGGGGACATGGGTTCAAGCCCTGGTCCGGGAAGATCCCACATGCCGCAGAGCAACTAAGCCCATGCGCCACAACTACTGAGCCTGCGCTCTAGAGCCCGTGAGCCACAACTACTGAAGCCCGCGTGCCTAGAGCCTGTGCTCCGCAACAAGAGAATCCGCTGCAATGAGAAGCCCGTGCACTGAAACGAAGAACAGCCCCCGCTTGCCGTAACTAGAGAAAGCCCGGGCGCAGCAACAAAGACCCAACGCAGCCAAAAATAAAAATAAATAAATAAAATTTTAAAAATAAATAAATAAACAGATCTTTATGCCTCACCCAAATAAATGTCCCTTGCTTATAGCCCATGCAGGAGACAAAACCTTGGGCTGTATGAACTTCAGGAGGTGGTATTATGCTTTATGAGGACAATAGGCAACAGGACGTAGAGAACAGAAGACAGAGACAACAGAGGTAAAGACTGCAGTTAGGAGTCTGAGAAAACTGCTTAAGGGCTCTGAAGATTTTATGACAGCTAAGTGCATGCTGATACATGGTAATTAGCCCAAACTTATGAGAAACCACTAGAGGTCATATTTTTAATTACTAGGGAGGAGAGAGCAGTTTTTGAAACTTAAGTCCAGGCAATGACAGAATAGATGCTCCCCCAGACATGAGTTTTGTCTTCTAAGCCTGCCCTGTGTGTGTTGCAAAAGCCAGGCACCCCCTGGCTTCTCAGACTGAGCCAACTCAGTGTGGCAGGCTGGGCACCTACGGGAGAGGATAGCCAGTGACAGGCAGTGTGAGAATGGACACGGCATCACAAACAAACACGAAGAAAACCCCATATGCTTCCCTTAGACGACTTTGGGAAAATGCTTTATTTCATCTCATACTCCAGACATACTAATTATTGCTTCCAGCTCTGTCACACACACACTACTTGTTTTTTAACTCTTCAATTCAGCTTTGCCCAAACACAGAGTGGAGGCTTCAATGCTATTATTCTGACCAGAAATCATCTTTCTTTGGTTGGACTTTTCTTCTCACCCCATCAAAAATCAAAAGGGAGGGAATTCCCTGGTGGTCCAGTGGTTAAGACTCCACCCTTCCACTGCAGGGGCGCCGGGTTCAATCCCTGGTTGGGGAAATAAGATCCCGCATGCCACGCTGCGCTGCCAAAAAAAAAAAAACTCAGAAGGGAGCCGCAAATGGCCTCGTGTTCTCTAACCCAGAGTCATCTCTGAAGTAGCATGCAGGGCATACATCTTGCATGTCTCATTTTAATCTGGGCCCCATTGTGGGCCCCCACTCTTGGGCCTGGATACCTAGGCAACCTCTGGGCTTTCTCTAGTCAACCTTGTGTGAAAGCTCTTGACCACGCTCTTAGCTCTGGAAGGGTGAGAAGGCACAGAAACTTACTAGAGAGAAAACTTACTATTAGATGATCTCACCACACACACGTGGAGTTCAGAGGATTGGGTAAGGCAGCCCTTTATTTTTCTCACTCGTCACCTGTCAGGCCATACTTATTTCGGGCAGACTTTGGACGGGTCCCAGGGAATCACTAGATGCCAGTGGTGATCCTTGCTGGCAAGGTCTCAGAGTAGAACATCTACAAGTCAACTACACTTTCCTTTTACAGTGTAGATTCCTGCTAATTACATAATTTTATAACCAGACTAACAAAGTCTTGTCTTTTCTCTACCTTCACCGATCCAGAAGTTAGGCTATCTCCCCAGGAAAGGAGTGGGTAACCCCCAGAGTAACATGAGGAGTTGGGGTGTGGTAGGAAACTTCCCTGCCACGTGAGAAAAGGGAATGATAAAACCTGCTAATTCAACAGCTGTTTGTGATTCATCTATATGTGACAAGTCCTGGACAAGGTGCATTGAGTGAAAGATGAGTGAGTATGACACACTCCCTGCCCTCAAAGAGCTCACAGTCTAGGGCAGAATTTTCTAGAAACAGAGTCAGCTAGCAGAAGGAACTATGAAAATAATCTCAGGGTGCTGCTACTCTAAAAAACCCAATGTTAAAACTGAAAAGCCCTGTGGCTTTAGTAAATTAGCTATCTCTGGGAGTCTTGATTTCCAATTCTTTTCAGATTTACATATTTCATTAGAGCTGTTTCTCTAATTTCTTTTTCCTTTTTTTTTTTTCATAATGGTTTATACATGAATTACCCACTCAGCTAGAAATAAGGAAATAATACATTGAGTTAGCAGTCAGGGTATTAAGAATAAAGAGGTGCACACAAGCACTCTATATTGATGGGCACATTTGCATCAATCCTGGCTGGTCTATTCCTACACCCATCTCTGGACAAGTTTCTTCAGTATCCAAACACTTAATGAAATAAACACAAAAGATGTTTTCAAACACAAAGCTCCCCACCTCCAACACACATTGAAAAGGTGATCAATATGCTAAAATAAAACATAAAAGTATTCTCTAAGCCAATCTTCTGTCACAGCAAACCAAATGTTAATCTGCTTGCTCTTGGCTGGAGTGGGGCAGGTGCCCTCAATCCTTCCTGTTCTCTTTTAACCTCTTCTAGGCCCAGAATGTGAAGCCTTCCAGTTCCCTCAGGGAAGAGCTGCCTTACGTGGTCTCGCTCTGCCCGGTCTTTTCCCTGCTCCCACAAGTTCTAAAGCCCCGCACCTAGAGCCTGGAAAGAAAGGAGGACCTTCAGTCTTTGGTTCTAGACTGAATAGGCACAACGTTACTAGATGAAAGGAGACTTTTTAAAGGACTCTAGGTTTTAAAGAACTTCACCACTGATAAACCTCGTGCATCAGTTAGAGCTCTTCCTTGCAAACAACAGAACCCACTCTGGCTGGTTTAAGTAGAAGAGAATGGCAGCTCACCCCTGTAACTGCCGAGAGGACTGCGGGATCAGCCTCAAGACCCAGCTTCCAAAACCATCCTTGATGAAGAAATCTCCACCCCACATGCAAAGTTGCTGCCACTGCTGTCGCCTCCACCAATGCCATTTTGCATCAGGAACTCCATCTTGCAGCCATCACTGTTCCCCAAAGCCAGGCACCTCTGCAGCCACTGTGTCCCAACAAAATGGGGCCCCCATTTCCTTAGGTGTCCTCAGGTCCCGCATTTCTTTTTTTTTTTTTTTTAATATTTATTTATTTATTTGGCTGCCCCGGGTCTTAGTTGCAGCATGTGGGATCCTCGTTTCAGCATGCGGGATCTTTTAGTTGAGGCATGCGGGCTCCAGTTCCCCGACCAGGGATTGCTTCCCCTGCACTGGGAGCACAGAGTCTTAGCCACTGGACCATGAGGGAGGTCCAGGTCCCTCATTTCTAAATGAAAGTTTCACTCAGGTGTATCTGAGGGGCAGAGCCTGGATCTCATACCTTAGTTCTAATTGCAAAATATGCTGGGGGGGCTTCCCTCGTGGCACAGTGGTTGAGAATCTGCCTGTTAATGCAGGGGACACAGGTTCGAGCCCTGGTCTGGGAAGATCCCACATGCCGCAAAGCAGCTGGGCCCGTGAGCCACAATTACTGAGCCTGCGCGTCTGGAGCCTGTGCTCCGCAACAGGAGAGGCTGCAATAGTGAGAGGCCCGCGCACCGCGATGAAGAGTGGCCCCCACTTGCCACAACTAGAGAAAGCCCTCGCACAGAAACGAAGACCCAACACAGCCAAAAATAAATAAATAAATAAATAAATAAATAAATAAAATTAAAAAAAAAAATATGCTGGGAATTTGGGTTCTGACTTCCACTTTGATGGAAGATGATAAGGAATTTCTCCAAACAAGAGCAGATGACAACCAGCCATGAGTTATAACAAATATTCACTCTACCCTATTATCAGTCTTCAACACCAATTTTAAAGACCAAAAGCTATGAGGAGATCCATATGCTCTCTTAATTTGCTACCCTGCTTCTCCATCATTTTGAATGAAAATGTCAGATAAAGACATGAGAGAATTAAGGATGTAAAAGTATTATGTATATTTTAGAGCATGTTAATTTAGTTTACCCTAATATATGTAATAACTGTGCCCCACTTTATGAGAAAAACTCCCCCCAGAAAACAGCTTCCAAAGATATAAGAAATGTAGCAACACCTTATACCAGGGTTTCTCACGCTCGGCACTAGTGACATTTTGGACAGGATAAATCCTGTGTCGTGGGAGGCTGTCCTTTACATTATGAGATGTTTAGCAGCATCCCAGGCCTCTTCCCTCTAGATGCCAGTTGTACACACACCTAGTTGCAACAACCAAAAACGTTTCTAGCATTACCAAATATCCCCTGGGGTGGGGATAGGAGACAAAATCACCCCTGGTTGCGAAGCAGTGCCCTACACCAATACAGCACTTTTAAAATTCCCAAAGTACTCTGGCTTGGGAGTGCTACTAGCCTTCGTAGTTGGCTCTCTTCAGACAGCAAGACCGCAGAGTTGTGTTTCAAAAACATTGAATTTTCTCAGATTGTCCTCTTACTGCTTCTTAAAATAGCAACAGGGCAAATGGAGAAAGATGATGTTTAAGACAAAAAGAAATCCCTACGATAAGCACAAGTTGATTGCCAATAGGAGGACAGAAATGGTCTCAAAGACCAAATAAGGAAAAGCATACAGCTCTCGGGCTTGTGTAACGGCGCTGCCTTGTCCTAATCCCAGAAGAATCCCAGTTTTGGAAAATATAAGAAATTCATAATAATGCCCATCTCTGAAGAACGTTGAGAAGATCCAATACGTGTGAACAAACTGGCACACAGCTGGCTCACAGTGATGGGGGCTACTTTGGGGGAACCCTTTGTCCTGCCTTATGTCACCACCTCTTGTCAAGAGGTTTCTGGCGTGCAATTCCAACTCTTTCACTTGAATGTTACTTTGGAAGATAGTCTTTGTAATGAGAAGAATTTGCTAGTTTTTAGTCTAAAGGCTTTCCTTCATTTCATCCTTGTTTACCAGGCATGCAAAGCCCAGGGTGAGATATTGCAAGAGGAATCAGAGACCCCAAGAAAAGGAAAACATTGTCTAGAATTTTGCAGTCTAGTAAGAGAGAAGTCTACAAAAATCACTATGCTGTATGATCATGATAAATGCTACTACCACCACCTGCTGTGAAAGGGGGACATGAATGCTCACTGGGAAATTTACTAATTGCTTTAGTAAATTAGAACTGTGTTTACCCTTATAGATCATATTTATTTTAATGCACAAGAGTCTTCAAAGTGTTCACAACATTTGTTACTCAACCATATCAACATTGCACAGGTTGCTTAAACCTGTCCCCCTTCTTATGTTTATGTCAAACATACACAACAACTTAGGGCCCATTATGAAGGTTAAGTGTTCAGGTGGCAGGAAATGAACAAGAAGTGAGTGTTCACTATGTCTTTCTAATTATCAAAATGTTCTTCAGGCTGAAGCTTTGTGTCAGGAATCCATCCCCCTTCTTTCCCCAGCCGCCGCTCAGCATCATCTCTTCCCAGGGGAGGTGCTCCCAGTGATCCCTGCATCCCTAGCAGGCCCTGGTGTGGAGCCCTGGGTGAGGCTGCTCATGGCACAGCTCCTTCCTCCTCCCTCTGATCGTGTATGTCTTTGAAATGTATGTCTTTAACAATATCCCAAGAGGTCCATGACGGATGCTGCCGGGGCTGCCTATTTTTGATGTGATTATCCAGGGCTGGGGGGAGGTCCAGGCTGGCTGAGTTGCTGGACCTGAACTCTCTGAGACATTCTAGGGCAGCTGTAGTACCTGCCCTTGACTTATCTAGGGTCTCTTGCCACAGGCAGTCTCACTGCAACCATCCCTGGACTTCACTGAATTCCTGAAGATCCAGGACACAGTCAGGCCACCTTCTTTAGTGACACTCTGTACAAAAACCCCCTTAAAAGACATAAGGCTTGGCCAACCTGCCCAAGTCAGGATCTCAGCCCATTTTATTTTTCAACTTTTGATTGGACTCTTACCAATAGCCAGATATTAGCAACATGGATGGCATACCTAATCCTAGTCTATTAGAAGTAGAAAATATATACAAGTGCATTGATAGATAGATAGATAAATGATAGATAGATAGATAGATAGATGGATAAACATGGAGACCAAAACAAAACACTTGAAAGCCATTTCTATTACATTCTTTTCCTAAGGCAGGGACAAGACAATTTGCTTTCCCATTTTGATTCCTATCCCATTTCATTATTGACTAGAAATGGCTTTTATGGATGGTAAAAATCATCTCGCATCTGCATTGTGCCATTTAGCGGTGAAGGGCTCTTTGTGGTCACATTTACATGGAAACCATGACCTTACAGAAGCCCCTCATTCGGGTTTCCATTAATATATGTCTCCTGACAAAACACAGTGATGAGCCTAACTGCCGTCCACCTCCGAATTATTACGTACACATATCAAAGTTCATTCTGGTGTTGCTATCTAACGTGATGGCCCCTTCTTGTTTTTTTTTTTAGACAAAGCACAGAACTGCTATGGTCCTCGCAGTGTTTTTCAAGTGCATTGTTCATGTGTGCTCGCCCGCGCGCACACACACACACAGCTTTTAGGGATGGCAGTCTAGCAGTTAGAATGTCTAGGATGGGTGTACCTTCCCTGTGTTTTATCTTAGCAAGTGGGTCCTTGTCACCAGGGAAACAGCCCTGGCTTTCATCTGTGAGGACATCATGAGCAGTGTCTCAGCAAAGGTGGAAGAACAGAAATGTATTATTCTCCTCCCAAAGACTACCTTCATCAGAATCAACTCTGGCCCTTATTAAAAATGCAGATTGCGGGAATTCCCTGGTGGTCCAGTGGTTAGGACTCAGCACTTTCACTGCCTTGGGCCAGGGTTTGACCCCTGGTCGGGGAACTAAGATCCCGCAAGCCCAGAGGCAGGGCCAAAAAACAAAAACAAACAAAAAATGCAGATTGATGGACCAAAAGACAGACCCATTAAATCAGAATTGTTGATGGTGAGACCTGGGAAAAAGAAGCTATCACAAGTACTGCGGGTTCTTCTGATGCACACTCAATTGTGAGAACCACTGCCCTACAATCTGCCATTAGTAATCCTGGCTCCCTACTTCCCCAAACTTGATGAAGCAGCTGCCAAATGCAGCCTGGCTTTCTGCCACAGAAGCCCAACAGTGGATTTCAGCCCTCACACTCTCCTTATATGACAGATACTGGAAGACAATTGTATTGTACTAGCTCGGTGGTTTCTCTATATCACATCTTTTTCAAGTTACTTTTAATGACATAAGTAGCATCTGAACACATTCCCCTGTTTAACAGACATAAAACAGAGAAGCCTAAAATCCCACTCTCTCCCTCAGAGGTTATACCTGTCCTTTCTCTGTGCATTTACATGCATATATCTGAACCCGGAGAAAAGTACTGATGGACATTTAGGTGGTTTGCCACTTTTTGTTATTACAAACCTCACTATAATAAAGATAATAAAGATGTTCCAGATGTTGGTCAAAGAGTACAAACTTCCAGCTATAAGATGAATAAATTCTGGGTGTCTGATGTACAGCATGGTGATTATAGTTAATAATACTGCATTATATACTTGACAGTCAATAAGAGGCTAAATCTTAAATTTGTTCTCACCACAAAAAAGAAAGGGTAATTATGTGACGTGATGGAGGCGTTAGCTAACACTATAGTGGTAATCATTTTGCGATATAGAAGTATATCAAATCAACTAGTTGTGCACCTTAAACTTACACAAGGCTATATGTCAGTTATATCTCAATGACGCTGGAAAAAAGATTCCATATACTTATATTTGGGTTGAGAATAAGGCACCTTGTCAGTGATGATGTTTTCTAGCTGACCAACATATTCTTATAGTGCTCTATATTCATTATTTTGCAAAAACTCGAGATTCAAATTCAGAGAAATTAAAGTAAAATAAAATAAAATAAACATGTTCCCATATGCCTTCCTAGAGAGATTTCTCCAAGGGGCCATTCAGCAAAGGGAAATTTATAAGTCACAAGATATGACCCAACTCAAACTTATCAGCACTGCAGGGGACTCTCTTTTGCTTCATGAATTGTAACAGCTTATTAACTACAGCATGAGTTCTTATAATGGCCAGGTGAGGGTGGAAAGGAAATGCAGCATTTTTCATGGATGTTGGGAAAACCCCCAAACACCCCAACCTGGTTTTTCCTGCATGTTCCCCTTCCTACAGCCCATGGCCAACCAGGGCCTCACGATGGCTGCTGGGAAGGACAAATTCTCCTGGGGCGGGGGCATGGTTGGGGGAACATTGGCTCAGCCGGCAGGAGCTGTGTAAAGTGCACGCATTGGCCTAAGTAAGGTACTGCTTTCCACTTGGTTCTGGGCTCAGCAGAGGGACCTCTATTTTAATATGTTGTTGAAATGAGGCACCCGTGGGGTACATCACTGAAGCTCATAACCCTGTGACGAATAAAATGTCTGAGGCCAAAATCTCAGCCAGTGGACCCCTGGACCGGGTGGAGTCCTGGTGGATGGACCAGGTGGAGGGACCATCACCAGCCAGGATTTTGTAGGAGTGAGCTGGGATGAGGAGGAGCAGACAGCTTGAAGAGATATAAGAGGAAAGCCTTATGTTCCTGGACCCACGAATCAGGACACTGGGTGCAAATTCCCGCACTGAAAATAACTACCGGAGTCACCCAGAGCAAGCCCTACCCAACTCGGGATCTCCGTGTCCTCATCGGTAAAGCAGGTTGGAGAAGGAGAACTAGACAATCCCAAAGGTCTCCACAAGTTCTGATAGTCCAGGAGCCCAAGTCTGTGGTCCTGAGAGAGTCATGTCAACTATCTACACACCTGGATGCCATCACTCACTTGTCTGCACACACCTGGATGACATTATCTGTCCACACATCTGGATGACACCACTTGTCCCTGGTTCCTCCTTAATGAAAGATGGTCTACCTTCTAGCCAATGCACCTGGACATCCTTTTACAGCTTCACTTTAGTTTTCCTCTCCACACACTGGCCTTCTTACAAATCTAGGAAATAACCTTAGGCCCTTGGAGTCGAACTTCCCTGAGGGAAGATTCTCTGAAGAAAATAATTTAGTCCATGTGTACCCCTCACAACATTTCAGCTCTCAAGACATAAGCAGCATGAGGAAAGTCAACCTGTGTAATTGCTGCAGGCTTCAGAGTTTAGGAAGTTGCGTTTTGTTTGATTCTCATGATTCACCAGATCCAATCAAAAGAATTACGTATTCATTCTCACTCTTCATGCGTTTTCTGGTCGTGTGAAGGCTCTGCCGGTTACGATCATGCTTTTGCATGCAAGATTTTTTAACAATCGTAATAGTCCATCTACTGTTCTCCCAGCTACTTCCCTTTCATATCACAAATTTCAAAAACACACTTAAGGGATATGCTGGGCTTTTTTCCCTTAAATCAAACCCACAAAATTAAACATAGTTGGAGAGGTCCCTGAGATATTTCCTATGCAAGTCTCCTCATTACCAAAAAACAGAAAACACACAGGACACAAGGCAATAAGATGTTTTCCTAGAAACTGTCCTGCCATAAATCAAATGCTCAAGCAGCTGACAATCCTGGGAAAACATTAGGACTTGAGACCTTCTTGCTTTCATTTCTTTGTTTTATTTTTTTCAGTTCTATTTACTGATCTGTCAGACATGGATTTAACTATTTTGGAGGCTTTGCTACTCAAAAGTGTGGTCCATGCACCAGCAGTGGCAGCCTCACTTGCGATTTGTTAGAATTAGAATCTCAGGCCCCACCCCAGACCTCCCGAATCGGAATTGCATTTTAACAAGGTCCCAGGTGATCGGTGTGCACGTTTCAGTTTGAGAAGCACTGTGCTAGAAGCTTCTCCATCTTGCCTTCACAGTTGGGTTCTCAGAATCATATCCCTCATTCTGCATCTGAGCAGATACACCAGTACCATTTAGGAAAACCCCTCTATGTAGCTCAGGCCAATAATCAGGCCCTGAAAAGACCGGAACTGTTTAGAGTTTCCCCTGACTTTGTCCTGGTCTTTTGAACGGAAATGTCTCACCCGCTGCAGAGCCCACACAGCATTTTGTGCCTCACTGCTGAAAGCACCATGTCCCTGGGTCACCGGCTCCACTCAACCAAGCTCTGGTACCGCAAAAGCCATCCAGGGCACCCAGGTGCTTCCCAATGAGCCCAGGAAAAAAGACAAACATGGAATTCAGGGTAAAAGGGGTTTTTACAGGTGAGGAGACTGAGGACAGGCCAAGGTTGCCCAGCCACTCAGTAGCACAGCGAGGCCATGCCCCAGCTCTCTGGAACTCACACTCAGTGCTTTTTCCTCCGGGTGGAGGGAGTTCTCGTGACACTAATGACCACCTGAAAGAGGAACCAATTCATCTGGTTTTCCAGAACTTTCTGATCTGTCTCTTCATTCAAAATTGAAAACCACGCTGGCTGTGCAGACACAGTAATAAAAATAGAGAAAATGAGCTGTGCTCAGAGGCCAAGTTTGTTCACTCCCAACTCACCGCCTTTGCCTGGGCTGTGCCCTGCTCCGTCCCCCGCCCCATCCCATAAGTAAGGGCATCCTCAACCATGTTTATCTTCTAAAATCCTGTTTATTTTATAAAACCAAGAAAAAATGGACCACTTTTCCCCATTTCAAGCCCACACTGACCTCTTCCTCTTCCCAACTCCTGCAGCTCCAGCTGCCCCACCAGTTCTGGGTCCCGCTCTCGCTTGCACGCGCTGCTTTCTCCTTCCCCCGGGTTTCATTTGTTGGGCTGATTGCCCCCGTGAGACCAGCCAGGGACGATGATTCATCCTTCCGCTCCCCACGGCATGTGGTAGGTTCTGGTTAAGTTACATGCAGACGAAGGAGACTGACAACTTCCCAAATCAGCTGAAGCAGCGTGAACAGGAGCAGACCGGTAAGACACGATGTTGGTTCCAGCCAGTGGGGATGAGACAAGAAAAAAAGTTCTGCCTGGAGATAGAGTGAGACAGGATCTTGTCTGCTTTATAAATTTGACCTTTGCCTTTTTTCCTTCGATTCCTCGAAGGCAGAGCATTGACTTTACAGGAGAAAGAATGGATTTGTACAAGGTCTGTTCACCTTCCTTTTTTTTTTTTTCACTGAAAATGGCCTTTGAGCTGAAACACACTACTGGGGAGGAGTCCAACCTGGAGCAGAGAGCAGGTGGGCTTTGCTTTCCCTGAGACATTTAAAGAGAAACTAGAGAAAGCCTGCGTGCAGCAACGAAGACCCAATGCTGCCAAAAATAAATAAAATCAATTAATTTTTTTTTAAAATCCCTCATTTAATTCCTTCATAAATTGAAAGGATAACTGCTCTCATGCTGTACAGTTTGGGGTTAAGAGTGTAGATTATGGAGCCAGACTGCTGAGGTCAAATAGAGGCTCCACTACAGACCAGCTATGTGACTATGGGCTGTTACTTAATCTCTAGGTGGCCTCAGTTTTCCTGTCTCTAAAATGGACATAGTAATTTTTGTACCCATCTCAGAAGATTGAATGACTCAAGTGCTTAGAATAGCACCTGGCACAGAGTAAGCACTCAGTAAATATTAGCTCCAACTATCCAGTTTACAGATGAAGAGTGTGAGAGGGGCAGAAACTCGAAGCTCGGTTTCTAGAATTCTCCCCATCTTCCCTTAAGAGCCCAGCCCATCTGCTCAAGGCCAGATCCACCCGGCTGGAGCATCTCAGTGCCAGTGTCAGCCACCTGCCCAAACAGTCAGCCACCTCCGTCTAACTCAATCCACGCATAACGCCTTCTACTATCATGGGATTCTTTCAAAAATTTTAACTAGATGTATCTTTATTTCCTGAAGCCTTGTTGCTTTTTAGCACACAATCAAGAAATAAAGCCTCAGGGGTGAAGAGCAATGTAATTATGACAGAGATTAAACCAGTATTTAAAGGCTAATTTTGACGTGTACCTTGAGCAACAAAAATCAGAATAATATAAGCAGGTTGAGAGCGTGGTTGAAAGCACACTCTGATTCTAGACCACAATGGGAAATACTCTCAAGTTCAGGTGAAAACACTGTCTGGAAACATAATATGCTTTTCTTTTCTGTGGTTAAATAAAAATCTAATTAAGTCATAGAACGTGCCCTGGAGATCTCCAAAGATGCCATGATGTGATTTAATTAAAAAGGAAAATGTGTAAGTACGGTGGGCACACACAGATTCAAGCCATCAAGACATGGCGTTGCTGGGATTAACATAAAACTGGTATCGAGCACATTCTACACACTTTAAGACTACTGCCAAACTGTGTAAAAAGACCAATGCTTCTGGGACTTCTCTGGTGGTGCAGTGGTTAGGAACCTGCCTGCCAATGCAGGGGACACTTGTTCAAGCCCTGGTCCGGGAAGATCCCACATGCCGCGGAGCAACTAAGCCCGCACACCGCAACTCGCCGCAACTACAAAAAGCCCGCGCACAGCAACGAAGACCCAATGCAGCCAAAAAATAAATTAATTAATTAATTTTAAAAACCAATGCTTCCTAAACAATTTTAAAATACCAGTAGCACAAACACTCATTTTCAAATGAGGTCAGATCTCAGTTTTGTTTCTTCCCACTCAAAGATAAGGGAACACAAACGTGGAGAGGCATATTACTTTTCAAGGCCCCCAGTTCTAGGGTAGACAATCTTTTCCTCAGGCTGGTGGCAATTTCAGAGAAAAATGTGGGAGGGGGGTTTTCTGGCTGCAAGCCCAGCCTGACTCACTGTGAGGGGTAGTTACCAAGAAAATGAACACCTGTTGGACAACATTAATAATAATTATGAGGAAGAGGAGGACGATTAGTGGAAGAACAGGGTGTGAGTTAAAGGAGATGGTTGTCCCACGATCTCACTTATTTACTTAACACTCAGTCTGACCTGGAGCCAGCCTGGAAGAAACACAGGGGGAAAAGTAGTGTTTATATGATAAAAAGAAGGCACATCTAGGAGGAAAAGTTCATGGCACTGAGGTCCTTTAGGTTAAAGAAACAAAGTAGCAATTAACAAGGCTTGGGGCAGAGAAGGGGAGAGACTGAGGGTGTTAACGGAGTCCAAGCTCACTCTGCTTGCCACACGACAGGCCAATGTGCCAATAAATCGGAGACGAGGTGTTGAGACAAGGAATATGACTTTATCTGGAAAACCGGCAGACCCAGAAGATGGCAGACTAATGTCTCAGAATAACCATCTTCTGGGGTTTGGATGCCAGTTTCTTTTACAGCACAGAGAGGGGGAGGAGATGAGGAAGTAAAGTAAAAAGGCCATAAATTTTGCAAATATCCCCTGGAATGGCCAGCCTTGGGGAGAGGATGTGTTAATTTCTTTTTTCTTAGAGCCATCCCCAGGTGGAAAAGGGTCCGGATGTTTCCCTGAACAAAGGCACTTTGGTTTAACTTTCAGGCAGAGGGGCAGGGTTCCCTGAGGCAGGCCATTATGTACAGACAGTATCCGTTTAGTAAACAAAAGCAGCAGAAAGCAAAGGTTAAAGAAACAGATCCAACACGTGGATTTGGCTCTTCCCTGTTACACGGGGTCCAAGAAAATACATTAATAAGATTATCTTGGATATGAAGGTTCCTACAAACACACTTGTCATTGACATATATTTATTCATAAGAATATAGCAAGCAGAATTCTTTTATTCAAGACTATTCCTTTTGCATGTATTTTCCTTGAATATATTTTTGAATGAGTTAATTTTATTCAATGAATAGATCATCTTAAGGCTATAGTCTTAGGAATATGTTCTTATAAATATATTCATGATTCCTCATCTTCTTGTCTTTTCCTCTGGGGTCCCCAGCTTTCTTCCCTCATCATTAGTCTCTGTTCTTCAGGCTCTGGCTTCGCTAACAGAGAGTGAAAGCAAAAACAAACTGAATAGTCCTTAAAATACTTCCGTGAAGACAGAAAGAAAATCAGTAAATTAAAACTACCATGTTTTATCTTTCTATTTTAATTTTTCAGTCAATGTGGTGGATTGACAGTGGCCATTCAGCAAATTGGTTGTCTGTGAATTAACCTGATGGCAGGTCATGTGGAAAAGATACAAAGATGCGAGAAGTTTCAGTCAAGTCACAATGAACTCACTGTGTTAGTTGGTATCAAGGTCATTAGAAATAAGTTAGCAGTAGACTAATTAAAAAGCTACATATATTTAGATGACATTATGAATAATAATAATAACCCTTCCCACTGACCATGGTTGACTGAGTCAGAGGTGGCCAGCTGACCCAAGAAAGGCCAATCGGAATTCTTTCCTAAGACTTTTCAAATTGAAATTGAGAAAGGGATTGAGCCCTCTTAAGATTGAGCCCTTAAGAAATAAGACAGGTGTAGGGGAAGAAAAAATTTTCCTCAACCCTCGTAGGGTCTCTGGCTGGGTCTAAAAATTAAACTGACAAAGATCAACAGGACAAAAACGTACACATTTTACTGAATTTTTACATGTACATGGGAGCCTTCACAAGAGAACGAAGACCCAAAGAGGTGTCCAGAGCAAGAAGCTTTTATACCTTTTAGACAAAGAAACAATAAATTTGTGAACAACTGACAAGAAAAAAGGCTTGGGTTAGGGCTGATAAACCATGATGAAATAGCTAGGAAGATAAGGGTTGGTTTAACAAGGTTTGTTTGTACGGATTTCTCAGCCCCAAATTCCTGTGTCTGGCGATAAGAATTGTCTCCTTACTCCTGGTGCAGGGAGGGTACCTTCCACTTGGGAGATTTATTTGTTTCAGGGAAGAAGAATGAAGGTGGAAGGGGTCAGAGTGACCTTCCTGCTTCTGTCGTTTTTTTGTTTTTTGTTTTTTAATTCCTTCAACTTAAGATATTCAGTATGCCAAGGAGGCATATCTTGGGGTAGTGTGTCCTGAATGAACTCCATCACAGGGAATCCTGGGCAGGCCTGTTTCCCACTAAGTGAAATAAGACCCCAACTGAATGGAGCTGAGTGGCAGAGAGTAGCTAAGAACTTGGAGCAAGAGAGAGTCTTGACAGTGTCCAAGCACCTGGATCCCACTCTTCCTGAAGCCCAGATGCACCCTGGCCCTGCCCACAGGAGGAAGTGGCTAGTTCCAACCTGAGGGGATGGGTCAGGACATGCTTGGAATGAGACTTGGAAGATGAGAAAGACTGAGAGAGAAAGAAACATAGAGACCTGGAAGATCAGAGTCACCCAGCCCAGAAGTGCCAGTGGTGCAGGTGGCTGAGCAGAGTTTGGGCGAAGAGGGTCAGATGTACAGAAAAGGCAGGCTGGGGAGGCAGGGCCAGATCTGGAAGGAACCTGTAAGCCAGGCTAAGGAGTTGGAGCTTTATTCTCTAGGCACTGGGACCCAATGACAGGTCTTAAGTAGGGGCATGAAGCTTGTTCCAGTGGGAGTACGGAGGGAAAATAGAAGGGGGGATAGGTAGGAGCTGGGGTGCCCATTGGGAGGCTGCTGCAGAGGTACAGGTGAGAGGGGAGGAGAACCCAAGCAGGGCGGGAGAGCCACTAACTCCCAGTACCAGCCCTTCAGCCCTTCCCACAACTGAGTGTGGCTGCGGCTGAGGGAAGAGAGGAATCAAAGGGACGGGGACTATGTACCAGCCTTCTGGATTGTTCCACATGTTACCCCGGGGCACCTAGAGCACACATGCCCACCCTTTGCCCATCTTGGGTTCCTCAAATGCTAGGTTTCCTTCCAAACACACACAAGGTAGCAGGTGGGGCTCCATGACCTGATATTTATTCCACGGCCTCTATCGGGGTCCACAGGGGAAACAGCAGCTCCCAGGAAGGTGCTCCCTCTCTCTCCTGGACACACGGGCTCCTAACCTATTAATCGCCTTCATGATTCCCTCTTTTGTCTACTCCACAAACCATTCCAAATGCCTGTGCCCAGGCAGTCCTCCCAAATTGGAGACACTCACCCACGTGGGGCCCTGCCCCTAAATACAGCTCACTTCCCTGACTCTGTTTATCCTCACTTGATGCCAGGTGATAACATGGGGACCTGTTGCCAGGACGATGGAGCATGGCGTCGGGATCCATTAACTCTGGGACTTGCTCTGATTTGTGCCATGTCCTTGGCCACCGGCAGGATGCAAACCACTGCTGCCATCCCACCAAGACCGTCTCCTCTCATTTCACCTCCTCTTCCTCCAGGTTCCCTCTCTCCTTCCCCTCAAGATCTGATGGACCAGTGCATTCCTCCTGAGTTTGCTAACTCATCTCCTGTATCTACTGGCAAACTTGACTCCTCACAAACCACAGCTGCCCCCTCTCACCCATACGTTGTACACAGCACTCGCCCCCCTTCTGACAAAAGGCATTCTAAACTTACCTGTCAATAAAGGGAGCTCAGAGGTAATTATTTCTCCCATCTGCGCTTCCTGTTTCATTTTTCCCTCATGTTGCTCTGCATGAAAACGTAACACCGATAAAATAATGCCATCCCCATTACCGTAATTCCCCTTATTATGCTATATAACCAATTCCTAGGCCCCTTCTTCTGCAGAGGGACACTCCCCTATCCAGCCCGATCGCGGCATCCAGGAGCCCCTTCTCCCCCACTGCAGATGGAGGGCTTTGACTTGCTTCTTCTCCCTTTGTTCTGTGTAGCTGGTAACCCACCCACGTGGGGCCACTTTTTGCAATGGTTTTTTAAGTGCTGTGTTGCTCATGGTAAAGGTAAGCTTCTTTCAGGACAAAAACACAAATTCCCTTTTTGACACAGCAATTCAGGGCCTTCTGCGATGTCAAGAGGTATATCCTTAAAAGCACCTGTCGCTCAGGACGGGAAGAGATACAGCCGATTGTAGGGACACTGACTCTGTGTCAGCTCTTCTACAAAGAACTCGTCCTCATCCCTGAAGTCCTTCCACTGGGGCCCCTTCAGGATCCCCCCAGGCGGTGTGTCGGTGGGTGTGGCGCAAAAGAACCACGGCAAACTGACCTTCGGAACAAGGGGCTTCCATGCAGCATTGAGGAGACTTGACTGTCTGCCCTCTCAAAGGGATCTGAGCTCTCTCTCCAGAGGATGCTGTTTCAGCTCCCCATCGAAAAGCAAGATGGGCTTCCAGTTCTCCAGCAGGGACGTGGGACCCAGCTTTCCCTACAGCATGCTCAGAGCTGGGAAGGACTCGGCCCCACAGCTGCTTCTGGCCCAGCTCCCCAAGAATGGTCCCAGACGATTAGTGGGGACCCTGCAGCACTGCCCGCCTCAGGGCTGGCCACCAGCTCCGCGCAAGAGGCTCACAGCAAGCGCCGGACAGGTTACTCAGTGACCCTCCTCCTTTTCATGTGTCCTTCTACATTTGCACCACCCTGTTAAAAATAATCCACCGGGCTTCCCTGGTGGCGCAGTGGTTAGGAATCCTCCTGCCAATGCAGGGGACACGGGTTCGAAGATCTTCCTGGTCTGGGAAGATCCTACATGCCGCGGAGCAACTAAGCCCGTGAGCCACAACTACTGAGCCTGCGCGTCTGGAGCCTGTGCTCCGCAATAAGAGAGGCCCACGCACCACGATGAAGAGTGGTCCCCGCTTGCCACAACTGGAGAAAGCCCTCGCACAGAGACGAAGACCCAACACAGCCAAAAATAAATAAATAAATTTATTTATTTAAAAAAAATAAAACCCACCTTCCCCATAAGTACTGTGTTTCTTTGTTTTTGTTTTAATTTATTTATTTGATTTATTTATTTTTGGCTGCATTGGGTCTTTGTTGCTGCTCGCAGGCTTTCTCTAGTTGCGGCGAGCTGGGGCTACTCTTTGTTGCGGTGTGCGGGCTTCTCATTGCGGTGGCTTCTCTTGTTGCGGAGCACGGGCTCTAGGCGCTTGGGCTCCAGTAGTTGTGGCTCGTGGGCTCAGTAGTTGTGGCTCACGGGCTCTAGAGCGCAGGCTCAGTGGTTGTGGTGCACGGGCTTAGTTGCTCCACGGCATGTGGGATCTTCCAGGACCAGGGCTCGAACCCGTGTCCGCTGCACTGGCAGGAGGATTCCTAACCACTGCGCCACCAGGAAAGCCCCCATACGTACTGTTAATCTCCTAGCTAAACAAACAGAATTTGTGCTTAAATAACTGTTTCCTGCAGGGTTTGCAAATTTCTGTTTTTGACTCTTGGCTCAGCTTCCTGGAATTGACTGCAAAGTGTGTAGGTGTGGGCCTGCCCTGCCCTAGGGCATCACTTGAGATCCAACTGAGAATCTGAATAGGGAAACTCAAGCCTCTCCCCAGGGAAATACCAAACAGCCCTAAGGTACAGAGCACCCAGTGTCATTTTTTAAAAATGTTTTTATACACTTAAAAAAATGATAAAAAACGAAAGGGAGAGAACAACAGAAAATATTAGCTTCTGAGGGTTGTTTTTAAATCCTCCTCTAATTTTCTCCACTGGAGTTTCATATATGAATTTGTTTTTGAATAGGAAAAAAATTGTTTCTCCTTTACTCTCATATGCTGCTTCTGCCATGCTCACACTTCCGTGACCAGACGCGTGGGTATTTTCCCACTCCAAGCAATTCTGTGACGCCAGCTACTCGTCCTACAATTTAACTCCATTCTGACACTGTCTACCTGAAGTTAGCCTCAGATCCCACAGGTTAAAGGCTCAGCCCCACAAGACTGTCCCCACGCTTCAGACGCCAATCATAAGTCCAGGTTATCACTTGTGCTTCGGACTGACTGGCTATAAGTCAGAGGTTCCCACCATCCCCACCTTGGGTTTGATAATTTGCTAGAGCAGCTCAAAGAACTCAGGGAAACAGTTTACTTACTAGATTACAGGTCTGTTATGAAAGGAACATTATACAGGTCTATTATAACTCAGGAACAGCCAGATGGGAGACATGAATATGGCAAGGCATGGGGGGAAAGGCTTCGTGCTTCCATGCCCTCTCCAGGCACACCCCCAGCCCACCCCCAGCACCTCCACATATCCACCAACCCGGGATTTTTACGGAGACTTCATTTTGAACAGGTGGTTGATTAAATCATTGACTACTGGTGATTAAGTTGATCTCCAGCTCCTTTTTCCTCCCAGGAGGTGGGGCTGAAAGTTTCAGCCCTCTAATCACATAGTTCATTCCCCTGGCAACCAGCCCTCATCTTTAGGGCTTTTCCAAAAGTCATCTCATTAATATGAACTCAAGTGTGATTGAAAGAGAACTGTTATGAATAATAAAAGACACCCATTTTACCTTCATTGCTCTGGAGCTATTTCAGGAACTGGGAACAAAAGTGAAACATTGTAACAAAAGATGCCCCTATAGCTCTTATCACTTAGGAAATTACAAGGGTTTTAGGAGTTATGTACTAGGAACCCTGGAGGAAGACCAAAATAAATATATTAAGTGCTGGCCAATGGAATGCAGGAAGAATTGTTGAACACCACTTCCAGGTCTGAGCTCTAAAAATCCTCCTTCATGAGCTTTCATTTCCTTTCTGCCAGCTTGTAAAGAGGACAAGACCTTAGAAGATTTAAGACCCACATCATGGAAGAAACCTGGGTCCCTAAATAACAGAACAGAACAGACTAAGCCCAGCTGCCCACTTCCCCATAACCAGTACGAGACCTCACTGGACTGACATGAGCAAGAAGTGAAATTTTACTGTATTAAGACATTGAGATGGAGGCGGGTTTTGGTATCAGTCTACCCCATTTGCCTAGTAAAATAATTTTAAAACTTCCACCCAGAAAGTTTACAAAACAACCTCCATATCTGATATGCCTTCCACCATATTGACTTACACTGTGCAAATCAAGAATCAACCCGTAAAAGGCAAAGAAACAACTTGATTATTATGTTTCAGTTTCAAGGCCACAGTGACCTTACATTTAGATATTTCCCAGTATCATTACAAATAATTACCATATTTTTTCTCCCATCCCCAGGAGTTTGGGGAGCCATACTAAAAAATAAAATTAAACAAAATTCAACAAGTCACAACCACAGGAAGTTTTGGTGCAAATACCTAAATTTTAGCATGAATTAATACACGTTATGCGCATACTCATAATGTACCTCCATTCAGAGGCCTCCTTATTGGGAGGGGAGGGCTTTCAGCTGACACATTCTCTCCATCCAGCTCCCCTGGTCCTTTTGTTCAAGGCTGCTCAGTGGTAAGCCATCTCCCTCACCCCCCAGTCTGCACTCACCCAGCACCTTTCTGGCTTGTGCTCTCATCACAGTTAGTGAATGAACGTTGATTGGTACTTTCAGTTTGGTTCATTTTCCTAATTGACCATCTTGATACCTGGCAGCTGAACAGTTTGTTCTTAATTGCCGGACTTTGTCTCAGCTCCCACCCAAACATTCCCAGAAACTCAAATGTGTTAGATTTGAATGCATCTTGGGGCTGAGGCCCAGTCTGCTTTTTTCTTGCCGACTCCCCCCTCCCCACCCCACTGCCCAACACACACCCTCTCTCTTTTCTTTCTCCTCCAAATCCTACTCTCCTCAAGATCTGGCTGGACCACGGAGCTTCTCCTGAATTTATCAATTGAGCTCCTATTTCTACTAGGTAATGTTGATGCCTTTCGATCATGCTATATAATGGATATCTTCCTGATCAACAGTTATGTCACAATATCACAATTGTGGACTAGATATGTACCCAATACACATCACATGCATGATATGTACTCAATCCTATTGCGAAAATAGATGATGGCCGAGGGGAGGGGAAGGATAGCAGGCAGATTCCAGGGGATCTGGCTTGCGTGATGGAAAGAGAAGTGCACTTAGGGGAAGATGATTGTTTCACTTTGGGACATGCTGTGTTTGAGGTGGTGTCACCCAACCAGGTGAAGATTCGCATGGGTTTATGAATAGGTTTGCTGGGCCCTCTCCTGTGCAGATGCAAGATAAAGCCGTGGGTGTGGACCCTCTGCCAGCCATGCTGTTATAGGGGCTTCTGTACCCTGGGAGCAATTGGAGCATCTGAGTCGTGGGGATCAGCCAATTCTGGGCAAAAAAGGAAATGAAGAAGCATTTTGCCATCCAGCAAAGCATGAGGGCGGTCAGCATGTTTTTACCAGGGAAACAAGCTCTGCATCTCACCCTGCTACCCTTTCAGGGAGGAAATAACAAGCAGAAAATCGCAGGCCCCAGCTCCCCCTTGCTGAGTCAGAGTGGCCTCACTCAGGCTCTTTTTTCCCCTCCAGGGTAAGGATGGAAACATAATTGCCTTCACACGGCCAGCGTGGATACTCTGTGACAAGCCTCGGATGGGAGGAAACAGGGAGGTCACAACAGAGCCAGCTGCAGGTCAGTGGGGTCTGTGCCTTCTGCCCTCCCTATAGCGAGAAGGAAGCTCTGAGCAATAGGGCCATTGCTCAGAGGGGAGCGGGGGGCCCCAGAGCTGGCTTACAAATCAGCTGCACTGAATCGGGGAGCAGAAAAGAATCTGCTGTGACGACAGCAACTCCCAGGGCCAGTGCGCTCCCTCTCACTCCTGAGAAGCCCCAGGCTTGGGCTGGGTGTGGCAGAAAGGGCGGCCCAAAGAGACAGTCATTTCTGAACATGCAGCAGGAGAAGATCAGAAAGGGATGGGGCCCACACAAGGGCTTCGGGAACCTGCACGGCCCCCTCAGCCCTCTGCTTTCTGATGCTCCCCAAAGCTAGGAGACCCTCCAAGATAGTGTAGATACATTCCCTGCACTAAAGAAACTGGGGAGCTGACACCACATCTACTTCTGACTTGCTGTGCGACCGTGGGAAATCACTGCCCTTCTCTGGGACTTACTTTCCTCACAAGACACATAAAAGGTGATTAGCACAGTGAGAGGCTCGTAGCAAATGCTCCATGAATATTAGCTATTTTGATGATGATGATGATAATGTCAAATGGGGCATTTGGACGAATGACTCATCTCTAAGGTCCCTTCCTGCCTTATAGCCGAACAAGCAAAACATCTGTATTTAGGAAGCTGATGTAATAGTAATCATAGACACTGTTTACTAAACTCCTGTGTGCTGGGCACTGGAGTCACATTATTTCATTTACTTCTCAAAAACACCTTGCAAAGTAGGTAATATTAGCCACTATTTGGAAGATGACAAAATTGAGGGCCAGTGAGGTGAAGTAATTTGCCCAAGGTTACACAGTTAACAAATGGGAGAGCCTGGATTGGAAACCAAATCTTTTCATTATACCACTGAAGCCACCTCTGTAAAAAAGAGAGAAGACTTATCAAAACGGTGTGGTACTGGCAAAAGACACACAGACTAATGGAACAGAATAGAAAGCTCAGAAATAAATCCAGGCATCAGTAGTCAACAGATCTTCAACAAGGGTGCCAAGAATACACAATGGGGAAAAGATTATCTCTTCAATAAATGGTGTTGGGAAAACTGGATGTCCACATGCAAAAGAATGAAATTGGACCCTTATCTCACAACGTATACAAAAATCAACTCAAAATGGATTAAAGCCTTAAACATAAGACCTGAAATTATAAAATTACTAAAAGAAAGCATAGAGGAAAAGCTTCTTGATACTGGTCTGGGCAATGATTTTTTTGGATATGACACCAAAAGGAGAGGTAACAAAAGCAAAAATAGACGAATGGGATTGTGTCAAGCCAAAAAGTTTCTGCACAGCAAAGATAATATTCAATAGAATAACAGGCATCCTGTGGAATGGGAGGAGATACTAGCAAACCATATATCTAATAAGAGGTTAATATCCAAAATATATACGGAATCCATACAATTCCATAGCAAAACATTTAAAAAAATAATCCAAATAAAAAATAGGCAAAAGATATGAATACACATTTCTCAAAAGAAGTCATACAAATGGCCAAACGGCCAACAGGTATATGAAAAGGTGCTCAGCATAACTAATCATCAAGGAAATGCAAATCAAAATCACAGTGAGATAGGAACTTCCCTGGTGGTCCAGTGGTAAAGAATCCGCCTTACAATGCAGGGGAGGCTGGTTTGATCCCGGGTCAGGGAACTAAGATCCTACATGCCGCAGGTCAGCTAAGCCCGCACACCACAACTACTGAGCTCTCACGCCTCAACTAGAGAGACTGCATGCGGCAAACTGCAGAGCCCACGCGCTCTGGAGCCTGCATGTCACAACTAGAGAGAAGCCTGTGCCGCAAGGAAGAGCCTGCACGCCGCAACGAAAGATCCCGCATGCTTCAACCAAGATCCTGCGTGCCGCAACTGAGACCCGATGCAGCCAAAAATAACATTTAAAAATAAATAAATCTTAAGAAAAAATCACAGTGAGATATCACTCTATACCTGTTAGAATGCCTGTTATCAAAAAGGCAAAAGATAAGTGTTGGGGAGGATGAGGAGAAAAGGGAATCCTTGTGCACTGTTGGCAGGAATTAAACTGGTACAGCCATTATGTAAAACAGTACGGAGCTTGCTCGAAAAATTGAAAATAGAACTGCCTTATGATCTAGCAATCCCACTTCTGGGTAAATAGCCAAAGGAAATGAAATCAGGATCTCAAAGAGATTCTGCACTCCCATATTCATTGCAGCATTATTCATGATAGCCAAGATATGGAAATAACCTCAATGTTCACCAGCAGATGAATGGATGAAGAAAATGGGAGAGAGATATAGAGTATGGAATATTATATATTATATGGACTATTATTTAGCCTAAAAAAAAGAAGGAAATCTTGCCATTTGTGACAACATGGATAAACCTGGAAGACATTATGCTAATTGAAATAAGCCAGATGCAGAAATGCAAACGCTGCGTGCTTTCACTTATATGTAGAATATAAAGGAGTCAGAGTCGTAGAAGCTGAGAGTAGAATGATGGTTGCCAAGGGTTGGGGGTGGGAGTAGAAGAAACAGAGAGATGTTGGTCAAAGAATACCAGCTTTCAGTTACAAGATGAATAAGTCTGGCTATCTAATGTACAGCAATGTGACTATAGGTAACAATACTGTATTGTATACCTAAAATTTGCTGAGAGAGAAATCTTGAGTTCTCACCACCCCACCAAAAGAGGTAACTACGTAAGGCGATGGGTATGTTAATTAGCTTGATCGTGGTAATTATTTCACACTGTATACATTATCAAAGCATCAACTCATACACCTTAAATATATAAAATTTTTATTTGCCAATTATACCTCAATAATGCTGAGAAAAAAAGACAGAGAGAGAAAAGCCCTGTATCTAAGGTGACACATAACTTATAGCCTGAACCCAAACATTTCAGTGGATGACCAACTGTCTTGGTTTGCCTGGGACTAGGAGTTTCTCAGGACACAGGACAGTTGGTCATTCTACTTTTGAAAATGAAAAGGAATGTGACCATTCATTCAATTTGTGATACTTTCTGGTTTTCCTTATGATTTCTTCTTTGACCAATGGATTTTTTTAAAGATGTGTCGCTTCATTTCCCAGTATTTGGAGATTTTCTAGATACCTTGTTTTTTTATTTCAAGTGTAATTTCATTTTGGTTAGGTGGCATTCTTTATATGATTTTATCCTTTTAAAATTTATTGAGACTTGTTTTGTAGTCCAGTATATGGTCTAACTTGGTGAATGTTCCATTTGCAGGAGAAAAGAATGTATGTTCTGCTTGTTGGGTAGGGAGTTCTACAAATACCGACTAGGTCAAGTTGGTTGATAGGTTTGTTCAGATCTTCCATATCCTTTGTCTATTTGCTCTATCAGTTACTGAGAAGGGGGTAATAAAATTTCCAACTAGAATAGTAGATTCATTTGTTTCTCCTTTTAGTTCTGTCAGGTTTGCTTCTTGTATTTTGAAGCTCTGTTATTGGGTACATTTAGGACTATGTCTTCTCAGAATTGATCTTTGCATCATTATGAAGGGCCCCTCTTTATCTCTGGCAATACTCTTTATCTTGAAGTCTAGGTTAAGTAACTCATACGCTCCCTTCCAACTCAGAAAAGGAAAAAGACAAGAAAGCGTGTATGACTCTGCAGCAGGCCTGACTTATTTAAAGTCAAAGATAGTCTGTGTTTTTTCCACTCCCTCTCTTGGAGCCTGACAGATCTCAACATTTAGAGCGTCCATTTATACAAAAAGAAATGGTCTGTTTGATTTAAACCTTCCCAGATGTAATTCCAGTTCAGCTGCAGGGGAAGCAGCTGTTTATGTCAGATGGGCTGATAAGGCCCTTTGTCTTGGGAAAAAGCAGCAATTTATCTTCTCTCTTGGACTTAAATCCCTGGGCTTTGGGGGGGGCAGATGCTAATTCTGCTCTTTGAAAACCTCAAGAACATAGGTGACCTTCTCAGCTAACAAACTCCTTCTCGGTGGCTTGTCTATCATTTCATCTGCACAGGGATATGCCTGGATGGGGTAGGGCCTCGGGTCATGTGGAATAAAATCAACGGTTTAAGGAAGGGCACCACAAAGCCAGATCTTACAGAGGGACCACAGGGATATGAGGGGAGTAAAAAGAGAAGTCACAGCTATATGCATAGTTTCTAGTTTAAAAGACAGGGGAATGGTGTTCCCAAAGACTGGAACAGGTGCTGGTTGGTACCGTACTATTTCAGTTTTGTGTCTTCCATGTTCAGCACAGTGGTAAGTACCTAGTAGATGCTTAATACATCTTTTTGGGTGATTCAATAAATAAATGAATGAAACTGAAGTCAGAATGTGCTCTCAGGGAAAGTAAAGGATAAGTCAGGGGTCAAACCCCCGCTTCTTTAGGGTTCTATTAGTCAGGGTTCAGTTGCAGATAACAGTAAGCATTATAGCTAGTTGAAGCAGCAATGAATTTAATGCCAGGAATCGAGTGCTTACAGAGTCATCGGAACGGATGAAAGAAAAAATGATCTCTAGTCTGAGAAGAGATTCCCCAAAATGCACAGAACTGGTCCATCAAGGGAAGGGAATTGCTACTTCTGCTACAGTCAGGAAGCTGCAGCTGCAAGAAGCAGTTGCTGGCTGGAGGTCTACACCACCAGTGGTCAGGGGCCAGAAGCGGCCCCCAGCACTGCTGGCCACAGAGCTACACCGTGCCTGCTGGAATCTGCTAAAGCAAACAGATGCTTAATGCAGTTCTGAATCCAAGTGTCAGCAAGTGCATCTGATAGTCAATGGGAATCACTTCTAGAGCCATACCCGCAGGGAGTTTGGGAAATTCAGATCTTAGCTTTCCAGTCTCTGCCGTGGAGGAAGTTATCCTAGATGGTGGTTGGAACAGAAGTCTGGGGGTTCAGATTCTAAACTTTTCAAGAAAATCATGCTGGCCAGACAAGACACATCTCAGCCACACCTGCCTCTCTCTGCAAGCATGAGAGTCCTGGCAGAAACACAGATTGGAGAGGCTGGGCAGAGCCTGGGACAGGGAGAGGGGGGAGTAGAAGCCAGCCAAGGAAGCAGGAAAAGCAAGAGTGGGCGTGAGGGGGAGAGAAGCCAGGAAGGTGGGCGTGGTCGGTGGTCATCAGAGAAGGAGAGGCTGGTCAGTGGCCCTTGGATTTGACCCCAAGAAGCTCCTGTGAGGTTGGAGGAGGGAGCAGCAAGGGAGAGCTGGGAGGGAGGGAATAAAACAACGGTGGCCATTTGGCAGGATCTCATAAAGCTGGAGAAGTACACCCTGAACCCTTCTGGGGGAAACTCACACACACGCTCAGAGAGACAAGTACAGGCACGGGGACACGGAATTAGGGGAAATTACAGCGTGAGGGCTGCACAAAGCACTCTATCTATACAGTGAATACTTTACAGAAATGGAAAGGGAGCATGTGTGTTACCTGTCACACACACCAGTACAGATTTCAAAAACAAAATGTTGGGTGAGAGAAGCAAGAAGACAAATGACATATACAGAACAATACCACTTATTTCATTTTTTAAAATGCACACACAAAAAGCACTGACCCTGCTTATGGACACACAAGTGTATGCTCACTGCAGTGCAGAAGGGTCCACAGCAATCTAGCTCGACATAACCGGGGCGTGGAGGAGTGAAAAATGGGAGAGATGGGACCCGACAAGATGGCGTCACTGCTAACGTTCGCTATTTTTTAAAAAAGCGTGGAAGAAAATAGGATAAGATGTTGACAGCTATTAAAGTGGTGACAATATGGTCGTTGGTATATTCTTTTTGTACTTACTTTTCTGTGCAATTTAAATTTCTCACAAAATAGATTTTTTTTTTTTTAAGAAAAGGAGGTGGGTGATGCGAAGTGGTTTTGCACATTTAATGCAACTCAATGAACATTTGTTTCTCGCTGACATGTCTGGATCCGGTGATTGCTGTCCAGTGGGGCCCAGCAAATCCTGCTTCTCCGAGGTTTAGGCAAATTGATGGGGCTTCAGGCAACTCATCTCCGCATATGAAGATGCAGTTTAAAATCATCACATCTTCCTCTCCTGGCGGTGCGTCTCTCCCCACCCCGCGTAGGCTCAGCAGCCTGGGGGGAGGCGGACGGGAACCCCAGCCCCTGGAGCCCACTGCCCCCTCCAGAGCAGGAGGGAGGGACATCTCAGGATCCGTGGTCCCTCTTCAAACCCTCCCCTGAGCTTTCCCCTCACCTTAAGGAGTCAGAAAAGGATCTAAGGAAAGCAGGAGAATCGAGGCAGGGAAACAGCCTCGCAGCAGACAAATCCTCACCCGTGGGGTGCCCCCCACCTCACGTCTCAGGCTGTCTCCTCCACTTCCAGAAACTCTGCTCTCCTGGGCAGAGACTGAGTGTCCCCCGGCTGAGTACCCACCAACACCAGGCTCTGAGGCAGGCACTTAGTTATATGAGAGACCGGCTCTCTCATCTCCCAACAAGCCTGTGGGTGACAAGGTTCTCTGGTTACAAGCAAGAGAAATTAACCCTGAAGAATGAAAGCAAAAAGGAGTCTATTGGAAGGAGATTGGTTAGCTCATGGAAGTGACAAGAAGGCTGGAGACATGGGATCAAAAGAGGACCTGGAACCCAGGCAGATCCAGGGGTCTAGGAAGCAGCTCTCGCAGGGATCTTGTCAGGGCTTGGCTGCCGGGATGAGGAGCACCGGTCATCCTGAGGGTGTCCCCATCTGGAGTCACTTTGGCCCGGTTTGGTCACGTGATCACCATGGCCGGGGGAGTGCAGGACACCTTGACTTACGTCCCTTGGAGATTTCACATGGTGGGGAGGTAATTCCCCAAAAGTAAATCAAGGGGCTGTTACCAAAGAAGGGGAAAGAGATGTTGAGCAGCCAATAAACAGCTCATTTTTAGGACTGTTATAACCACATGCATTTCACAGATGAGTAGACGGAGGCCCAGGGAGGTTAAATCACTTTCCCAGGGGCACGCGCTTAGTGCAGACTAGATTCCAGCTCCATTCTGCGGGCTCCAAAGGCCATGGCTCCCCACACTGTTCCCGTGACTCCAGAGACCACAGCAAGTCGAAGGGAACAAGCATCGCCCCCAGAGTCAAGGCCCTGCCTGAATTTCACCGCCCTACACTGGTCGTCTGAAAGCTACAGCTTCTCAGAATGTCCGTGCATTCTCACCCCAGAAGGGAATTAAGGCCATGACCAAGCTCAGGACTTATTGCTGTGATGCAGCACGTTGCTGGAATAATTGTCTTATTATAGCAGGCCCAGGGATGTAATTTCTCAAACCATCTGGCTGGAGTACGTGACTGGGAAGGACAAATTAAGATGCCCTTGGAGAGACTAATCAAATAATAAATGGCAGACACGCTCCAAGAGCTCAGGTTCATGGAGAAGTAGCCCTGGAAGCTGTTAGGGACTCAGAGCCCAAGACAGCTGAGCCAGCCGGGCCTGTGCGCCTGCCCTTCCGCCCGCCCCTCTCTCAGTGAGGAGGCACCACCCTCCTGGCGGGGAGCGGGGAGGGGAAGGAAACTGGGCTCCAAATGGGAAGCTTCAGGCGTAAATGAAATGAGCTTGTTTCTCTCTTGAAGAGCCCAGTTGATCATACCCAGGGTAAAACATTTCAGATACAATCTTGTCAACATGATAATAACCAGTATTTAGGCTGTGCTCTTCTCCCAGAGACCCTGGGGAAAAGCAGGGATGGCTACACTTATACAAACATCTTCCATCAGAGAACTGCCTTCTGAACACGGAGCGGGCAGCTTGGAACTGGCCTGAATGTGTTTCAGATGAAGAGGTGGCATCAGGTTAAATGTGAAGGGACAGTCCTCTTCTGCCTGGCTCCCTAACTCGTGTGTGCACGCGTGTGTGTGTGTGTGTATGTCCTACAACGCACAGGACAGCCCCGAATAAGAATCATCCAGCCCAATACACAACAGGGTTTCTCCACCTCGGCACTATGACATTTGGGACTGGTTAATTCTTTGCTGTGCGTGGCCTGGGGCTGTTCTGTGCGTTGGAGGATGTCTGGCTACATCTTGGGCCTCTACCCGCTGGATACAAGTAGCTCCCCAGCCCTGCCTCTCTCCAGCTCCCTTATCCTTCCCAAGCCCAGTCCCACCAGCAACTCTGATAACCTAGGTCAGAAATTGCTGAATTGTGGGCCAAATTGGGCCTGTTTTGTTCAGTTTGCTAGTGTTTAATGCTTTTAATCAGCTACCTACTGGCAGAGCAAGTCAAATTTCCATCTCATCCTGAGAATTCAAAAAGCGAGAAAAAAAGCCGACTTTCCGGGCTGGAGCAGGGTGGGGAGCAGGGGCTCCAGGTGCCTTGTCACCATGGCAACCCTCCCTCCTGCCCACGCTCACTTCCACTCCCCTGAGTGACAGGCACCAGGTCAGCCTACACGCATTTGCGGACGTGCTCCTGGTCGGTGCAGGTGCTGCAGCTGAGACCTGGAGCTCTGGGCATCTCTGGAAATCACCTCCTCCCCACCTGAGGTGGTCCTGAGCGTTAGGGGTTCCCTAATACCACTCCCAGCTCTCCTTACCTCTCATTCCAAGGCACCTCACCATTCACCAAGGCTCTCTCACAGTCTCGAGGTCATCTTCTTCATCTTTGTAACAGTCCCAGAAAGTGAGAGGCAAAGGTACAATCTCCCTCAGAGTACAGGCGGGGAAATTCAGGACCTCAAAGAGCTCACGTCACTACACCCAAGTGACCCCACATACCAACAGAGGAGCTGGTTGGAGCCCAGGTTTGCTCCTTGTTATGCGCTGGATGTTTGGGTCCCCCCACCTGCCAAGTTCGCATGCTGCAACCCTAGCCCCCAGTGTGGCTGTGTTTGGAGGTGAAGCCTCTAAAGCCCTATTTAAGGTTAAATGAGGTCATGGAGGGGAGTCTGCTCTGATAGGATTAGTGCCCTTATAGGAAGAGACACCAGAGAGGACCGTCTCTCTCTCTCCCCCCCTCTCCCCAGCCCCAAACTGTGAGGATCATGTGACAAGACAGCCATCTGCAAGCCAGGAAGAGAGTCCTCAAAGCTACCAAATCTGCCAGCACCTTGATCTTGGACTTCCAGCCTCCAGAACTGTGAGAACATAACTATCTGTTGTATAAGCCACCCAGCCTGTTGTTCCTGAGCAGACTAAGATATACCACACACCATTTTATAAACTGCTTCTTTCACTTAATAGTGTAGAGTGGACATCTGGTGGGGTCCTTCCCCGTAAGGGCTACCGTGTCATTTTTAATGCCTACGTTCAGCTTCTACTAAGCGTTTCTGAAATCGAGGCTATTGATGTGTCAAAGCAACGCCTTCTTTCTGTCTTGGGGCAGGTGCTCCCTGAGGTCAGGATCCTGAGCCTGGCTGAAGTGAGACCCAGGAAGGGCCAGGACCAGCCTCGGGCACAGAAGTGAAGGCACCACCTGGATAAGAGCCCCGTCACAGCGCCTCCTTCCAGCGGCCAGGGAGGGGCTTCCTGTCCAGTTGCCCTGCGGGCTCCCTTCTCCCCTCCCTCAACACGCCCGTCACTCTCAAGCTGCTGCCTTGGGAACTCGCCAGGCAGAGGTTGGTGCCTTCTCAGCGTGATAGGGATAATGGTGCTGAGTCACACAAGAGGTCTGACTCTTTTTCAGCTCAATTTTTCAAATCAGGGCTGGGAGAGCGTTCTCACCACCACCCAGGCTGGCTGCTTGCAGCACCCACCCCTCCCCTCCTCCTCCAGGCACAAGTCCCCCCTCCAGTCAGAGGTCATGAGAGGCCCAATCTGCCCGATGCCGAGGCAGGTCTGCCGAGCTCCCAGGCCACCTGCTCTCAAAGCCCTGGTGCCCATGCCTGGCCCAGCTGGGAACAGGGACCCTGCAGCCTCCAGAGGGTATGCCCGGTGGGGGGAAGAAGAGCAGGCCAGGAAACATGGGATGCAGGCGTCCCTCCTCTAGCTGAGTCCCTCAGTCCTTGTGATGTAGCTGAGCCGGCAGCCCTACTCCCTTCCCTCCCCCGGGGCTGCCTCTGAGATCTCCCCTTCCTCCCGGTTCCCAAAGACGGTGTGAGGACAAAGAACCACTCCCTGCACAGCTGCTGTGCCCAGGCATCATCCTGAGCCTTTCCCACTTAATGCTCAGCTTATCTCTGTGCGGCAGGTCCTAATGCTGTCCTCCTCCTCAATGAGGGAAAGGAGATGCAGAGAGCTTGGGGAAATTGCCCAGCGAGGAGGTGGTGGCATTGGTGGCTTTGAGCCCAGCGCACCCGCTCTCAAGCATGGTGCAGTAGAGCCGGGCCGGGTGGGTGCGGTGGAGGAGGTCCTGAGGGTGGGCGAGGGCATCTCCCTGGGGTGGGAATGAGCAGCCACTGTCGCCACGCCCCAACGCTGCTCTACGTAACCCATGTCTGACACTTTGATCAGGCCGTGGTGGCCTGAGGGGGGTCCCCACGCTCCTTGTCAGCTCTCGGAGGGCACAGGGCATCGGGCAGACTTGCCTGGTGTGGGTCTTTATACACCCCTTTGAGTTCTCGTGCCCAGATGGAGCATCTGCTGGAGAGGTCCCCAGCCTGATCTCCACTCTGCTATCCAGTGGCAACCAGGGAGGGGGAAGGGATGACGAGATGTGAAAGACACCAGGAGACACTAGTCCAGCCCCAGCCCTCCATCCCCGAATCAGAGGGCAGGAGACCAGGTTTGGGTCTGTCTCCCTCCAATCCTGATCAGCTCTGGGGTTCAGCTGCCTCATCTATGCAATGGACATGAAAGTTACTGACCCACCCGGAGGCAGAGGCCTGGACCACAGGAACTCCCGAAGGTATGTCCTGCTCCCCAACTGTCTGATGGGCTGATCCAGGGGCCTGGTACCCTCCCTCCCAGGTCACAGGTAGCACTGGGGATCTTCAGGTGCACAGAGAAGGCTGCAGGATCTAATCCTTCTCCTGATTTCCAGGGCGGGGCTTGTCTGGCCAGTCTGTGACGCTAGCCCTGGGGTGGAGTTTCAGCAGCCCCTCCCCAGCTAAGGAGGCTCCCGCATGATGAGGTGGGGCAGCCCAGCCCCACAGGAGGGAGGGCTTCTCCTCCAGGTGAGAGGCTCACCCTTGGGCTCCGGGGCGCTGCCTTCACTGCTGCTTTGACGTGTCCTTGCCGCCTTCAGTCCAGCACATGGTCCTTCATCACTGCAGGAGGATCTTCTCCTTTAGGGAACAGGCAGCAGAGGAGCAGCGGACGCAGGCCTCTGTTCTCTGACCTCCAAAGGCCATGATGTGTTCAAGTTTAAGAAAAGCCTTTGATCCCCCTTTCTTGCCACTGCCGCGGAGGGAGATGGAGAAGGAAACCCTCAGAGGCAGACAGTCAATGCCACTAGGGGAGCAGGGGGAGTGAGGGTGCTGCGTTCAAACTCCTCCCAGGCCCCACCCTCGGTCTGGGCAGTCTGCCTGCTTAGCCACGGGCCAGGCTTTGCCCCTGAGTTGATAATGTAGGGCCTGCAGCATCTCTCTGGTCTGATGGCCTGGCTGTGCAACCTTGGGCAAGTTGCTTAACTTCTCTGAGCCTCATGCTTCTCAACTGTCAAATGCAGCATTTAGATTAAAAAGATTCTGTTTTCAAACATTTAGCAGCAGAGCCCTCCAACATATAAGAAGTGAAGGCAGAGGCTGATAAATCTGGGGGGTTTTAGAGCAATCGGGGGCTCAGCCAAAGACCTATTTTTGTGGTTCCTCTCCCCAAGGCTGGCTGAGAGACTCTTCCATGGACACTAAAAGCAGCCCATTCACCACGAATCATTTTGCCAGATACCAAATCATTCGAAGGAATTGAAAATATCTTACATGAAAAATTAGCATGAATGCTAAAAATCTCAAACGCAATGTTGGTGATAGTCTTTCTGCTGATGAAATATCTTAAGCAAAAGCAAACTCTCCTGTAATAAGCTACTAAATATTCCCTTTACCAAATCAAACAGGAAATCTGATGATGTAGACAAATCGGTCATTTGGCAAATTGATTGGTGAGTTTTCTTAGAGTGCAGATTCTTGGGCCCCACTCCAGACTCACTGAATCAGGGTCTGCATTTTTAAACAAGGTCTCCGGGATAGTCCGACTTGTCTTCAAGTTTGAGAAATGCTAATTTAGAGCAATGATTTTCAGCCTTGGTTACACATTAGAATCATGAAATCATGATCTTGAAGAGGTATCTGCACCCCCATGTTCACTGCAGCATTAATCACAATAGCCAAGACATGGAAACAACCTAAGTATCCATCACTGACAGATGAATGGATAAAGAAAATGTGAGATATATATGTATATCTATATACTATACTATACTATATAATATATATAATATATTCAGCCATAAAAAAAGCAGGACATTCTGCCATTTGCGACAACATTGATGGGCCTTGAGGGTATTATGCTAAGTGAAGTAAGTCAGATAAGTCAGCCAGAGAATGAAAAATACTGTATGATACTTATATGTGGAATCTAAAAAAGCTGAACTCGTAGAAACTGAGTATAGATTGGTGGATGCCAGGGGCCGAGAGATGGGGGAAAGGAGATGTCGGTCAAAGGGTACAAACTTCCAGTTATAAGATGGATACGTTCCGGGAATCTAGTGTACAGCGTGGTGACTATAGTTAACAATACTGTATTGTACACTTGAAGGTTGCTGAGAGAGTAGGTCTTAAATGTTCTCGCCACCACAACAAAAAATAGCATGTGAAGTGATGGACTCGTTAACTGCCCTTATTGTGGTACTCACTTTGTAATAGGTACGTGCATCAGACCATCACACTGCACACCTTAAACTTACACAATGTTGTGTGTCAATTATATCTAGATAAAGCTAAGGGGGAAAAAAAGCAATCATCTGAGGAGCTTTTAAAAACCGTCAGGGCCCAGGTGCCAGCCCCAGAGGGTCTGATTTCATTGGCTGGGGGTGAGGTCTGGGTTCCCTGTTTTCCAGCTCCACAGCTGTCTGGGGCCTATATTTCTCCATCTTCTCCCTCCCCTCTTGTCCTCCTGGGGACCTGGGCGCTCCAAGCCGTGGTAGATGCTCTCACGGGGACCTGATTTCTATCATCTGAAGCTGACAGTCAGTCACAACAAGCCGTCGGCCAGGGAGATACGCCCCTTTCAAAACAACCCGCGAGTTGCATGCCTGTCCACACCACTTTCCATGGGACTAATTACTGGCAGGATAACAGTCCAAGAAGCAACCCCTGCAGACTGCAGATCAATGAGACCCCACCAGGAGCTGCGCCAGCAGCAGTGGGGACAGAGGCAGGGCCAGCACTCCCTGACCACTTACTTCCTGGCCTGCCCTCAGGCCCATGAGTAGGTCTGGAAAGGACATAGATCAGGGCCAGAGGGAGGCTGCCGGGCTGGGAGAGGGAGTCACGTGGGACCAGGGGACAGAGCCAGGGCTGCGAGCTCCGGCACAGTTCAAAGCCAGGGTTTGGAAGGCCCCTCGAGAGCATCTACTTTTTTCAAGCCCTAGTACCCCAGCCTCACCTGGAGGGCTTCTTAAAATGCCAGTTGCTGGCCACACCTCCAGACGACCCCCAGGTCGTCTGTCTCCTGACACAGATCCGACTCTGTTGCTCTAGGGTAAAGCCCACGAGTTTGCACTGGAAACACATTCTGAACTGATGCTGCAGCTGCTACTCCAGGGAGCACGCTCGGAGAACCACTGCCCCTGAGAATCTACTTGGAAGCAGCCCCTCCATCACGGACTGCTTGGCATAACGGTTAGTGGAGCAGTCTCAGGGGTCAACCAAACCTGGGCTGGAAGCCCAGCTCCACCACTTCCCAGCTGTGTGACCTAGGACAAGTTACTTAACCTCTCTGTGCCTATTGTTCTTTGTGCCTATCTGCCAAGTGGAGCCAAAGACAGTAGCTATGCCTTAGGGCTGTGGGGCGGAGTAAGAGGAGGAATACCTGCAAGGTACCTGGAGCACTGAGTGTCCTCCTAGCACTCCTTGCCTGAGCTGTGGCCAGGACGACTCTGGAGAAGTATGTCTACACCTCCTGTGAGCCTGGCCCCTTCCAGTGTTCAAGTGTACTTTTCCAAATTATTTCTTTTAATTTTCAAAACAACACTTAGGAACAGATGCTAGTAATACCCGCCCCCACCCCCATCCTGAATTTACAGATGAGGAAATCTGCTCAGAGAGGCCAAGTAATAAGTCCAAGTTCACACAGCTAGGAAGTAGTGGGGCCCGTGTTTGAACCCCGGCTACTGACTGCCTTGCCCTCCTACCATCTGTTCAAAGGCACTGAACTGATGTGACCTCAGCCTGTGTAGCCTTACTGGGTACAAACAAGTTGTGTCCAACAGGGTCTTAAAATACTGAGAATGGCTCAGAATCTCCTAGAACATGGGGCCCTCCAGTTTTCAGTACTTTCCTTGCTTCTAGAGCCGTGCTGCACAATACAGTAGCCACCAGCCACACTTGGCTACTGACGTTTGACTTTCAATTCACTAAAATTAAATAAAATTAAAAATTCAGTTCTTCATTTGCACTAACCGCATTTCAAAGGCTCAATAGCTACACATGACCAGTGGCTACCATACTGGATAGTGCAAATCTAGAATCTTCCCACCTTCACATAAAGTTCTATTGGACAGCACTGCTCTAGAACCTTGATCTAATTATTCTCTGTACTTTCCTGTATTATTATTTTTTTTTAATAAAAAGAGAAAAAGGAGGGGTGGGGGGGAGGAAAGGACAGAGGGAGGGAGGGGCACGAGTTGTGCAGTCTGCTCTGGGGGTCGTCTGTCTCCTGACACAGATCAGGCATTGCTGTGTCTCTTCCTGAGCTAGGCGAGTGGGAGGCTGTTCTGGGCAGGGTTAAGCAAGAGTCAGGCTAAGACAATGAGAGTCCTTAACAGCCCCACAAGCAAGAGCCCAAATACTGCCTGGGGGAGACTTAGAATCTCCACCAGAACAGATGAGAAGCCCATCCACCGGCCTCTGCAGGGACCAGACCTGCCTCTGCTGGTTTTCTGCCTGTCTGGCAGCCTGGCTCAGAGGGCAGCTGGGGGTGGCAATTAGGTCTTCCCTAGCAATTTCCCCGTCTGAGCCTGACAGGAGGCCTTTGAAGACCATTCATCTGCCGTGTTCCATAAACCGCAGTAGGGCCATTTACCTCTCTGTGTGGCACATGAGTGATGCCGGCAGAGGGACACTGCCAACCTCTCCAGGGAATGGGATGAGAGGGGTGGGGTGGGACTGACGCTAGAGTCCCAGACGTACGCTCAGAGGCTCTGGGACTCCCATGGGTTTTGAGGACAGTACCTGGCAAAAAATAAGACACTCAACAAAGAATTGCTGAACGAACAACTACCTTGATGGGTGCAGATTCTGGAGCCAGGCCACCTGAGATTGCACCATGCTTGCTGGCTGTGCCTCCTTGGACCAGTGCCGAACCTCTCTGAGCCTCACAGAGCTACGGCGAGGATGAGCCAAGAACACGCAGGCAAAGAGAGAGCGTGTGTAACATGGCGCTCAAGAAACGGCGGCAGCTGCGGTAAGGGTGAAAGTCCACCTGCCCCTGGAAGATTGGTTTCCACCTGACGGGCCTTTGACTTCGGCCTGGTCTTATCATCCATGCTGGGTCAGCAGTGTGTCTACAGAGAGAATTCTAGCAGCTGGTGCGGTGGCTTGACACCTACCTGGGCTCTGCTTGCCAAAGGTCCCCTTCCCAGTGCTTCCAGGGTCCTGCCTGGCTGGTGCGTAGATGCCGTCCACACTCCCCAGCTCCTGCTCTGCGTGCCTCTCAAGCACGTAGCCTCACTACAGGGAGCCCCCAGGGTGGGGTAGCACAGAGGGAGACTCTGCCCAGGCATCCTGACTCCCGGCCAGGGCCCTCCCCTCTGCCAGGTGGCCTCAAATCCTCTCGGGGTCAGTGCTCCAGAGATAATCCCCCTGTTGTCTTCTAATGTCAGAACAACTGCTGCTGGTATTCAAGGGCCCTAGCCCACTAGCCCAGAACTCGGAGGTCATCGAGTCCACACCAGACCTGCCGTATTTCTCCTCATACCAAGAGGCCAATGGACCCCCTTGAATAACAACCCTCCTCTCGCCATCCCAGAATTTATTCACCAAGGCCACGTGAGTAACATCCAGGGATGAGAGTTTAAACATCTCTTGGTTAATGGCTTTGGGTCTGCCATATGCAAGAGGTAAGTTCTTTGCCTCCGGTGGGGAAGGAAGCAGTCTCCTTGCTGTTTCAGGCATTGCGTAGAGAATGCATTGACCTTAACAAATTTAGTGGTTGCAAGATTCTGTATTACTTCATCCAGGCTGGACTGAATGCTCTGCCCACCCCAGACTCACAGATTGCAAAATACAAGGGCAAGAACAGAGATCCTACCAAGCTCACTCCTTCCCCTGGATAACAAATGCAGCCAGGCCTGGTTGCCAGAGCAACCATTCAAAATCCATTTATTTGAGGAAATCAAGAATCCTGTTTATGCCCATTAATCTATATTAATAAAGCCTTTGACAGCAGAGGGCTCTGGAGGAAGGGGTCCAAACCAAAGCTTCCTCCCGTCCTGTCCCATCCATCCCAGCTAGCTGGGGTAATCACTCCACCCTAACTGGGCCAGCAGACAACGGGCCCCCTGGGGCTGAGCTGCAGCGGAGCTCACAGGGCTTGCTGGAGACGGGGACCCCAATCCGGGGAGGCTGAGAACGCTCAGGGAGAAAACCATCACGAATTCCAGAAAATGTACCCTGCATGCTGGGCCCTCGCTGAAATGCTCAGCTCCTCCCAGCTGCCACCAAGGGCTCTGTGTGTAAACCTACAACACAAGGTGCCCCATCAGCCCCCCACCCTGGGTCCTGGCACCAGCGTGGGTGCCCAGGGCACAGTGACAGAACTGAATAAAAAGATCAACTAAATCTGGGATTCTAATTTTAGCCCTAGATGAGAAACGATGAAAGATGACTTAAGAATTAGTCTTCAATTAGAAGACTTCACAGAAGTCAGAACCTTAGACTTGGTCTAGCCTGTGTCCCCACGTGGGCTGGGCCCCACGTGCATCCGAGTCACCTGGAGCGTGAGGCTGAAACACAGGTTTCTGGGCCCTGCTCCAGACCTACAGAATCAGAACCTCCGGGGTGGCGGGTAGCGGGTAACAATCCCCCTGGGCGATAGCTCTGCTCGCCGAAGTTCAGGAACACACTCTTCTCATCAGTGAGAAGAAGAGGGGCAGCCAGTTGGCCAGGGGCCCCCAGTAAAGTAACATCAGGAGGAGGCCTGGGGAACAGCTCTGAGAAACGCTGCCATTGCTGAGCGGGGAGAGGGGTGGTGGCCAGGCCTTGATTCTTCGGGAGGCAGGTAGATGGAAGGTTCTGGACCTCAGGGGACTCGGGCTCTGGCAGCTCTTGCAGCCTGGCAGGTGGAGTCTCAGCCCAGGGGGTCTTCGGGAAGGAGCACATCCACTGGCTGGGCTCTGCTGCTGCGGGGCGGCCACCGGGCAGCGGAGTTGACAGTGCAGGGAGTGGCTCAGGTGGGGCTCTGCTTTGGGTCTGGCCACCTTGGCTCTGCCACCCAACAGCTGTGTGACCCTGGGTACTTCTCTGACTCTCAGCTCCTCATCCAAAAATTGGGACTAGCGGGGTTCCTGCTCCCTGGGGAAGCTGAGGGCGGGGGCGGGGAGGGGCGAGAGATAATGCAGCTGTTCAATTGCATTTGCTCTCAGGTCCTTGCTGGTTCCCCGATGCCCACCCTCATCTCTCCCTGTTTCTGAGCAGACAAAGGGGAGGAGGGGCAGACATGAGCTCCAACTCTGCTCCCAGCCCTAAGCCTCCCAAACCTCCCGCCTGGGGGCAGAGCCCCATGGCTTCCTTCCCGGTTCCTGGCCCCCACCAGACTCCTTGCTTGGGAAGAGGCTCCCCACCCTGCAGTTAAGTGCTAACTCATGTGCTGTTTTATTAATCACATCTTTAACTGCCCATCAGGATCAGTTAGACCACAGTGAGACTGGCTGCCAAGATGGCCACTGCAGTTAATAGCGTCCCAGCTGACAAATGAGCCAATCTGGGCAGCATTTTGGGGGTAAATCATTGGTTTCTAGTGAGGGTCCTAAAATGCTGAGGCGGCTCAGAGCCTCGTTCCCAAACTGGGGTCTGCAGTGTGGCCCAGGACGGAGAGCACAGCCTTTGGGGACAGGTTGGACCATAGCTCTGTCCCCTAGTAGCTGAGGGACTTGGAATAAGTTACTGAATTTCTCTGAACCCCATTTACCCCATCTGTAAAATGGGGCTGAAAATGTTCATAGCTCCCTCCTGGACCGCCTTGGGGATTAAATGCCACAGTGTATGTAACGTGCTTCACCCACTGCCTGACGACAATCAAGCTCAATAACTGAAAGCTACTGTTTCTACCCAAGGCCTTCCTTCCGGCTCCTGAAGCCTTGGACGCCTAGGTATGGAGGTACGAAGATGGAACCACTTGGGATTACCGTGGAGAGCGTCTAATCTAATCTGTGGAGGCTGCTCAGTGGCTGCTTACTGAGTTAAAAGAAAACAGGGATCTAATTTTAGCCCAAAGAAGAGAAAGTTAAATGGCAACTTGAGTAATGGGCTCTGGCCAGACGGCATGATAGTAACTGCGGCAGTTTCCAGCACTTACTATGTAATAACTGCTTTCCCTTAAAGAAAAAAAGTCACTTACATTCACTATAATTGTAGCTACTTTCATTTTCCCCAGGATAATTACTAGCCCCACTTCTAGTACAAGCCCAGTGTATCTACAGGTGGGGAAACGCGGAGCAGAGTCACAGCTCTAAGTGGCAGAGCTGAAATGTATCTGCCTTCCTGGAACCATGCTCCTTCC
Source organism: Balaenoptera acutorostrata (assembly GCF_949987535.1). Classification (NCBI taxonomy): domain Eukaryota; kingdom Metazoa; phylum Chordata; class Mammalia; order Artiodactyla; family Balaenopteridae; genus Balaenoptera; species Balaenoptera acutorostrata. Next base: position 12,638,649 of record NC_080079.1, on the reverse strand, counting down.
TAACAAGCACTGTGCACTGAACGTCAGGAGGAAAACCCAACGGCAGCACCAGTTCTCACACCTCTGTGTCTCCCCTGGGGAAGGGGACAGAGGGATGCAGCCCAAAGCAGCCCTCCAACATCACTTGCTAAGTGAGCGGACACCATGATACCGCCACAGCAGGCGCTGGCAGTGTCCAGGTGCGTGGATGCGGCAGCGTCGGCAGGTGATGGCCCTGTGGGAAAGTGCGGGCACTTGGGTTTATCGCCAGCTGGCTCCCCAGGGCCACCACCTGATGGAAGCCGCTGCGGAGCCAGACAGCCCCGGTCGGGACCCAGGTCTGAGCCTCACGTGGACAACAGGGGTAGTAATGGTAGCAGAGTGAGGACACGTGACACAAAGTGTGCAAAGCGCCTGGCACAGTGCTTGGCACAAAGCAAGGGCTCGCTAAAGGGGGCTTTATTCCTCAGTTGGCCTCATTTTGAGAACAGACACCAAGGCCTTCAATTCAGCGTCCTGCTCAGGACATACTGAGGCCCGGGGCCAGTGGGGTCTCCTTCCAGATCTCACCTGGCAGAGAATGAGAGCGCCATTAGAGCCCGCTGTGTATGGGGACAACGGTCAACAAACGGTGCCTGTCACCCGCCCTCTCCATCCCCCGCCGACCTGGCTCCCACTCTCCCAGAACATCACCTGTACTCTGAAGCCCAGGGGACCCAGCGCCCGGGACCCAGCCCAGGATGTCAGGTTGTCCCTGTGAGCTCAGAAATGCTGTCATAGAATTACATACACTAATATGTATAAAATAGATAACTAATAAGAACCAGCTATATAAAAAAAATAAATAAAATAAAATTCAGAGAAGAAAAAGAAAAAGAAAAAGAAATACACCTACCGCTGCCTGGAGACTGAAAATGCGTTTTTCACTCTGTCAGGCACCAGGGCAAAAGCAATTTACAAACGGTCAGCCGGAGGAGAGCGCGGGCTGGAAGTGTTTTGCAGTTTATTAAACAGTGCTGACCAGGGCTATGAGACATGCAGTGAGTGTCTGGGTGAGCCTACACCGGGGTTTCTCTGCGGGTGGGTGACCAAGGATGGGGCCTCTTAGGGACTGCGTGCCTGGTTACTCCACCCCGGGAACCTTGGATTTGGGATCAACTGAGACATCTCCCATTTCCCTCCAGAGAGGAAATGCAGAGGAGGAAGAAACCATCTCCATCTTTTAAATGTATTAATTTATTTGTTCGCCACTTTGTTTCAGAAAAACTCCGAAGTGGGTAACAAAGACCCCATTTACAGGGAAGTGATCACACAGAAGCAAGAGCTCCCGAGAGATCTTCTGGAGGCCTTAGGGCACTTGGGCTGCAAGCAGCAAACACTGACCTTCACCCCTTACGGAGAAGGAAGGGTGGTCACACAGTGGTAGGCAGGGCCAGCCTTCGGGAGGACAAGAGCCCAGCAGCTCCAGGAACTCGCCAGCCTGGTCCCTGGGGTCTCCACCCTTGGGAAGGGCCAGCTCCTGCCCCTTCAGGCTTCAAATGGCTCTATTCACAATTCCATCTGCAGGGGAGAAAGCTGATTGGCTCAGGCAACATGCCCATCCAAAGGCTGAGGAAGGCGGGACACCTTCAAGTGCCCTGTCCAAACACTGTGCTGAATGGGGAGGAGCAATTCTCTGAAGTAAATTACAGCAGAAGGGGAGCAAACCCAAACAACGGTGGCCCACCGTGAGCCAATTTCTTTGTTTTACAGATGAGCCTGGAGGTCAGAGTAGTTCAGTGACTTGCCTGGTGAATGAATGGTGGAGCCAAAATTCCCAGCTGGATCCAGATTCTGGGAAGAGGTTTCCCTACACCAGGGTTCAGCCTCCCTGAGTACCTTTGACCTTGGCCTACATCTCTCTCCCTCCAAACAGCAATGAGTAGCCACTCAATCGTGTTTTCTGGTTGTGCTGGCAGGACAGTCGTTTTAGCTAGGGGAGTGTCTCTGGCCCTGCTGAGAGCGCCCACTCTTGACAGACCTGTCGGGCATCTTTCTCTCCGTGTGCCCCAAATGTCCCCCCTTCCCAAATGCTGGGGCACTAGGCCGGGGCTCTGTCTGCAGGCCCAGAGGCCACTCGGAGCTTAGGGGCAGAGAATGCTGCTGACACGGAGACGGCCTGCAGGCTGAGGGCTCAGCACCCATGACGACGATGCTGTCCGGTCTCGAGGTGGCTGAGTTCACACCCCTTGGACACCCCTGCCATCTAGGCAGCTCCCACAGGAGGAGAGGAGCACCTGCCGGGCGCCCGCTCTGTACCAGGCCCTGTGTTAGGGTTCCGTCTTGAAGCCCTTACATCAACTCCTGTCGGTATGTGATCATTAAGGACCAGCTGCTTTGTGACAGCTGGCTGGCCTTGGACAGGTCACTTCACGCCTGTGAGGTCCAGCTTTCTCACTGGAAAATGGAGCTGTCACAGGTGTCAATTGAGACAGAGGAACAGAGTGCTTCCCACAGTGCCAGGCATGCAGTGATGACTGGGTCAGTGTAACAGTGGAAGCAGTAACAGTAGTGGAAGTTGTTATTCTGAGACCTGAGGATGAGAAACATCGAAGCCATGGAAAAAGTGAAGGTGAGAGCACTTTGGTTTTACAGTAGAGGAAACTGAGGCTCAGAGAGCTGAAGTGACCTGCATGGGGACACACAACACGAAGGATGGGGAGCTACTGAACCCAAACGCATCTGAGTCCAGAGCTTATGTCGTCTCTACTGCACCACATGGCCTCTCAGAAGTCCTGGTCCATGTCTGCACTTGCCCTCTAGCCAGTCTGTGTCTCCAGGTCCCCCATGTCTCTTGCCCACGAGAGCTCACCCTGGGCCCGGGCCCGAGATGGCCTACTGCGACTGGCAGTCTTGGGCCCTAAAAATGCTTTTACATCAACCCTCCCCAGAGCACCTGCCTTGCACCTGAATTTTCCCATTTCTCTTTCCAAGGCCCCCGCGCACCCCCGACAAGGTGGCACCCCATAGTGGAAAGCCCTTTCAACGCCTGCTTTCTTCTCTTTGATCTCCTTTCCTGTATTAGCAGATGGGTCTGGTGCCTTTAACCTTCTTGCTGTACTTGTAGTTCTGAAGCAATTCCCCACTTCACACTTGATTTAGCATGATTTTCGGTAGACTCGAGAACTCCAGGTCTGCGGGAACTTGGGAGGGTCTGACTCTAACCAGGACATCCTTGGAAAGCCTGAGAGCGGAGAGTGTGAGGAACCCAGAAGAGAGGGGGCCCCTTTCGTGTCCGGGGAAGACCTTCAGCTCGGAGACCGGGCGCCCAGGATGCCAACTGCCCCTCCATCAAAACTTCCTCTGATGGGTTGCGATGACATTTTCTCCAAAGTCGAGCCAGTGATACCAATGTCAATCCAATTCTCTAACCCTGATTGGAAGCCAACATTTACCATCAACGACAGCAAGAGGATGCTATGAACAAAACACAAGTGATTCACACGACAGCTTGTGAAGCTCAGACCTTTCAATCTGAAGATGAACACTTTAACTCATCTCAGAACAGACTTCTGAGGACAGAGCTTAGAAATGAGCCACCAGCCCCAGTAGCCACGTGCCCACTGAAATTACTGTGGCTCCCTGTACAGCTTCTAAAAGAGGAATTAGAAGCTCCGATCCTGCAAGAACTATTATTTCATGCCCCCTGATAATTCTGAGAAACCCATGGGATTAAAAAAAAAAACCAAAAACAACAACTCTCCTGGGGAAACAGCTTTAGATTTACATATGCAAGAGTTGCAAAGACAGTACAGCGTTTCTATAAATCCTTCCCTCAGCTTCCCCTAGGGTTAAAACCTCACATAACCTAGGTACACTTATCAAAACTGAGAAATCATCATCGGTGCAACGCCATTAACCAAGCCACAGATTTTATCTGAATTTCTCCAGTTTCTCCACTCACATCCTTCTTTGACCCCAGGATCCCACATGGTGTTTAGTCACTATGACTCTGTAGTTACCTTCACCTGTGACAGCTTTTTGGTCTTCCCTGGTTTTTCATGACCTTGACACCTTTGAAGAGGAGCAGTCAGGTGTCCTGGAGAAAGTCCCCCATTTGGATTTGTCTGACTTTTCTCATGTGTAGACTGAGGTTATGGATTTGGGAGAAAATACCACAGAGGTGAAGTGTCCTTCTCAGGGCATCATATCAGGAGGTAGGATACCAACATGACTCATTGCCGGGATGTGAACCGTGACCACTTGGTTAAGGGGCTGCCCCCAGGTGTCTCTGTGATGATGTTAGTATTTTCTCTTTTCCATACTCAGAAGCCAGTCACTGAGTCCAGCCCACACCCAGGGGAAGGGTAATTAAGCTCCATCTCCTGAAGGCAGGAATATCAAAGCATTTGTATACATGTGTTAAAATGTAACTAATAAATATTTGGGGGATGGGATAACTTTGAACTTATGCAACTATCCTATTTCTCCTTAAACAACATCCATCCACTAATTTAGCATCCAACAGCAGATCTTATCTATAGCAGTTATTACTGCAGTTCTCTAAAGGATTTTCTATTTCCCCCATTCTATGCTATTCCCCCATTTCCCCATGGTTGGTTTAAAAAAAAAAAAAAAAAAGCAAGGTATCCTGAAAGGAGCGGTGGGACTCCACAGTGCGGAGGACTGACAATGACGTCATTCTCTTCCAGAAAATTGTAGTCTGTGTGCTCCCACAAGGCAACCGGACTTAGATTTTATTATCTCACATAAGAGTGTCTTTACAACAGTTTATGAGATGGAGAAATTTAAATCCCAAAAGAGGTTTGTTGGTTATAGCAACATTTTGAAAAGTATTGTCAATATTAAATGTTATATACTTTTTATTGATAAAAACACAAACGTCTGCAATTTGCCAACCTTTCCTGCGGTGACAAGTCCCTGTCAGTAATATGCAATCAAGAAGGTATTTAAAAAACAAACAAAAGGGCTTCCCTGGTGGCGCAGTGGTTAAGAATCCCCCTGCCGGGCCTCCCTAGTGGCGCAGTGGTTGAGAATCTGCCTGCCAATGCAGGGGACACGGGTTCGAGCCCTGCTCTGGGAAGATCCCACATGCCGCGGAGCAACTGGGCCCGTGAGCCACAACTACTGAGCCTGCGCGTCTGGAGCCTGTGCTCCACAACAGAGGCCCGCGCACCGCGATGAAGAGTGGCCCCCGCTTGCCGCAACTGGAGAGGGCCCTCGCACAGAAACGGAGACCCAACACAGCCAAAAATAAAATAAATAAATAAATAAATAATAATTTAAAAAAGTCATTTCTTAAAAAAAAAAAAAAAAAAAAAAAAAAGAATCCGCCTGCCAACGCAGGGGACACGGGTTCCATCCCTGGTCTGGGAAGATCCCACATGCCGCAGAGCAACTAAGCCTGTGCGCCACAACTACTGAGCCTGCGCTCTAGAGTCCGTGAGCCACAACTACTAAGCCCGCGCGCCTAGAGCCCGTGCTCTGCAACAAGAGAAGCCACCGCTCCGCAACTAGAGAAAGCCTGTGCACAACAACGAAGACCCAACACGGCCAAAAATAAATAAATAAAATAAATTTATGAAAAAAAAAAGACTTTAAAAGACAAACAAAAAAAGACTTTATCCGACCCTTCAAGGTAAAGATGATATACTATGAGTAAGAAAGTAGCTATTTTTCCTAAAGAAATTCATGTTAAGAGCATCTTGAAAATGGCTAGACATGTTTCCAGCTTTATGAAAATGTGTTGCCAAAAACTGTCACCTATAAAAACTCTCGTAAGTGCACACATGAACTTGGGAACTAAAATTCAAAAGTGATGTTTCAGTAGGTTTTGAACCCATTTGTTAACAATAAAAATACCACACGCAATGATTGAGCCAGAACAAGTTAGTGACAGTGAGAAAGATGGAAATTTATTATAAAGATTTCAACAAACACTTTTTTTAAGACTAGTAGATGGAACTGAAAACTGAGTACTGCTTTTCAGAAAGCAGAGTCATCTGGATCCACAGATCTTAATGAAGTGGCTTTTTCAGCTACAATAGCCATTAAAAACTAGCATTAAAATAAACTTACCTTAGAATCAGACATTAAGTTGTTTTTATCATTAAGGGTTAAAACTAGGAGTTTCAAAAATAATGAAGCATTTTTAATCATATGGCTCTCACTAAACTTTTCAAAAAAAGTAAAAGGTTGTTTTTTTACCACAATACACACAAAAAATATTTTAAAACATTTTCACCTCATCTTTTTTCTTTTCTATTTTTTGTCTTACATGTATTAGTATAGTGCACAGACATTAATTTAAAAATATATATGTATATACAAATACTGGGGGTGGTGCTCTACCTAGTGCAGTCAGGTGACTGGTTTACACAGGGTTCTGTTTTCAGACCATTGCTTACATTCTTAGAACAAACTTCTCCCACCTCAAGAAAATATAAACTGTATCATCTTCTAGTTTTTATACCTTATTTTTCCATTTTTAGTCCATCTGGAATTTCTTTTTGGCAAATGGTGTGACTGAATTTTCTCCAGTTATATCAGCACCTTTTACTGAATAATCCATCATGATCAGAATCATTTCAAAAAGCCACCTTTAATGTACTAAAAATTCTTAAAAGCATTTGAGTCTATTTTAAATGATCTTCTATTAGTCTATTTTTATACCAGTGTAAAAATTTAATTGTAATTAAAAAAATGTTTTCTTGGTACAGCAAGTTCCTCTTCTCCCCCCCACCCCTTTCAATGAAGACTTTATTTTCTCATCAGCTTATACTTCCATATGAATTTTAAATTTTTTTTTTTTTAAAGATTTATTTTTTTATTGATTAATTGATTGATTGATTGATTGCTATGTTGGGTCTTCGTTTCTGTGTTAGGGCTTTCTCTAGTTGTGGCAAGTGGGGGCCACTCTTCATCGCGGTGCGGGGACCGCTCTTCATCGCGGTGCGCGGGCCTTTCACTATCGCGGCCCCTCCCGTTGCGGGGCACAGGCTCCAGACGCGCAGGCTCAGTAATTGTGGCTCACGGGCCCAGCCGCTCCGCGGCATGTGGGATCTTCCCAGACCAGGGCTCGAACCCGTGTCCCCTGCATTATTGGCAGGCAGATTCTCAACCACTGCGCCACCAGGGAAGCCCTGAATTTTAAATTTATATGTAAAATACTTTTGGCATTTGGATTGGCTTTGTGCTGAATTTAGATATTAACTCAAGAACTGACATGTTTACAATGGTCAAAATGTTCCTATTCTCAAATGTTTATAAGCCCATGTTCCTCTCCATTCTCATTCCCCTCTACCCCACCCCCAAGGAAACCATGATCTTGAATATTAATAATTCTTTCTTTTCTCTACAGTTTTACTACTTATGAATCCCTAAACAATATAGGCTGACTGGACTCTTCCGACTTGCTTCTTTTTAACTCAACATGATTTCTGAGACTCACCCACGTTGACGCACAAAGCTCTACGCTGCACTTAAGAGTTCCACAGAATCCCACTGCACACATATACTTCATCTATTCATTTTACTGTAGATGGACAGCTGGCTCTCTCTTTCCCTCCTTTTTGGTTATCGCAAATAATGCTGTTGTGACCATTCCTGGGCATGTTTCCTGGGTATATACACCTGACATGAGTTTCTCTGAAAGCAGAAATCCTGGGCTATAAGATACACCTGTTCAACTTCATTAGATAATGCTGTTTTCCAAAGTGGCAGTACTGACTGACACCAAGAGTAGCAGATGAAAGCTCCTGTTGTCATAATCTCTCCAATTTTTGGTATTTTCTGACTTTTTCCCCCCGTTTATATTTTTATTGTAGTTAATTTTCAATGCTGCATTACTTCTGATGTACAGCAAAGTGATTCAGATATATATATATATAATATATATATATTATATATATATATATATACTTGTTCATGTTCTTTTCCATTATGGTTTATTATAGGATAATGAATATAGTTCCCTGTGCTACACAGCAGGACCTTGCTGTTTATCTATTTTATATATAGTAGTTTGTATCTGCTAATCCCAAACTCCTAGTTTATCCCTCCCTACTTTTCTGACTTTTTAACTGTTGCCAATTTGGTGACTAGGAAATGGTATTATATTTATGGTTTCAATGTGCGTTTCCTGTTCACTAATAAGGTTGGACATCTTTTCATGTTTATGGGCCATTTCTGTTTTTTCTTCTGTGATATGCCTACTTGTTTTTTTTTTTTTTTTTCCTATTTCTCTCCTGAGTTCTTGCTTTGTTACTGATTTGCATTCTGGTGCTTTTTAACAGTTATGTATACATCGTGATTATCTGTATCTTATTCCAGTTTGGGCTTATTTTTTCACTCTGTGGCATGTTTAGTAAACAAAAGTACTTACTATCAATGCAGCTAAATTATTTATCTTTTAACTCATGGTTTGCACTTTCTATCCTCCCTTCCCCAAAGTCATAAAAATATTCTTCTGTATCATCTTCTAAGTTTTATAGTTTTAACTTTACCAGTAAATCTTTAATCCACTTGGGACTGACTTCTGTACCTGGTGCAAGGCTGAAGTCCAATTCATTTCTTTCCTTTGTGAAGAATTACTGAAGCCCCATTTATTAAATAATCCATCCTCCTCCCCACTGCTCTGCAATGACTACCTTTAAAAAAATTAGGTTCTTGCACGTGAGTACATCAGTTTCCGAGCTCTTTATTCCTGTCCATTCATCTACTTATAACCTCTGTGCCAACTCCACAGTGTTTTAATCACTCACAGTATTTTACAGTAAGTTTTATACTCTGGTAGTGCTAGCTCCCCTCACGCTTCACCTTTTTTAGGAATATCTTGGATATCCTTGGTCCTTTGCTCTTCCATTTATATGTTAGGATCAGCTTGTCAAGTACCATTGGGATTTTTGGCTGGAATTCCTTTAATCTATTAACAAATTTGGAGAAAGAGTTGAGACCTAGATGATCTTCTTACCCATCTCTCCATTTATTTAGGTCAACAAAGGTGCTTTTTTAAAATTATCATTTTCTCATTAAAAGGCTTATATACATTTTATTAAGATTTTTAGGTACTTTATGACTTTTTCATTCCTACTGTAAATTCTATTTAATAACATTAAAAAAATTTAAAGCCATTACTGCTTGTGGCTGCTGCATGAAAATGTAATTAACATTTGGATATTGATTTTGTTCCAGCAACCTTGATAAACTCATAAGTCTTCTAATTTGCCTTGTAGATATTTTGGATTTTCACAGATAATCTGATCATACAACATCAATCTGTTAGTAGATGAGTCACATTAATTGATTTCCTAACGTTAACAAATCTGCATTCCTGAGATAAATCCAATTTGGTCATCATTGATCATCATCATCATCTCACACACACACACACACACACACACACACACACACACACACACACAGAGTTTTTTTTAATCCCTGGTACAGAGGTGAAGATGGACACTCATCCTGAGGGCTAACTGACCGTGGTAGAATACTGAGTGTCGTTATCATTTATGAGGCATCATGAATGTACTGTAAGCAAAACCATATATTCTATATTAAAACAAAGTTCTAATAAACCAGGTATCAACATAACAAGGCCAAGGACATCTGTACAAGATTTATTTCATTAACCACAATGTTTTAGAGTGATGGTATGCACCCTAATACAGAAGGAGTGATTCAAAATCCATCAAGTGATGGTATGCACCCTAATACAGAAGGAGTGATTCAAAATCCATCAAGAGTTAAAGGTCAGAGCCAAAGTCAGTGGCTTTGAATCCCCGGTCAATAAGAGTTTCATCCACCATTTTGTTTTTCTTGGATTAATAAAAGAGTTGACGTACAGAACACCCTGTTCTAAGCTCCACTATGCTTTCCAACAAACAAGGACCACCAGGGACTAGACTTCATTGCTTCATCCTTGCTCTGGCTACGCTGGTGGGTGGCAAAAGCCTCTTGTCTGCATTTGGCCTCCCGTTTGTTCTTAAGCATTCCTGTCTCCAGCCACAGCTCCCCACAACATCACGTCTGAATTGCATGGCTGTGATATTGACAAACAGGACTAATGAGAGCAATTCAATTGCCATCTGTTTAACAAAACATACCCTTCTAAGAGAATATCCAGTCTTACTGCATTTAGTACATAGTCACAACATTGAAATGACATGTGAGAATCAATACAAAACATTTATTTATTTTTCAAACCACAGAATTCACCCCAAAGCCACACCATAAATTTCCCAGAATTGTAAGCCATTAACATTGCATTTCTAAACAATGCAATCCAACCAGAAATGAAGATAACTTCCAATCAGCAGGGGTACAATATATACTAGGGTCCTAGAAGAATGTACCCCTGATTAGCATTTTCTTTAATTCTCCCACAACCACTCCACCAACATAAGTAGAAACAGTATATGTACTTGTGCCACTTGGCTCTGGAAAGAGGTTCAAAATAGGGTCTTGGCCAGTGGAGGTGGCAAAGTGTCAATGACTTAGTTAATAAACAGTGGGGACAGAAGAGGAATCATTTCCTTTGGAAAGAACAAGGGTCCTTTCATATATCTTGGTGGCCAGAAACTGGGGCAAATTTCAACAAGGTAATGAAAATAATAGGAAAGCCATTTCTCCACAAACTCCTATGACCTATTTTAACTTCTGATAAACATGAACTTCAACTTATGCAATCTTATTGAAAACAGTAATCACAACCAAAAAGGTCCTTATAAACCTCTTCTAGGTGTCAGTCAAGGGATTCATACTCCGATCTTAAATTTTCAAGTCCCCTTAAGAGGCCTAAACCTGGTTTAAAGTAAACATAATACTCTGAAGCTCAAAGAGACACCATAAAAAAAAAAAAAAAGAAAAAGAAAAAGAAACCCAAAACATCGAAACAATGACTGGATAGCTCATGTAGGGGTTCTGTTTTGCTTTTTAATTGTAAAGTTTTTTTAATATCTCAGATTAGTGTATATTCATAAAACAATGTTATCTAATAATAGCTGCTTTATTAGACAATTGAATTTTAGCTCAAGGGCAATGCCTCTTGTATAATAATCATGGAAATAATAAACTGCAATAAAACAGAAGAAACATAGAAGAAAATAGAGCTAGTCTCAATGAGAAGATGACAAAATCTGGAAGGGTTACCCTGGGAGATTAAACAGGCTTATTTAAATACTATGATACAAGTGCTCCTGTTCACTTTTTAACTCCAGAAACCAATCGTGTTTGTCAGATCACCGTTACCTTTGCTAGTACATGGGCACAGACCACCACTCTGAAGTTCTCCTTTTGTGCTGAAAAACTTTCAAATCCCTTGTTCGGTCAGTACAGAATATTGCGAGGTGATGCATGTGCAAACTCTTCCTGAGGAATTCTTTATGTGTGCAAATTTGCAACCTGACAGAAAGCATGGCATGTAGCACGGGGAGTGACAGCTTTACGGGGCTGTAGTGCTGGAGATGCTCGTGCGGTGTCCACAACCACTGGGCATCCAGTCTTCCGCAATCTCACTTACTCACAAATTGCCTTTCATCCCATGCCCCCAAAGAAAGGGAGGGGAACCTCCTCAAACTTGCAAAAGGGACAGGAAAAAAAAGTAACTTTTCCACAAAATTTAATAATGCACAACTCATGCACCCAGGTTTTTGTTTCTTCTCACTAACTCTACCTAAGAACTAGCAGATTAAGAATCACAACACCAAGTTTTGCTCTCTGCCCCACAGAAAACAAAGCAGTCGGGTTAGGGTGCAGCTGTGACAACAGAGGATATGAGATGACACTGTTACTGAAGCTTAAGGCCAACCTTGAAAATAAGCACCGTCTCTCAAAACGACAATCATCTACTGACGTTACGTGTCATCATTCCAAGGTGAGTGAACTGGCTTTCTTTGGAGGGTCTGGTTTCAGGCTGCACACACACACCAGTCAGTATGGCCAAACCAACTGCATGTGTTGACTCATGAGACAATCAATCTGCTTTACAATGTTCTGCCTTCGATGATTTGGACCCCACAAAAAGCCAGTGTTTAACTGGAGTGCAGAAACTATATACCGTACTGGCAGGAAGAATACAAGTAAACACGAGAAGAAAATACTTTTAGGCAAACAGTGCTTAGTCAATACAAAATGGAGGCAAATCTTATTCCCCTCATGTTGCAAACTGAGAATTTTGTTAAGAATCCCAATTTAATAAGCAAGGTCAACAATGACTTAAAGGAATAGTTTCTTCATAATGCAATGTACCTCAAGGGGTCAAAATGAGTAAGAAGCAGGTCGAATGCACTGGGAGGATGTGTATATTCTTTCTACAGTGCCTTCCAATCACAGCTTTGTGCCACTAAGCCCTCACCCACAGCAAGCTGCAGCCACTGTGCAAAAATGTACAGAGAAACTAACTTCTGCAAACTTTACTCTGCCCACTTTGTTAACACATACATAATAATAAAAAGAAGACAATATAAAATATCTCTCCATTAACTTAATAATGCAAAAAGCATCCAAAGATTTTAATGCCTATCCACATCCTAATACAATGCTTTTAGAGGGAAAGTTCCGTTGTTGGCCAAAGAATACTCCCTTCCCAGAAAAAGCATCTGGGTATATTACTAGGATACTGAAGAATTCACCCACATTTAAAGAAACATTCTAATTTCATTCCTTTCAGAAACATTATTAAAACTGCTCAACAGTTCAGTTGCAGGTGTTATTTCTAAGCCTGCAGCAAGCATTCCATTAAGTAAAATTGAACTTCTTGATAAAATTGAATTCTTCCTTGATATCAGAATGTTACTGGTGTAGCAAGTCAAACTGTACAGGGCACAGTGAGAGCCTGTATTTATTCTTACAGTAATTCAGTGTTTCTCAATATAACCCAAGATGCTCACAGAGTGAAATGAGCCCAATTCAAAGTCCTCCTCAAAATCCACCAACCCTGGTTGATAAGTACTTAAAAAAATAAATCTGATGACCTTACTTTTACTTCTCTGAATACTCATGTTACAAAGGACTTCTTCTATAATATGACTGACTTGCTCCTAACACTTCAAACTCGCCCCCCAGCCTGCTCCCCCCAAAAAGGACCAAGTGAATTGGCAGAGACAACCCTATGAACAACCTGCAAATCAGAAGCGTGATGGTCGGTACCCCTGATGTGTCTTCTTTTTTTGCCCCTAGTCCTCTGAAGAGGTAAATATTAGTCTAACATAGCTGACACAGCCAAAGAGGGTCAAGCACATGCTCAATTTAGATTTACGCAAAACTGAGAAGAAAAATGTTTTTCCCTTGCCACATCTTTCTATTTTACTCTGCCTTTCAAAAACAACTTAGAATAAGCTTCAGAGTCTTTTACAAGGAACTAAGTAGCACTGTGGGTGTATGGAAACAGAAAATATAGCTTGGCCACAGGGGAAGGGGGCCTTAAAACAGCAGTGCTACTTTTTCTCTATTATATTCGAATATAATGTTTTAAAAGATGCAGACTGCAAACTTTTTTTAAGTACTTATCTCACCCAGAAAAATGAAATCAATCAGGAATCCCACACCATTGACTATGTTCGAATTTAATTACCATATCTGCTTCCTAGAGCATCACAGGAATCAGCTTTTACCACTGGCTAATTCTCAACAATATTAAAAAGGGAGCGTTAGTGCTAAAGTACCGGCCAGCCCTAAACTAGCGTAATGCCAACACTCCAGCAGCCGCTGAGAGCATGTTAAGTGACGGAGGGAATGGAAATGGTCTACGAGAGTTGGTCCCCAACATTAACATGAACAAGCCACGTGAGGCAGGAGGAAATCTGACCAACGTGCAACATGTTTCTATTTTCCCACTTATTGAGCATCCTGCTATGAAGTCACACCTGACATCTTGGCAAGTTAGTCTGTGATACCATCAACTTTTTCAGGAAGCATTTGTGAGTTTGACAACATGGTCACAGAGCTGCAAAGTGCACAAAGCTCAAGGCACAGAGTAGAAAAGGATTGTGAACTGATGGTGCGGGCAGGGGTGGGGGGAGAAGTTACACTGGAAGCAGAGTTAGCGTCTTCCTGTAAGGAGACTTTCTAATGCGAAACAAAGACCAACTCTTTTAAAGGGGTTTGTTTTGGTTAGGGGTGAAAAATACTGTATTGTAATGATCTGCTTGATTTTAAAGCAAAAGATATCTTGCTGTGTGAAACCAATATGCCAAAGTGCCAAGTCCGCAAATGAACAAAACAAGTGCTTTAAAAAAAAAATAAAAAAGATTCTTCTGCTCTTATATTTTTGGAGGAAGCTGCTGACTTTGGCTGCTGGATCTCACTTAGCAAGGGTCACTCTTCATGACGCTTGTTCCTCACGGAATCTGTAGATAAAGTCATTAGAAGATTGTCCCATTTCAAAATCATCCCCAAGTCTAGCAGCAACTGTTTTGTTTTTGTTTGTTAGTTTTTTGTTTTTTAAAATTACAAACCAAAGTAAGAACTCCAACATCCTCTTCCAAGAACAGCTTGGTGACAGAGCTCCTGAGTGTCTGCAGGACCCCGCTGTGCTCTGAATACAGTCTCTGCAGCTCCAGTGTGTCCTCTTTTCAGGAAGGAAAGTACATTCAATACATTCACTATCTGTACCCTCTGGAACTTGCACATGCTGATGAGCTGTCTGAAAAAAACAGCGTTAAAGTATCAACAGCAGACAGCATTTGATAATGGTAGGAATCTGTTTATTTGACACATATTTCTCACCCCTCTCCCAATCCCCCAAAAGGAGATCAGAGAAAACCTCAAAACCATGTGGTTTTGAATGAAGTGAAAGGGGACCAAATCATCAGGAGCTGAGTCTGGGCCCTTATCTCATTCTAGTGGAGACTAAAGAACTGGCAGCCTCTTGACAACTGCCTGAAAACTACCACCAGCAACTGGGCTTCAGAGCTGCCACAGCTTACAGAACAGTCTGACCCTGACCGCACACAGTGCCCTTGGAGACCACAACCAAGAACACTGGATATCATTATAGCCAGTGGCTGCCTTACATCACAAAACCATCAAGGATGGTAAGGAACATCATTACTTACTATAAGCCAACTCATCCCCAGCTCTCTTCCGGGACTGGTCACCTCTGGGGATTAAAAAAAAGAAGAGGGAGTCAACAGAACTGACTGACAGCTTCACACAACAAAGTAGGAGAAATGAATTGGCATAATTGACAATGGAAGTAGAGCAGGTATTTCAATCCTAACAACTTATTTTAAAACAGACATTAAACTTAAGCAGTAGCTGAGTCATTTATAATGACTATTCTTAGCTAAAAGGTGCTATCTTTTAAATATAGAAAGCTATTAAATGAAGGAAGGACTATCTATAAAGATGGTTTACCCTGGGTCCTAGAAATCGATTGACTAAAACATCTTTGAAGACACATCTGGCTCTACTATCGACATCCCTGGTGACCTGCATATAACAGGGCAAATTTCAAATATGGAATAGAAAAATTCAAAATCTTCCGCTAAAAGCCGTATTACGGGACCAAAAGCTGCTTAAAGCTTTTGAAAAATCTCAGAATCTTAATGGACATGAATACCCTTCTTGCAGACAGAAGAACGTGAACCTTTACAGAGAATAACCAGTTCTTCTTAAACACCCACAGAAGTTCTAGTTCTACTTTAGAGATAATAAAATAGAAGTCTGATTAAGTCCTATGCTGTCTGTAAATCCTATTTTTGTCTCTCCAGGTTCTCAGACAAATGACTAAAATGCTTAAGTAATGAGTAATAATAACCAATCCACTAGCTTTTTCTTCCCTGGTCTCTTAGCAACATTTACACAGCTGACCTCTTCCTTCCTGAAACACTCCAAGCTCTGCCCAACACTCTGTCCTTGGCCACTTTTTCTTCTCCATGTAAAATTCTCCTTCATCTAGGACAGCAGTCATACCAGTCCTGTGACTTGAAATACGATCCATATGCCAATGGCTCCCAGATTTCTATCTCCAGCTCTGACTTCCTCCTGACACTTCGGACCTGTAGGTCCAACTGCCTCACAGCCACTGTCACTTGGATGACTTGCATGTACTGCAAATTTACCATGGCCAGAATGCACTCCATCCCCACTCCTTCCTCAGACTTCCTCAATAAATCACACCACCACCCGTCCAATTACTCAGGCCAAAATCCTAGCTCATGCTTGATTCCTCTCTTTCCCTCACTCTGGAGCATTCTGTCCCAGCACATAATCCAAAACCAACCACTCCTCAGCCCCACGGCTACAATCCCAATCCAAACCACTATCATCCCTCCCCTACACCACTGCAAGAGTCTTAGTATTAGTCCAGACA
This sequence comes from Balaenoptera acutorostrata, assembly GCF_949987535.1. Lineage (NCBI taxonomy): Eukaryota > Metazoa > Chordata > Mammalia > Artiodactyla > Balaenopteridae > Balaenoptera > Balaenoptera acutorostrata. The sequence goes on along the minus strand of NC_080079.1, from coordinate 12,622,352 downwards.
AGAGCCAGAGCAATCTTATGTAAAAGCATACATAAGATTATTTCATGCCTCTGATTAAAGCCCTTCAGTGGCTTTCCATCATAGTTAAAAAAAATCAATTCAAATTCATTTTCCCAGGGCTTCCCTGGTGGCGCAGTGGTTAAGAATCCGCCTGCCAATGCAGGGGACATGAGTTCAAGCCCTGGTCCGGGAAGATCCCACATGCCGCGGAGCAACTAAGCCTGTGCGCCACAACTACTGAAGCCCGCGTACCTAGAGCCCATGCTCCGCAACAAGAGAAGCCACTGCAATGAGAAGCCCGCGCACCTCAGTGAAGAGTAGCCCCCGCTCGCCGGAACTAGAGAAAGCCCACGCGCAGCAACGAAGACCCAATGCAGCCAAAAATAAATAAATAAAATAAATAAATTTATATATATAAAAAAAATTCATTTTCTCAGTCCTGTGAGATATGGCTCCTGCCTACCTCTCCAAGCTCATTTTCTACTCCTGTTCATTATACTTCAGCCACTCTGGCTCTCTTTCTGTCCCTTGGACATGTTAGCACTTCTGCACTTACTACTTTCTCTGCCTGCAACACTCTTCCCCTGAGTTAGCCACATGGCTATCGCCTTAATGTTTAGCTGGAATTCTCCTCCTCAGGGGCATTACATCACCAAGTTAGCTGGGACAGCCCCTCGTGCATGCCTTGGTCACTCACTCTCTATCCCATACTGTTTCATTTTCTGCCTAGAACTTATTATTACTTGAAATAATCTGTTTACATGTTTGTTACTTATCTCCCAACAGCAGAGCATAAGCTCCATAAAAACAGGAACTCTGCCTGTCTTGTTCACCCAGTACCTAGAGCAGCGTCTAGCACATAGTAGAAAATACAAAATATTTGCTGAATTAACAAATAAGTAAATAATTCATAAATAGCCTCTACAGATGGATTAAAATGCAGCCCAAGTAATTATTTCATGCTTCTGTGTAATCCTCCAGATTACCAAAGTTTCCCACTTTCTTTCTCTGGTTACACTCAAGACCAGGACAGAAACCTCTTGCTGAGCTGGGTGAGGAGTCTTAAGGACCAGCAGGAAGAGAACACACCAAAGGGTCTCTGCAGGGTTTTTCTCTAGGCTGAGCATTTAGAGAAAAACTTAGCACAAACTAGCTTTAGACAGCCTAAAGAGCCCTAAACAGATCCACCTTAATACCGCTTTTAAACACCTCTATTGTTAACACAGTATCTGGCCAAAGCCCGCTGAGAGTCTTACACTAGTATCATCACAGTAGCATTCACCAAATATCCTGAAACAAGTAAGTTAATGCTGAGCAAAAAAGGAAGATACAGGATGGATCTTGTATCTGGAACCTCAACTTCTACAGACAGCCTTCATTCCCACCCCCCCAAAATTTTTTTAAAATGGAACATGCAAAATTAACAGGAGAAAAATGCAGATGTGAAAACAACAGGAGGCACAAAGAATGTAAATGTGGTGTATGCATGCGAGAGACTGCCAGAGATATTACCTAATAATGCCACAAGTCTAGAAAGCTATAAGCTGCCCTCAAAACCAGACCCCTGCTACTAAATGAAAAAGCCCCAATCCTGGAGTGACCCTCTCAGCTAAAAGACCAATAATACTCCTAACAACGTTCTATTTTGTTCCAGAAATCCAGGTAACAATCACTCAGCAAGAACATTTTACTTGCCTTTAAAAGCTATTTGGCATATCCTCTGAAGAGGCCCATAGGCTGGTTTGAATGAGGATGCTCCACCTGAGGGCCTGCACGCTAGAAGTTCCCAAATGAGCTCATCTTCCATAATGTAATCTCTGACAACAAACACCGACCTGCCCTTCCCCCAATAAGCAATTCAATTATGCAGGTAACACATAAAAAGAAAATATTGCTCTTAGCTTGTATGTTACTTTTAGCTTTGAAATAACTCCACACTATATTTCCATGAACCTAAAGATGTTTCACATAAACTCCAGCCCAAACAAGAATCTGTCCAGTAACTGCAAAAGAGGATATATTTGACAATATTCACATATTATTTCAAAACATTTCGAAGACTTTCTCTGTGCCATCCACATTAAAGCTGTGTGCTGCCTACTCCCTACATCACATAAATGGAACACAGCCTTAAATAAAAAAATAGTTCGCAAAGCTGAACAGGAATCATGTGATAGGCTAGACACAAACCATAAAATGACTGCTCATATCAGGACAGCCAGTAACAGAATTTCTGTTAGATAGCTTAGACTATATTTTTGCATCAGTGGACATCATTTCTTCCAAAACAATCCTAGCCAAATAATGATCAAAGGCAGCATCAAGTTTGGCAGGGCAGAATATGGAAGGTCCATACACAAGTGCTGGAAGCACAGGCAAAACGTCTTCAGCTGCTAAGTATATGGTGCGGGCACACCCTTTCTGACCCGTCTGAGCTAGTCCAGCATGAGTCCAGAATGTCAGGTAAAGCGGGGCCTACTCTGTGCAAAGCACCCATCAGAATAAGTCATGAGGCAGCCTTTAATCCTCACAGTAAATGTATAATAATTTGTTAGCTTAATTCTAGAAATGGTTCAATTCAGTTTGTAAAATAAAACATTTTAATTTTATCAAGTTTTGGAATACTAGCATTTAAATTTCATATGAAAGAATTCCACTAAGAGAAACAAAAATTCACATTTACACCAAAAATCCAAGGCATTTCCCTGAATATGACCAACTTGGCCTTGTCAGAACAGTGCTAGGCTAGTCCTTCAAAGGCAACGTTAAATGAGACTATTTATGGAGTCAGTCATCCCAAGCAACGACACACCAAACAGTCCTGCACCCTGTTCTCTTATTCCAGTTCCAAAATTAGGATTACAAAAATATCTCTGGATATGTTTAAATAGTTCCACACACTCTTCTGGAAGGTGAATTCAAGGTGTTCAGAGAAATCTACAAGAGCTATCTTCCTACACTGCTTCACAGAAATAAAAGTTTTCAGAAGGCTGTTTATTTGTTAAAGGCATCAGTAAGCTCATTTCTAAAATTAAAAGCAAACATTCAAATAAAACATGAAAAAAAGCATAAAAGACTTCAAAATTATGGTGAGCCTAGGAAAAAACATAAGAGGTATACTCAGTTTATTCTGCATTTATTTAAAAACATTTAAGGAAAAACTTTTAACTATAATTCAAAATACATAAGCCATACAGAAAAAAACCTGATAAAGTTAGCTACATAAAGTAAAAAACTTCTGCATGACTTCAAATAAAACAAAAAACCACCATAAGCGAAGTCAAAAGAAACTGAGAAAAATAACTCTTATCGTGGGCAAACAATCAATCTCCTCACTGTAGAAAGAGCTCCTAGAAACCACGAAAAGAAGACTAACAATCAAATAGAAAAACGAGAAAACCAGAACAGTTTACAGGAAAAGAAATACAAACATATGAAAATATGCTCAGCCTCACTCATATAATAAGAGAAATGCAAACGAAACCAACTCTAATTATTTTTCACCTGCCAGACTGGCAAAAATTCAAAGTGTAACAACATACTCCATAGGCAAGGCCATGAAGAACAGGCACTTTTAAACTTTGCTAGTGGATATGCAAAATGGCACAATCCCCTATGGAGGGCAATTTGGCAATTTAATCAAAATTATCGCTGCATTTACTCTTGACCCAGCAATCTAACTTAAGGGAGTTACTCTCCAACCATACTGACAACAGGTACAAAGTTACACACGCAGCGCTCTCTGTAACAGCAGAAGACTGGAAATAATTCAGGTTGCCGTCTATGGGGGACGGGTTAAATAAGTTATAGTACATCTACACAATGGAATGTGTAAGAAAGGAATAAAAATAAGAATATATACTGCATTTGCTTATATCTGTATATAAAATAAGCACTGGAGGGAATCATAAGACACTAATTAAAACAGTTGCCTAAAAGCTGGGAGCAGACAAGGAGAGAGGTGGGAATAAAACTTCTCAGTATGTACTTTTTATACCTTTTTAAAAAAACCCTATAAATAAATATATCAGCTCTTCAAAAATGAACGAGTAAAATTACTATAACATTAAATGGCCTCATTCGGTGTATGAAAATAATTGTTAGAAATACTACAATTGATGTCAGGAGACCCCTGACCACCGGACATTGGGGAGAGAAGTCAGCTGTTTACATGCAGAATCTCCCACTGGCCTTTCCTTGCCATAGGAAAGGCACGGTTAGCAGGCCTGTCTACACAGCTTCCCTGTGATGGCTGACTGAGCCTTTCCAGTGTGAGCTGCCAGTGAGGAAGGTAATGAACCATGGATTACTCAGTGCCCCCTCTACCACATGAATAAAGATGCCACCAGGACAAAAGGGGAATAAATGCCAATCCATGGGCCAACAGAGAACAAATTATCTGCTTTCTTTCCTAACCTGTGCTGAAATTAGAAACTTAGGAACAGTGATCTTGATCAAGGCTGGTATTCTGAGATTGAGCATGGCCTCAGAGTCTATGAAAGACAGTGTCCATCCTCTGCCCCAGCCAGATAAGTGAATCAATACCCAACCCACTCCTTGTGGTCACAACTATGCCTCAGTGAGGAACCCAGGTGTCTTCCTTTCCACGACTTTCTTCCTTTAATGCGAGGGATTCAAATAAGAGAAGATAAGTAAAAGTGCTAAGTAGAGGGCCAGGATTATGAAAATATAAAGTACTACTTATTCCAATAAAGATATTAAAAAAACAAAAAAACAAAAACAAACAAAAAAAGTACTACTGTACCCTTTAATGATTTGGTGACAGAACAGGGTGCTTTCCCATAGGGAATCACAAAATTTTTACATAATTTTGGTTGAAGATATGCACTTTGAAAGATTTTCTGGGATAAAGCCATGATACTGAATTGCAAATTTTAGAAAAATTAGCGAAGTGTTTATATCAAAATCAAGGGAGGGTGGACTTCCCTGGTGGCACAGTGGTTAAGAATCCGCCTGCCAATGCAGGGGACACGGGTTCGATCCCTGGTCCGGGAAGATCCCACATGCCGTGGAGCAACTAAGTCCGTGCGCCACAACTACTGAGCGCACGTGCTGCAACTACTGAAGCCTGCGCGCCTAGAGCCCGTGCTCCACAACAAGAGAAGCCACTGCAATGAGAAGCCTGCACTCTGCAACAAAGAGTAGTCCCCGCTTGCTACAACTAGAGAAAGCCCGCACACAGCAACGAAGACCCAACGCAGCCAAAAATAAAAAATGAACAGGAGAAAATAAAAAAAAAAAAAATCAAGGGAGGCAAATTCTGTGGAGACATGTAAGTGATAACCTACTTTTTAAGAAGAAACAGCTAGAATTTAGGGGAAAAATGGAAATATGAAAAACAGAATCTGAAGGCTCTTTACCAGTTTAGTTACAATATCATTTGTTAGTTTAGTCAAAAATCATTTGCTAATTTAGTCATAAATGTACATCATAACCGATCATAAAATTTCTACAAGGTTTTTCCAAATATTCAAAACTAGTATAAGCGGATCAAAGTTGGAAGAGCTCTTTGGAGGCTGCCCAGCTTAACTGCCCACCCAATGAGAAATCCCTTCTTCAAACTCCACTTAAGTGAAGAGCAGCTCCCATAAAGTCAAAACCCAGCTTCAGCACTTCCACAGAAGGGAGCTCACCACCTCTCCCAGCAACACCACCTTGACTCTCACACAGCTGTCTCCCATTCTAAGAATGCTGGCATCCCTCCCCTGCCAAGTCAAAGGAAATGGACATATTTTGTCACAAAAGGAAAAGAAAACTTGCCTTGCAAAACCATTCTGTATAAGTTCTCTTTGAAGTTTCTGATCTTGAGCAGCATATTCAGAAAGTTCAGACTCCACCGCACGAGGGAGAATGTTTGGAATAAATTTAGAAAATAGAGTCGGAGCCATCTGAACCCACTCTGTGAGGGAAGGAAAAGATTCAATAAGGAGACCGTATAGACAAATTAAATTAAATAGGAAAGGGAAAGTTTTCTTCCCAAAGAACAAGATTATGTATTAAACCAAACTTAAAATGGGGATAAAAACTAGTGCAACCCCTTCTGATAAAGAGGTTAAGTTTCCTTTCTAAACAGAATTTACAGAAAGTGGATATTTTTATATTTTTTATGATTTAACAACATTAACAAAAATCCCTAGAGAATTTTTGAAGGAACCTTATCAAAAATTCTAAATCTGGAAGAAAACATGAATGAAATAACCAAAGAATTCTGAGCAGGAGGGGGCTTGGAGGGAAGGGATTTGGTGGAAATACTTAGCCCTATAAAGCATTAATTAAAACAATACACTGGCCTAAGAATAGAATAGTACATGTGGTAGTAAGCAGACATATAAAAAAAGTACCACAAAAATGCGGAGGGAGATGGGAGAGATAACTGGTAAGTACTTTTAAAATATAAACCTACTTTGACTCATATTAAATTATAGCAAATTAAACATATATAACAGTGAAAGAAAACAGAAATTAAATGGTTATCAAATTATTAAGGAAAAGACAAAAGATCAACAGAATAATCTACAGAAAAATAAACATTCATTCATCAAAGTAAAAAGACAAAGAGAAGTCTAAGGAAAATATCTGCATCAGACATGACAAAGATAAATTAGTATCTTTATTATAAAGCGTTTTAACAGATCAGATACTCTTCCCCTAGTCAGTGAACACTAAATATAAATACTGCCCATCTCTATGCCCTCTGGATTCTTTTAATCGAGCCCTTTCAAGTTTTCCCTTTTGGAACACATCTTGGCTGTGCGTGTGTGTGTGTGTGTGTGTGTGTGTGTATCAAAACCCATAAAATGTCAATGCTCTATGTAATCCAGCATCCTCATTTTAAAAACTGTAATCTAAGTAAATAATTCTAAATCTGAAAAAAACACATTTAATGCTATGCAATGCTGGGTCACTGGCAAGTTAAAAAAAAAAAATGCCCAAAAGAATAGCTAAATTAAAGATGGGGAAAGAAAAAAACAAAAAAAACCCCAATACCACAAACACCACCAAGGCCAATCCACTCACCCTCTGTACAAACTCATGTCAAAATGTTCTCAATAGTGTCCCTCCTTCAAGCTCAGTTCAAATATGGCTTTAGAAAGAGTCTCAATTCAGTGCCCTGGGGAACCACTAACCCACCAGTCAGAGTTGGCAAGGAGTCAAACCAGTCTGACATTTTGTGGAACTCCAGGCAATCATTAAAATAAAGATAAAGAAACCATGAAAAGTGTGTGTATTAAATGAAGAAATGCAGGATGGGATGATGGGAACTATTCCTAGACTGAGCTTCTAAAGACTAGGTAGAAACACATCTAAATAAGAGATGTTATCAGAATCTCCAAGGATTAGGGCCCAGGAATCTACAGTTTAACAAACTTTTTTGGGTGATTCAGATGCATTCATTATATAAAAATCAGCACTTAAGAACTACTGCAATGAAAGAAACTTTTACATTTAAAATTCAACTTTTAAAATATTTTAACCTTAATCTGTCAGGTGAATAAATCTGCTTTAACAAACTAGGAACACAATGGGTACGGGCAAGGCAAGTAAACGTCAAAATATGTTTAATAGTATCTCAGAAAATAGCTAGGACAGCAAAAGGTTAGTCTGTGATAAAATTCACCTTTTCAAAAGGACAGTTCTCAAATACAGATTTCTCCTCACAAGTAGTATGAAACCTATTACAAGAGCTCAAACCTGGATAAAAATAGCATTTAGATAAATAAGTATCTACAAGTTTTTCTACCCTTAGTGACTGGTTTTATTCTGCAATTTTGTTACTTATGATAAAAGCCAGAGCTGATAAAGCTGCCCACTTGGGAGGGAGAATTTAGAAATCTGTCATATTGTATTTGGATGTCTTCCAAAAGAAAAAGAAAAAAATCATTCATAACCCAGCACTAAAAGAAAAACTCATGAGCTATTTTCATCACATTTAGTAAAATGAAATTCAAAATTCTAAGAAACTGGAAAAAGAAATATATCAGTTTATTGGACACATGCAATATTTTTGCTACTTTATATAATTACTTTATAGGAATAATTTGTCTAAAAATTATGAAGAATAGAGCAAGAACTGATCCAAATTTAAGTAACATTACATTTGACTCCTCTAGAAGTCACTAACTGCTGAAAGTAGCCTGAGAAAGATGGTACTTCTGGGCATCACAGACTACCCCTAGTATCAGTTTTTAATTGGTTTCCATTTTAGCAAGCTAAATTCTGATATATCTTTTAAATTAAGTAAGTAAACTATCCAGACATCAATTAATTAAAATAAAATAACCACTGGACCGAAATGAATAGTAGTAACAACAGTTAATATTAGCATGCTCATTACATTATCAGGTACTATGTTAAGCTCTTTAGACCACGTTTTATTTCATTCAATCCCCAAATGACAAAAGAATTTCATAAAAAGATAATTGCTGTCAAAAAAGCAAACCTTAAGTTTCTACATTGAAAAACGATTTTCTACCCTGAACTTCTGCAATCTCTCTCCTATGGACATTTTTTAATTGGCTAGACAACTGTATGATAAGTTTGGGTCTGGGTTAAAAACAGAAAGAAACATACAAAAGCATCTTGAGAGTCCTTTAAGTTCACAATGTTTTTTAAAAATTTATTTATTTATTTATTTTTGGTTGCGTTGGGTCTTCACTGCTGTGCGCAGGCTTTTCTCTAGTTGCGTTGAGCGGGGGTTACTCTTCATTGCGGTGCGCGGGCTTCTCATTGCGGTGGCCTCTCTTGTTGCGGAGCACAGGCTCTAGGCACATGGGCTTCAGTAGTTGTGGCATGAGGGCTCAGTAGTTGTGGCTCACGGGCTCTAGAACACAGGCTCAGTAGTTGTGGCACAAGGGCCCAGTTGCTCTGCAGCATGCGGAATCTTCCCGGACCAGGGCTTGAACCCGTGTCCCCTGCGTTGGCAGGCGGATTCCCAACCATTGCGTCACCAGGGAAGTCCCATAATGTTTTTATTATAAGACAGATACATTAAGATAATTTACAAACCATGCCTTTGAATACAGTGATCTTTGATTTTTGGTTCTGCTATTCTGACTATCTTTCTCCTCAAACTATCGTTATGAAATGACTGTAACTTTACCAACACTTCTAGATTCCTTGTAAGTTATATAATAGGCCTAACAAGATGGAGTTGTGAATGTGTATGCCCGTGCATATTTGCAATATGGGGTAGAAGTGAAGAAGAACCTCACAACAAAAAAAGAGATTAAAGCCAGACATAAGATTCTACTTTATCTAAAGTGTCTCCTACAAACTATTTCTTGTATTCCCCAAACTAGTTGGTTTTCACTAGCAGAGAAAGATTTCCAAGTGAGGTCCTGAGTTTACATTTCACAATGATGAGTATCTACTCAATTTTTTTGCTATAACAAATCCAAATACCATTAGGCCTCAGAAAACACAAAGAAACACTATCCTCTCGCAGATAGGGCTGGAAGTGCTATAAACAAACAAACAAGTCCAACCCCTAAAGAAATGATGAATGTTTACCTGGTCTGAGAGTGTACAGGCCTTTCACAATATTTGCCATAGTTGAAGGTGTGACCTGAAATGGTGTTGACTGGGCTTCTAAAAGTAAAGCTGAAATAGAGAGAAAATGGGTTATAAAAATGATACAACACTTTATTGATTGTCAAGGTTTCACTTTCTATCAGTATTTCTCCCAAAGACTGAAGGGTAAACAAGGGCAAGAAAAGAACAACCCAAGAGGGCAAACCAAGTATTTGTACAGTAAAGATTTTTTTTTTTAATCCAGTGCAGTAGAGCTCAATCTAACAAGTAGATATGTGTGTATCTGTTGAAACACTAACGGAAATGATTCAATTGATGGAGGTTCTGAAAATAAGTAAAGCTTTCTAAAAGCAACAGTATTCATGGTACTTAGTGAGTGAGCTATAAATACTTCCCATTAAGTTCACGATTCAAAAGATTTACATTTGGGGAATGAAACATTCTCTAACTCCCTCCATCATTTCCCTTTCCCCCAAATCACCCATATATGAGGCTCTTGGAATTTTTCTGAAAGACATGTTATTAGTAATTCTAGTAACTGAGATCAGAGTCAGAAACTCACTTTCCCAAATGCTACAACTGCAGGTACTTTTCCTTACTAAAGGTAAAGGCAAGACATCACACTGTCTAACCATGTGACCCTGACTAAACATGACAACAGAGTCAGTTTTCTTTTAGGTTATCTATGGTCACACAAAAAATCTTATTAAAATATGTTAAACGGATACAAATACTTCCTCTAGACAAAACATATACAAACGAACTCCATCATTTAATGAATAGGACAGATACTACTGACTCAAAACGGCTCATTTTTAATTCATCTCTCACAGACCTGTAATTTACTAACCAAATACCCATGAAACTTGGCATAATTTTCATCTAAGCCAGCCTGTAAAATTATATAAGTTGTTTTCTTCTATCCCCACCTTTTTAAAAATGGAAACACCATCTCACTTGGCCAACAATGATTTCTGTACTTTCAAACATGCAATGTGAGTTACATTTGCAATGTTAGGCATTGCAGAAAAATTTTAAATGTCATGTTTAAAAATTGAAATTCTAAATTTTAGGTTCTTAGAGGCTCTTCTACTCAAGGTTCTCTCTAATTTCAACATGTACCCCAAACCCAGGGTCTATCTCTATTAATCCCTCTTCCTACTTTTTGACCGATCGTTTGGTTTTCAGTAAGTGTTGTTTCCACCAACTCTTCATGTTCAATCACACATTCATTATGTGGTCAAATATATACATTTGCAAACAACTTCTACATAAGTATAACCACCTACGTCAAATTTGATAGCTATAAGGAAATGATAAATTCACAGGTTAAGTTATACATAAAATGTATATAAATTAATTTGGGATGAATTAACTGAAAAATAATCACATTCAGCAACAAAAGGTAAGGTTAAGAGGGTATAACATTTCACTAAAATCCTCTCCACTTAAAATTCGTTGTAGGAAAAGTCTTTAAAAGCAAAATTTTCTAGTTGAACTCCCCTTTTAAGGAAAAGAAAATGGGAATTTGAGGGAGAAGTAGCTTGAGAGAGGGAAGAAAATACTTATTGAGCATTTAACAGGTGCTAGGTACTTTACATATGTTTAATTCTCATACGCTTTATTTAATTTAGGATTTACTTTCTCACAAGCTTAATTGTCATCTATCTTTTTTTAGTACAAATAAGGAAACTGAGAGGATATTGTGCTACCATTTCAAAGATATTAACATTACACTCCTAGAATTACCAGTAACTAAGTTATGGGTGAACTTCTTAATATTTCCCCCAATGTCAGAGAAAAAAAAAAAGGCAGCAAGTATCATGCCAGATACGAAGGCACTGTCCAATGACCTGGCTGCTCCCAGCTCACTGGGTGATCTTCAAGTCACATTTTCAATTCCTCAGTGTCTCTCTCTATAGAATTAGGCTTTATGATCGCTGTAAGATTCAGAAGACATCAACATTGGGGTTTAGATGCCAATGCTCTTTGATTCAAAAAAAAAACCCCCCAAAACACTGCTAGTGTTATGCCATCCCTGTAAGTTTAATTACTTACGCATTAGGCTGTAAATGTGCTTTTCTGCAACATGTTCCGTAAACAGCTTAATAAGGTCATCTTTTAAGTCTCTGTTAAGCTTGGTTTCGATGTAAAACTTATTCTGAAAAAGAAAATAAGTTATTTTTCAGTGCATCAATTAGAGAGAAATGATTAGTCTAATGAACTGAAGCACTAAAAAATAATTTTAGGGAACAATTCATAAAGGCATCAATTAAAACATAAAAACCCAACATCAGAAAACAAAAGCCCTGCCACTATTAGTTATAGTCTTCCTAGCATGGGGTTAAAAGCACATCAAGATAAAATGCTATAAATCATACAAAAGAACATGGGAAGATACTCAACATTAACTAGACAGGGATGCAATGGACCATATTGTATGACAGGCACTTAATATGCCCTTTTAAATGACTACATCATCATCTAAAGGCAACACCAGGGAACACTAGTGAAAGGTACCCTATTTATCAATGATCTAGGCTGAAAGCATGCAGTGGGCATGCACTGGGTGACTCCCCTACATTTCACTTTAATGATTAGTCTAAGTCATTCAGCTTATGGCATTCCTTAGGGATGGATGGTCTTCGGTTCAAAGGTAGACAAGTGATCCAAGGTAACCCAATCAGACTAAGGGAAACCTAGGCTTGAGTAAAAATCATTTTACAACCATGAGGAGAACAAGATGAAACAGATGTGTAAAGCAAAGAGACAAAAAAAACCTGAGGCTTTGGTAACATTGTTGAACCACGGATTCAACCAACCCAGAAACTGCCGTGTTTCTGGAGTTTTATTACAAGAGATAATACCTTTCTCATTTACAAATCACTTTGAATCAGGTTTTCTGTTTCTTGCAGCCAAAAGCACCCTAATTAGAATGATTGGCAAATCAAAAAGATTGAATTTGTTCATGTTTAAATGTTAACTCAATGTACAGGAGTGGAAAATACAAAGAGGAATGAATGTCAATAAGTTGCTCACTGATTCTCTCGATTCTTAACATGTTTTTTTCTCTCTAAAAAAAATCATAAGGGACTTCCCTGGTGGTGCAGTGGTTAAGAATCCGCCTGCCAATGCAGGGGACACAGGTTCATTTCCTGGTCTGCGAAGATCCCACATGCCGTAGAGCAACTAAGCCCGTCAACCACAACTACTGAGCTCACGTGCTGCAAATACTGAAGCCCGCACGCCTAGAGCCCATGCTCCACAACAAGAGAAGCCACTGCAATGAGAAGCCCGCGCACCACAATGAAGAGTAGCCCCCTCTCGCCGCAACTAGAGAAAGCCCACGCGCAGCAATGAAGACCCAATGCAGCCAAAAAAAAAAAAATTATAAAACTAACATGCACATAATTACAAAATAAAACCATGCAAAAGGGTATGCAATAAAAAGGAGTCTCCCACAGAAGACTTTCTGTCCCATTCCCAAAGGTCCCATTCTACACTGCAAAAACTTTTCTAAAAACTCTTTCTAAAATGTTCTTACATTTTTTTGGATATGCTTTTTTCCCCTCTAAAATGAAGAAGAAAACACTTGCTAATGAAGAAATATAACACACACCGCTTTACATCTTGCTTTTTCACCTAACATTGTATGTTGAAAAGATTCTCTCCAAAATAACATACAGACATGTCATTATTTTTAACTGTGTATTTTTCTACCGTAAATATCCTCCATAAATTATTTAAATAGTAGTCTCCCACTGATAACACAGATTCCTCCCAATGTTCTGTTTTTTTCAGTAAAGCATATCTTATGGAGAATAAATCATTTTGAAGATTGGTATTATACACATAGTTTATCTCTAGGCTACAGAATGTAGGATCAACCTAAACAACCATTCCCTAATCTAATCAACAAAGAGAAAGTGGGACACTGGTTTCTAAGGGCTTTTCTGTTCAATAGGAACACTAACATTAAGATCCTATAGCTTTATATATTTAAAAGGCGGGGGTGGGGGACAGGGCGGGGACACCTCAACACAGTCAACAGACTACAAGATGTACTCATGGCATAATTCTCCAAGTGAAAAAGATTATCACAATGAAAGCAAACTTTACTGTTCTACTTTTTATGGAGTTACTTCCTTGGCATTTATTATACATCATGTTTTTAGATACATGTCTTAACTCTCTACTTTCTGAAGGTAAGAAATCTTTCTGATATATCTTTATTTTCCAAGCACAGCATCTTCCATATGGCAGAAACAAAATAAATGTTAATTGGGTGACTGCTGATTATTAATGCCTAATTGTCTGTTTCAGCAATGGTATTTATGAAATTTTAAAACAGTGAAAGGCTAAATAAGTCTTCTATGCCAACACTATCAACATTGCTGAAATAGATTAATTTCCATTTCTAACATAAAACATAGTAAAAGAAAAATAGAATATGCTTAACTTTCTGCATCTATCTGCACTTAGACCAATAAACCGAGGTATTTGGAAAGGGGAAACAGCTCTAACTTACCATATATATGAAAAGAGGCACAATGCTCTGCAATGCTCCCATATACTGTCCAAGAGCTATATTAAATCTTTCAATATAGAGATCTGGAGGGCTGGCCTGTGAAAAAGAACATAAATGTGATCATTCCAGGAAACCAGAAGATCTTCCGGCACAATCTAAAATGCAGACTTAGAACTCAATCAAAGTTCACACTGAAATTCACAATAAAGAAAAAGAGGAGGCTTATATCCTGAAGTTTAGTTAAGATTTCTAGCTCTATTCCAATATCTGCTATGCAAAACTGAGGTTTGATTTAGCTGCCTTTAAAATGTGTGTAACCTTACCATGTCAGTTAAAAGGCTTGCTCTGTTAACAAGTAAAAAGGTAAATTTACACTTAAGATAAATGATATGATTTTTTAAATCACCACTAAACTACAGACATTTACTATGGGAATCAAACTATATTTGGGCTTGCAATAGGGGGGGAAATTCAAGGAAGTGATATAGGCTTAATATACTATGAGAATGTCTGTTGATATGTTAGAATTACCTTAGGTACAGTAATATTCTAAGTTGATACTAACTTGGTTGTACCACTCCTGTAGCTAACCAATTATAAACCTATTGGCTAGAAGGCAGGACTCAAATGGTCCATATACATCTGCAGCTCTGGAGAGCAGTTAAAATAAATACAATACATGACTGGCATTTAACTCATTGTTACCAAATACCATGTCATAAAGCCATCAAAAGAGAACACTTCCAATTTAACTGCACATCGTGGAATGAATGTGAATGTGTGTATCCCCACACACAAATCCATATGTTAAAACCCTAACCAGTGCAGCTCTATTTAGAGTAAGGAAGTAATTAAGGCTAAATGAGGTCATAGGAGTAGAGCCCTTATCCTACAGGATTAGTGTCCTTATGAGAAAAGACACCAAGGGGCTCATTCTTTTCCCCTTCCTCTCCCTCCCCTCCCCCAAAGCACACTCAGAGGAAAGGCCATGTGAGCACACTGCAAGAGGATGGCTGTCGACAAGCCAGGAAGAGAGCTCTCATCAGGAACCAAATCAGCTGGCACCTTAATCTTGGACTTCCCAGCCTCCAGAATGGTGAGAAATAAATTTCCGTTGTTTAAACCACTCAGTCTGTAGTATTTTGTTATGGCAGCCCAAGCAGACTAAGACACTGTGGTTTACAAAAACGTATCATGTACTATTTCATTTTATTCTCTAAAGCTAAATTAATTAAGTACCATTTTAATGTTGAAGAAACACACAAATGGGCAAGGATTTGCCTAAAATTAGAATGACAGATCCAAGTCTTCCAGCTATGAACTCATTCCTGGGCCAGGGAGTTGGGGGAATGGCATGGCACAAAACATCACACAAACTAAACTGATTCCACACGAGGGCTAACGCAGGAACAGTCTCCTCATCTGACAACCACATCATATACACAAAGTCCGGCTTTCAAACAAGTATACAAAGAAACACCACGTTGAAAGACTCCTAAATATTAAATTTAAACATTGAAATTATAAAACCATTTCAGCTAAGCTGTTTTAGAAATGTCCAAATTGTCCAATAATATTTTAAAATAAAATTTAATTCATTTTTTTCAGTTCTACTTAGAAGCTTAGATATGTGCAGCAAGCTGTCCTTCTAATTCATCTTTCATTACTGAGTTCTTACATACAGGTTTGGTGCACATTTGGTGCTTTTTTTTTTAACATTTATTTTTCTTAGTCCTCCTACTGCAATAAATTGAATGTTATTTCCATTTAACATCTGAGGCAACTGGGGCTCAGAAATATTTAGTCAACTGATTACAGTCCTACAGCTAACCCAAGAATTAAGATTCTAACCTTGTTCAAACTCAGTCCTTCCAACTATTTATAATCAATTTTTAGCACCCTGAAACTTTCAGAAAAAAGTTCAGACTTCCAATTTAGGCCACTATCTACCTCTCTGCTTTCACATCCTGCTCCTTCTCCCATGTAGCCCAGCACAGTCATCACATGGAACTACTAACAGTTCCCAAACAATGTCCGTGTGCTGCTTAGGCCTACTTGACTGTATCTTCTACCTGACGCCTTTTATCACCACCCCCCAACCAGACTCACCCTGGCTAACTTCTCCTACTCATCCTTCAAGATCTGTGTCACTTCCTCGAAACTGAGCTATATGGCCCTTCAACAGGGCACCACCACACTTATTCACTTCTCCACTGGGTAGTCTCTGTCACTAAACTTTCAGCCCCTAGAGGGCAAGATCTGTGTCTTATCTTTATATCTCTAGTGCAGACCACAGAACCCGAACATAGTAGGTATAGATAAATGCTTTTTTTTTTTTTTGCACTTAGGACAGTCTTGCTTAAATCTAAACTTTTTAAAATCTAAATCTAATCTAGCCTTGCTTAAATCTAAATTGCTATTTGATCATTTAACAAGGCTATACGACAATTCATTTAGCCCTCTGAATTTCAATTTCCATACATATAAAAAATAAGAAAAACACTAATTGTGCCATTTCCAAGATGTGCTGAGAATCAAAGAAAATAATGTGTGCTTAGAAAAATGTCAACTATTACACATGCACATGCAAGTAGCAAGAGTAAACTCCTTTATGAATTAACTACCTATTTGTTTAATACTTCAGAAAAACCTATTAACATTATTAAAGGCATTCTTTGTTAACTAAAAAAATTGGGGAAAATAGTTCCACATTATGGGCAAACTTTTCACTATAACTAATGAACAGAATCATATGTAATATCTTTCTCTAAACTGCTTCGAAGAACTCTGGAAATGATATTTCAATATTCAAAGAAATAAATTTTAGAAGTATGATATGAAAAAAGAAAATCTGAAGAGTTTTTGCATTAAAATAATTTTCCTTTTTCATAAAAGGATACTGTATCTATCCAAAAGTTAAAAGTATGAACATTGATCAAAAGCCACACTTAAATTTAATAGCAGACAGAATAAATAAAATTGAATTCCTTAGTTATTCTTTTCAAGACTTCCCAAAGCCGCAAAGGTTATGAGTATTAAAAAGTACTTTTTGTACTGAATCAAATGTCAGAACATTTACTTAGCTTTTTTACTTCCACATTACATGTAGCACTTATTCAAAACCTCTTAAATGACAGACTACAAATTATAATAGTCTTCTAAAATAAATCCATTCTCTTTACTAGAAACCTAGAAATACCTGTTAGTAAAAAAGCTAATCGAATTGTTCCTCCTTAAAACTTAAGTTCAGTATACTTTGGGTCCCATTGGGGAAATTGCTACCTATTTGATTTACATAATTTCACCATGAATGTATTTGGATTGGACATTAAATGAAATTTTTTACCCCTAAAATAAGCTTCATTTTCTTCTCAAATAAAGTAAGAAAAAGCAATTGGCCAGAAAAATAACTATTACTCCAAACATGCTCCAACTTCTCATAACAGACTTAGATTCCCTGAAATTTGTAATATAGCTGGTAGGAATGTTTTAATTTCTTCTTCTTCTTCTTTTTTAAATCAGTAATTCATTCATCTGGTTTAAAATTCAAATTAGTTCAAAAGGGTTTAGAGTAAAGAATTTACCTTTCATTCCTTCCGCACTGAACAAACCAACACTTAATTCCTTTATAACCTTCCAGAAGAATTTTACATATATACAAAAAAATAAGAATCCCATTTATATCCTTTTTCACACAAATGCTAACTTACAATCATACTAATCTGCACTTTTCCTAACAATGTATCTTGGAGACTGTTTTATTCTAGTGTTTCTCAAACATTTTGATATCAGCAACCCTTTATACTCTTAAAAATAATTGGAAATTCCAAAAAGCTTTTATTTATAATGTAGGTTGTATCTATTAATACTTACCATATTAGAAACTAAAACTGGGTTTTAAAACTATGTATTAATATATTCTAAAATGACAATAATAAGCTCATCACATTTTAACAATTTTAATGTTAAAATACAGTTAAATATTTTATATTATAAACTAAGTTATATGTAAATAACTATATTTCCCCCCCAAAAAATTAGTAAGAAGAGTGGTATTGTTTTTACAGTTTTGTAAGTCTCTTGAGAGTGGCTTAATAGAAGACAGCTGGATTCTCATATCTGCTTCTGTAATGAATCAGTTGTGATGTGATGTTTTGGTTAAAGTAAAAGAAGAAAATCCACCTTCACACAGATATGTAGTCAGAAAAGGAAGGCATATTTTAATAGCCTTTTCAAATAATTGTAGATATTCTTCTCTGAAACTTGACAAGTGGTAGTTTCTTAAAGGTTAGTTGGGATATGAAATCTGAAACTATCAATGAATTCTTGATACTCTATTACATTAAAACCCATTGTTCTATCTTCTACTTTGAATGGGTCTTTTACAGATACATTTTATAGCATTACAAACCGGTCATTTGAAAAATACTGACTCACTGAGTTATGTAGATCTAAATGATGACACATTTCACTATACAACATCAAAAAAAAATTATCACCATCTATCTCATCAGAAAAGTCTTTTTAAGTATTGGGATGTTATCAAGATCATCGTTGTAGATACAGGTTTTCCAAAATTCTAATTTTCACTTCAAAGCTCAAATTTTATCATTGGCAACAAATACCATCAGTTGTTTTCCTTGAAGTGACACACTTCTTTCATTTTTCAGAAAATGTCTATTAAACACCAGTCTAAATAACCATAGTTTGTCAGTCATTCTTTCAAATAAAAGGAGTGTTTTATAGGGGAAAACACTAGCTTAATAGCTAGTTTAGCTCAAAACTCATATAACCACAGAAGTGCTATTTCTCAAAGCAATCATTGTTACTTTAGTAGACAGCTTCCCATTTCTTCACAAAGAATATTTTTCTAAGTATACGCAAAGTCACAATTCAATAAAATTAATATTTTTCACTGCTTCATCTAGGACATTCTTAAGTGAAATGCTTTTGTTTTCTGCTGTGAGTTTGTAGAAGTGAAGATTCATGCTAAGGCACCAAGCAGTTTTACCCACCATTGCTTTTGCACCATCAGACCAAATATCCACATAGTGAAAAGGGAAAATAAGATCTTAGTAGTATTAGAAAAACAGTTTTGGTTTTACAGACCCCCTGTAAAGATTTCAGGGACCCTTAGAGGTCCTCAAACCACTTTTTAAAGAAATCTATTCTTTTAAGTACAATGTTTGAATGTACTATTTATTTAACCAGTCCCCCATTTGATAGCTTGTTGCTAATCTTTTATTGCCACAAGATGTTGCAATGGATTACTTCATACAGATGCTATTTTGTAGAGAGTAATTTTAAAGAAAAATTAAGTTTAAAAAAAGTAGAATTAGATGATAATCATGTATCATCATATAAAAACAAAATAATTTTGGTACTTAAGAGTTTTATAGAACCAACCTGCTAAATATCCCTTAAAAATATATATACATATACACATATATATATATTTGCTTACTAAGTATATTCCTTAATTATCTCTAATTTTGAAAGCTAGATAAGGAAGCTTGGTCAGTTACTCTAATTAGACATATATTAATTTTTAGAACAGCATGACTTGTTTAAATAATTTTACTAGCCAACAGACAAATATACTATGGTCTAGGTCAGTACTGCCCAACAGAACTTCCTGTGATGATGGAAATGTCCTATATCTGCACTGTCCGATAAGGCAGCCGCTAGTCATGTGTGACTACTGAGCACTTGAAATGTATCTAATAAAACTAAGAAAGTGAATTTTTATGTCATTTTAATTTTAAAGTCACATGTGACTAGTGGTAACCAAACTGGACACTGCAGATGTAAAATACAAATAAGTTCCACAATTTCATAATTATATCCCTCCTCTTCTATCTACGCCCTATCCCCATCCCACCAAAATGAAACATGAAAAAAATTTAAGAATATATGCTTTTATGTTCACAAAAACGTTGTAGTTGTCTTTAAATAAAGAGATGACTTTCATATGTTATAATGAAATAGGGAGGAAGAAAAGACGGGAAGGAAGGATCTAATAAACATAACAAGGCCACTAAAAAATTACTTTGTGGAAGTAATACATGTTCACTGAAATTTTTAAAATTAACAATGCAATTATAGGAAAACAACCACTACCAAGAATGGTAGATAACTACCATCAACATTTTCTTCTGTTCTTCTGTGTGTATGTTTTATAACAAATATGGAATTATTTTGTAATCTGCTATTATCACTCAGCTATATATATCATCGACACCTCACAGACCAAATGTATTTCAACAACATGATTATAATGACTGTCGGGCCCCACCACTGTCTACTTCATCAGTCCCTCTTCATTAGATACTTAAAACCAAGCTCTGCTGTCTGCATTATCCAGGTTTGCGTGGTACTTCTACTCCAGATTAGCACTTCAGTGGTGCAAATGTGTTGCATGTCTTCAGCAACAATACAATCTTATGTTTAAACAAAAAATGACACCACTCGTTGCTTGAGAGAGACCAGGTTCGGGAACTATGGTACATTTGCCTAGGCCAGTGAATTTCAAAGAATGCTGCTCTCCAAGTCACCTGAAGGGCTTGTTAATGATGCAGATTCCTTTGCCACAAAGTCCAGACTCAGAAACTTTCCAGAAGTGTATATTTTTAAAGAGAACTTCAGGGGATTCTTTAAACAGCTGGCCCAGCAGCTGTTAAGCATTTAGAAGCCTGTACCTTAGACCACTTCAAAGGAAAGAGAGGTGCTCTATGGGAAGGAAGTCTAGAGGATCCAAGAGAGGGCAGAGCAGTAATTACCCACCCTATACAAGGCATTTATTGCATGACAATAGTGACACTGCAGCTGCAAAGTATACTGAAATCAATAAAAATATGATACACTAACATTTTAATATTAGTGTTAAGACTATAGGTGAATTGTTCTTTTTAATTTAACAGCTTCTTGATTATTATCAACTTCAGTGATTATGAAGTTATTAAAGTGCAACGGTGAAGTTCTAACTCCATTTAGAATGCAGAAAGCCACCAGAGAACATCAGTCCTGCCCCGATGATAAGAAAAAGCTAGTTAACCTACATAATCAATTTTCTGAGCTCATCAGAGACCTGAGGTCACTACATTTTACAACTGCCATGTCCAACCAAGTGAACTGAATTCCAAAGAGTGACAAGCTCTTCTAAGGAAAGAAAGGACACGTGAACTGTTTCTCTCTGGTGATGGCAGCCATAAAAGCTGGTACAAGAACAACAGCTGAAATAAACCATTAAAGGCCAAGTGTGAACTAGCAGTATAGAATCCCTGGGAGCCTCGACACAAGGGCAGTCCACACCTACTCCCCAGCTCTTTTCCGTGGGTTTCCACTGGGCCTTTGAGACGAATAATTGAGGGCAGTGAAAGAGATCAGAAAGCCACCTTCTATGGCACAGATGTGCTAGGCCTGTCAAGGTTTGAGGGTGGGGCAGGAGTCCCTAAGGAAACCCATGCACACGTCAAGAGTAAACAGCTGCTGATTAGCTGCCAATGGAAGACATGAATGAAAACTGCCTGTGCGCTGGACCCTACTCGCCTACAAAGCAAAAGCCATTTGTTGAAGGGAAGGGGTAAGAGATCCACCTGCACCCTGGTGACCCTTCTTTTACCTGAGGCAGAAACTGTCTACTATGGGGGGATGGACAGGGAATCCTCTAGCCCTCCTGTCACAGGCAAAGGTCAGCAATCAGCGGGGAGGGAGCAGAAAATCCATTCACGCCCAGGTTTCTGCACTACTACAAAACAGAAGCATCCTGCTGCTGAGGGAAGTGCAGGAAACCTGCTCACTCCCAAAGCCCCCCATGGATGCAAGGCGAAATTTGGCTGCCACAGGGTGTGGGGGACAAGAGGTGCAGGGGTAGGGAGAAAGCAAGAAGCCCTCCGGAGCTCTAGACCAGGGGTCAGCAAACCAGAGCCTGCAGGCCAAATCCGGCCCACCACCTGTTTTTATAAATAAAGTCTGACCGGAACACAGTCATGTCCATTCACGTATGGATTGTCCACAGCTGCTTTCACGCTGCAACAGCAGAGTTAAAGATGCTGCAATAGAGACTACAAGGCCCGTGAGGGTAACTACTACCTGGCCCTTGGCAGCAAAAGTTTACCAACCCCAGTTCTAGACCTTGAACTGAGAAGGACAAGGTTATCTGCAAATGGGGTGAGGAAGAGGGAGACGAGAACACTGAGAAAGCCCCACTTCCGAGGGTTCAGGTGCACGGGGACTACCTATGACTGAGGCAGGAGCAAGAGAACCAGGGGAAAAAACCCAAACGCAAAATCCTGCTCCCCACCCCGAAGCCTTGCACCAAGTAACAGGCAACGGCCATCCACTCACTGCTGGGAGAGGGCAATAGTGCAAAGAAAGGCCCCCGCCACAAAGGAGGGCCTGCTAAGGGCTGAGGCTACAGCAGGAGCACTGGAAAAAACCCTCCTGATTCACACTAAGAACAGAGCAGTCACCGTCCACTGCTAGAGAATCTAGGCCTTACTGTTTACTGAAATGATAAAACACAAACCCACGTCAACCACTAATACGACTGACTCAACTCCTCACACCAACAGCCCGACAGAAGAGGGGCAGGCCCATTACTAAGCATAAATATTATTTATGTCAGTCTCTACTGATGTTTTTATACAATGTCCAGCATTCAATTAAAAACGCCAAAAAGTAAGAAAACACACCCACTGTCAAGAGCTAAACAGTCAACAGGCCCAGACACAGAGATGCCCACAAGCTGGAACTATCATACAGAGACTTTAAAATAACTATGACTAATGTATGTTATGACCCAGTAGAAGAGGTGGGCAACATGCATAAAAAGATGGGGAATTACAGCAGACAAATGAAAAGATTTTTTAAAAAGTCAAACAGAAATGCTAAAAGTTTTCAAATAGTTCCTTCATAATCTTTTAACATTTTAACATTTATTCCTATATTACCAAGTATGACTTCCGCATTTTGGATACGATACAAATGGACCTGAATGCTCTCTTAATATTATTTTCTATATCAAACTGGAAATTACTTTTTTAAAAAAATTTGCCTCTACATGACTAACTTTAGCAAAAATGAATAGCGTGTAATATACTTTTAGTCTAACCAACTTATTCCATGACTTTCCAGAGCAATACCACTCTGCCAACAGACAGATTTATCAAGGCTCCAGAAGCAATACTAATTACACCTAAGGCTGACGGAGATGCTACATAAAACTGGAATTTCTTTCCAAATAGACAAATACATACATCTGGCATTATATTCTTATCCATTCCCATTCCTGCTGTGCAGATATTGTTTCCACAGTAAAGTATCCAAAAAACGTAAGTTACGTAGAAGGTAAATGAATCTCGGGAGCTGGTAAGAACTATAATGTACACATTAGATGCTCCTAATATAAGTTGTAAGGATGATTTTCTAATTAAAAGCAACAATAAAAAAGTCAAAGTGAGTCTAAAAGACAGCAGAAGACATTTCTCTCTTAGGTCTCTTAACTTTCAAAGTTAACTGCTACTATCATTACTATTACGCTTATTTCTAAGATAAGACTTGCCTCCTTTTCCAAATACTATTTGGACTTGAACACTAAACATAATTAAAGCCAAGCCTCTGTGATCCTGGATTCCTTTAGCTTATCCACATAACAATGAGATAAACCTAGGTTCTAATCTCAGCTTTTTAACAGACAAGCTAGGTAACAAAGAACAGTTACAGAAGGTTCAAGATTACTTCATAAGAGAAAATATCCAAAGTCAGATGAACTAGGATGACTTCTCAATTTCCTATACGCCTCATCTCTTTTACCACTGAGCAAAACTTCCAATTTAAGTACATAACTCTGTCTCAAAAAAAAAGTTTATTTTAAAAAGAATACAACTCCTAAATGTACTCTTTACACTCTGATTAATAAACAACTGCAAATAATTATTCATTATTGAGTGATTTGACTCTCCTGCTCATCATAAATTCCATTTCCTGAGTTAAGGATGCTGTTTTAACTGGAGTAAGTAGATGGTTCTAATAATCTCAGCTGTAAGGCAAGCATATGGTTCTTATTTTTGTCAACTAGTAAGTACTTTTACAGGATCTCTTTGGGGCCTGGCACTATGTTAAGTTCTATAAGGACACATGAAAAGAAAACACAGACCCTGCCTTCAAAGGATGGTAGTAAACTTATTAGAATTATGGTCTGAATGGAAGCCTACAGACTGATAGAGGGTTAAGGCGTCTCACTGGCAAATTCTCTAAGAACAACTCTGCTATAACAACTACTTTAAGTTCTAGTTTGGACTTAAAAATAGATCTCCAAATAACTTATTCAGAAGGACTTTCTGGGGACTTCCCTGGTGGCACAGTGGTTAAGAACCCACCTGCCAATGCAGGGGACACAGGTTTGAGCCCTGGTCCAGGAAGATCCCACATGCCGCGGAGCAACTAAGCCCATGCGCCCCAACTTCTGAGCCTGCGCTCTAGAGCCCGCGAGCCACAACTACTGAGCCCGCGTGACACAACTACTGAAGCCCGCGCACCTAGAGCCCGTGCTCCGCAACAAGAGAAGCCACCGCAGTGACAAGCCCACGCACTGCAACGAAGAGTAGCCCCTGCTCGCCGCAACTAGAGAAAGACCGCACGCAGCAACAAAGATCCAACGCAGCCAAAAATAAGTAAATAAAATAAATAAATTTATTAAAAAAAAAAAAAAGAAAGAAAGACTTTCTGTGAAGAGATAGTTACCAGTTGGCAATGATATTTACCTTACTTGAAATCTATGTAAAAAGGATAACAGACAATCTTCTCACTATCTAAAAATCTTCCTACTATAGCACGGAGTAAACAGCATTATTTTGGGAGAATGAAAGATTTTTAAACACACTTTGTAGCTCAACAGATATAGAAATTGTAGCCTTTAAAAAATGTACAAGCTTTCAAATGACTGCATACAACTAGTTGAATTATGCTGCCACCCACTGGACAAAACACAAATAGCAAAGCAATCCATGGCTCATTTTAAACACGAAGATAACCTGGTTTCATTTGTTGGCAGTTTGGCAATAAAGCTTTTACAGGTAATCTGGGGTCTACGAAGACTGAATCAAAATTAAGTCATGTTGACTGATTATGATTTAGTTTCTATTAATTTCCATTATTAATTGGTTTGAGAGTCAAATTATATTTAACTCAACCAAGATACATTTAGCTTAAAAGACATTAAAATTACTCTAAATTCATTTAAATGAATGGTTTAAATGCAATTAGTTAACTTCCTTTAAAAGAGCTGACAAATACTCATTTAAACTATTCTAAATTCTGCCTTATTTGAGAATAAAAATCGCACCATTTTCCTTTTCTGCTTCTGTCTTTGTGGTCTCTCCTCCTTAGGATCCTGCACTCAGGTTAGTATTATCAGTGCTGTTCCGAATAACATTTCAATGTTATTGTCCTGGCCTGGGAGCCAAAATCTCTGTTTAAACACTGTTTCTTGGTGGTAATGTACAGTGTAAGTTCCAAACCACTGACAAAGAAACTGTTGGAAGAAACACACTTGCTAGTGGGTTCCCGACTATAAAGCTACTAGATCAAAATATCAGAATATTTTTGTTTGGCCAAAGTGAAAATATACTCTCAATTTAATAAAGTATATTAACATATACAATAAATGTATCAACATTACGTGGGGAGAAAATGCCTCCCAACTGCTCTAGTGGATTCCAGATTCAGATGTACACAAAAATAATCAAATTGTCTAAGTGTCATTTAAAACAGTTTTAGGGCTTCCCTGGTGGCGCAGTGGTTGAGAGTCTGCCTGCCAATGCAGGGGACATGGGTTCGAGCCCTGGTCTGGGAGGATCCCACGTGCCGCGGAGCAGCTGGGCCCGTGAGCCACAATTACTGAGCCTGCACGTCTGGAGCCTGTGCTCCTCAGCAAGAGAGGCCGCGATAGTGAGAGGCCCGCGCACCGCGATGAAGAGTGGTCCCCACTTGCCACAACTGGAGAAAGCCCTCGCACAGAAACGAAGACCCAACACAGCCAAAAGTAAATAAATAAATACTTAAAAAAAAAAAAGAAAGAAAAAAGAAAAACAGTTTTAAGAGTAAAGGATGTTATATCCATGAAGTTCAATTATCCAAATGGTAGTGGGATAAAACAGAATCTTCTAAGTATTATCAATTCAAATACTGATTTTAACAGTCAACGTCCCCCCAAAATCTCAGTGACTTAACAAAACAGAGCTTAGATAAACAAAATGTGGTATAACCAAACAATGGAATGTTTTTCAGCCAAAAAGAAGAATAAAGTATCATACTATAAACATGAATGAACCTTGAAAACATGCTAATGAGTTAATTAAGCCAGATACAAAAGGTCATATATTGACTAATTCCATTTCCATGAAGTGTCCAGAATAGGCAAATCCACAAAGTAGATTCGTTACTGCCAGTGGCTGAGAGGAGGGGAGATTAGTGAGTGGCTGCTAATAAGCGCTGGCTTCTTTCTGGGGTGACTGAAATGTTCTGAAATTAGTGATGATGGCTGCACAACTTCATGACTGTACTAAAAACCACTGAGTTGTACACTTTAAAAAGGTGAATGTTAGGGTATGTGAATTGTATCGCAATAAAAAAATAACAAAATTTTTTAATGTGTTTAAAAAGAAAAAAATATATAGCAAAGTTTTCTTTCTCCCATGTTACATGCCCATCTTGAGGGTCTGCTTCATGTTATAAGCACTCAGGGACGCAGGTTAAGGGAGCCTCTACCACCTAGAACACTTGGCAGAGAAAGGGAAACATGGAAAATTGCACTGCCGATCTTAAAGGCTTCAGATCTTTGGGTATATACCTTACCAAACACACTTCACTTTCTCTTAAAATTCACAGGCCAAAGCACTTGACCAAGTCTAACTTCAATGGGATAGAGAAGTACACTCCTGACTGGAAACATTTGGTTAATAGCATTAAGACCAGCATATTTACCTAATGAGCACTTAGTTCAATACCACACAGGCCAAGAGAAACAAGTAAGTCAGGATTCATGCCCTTAAGAAGCTCCCATGGGGCTTCCCTGGTGGCACAGTGGTTGAGAATCTGCCTGCTAATGCAGGGGACACGGGTTCGAGCCCTGGTCTGGGAGGATCCCACATGCCGCGGAGCAACTAGGCCCGTGAGCCACAACTGCTGAGCCTGCGCGTCTGGAGCCTGTGCTCCGCAACAGGAGAGGCCGCGATGGTGAGGCCAGCGCACCGCGATGAAGAGTGGCCCCCGCTTGCCGCAACTAGAGAGGGCCCTCGCACAGAAACGAAGACCCAACACAGCCAAATAAATAAATAAATAAATAAATAATAATTAAAGGTGCTAATAATTAAAAAAAAAAAAAAAAAAGAAGCTCCCAATGGGCTTCGCTGGTGGGGCAGTGGTTAAGAATCCACCTGCCAATGCAGGGGACACGGGTTCGAGCCCTGGTCCGGGAAGATCTCACATGCCACAGAGCAACTAAGCCCGTGCGCCACAACTACTGAGCCTGCACTTTAGAGCCCGTGAGCCACAACTACCGAGGCTGTGTGCTACAATTACTGAAGCCCGCGTGCCTAGAGCCCCTGCTCCGCAACAAGAGAAGCCACTGCAGTGAGACCCGCGCACCGCAACGATGAGTAGCCCCCGCTCACCGCAACTAGAGAAAGCCCGTGCACAGCAACAAAGACCCAACGCAGCCAAAAATAAATAATGTGTTATTTGTGTCAGTTTATAACAAATAATTAGTGTTAGTTTATTATAAATAATGTGTCAGTTTATAATAAAATAATAAAATAAATAAAAATAATAAAATAAAATAAAATGTGTTTATTATAAATCATGTGTCAGTTTATTATAAATAATGTGTCAGTTTATTATCTTACTATTTTTCTATTTGTCCCATCTGTTCTCTGTACCTTTCTCTATCCTTTCTTGACTCCTTTATTTTCAAATTATTCCATTTTCTCTATTATCTTAATTACACTTTTTACTATTTTTTTTAGTGATTACCCTAAGGTTATAGACTGCATCCTTGTCTTACCATAGTCTGAAATAAATGAGTACTTTTACCTCTTCCTCAACAATGCAAGGGCCTTAGAACATTTAAAATCCTTTTACCTTCTTCCTCAACAATGCAAGGGCCTTAGAACATTTTAAATCCTTTTACCTTCTTCCATCTTCCATGCAACTGTCATGTGTTTGAGTTATTTATATTATACCCTATAAGACATTATCACTATTATTATTCTACACTTGCATATTTATCTTTGTTTTCCTTCATTCCTACTGATTCTCCAAATTTTCATCTAGGGACATATTCTTTCTATCTGAAGAACATTCCAGTATTTCTTTAAAGTTAGAGACTACTGGTGATGAATTCTCCCAATTCTTGTCTAAAAAATGTATTTCTCCATTTCTCTTGGTTTTATGATCACCTCACCTCCTAATATAACTACGTATTTCTGACTGAACGTCAGACACTGTTTATGAAAAATTATGGAAACAATTTGATGTCTAGGATAATGTTCTTTCTCCAGGAAGAATTTACTTTCGCTTCTGGTAAGCAACTAGAGGAGCTAGCAAATCCAGACCATCTTAATCCAATCAGGAATCAAGTGCCAGCTACAACAAGCTAGTCTGTAACTTATTATTCTTACTACACCTGGGATGTGATCCTTTAGGTTTGGTGGGACCCGAACTCCAATTTTTATTACCCTATCCCCATAAACCCATCAAAGCTCTATTAAATTTCTCAGCCTATTAGCCTCCTCTTCCAGAATAAATAGGTGCCTCTAGTAGAGAAATGGGTCAAGTGCTAGTCTCCCGTCTCTGGATTTCCTCCTTTTCCCAGGTCTTCGTCCTACAATTCTTCATTTTTTTATTAGCTCCCTGGCCCATTTAAAAAATTGTTCTCAGCAGGAGGGTTGGTCTAAAATTATCTAGCCTTATCAATCATATGTCTACGGCTGTACCTAACAGAGTACCTTGCATAGTTATATAGGAAAGAGCTAGCTGTATTAGGTTCCCCACTAGGAAGCCCTGTAACCAATCAACCAGCTCAGTTGTTTTTATACTGTCCAAGAAATCAACTGTGATTGAGAAAAGCAACAGGGAGTCCTTAAGGTTTTGGAACAAGAAAGTATGCCCATCAAAAATTAGCATTTTTAGAGGATTAGTCAGTCAAAAGAACAGACTGCAGAAAGGCAGACCAGTAAGGAGAGTACTGCTCTAGTGCAGGCATGAGCCAATAATAAGGAAAAAGGTGAGAGCAATGGGAATGAAAGGGGACAGAAGCACATGAAGTTACCGTATTCTATCAACCTTGACTATCACCTGGAAATAACAGGTAAGGGAGAAAAAAGGAGTCAAAGGTGAATATAAAATCTCAAGTCTGAGAGTAAAACTGATTTGAGAGAAGAGGAATTTAGATTCAGACATGAATATGAAGTATCTGTAAGAAGAAATCCAAGTTGAAATGTCCAATAGGCATTTGGAAAAGCTGGTTTGAGCCCTCACCAAAAGTATAGTGATTGCTAAAAGTTTCAAGAGAATTTGCCAAAACTAACCAGAATATTGTTCACTGAACTAATAAACCAATTTTGGTATATCCAAAAATCAGAACTGGAAATTCACATTTTGAGGCTTTGGAGACATGGAAAAAGGAAAATAAAATAGAGATGTTCATTACCACATTTAAAGAACAGAGGAGTGAAGCACAAGCGGAGAGAACGGTTTAAAAAAAAAACTAAGGCAAAACATATGTCACAGTTCAAACAATCTAGTAGTAAGTAAAAAGTATAGATATACACGTAATAAAATACAAGAGTAAGCAGAATACTAAGTAGGTTTAGCTATATAAGTAGTTTAATAAATTTAACAAAAAAAATTTTAAAGTTACCGAAGTGGTTGAAAAGTCATTGTTTCCAAAATGAAAACAATATTTATTTTTTTAAAAGAGGAAGCAAGTTAGATTACGTTGTTATATTAAAGCATTTAGGTTCAACAAATTAAAATAATCTTTTACAATCTCTAAAAACCAGTATTCTCTAGCTTTTAAATCAATAACTGGGGAATAGGAAACATTATTTCATACACTCTTCAGTCCCTCCAACACTGATATGGCTTTTGATAGAGATAAGTAAGTCACTCTGGGCCATGTAAACTATACACACACCAGTAGCTATTTTAAGATGCCCTTGAGAGATAAGAGGCTGATGCCCTAAAGGTTCAACTCATTGATTTTATCAACCCCAACACTAAATTTCTGATTATCTGCCAAATTCAACTAATCCCACACTCCTGTTTTAGCTCATAATAACAATATTTCATTACTAAAATCAGAGCTGCAACTGCAAACAAAACACTCCACCCAAATAAAACTTTTCTGGCTCATGGGGCCTGGCATACACTCTTGTTCTGTCCCCAGTGAAAACTGCCCTTAAGGTCTCTATAAGGTAGAGATTACACCAAGATTATGCCACATACTTGCAACACTGAATAAATTAATGTACTGGATTAACTGAACAATGAATAAATTCATTGCCTAAGCATCTAGAGACACAAAGATTAGTGGTCATACGAGGCTAATTATGCTACTCTGCCCACTGGTCAAATTTGATGCTGAGCATTCATTCAACTTCTGCTGAGCTGTAACTGTGCCAGGCACTAAGGATAAAAACACAAACAAGCCCTCAAAGGAGGACAGGGCTGTGAGGTGGCCACACGTGGACGCAAAAACAATACAGAGTTGTTATTGCCAAGACGCTACGAACGCACACAAGAAAAAGTTCCAATGGCCTTTTTGTTTGTTTGTTTGTTTGAGGGGAGTGCGAGGGTTCTAGGAAGATTTTACACAGGTGGACACAAATGAGTTTAAGCCTGAGAAAAGAATGAAGAAGCATTTGCCAAGCAGGAAGCAAAGAAAAAATATCTTAGAACTGAGCTTAAAGCAACCAGATGTTTCAGTAAAGCCACTTCATTTCAACGTTGAGAAAATTCACAAGATGGTATTAGCATGTTTAATCAAGAGGCACACAGTTGCTGAGTGGCAGAGTTGAGACCAGAGCCCAGGTCCCCATGTTTTTATCCACTTTACCCTGCTATTTAATAATGGTTCGAGTTTACACTCTTTCACAAAAAAGATCATTTCAAAGTAAGATTTTTTTATGGTCCCATATTGCTGAACTCAAAGTAGGACATCTATTGAGTCTAAAAACAAGCTAAATTCCCTGGTTTTACATCGTATATTACCTTCACATTTATCAATATGGTTTTTTAAATACTAGCATCAAAAGAGCTATCACCCTTGTCTATGTTATTTTTTTTTTTTTTTAAAGATTTATTTATTTTTATTGATTAATTGATTGATTGATTGATTGCTATGTTGGGTCTTCGTTTCTGTGCTAGGGCTTTCTCTAGTTGTGGCAAGCGGGGGCCACTCTTCATCACGGTGCGCGGGCCTCTCACTGTCACGGCCTCTCTTGTTGCGGAGCACAGGCTCCAGACGCGCAGGCTCAGTAATTGTGGCTCACGGGCCCAGCCGCTCCGCGGCATGTGGGATCTTCCCAGACCAGGGCTCGAACCCGTGTCCCCTGCATTAGCAGGCAGATTCTCAACCACTGCGCCACCAGGGAAGCCCTATGTTATTTTTATAAAAATTATTCCTATGATTAGTATAAAGCAAAAATTCTTTGGTTACCTAATACGCTGTATTAGTAATGGTAGAGAAAACAGGCACTCTGAAACATACAGAACCAGTGGGAGCATATAACTTGGTACAACTTTTGTGAACCACAAAATATGGACATAGTAAATGACATGACAGGCAGACCTCGGAGATACTGCAGGTTCAACTGCAGACCACTGCAATAAAGCAAATATCAGTAAATCGAGTCACATGAATTTTTTGTTTCCCAGTGCATACAGACGTTATATTTACACTATACTATAGTCTGTTAAGCGTGCAATAGCATTATGTCTAAAAAAAACAATGTACATACCTTAATTTTAAAATACTTTATTGCTAAAAAATGCTAACCGTCATCTGAACCTTCAGCAAGTCACAGCAGTAATATCAAAGATCACTGATCACAAATCACAATAACAAATACAGAAATAATGAAAAAGTTTGAAATATTGCGAGAATTACCAAAATGTGACACAGAGACAAGAAGCAAGCAAATGCCATTGGAAAAATGATGCCGAAAGACTTGCTCAGCACATGGTTGCCTCAAACCTTCAATTTGTAAAAAATGCAATATCTGTGAAGTACAATAAAGCGAAGCACAGTAAAAGTTACAAGATTGATTATTCACTGTAGCACTGTTAGTAACAGCAAAAGACTGGAAGCAACCTAAATATTCATTGATTAAAAAGTGGTTAAATATATTGAGGTACATCAATAAAGCAAGGTACAATGAACTATTATGCATTCCTGATAAAGAATAAAGGAGCTCTGCACACGCTGACAGGGATCACTCTCCAAAACCTCAGAAACTTACTCTCTGAACCTCAGTGACTCTCAAGTATTAGTACCCTGTGCAGCCCATCCTGGGCAAGTAACAGGTTACCTTTGTATTACTGACAATTGATCAAGCAAATTTATGCCAGAGAATGTAGCCAAGCGGCCTTCCAAAACTGCCAATTAGATATGAGCTTGATAACACAGTACTATAGTGCCCTCTAACTTTAAAAAATATCTTACAGTAATATTCTAATTGTAAGAATGAAATGTAGTCGTATAGTGCTTACAAAATTAAGTACAAGAAAAAATTCTACTCAAGCAGAAACTGCAATATGACAAATAACTAGCAAATCACAATTCTATCAGTCAAATTAATGACTCACGTGTGATGGCAAAGCATACGTGTAAAACATATTATAAAATTTCCAATTCACATTTCATAGATAACTTTTATAAGCAGGACAAGTAATTATTTTATCCTTATAATTTGAATTGAACTGGTTCCCTTTCTGTTTTAGAATATTTAATATTATTTCAATAATAGCAAAACAGTATTCATAAAACAATCCTTTTTGAGATGAGTTCTTTGTTGATCTAATGAAATCTCTGGTACACTCTGCACCCCAAAGACCACCTAGACTTCAGGTTAAAAAACGAGATCAAACTCGGATTTCTACTAGAAAAGCTTTCACTATCCAACAGAGAGTAAATATTTATAAACATTCATTTGCTATACATTTCATTCAGCAAGTGATGCTTAGTATGTATGAGATACTGGGCAAGGTACTAACAGCACAATAATGAAAACAGACATGCTCCTCTGCCCTCTCAGGACACAATACCGGGGTGGGGAATGTGGGGAAGGGGAACAGCTAAACCAGAAACTACACAATGAACTACCATGATGTACTGGGTGTTACAGAAGCACAGATGAGGGGCTCCCAAACCTGACTTGGGGAACAAGGTATCAGAGAATGTTTCCCAAAACAAATGTGTCTAAGTGGCAGCCTAAATGGTAAGTTCACACTGACTGAAAAAATAAGAGGGCAGAGGAAAAGGAAGAATGTTTCAGGCAGTAAAGTTAACATGGCAAAAGCCAAGATGTGAGATAGTACCTAAAATGTTCAAGGAACTGAAATAAGTTCAGTATGCAGGAGCAGAAAGGTAAGACATCAGGCGCAGAAATAAGCAGGAGTCAGAAAGTGAAAGGCTTCCTAAATCATATTAAGAAATTTAGACTTTATTCTAATAGGAATATGATAATCAGAGCTGTACTTTAGAAACAGTCACTCTGATTGAAACGCAAGATTCTAGTTAGACGTGTTAAGACTAGAGACAGAGCACCAACTAAGATGAGCATTTTAGTAAAACTTGAGATGATGTGGCCTGGGCTGGGTGGTGGCCGAGTGGACAGGAGCCAAGAGAGAAATAGAACATAAGTAGGATTCAGCAGTAAATCAAACATGGGGATTCAGAGAGAGGGTAGAGTCAAGAATTAGTAAGCAAATCATTCAAAGCTACAATGCGCAGATCTTAGGTTTCATCTATGGTTTACATACAATGCCTAGCACTAAATATATTTGTTAAATGAATAAAGATTTTGTATTTAACGGCAAAAAGATGAAGAAAACAATTTACACTAACAACAGGAAAAAGATATATTTGGCTATGATAAACACAGCTCTGGATATACTTAAAAAAAAAAAAAAAAAAACACAAGGTAAGTGAGGAGAATATCCAAATATTCTCCAAAATAGCAACGCAGCACTTGCTAGAAACTGTGGATATCTTAGAATTGCTGGAGCACTTCCTAACTGTGGTGTGGACCCTGGTGATCTACTGCTGAGTGACTTTTCTGCACATCTTGTAACTTCTACACCACAACTAAAATGTGATCTGGTCCTGGAATAAAGATAGTACCTGACCTTCAAGCACTGGAAACTTTACTGAGGCAGGGAGGGGCAGAGTAGGATCAAGAAGCCAAGTGCTTCCTTAAATAAAATATTTCCTGCAACTTGCCCCGGATTTTACAGCTGGGATGATGTTCATCTGTAGAGGGTTTATCAACAAAATGCTGACTTCAGTTGTTTATATTAGCAAATATTAGAAACTGGTAGGCAAATAACACTTTAAAGATAATAATTTTTTAAAAAGTTCCAGAAAAAAATTAAAATATACACGTTTATAATATAAAAGTCACCAAATACTGAAGTAAACAGAACAAATAAGGTCTTACATAAAAGAAATATTGCATGGTAATAAACAGGATTAAAATCGGAAATACATTTAATCCAAAAATGTCCACAGTTTATGTCAAATTTTCAAATTAATCTATTCCAAAGATAAGACAATTTGATCAATATTTATCTATAAAATATTTATAAATTTATATCATAATCAAATGAACAAGCCTCCAAAGGTATACTATACAAGCTAATTCCAACCAGTCAGAAAATCCCAAAGAAGCTAAAATCAATACCATAAGTTCTTTACCTGCAGCTCCTTTGAGACTCTTTCTAAGTGATTAGTTATCTTTTTAATCAGATCACTATACATCTGTTCCGAGTGCTGCTGGCATACACATTTATACACACAACTGTGGGGAGGAGGGGAGACAGAAAAACCAAGTTAATGATTTTAAGGTTGAAGCACTTAATTCAACCTAAGGTTAAGGCATACCCTCAATATGTAACCACTGGTCAAACAATTAATTCAGGCCTCAAAAAGTGACCAACTGCAACTCTTAAAACAAAAATTTATCCTGCCCCAATCAGTGTTCATATGGCAGAGACATTATCATCAGCTACAAATAATCTTTTTGAGTAGTCTATTAAATTTTTTATCAGTATTAGATAATCTAATATTGGGTGACAATCTGAGAGTCTGACTAAGATAACTACTTATAAGCCAGTTTCTCTCTCGTTTTCATGAATGTCAAAATAAGGAAGAGAGAGTGACAATCAGCAGAAGGTTTCTAACTAACAAAAACGTTTGCTATGTAACCTCTTTGTGCATCACTTGTGTAGAACAGCACAGTTGTCACTTCCTCCTCTTGTGACTGGGCTGATCTCACAACCCACCCCAGTCCTCACTAATTTGCTACTTCCATTTACCAGGAGCTGGGAAACAAAATAACCAAAGATAGTTAAACCTGTGTGCCACAAACATCAGCAGATTAAGCTAACATCTCCCTGTGATACTAAAACTACATATTTTTTGCCTTTTTCACTGACCTCTATAATTTCTGCATTAGGTATGGCAGG
This sequence comes from Balaenoptera acutorostrata, assembly GCF_949987535.1. Taxonomy (NCBI): domain Eukaryota; kingdom Metazoa; phylum Chordata; class Mammalia; order Artiodactyla; family Balaenopteridae; genus Balaenoptera; species Balaenoptera acutorostrata. The sequence continues at coordinate 12,586,525 of NC_080079.1, read as the reverse complement.
TGTGGCAGGCTGAGGTAGGATTAACACTATCTTCATTTGAAAGCCAATTCTGAAGCAAAAAGTATAAATCAAACCCCCAATCCACAAGTATGGAACATATAAATAACTTACAGAGCCTTAATGTAGGCATCATATATTACATGCATACATCCTGCCATAATTCAAGTTGCTGTGAACTTCAGTGTACCCTCTACAACCCAAGCAGATTAAACCTTGACTTACCTGTATATCTGTTCGTAGGAAATGGGGATATAGTCACCAGGACTCTGAGTTAAAAGCTGATCTATGGCACCGTCCAATTTTGGCCAGTATGTGCTCTTATAATCTTCAATAGTTATAACATTCATTACTAAAAGTAAAAAGCAAAATTAATATTACTATGTGCCACATGTAAAATAAACACAAATCAATTTTGCATTCCCAAATTCCTCTCACTTACTCTCTGATTTTACATTGACACTCTGTCACCTAAATACAACTCAATTATTATCCCATTTCCAATTTCAAAAAACCCAACCTGGCAAGGGATTTTAAGCAGCCATTAATTATGATTTAAGAAAGAATTACTATGAATCTGTTCATCTTTAAAAATAAAAACAAAACAAGCAATTATCTCTGGTTCCCTTTCCCGGTTTCCGTTATCAGTGGAGAGTTCTTAACACGCACTGACCCTCAAATACACGTTGCCAATGATGTGACAAGACGGCCTATTCATGAACCACGATGAAGTGCTGGGAAACTATGACCTGCAATCAATCTTTACAGACAGCTCTGGGGAATCAACCTAGGGAAAGGACTATGGAAATTAAATTCCAAACGCTACGGTGCTAAAAACTCACAGAGATTTTATGGCATCACCAGTACCTCCTGGACACGACTACAGCTCTTGACGGAGGCTCTCCCTAGCCTACCCTTTAGATAAGCCCAACAGAAAAAAAACGTGGATGAACTGGAGCCTTACATTGAAAAGCGTACCTCATTCCTAATGGCTGGCTCTTACTCCTCCATGATAGGTTTAATAAAGCATTTGTAACAGGTTGTCCTAACAACTGTGAAATCCAGGGGTGATGGGTGCTTCACAACAATGAAATGCTAATGTTAAGAAGAGCTACCCAAAGCACCTAAGATACCCTGTGTCTTATGAACCATGGTAGGAGCTAACAACTACTAGATCAGCCATTTTACTGTTTATTTTTATCAGAAACTCAAGAGCAGAAAGTTGGCTGCCCCGAGAGCACACGCTAACCACTGGCAGAGGTACCAGGCAAAGCAGAGCCTTGACCTCGCATCTTTCTATCACACTACTCATTTCCAAATTTTAGTCATTCAGGTTCAAGACGTTTCTCATATCTATGTGCCACCTATATCATGTTTGTTCAATATTTTCTTTAAATCAGTTCACTTGTTGTTTTTTTTTTTGCTTAAATATACTTAAAGGACACTTGAGGAGTGAACTATTGATTTACACAACACAGAATAATCTTAAATGTATTCTGCTAAATCAAAGAATCAGACCAAAAAAGGCTACATATGGTAAGACTCTCACTTATTTATAAAGGCATAACTATAGGGAGGAAGACACATCAGTGGTTGCCAGGGACTGGAAGGTGGAAAGAAGGACTGTCTGCAAAGGGGAAGCAGGAAGGAATTTTTAAGACAATGGACTCTTTTGTATGGAACCGCGGTAGCGGATACACCACTCCATGCAGTTGTCAAAACCAACAGAACTATACACTATAAAAAGTACATTCACTGTATGAAAAAAAAAAGTTTTTTCACCCAGGATGTCGTGGTAAAGATGGAACGGCAAACTGTGGCAAATGAATCTAATTTACAAATGAATCACATAACCCACACTAAAAAAAAAAAAAAAAAAGTAGGGAAGAAAATGGAGAAGAAAGGAATGTTTTGACTACATATAAGGCTAAAAACAAAAAGAACTATACATGCATGTGCACACACAGGCACATACACAAAAGGTAGAAGGAGGCCAGATGCTGGAGGGCCTTATGGGCAATGGAAAGACTTCGCCTTTCACTCTAAGATGAGGACATGTGGAAGGTTTTGAGCAGACAGTGATGTAATTGGACTTTGATTTTCTATGGATCATTCCAGCTTCTGTACTAGCAATAAACTAAGTTAGAAGGCTGTGAGGTGATGGGGGATTGGAGCAGGTGGTAGCAGTGAGGGCAAGACGAGAGGTCAGATTTTGAATATATTTTAAGGTAGAGCCAACAAGATTTGCTGATGGTTTGGATGTGAGATGTGAGAGAAGGGTCAAGGATGACTCTGAAGTTTTTAGCCTTCAGCACCGAAGGATGGGGTTGCCGTTGACTAAGATGAGGAGGATGTAGGAGAAGCTTAGCACGTCTGGGAGTGAAGCTGAAACTGTTGGTACCCCACCCATTTACAGTGATCCACAAAGGCCACTGTCAACACCTACCATTATTTGCCAGTGTTCTCTCTGGCTGCCGGGGTTGCTCTGCCTGAAGGAGAGGTAGGTTGGAAGTTCTAGAGAATTAACACCCCCAGGAGCCAGCATCAAGTAATGACTAATGAGAACTCAGTGCTGGGAAGGGAGACCCAGCGTCTCCCTTTACTCTGGGTGAGTATGGACTGACTCCCAAGTCCCCACTGGGATTCCACTCCAGTCCCGCAGTGCTGCCTTCTTTACGGCGTCCTTACCATCCCTGTCTCTGTCTCCACACTCCTGCAGGTGCTTCCTAGAATCACCCCCTTGTGCATAAAACTACTCGCACTTAAAATAAGAATTGATCAAAAACAGAAAAGTAGTGTCATTTGCAATACAGAAATAAACACAGTGTTATTAAATTCTAGCTAGGTCCTACTGCCTTTAAAGGTTCTGAGTGAAGCTTGCTTTCCCTGTGAATAAAGGAGATCAGCAGATGCTGAGAAGTGTTACACACTAGCTCCAAAATACCACCTTTCTGCTTTCAGAAGGATTTAAAAAATAAAATAAAAATTTTTTTTAAATAACTGAAAAACAAAGAACTTTCTCACTATGTGATTCTAGGTTATTGAACCTCCTATCAAGTGTTTATCACCTAAACCACATCATACACCTGCTCTACGCCAACCCCTGGGAATTAAGGAAGGTAAGTGACAAGCTCAGAAAGAAAACTTCAAGTACTGAAAGCCAAGAATGAACACACCAACCCCATGGGTTCCTGGACCACTCGGTTCAGTTAATTCCACCCTGCGCTGAAGGTGGGGAGACACCTTCTTTCCAAGCACACGTTTCACACTTCGGCAAATCTCCAAGTCAAAGATATGACAGAGGAAAAAGAACCTAAGGTGTGAAGTCCCGCAGCTGTAAGGACAGAATGAAGTTCCACAGAAGCAATGATCTCTGATACCTCTCAGGTGTCTTTCATGTGGCATTAAAAAAAAAACACAAAAAAACAAAAACTGCTCTGGTTTTAAATATCTTTGAAAACAGACTTTCAAACCAAAACGAAAAAGGCACAAGTCACAGTAGAAAATCTTAAATCCTATTTCCACATCTAAAAAGAAGCTATATCTATTTCCACATATATTTTGCTTGAAAAACAACAGAAAACCAATTCGCTTACATGCTAGCTATTACGGAGTGAATGTTTGTGTCCCCCCAAGACTCTTGTGTTGAAATCCTAACCTCCAATGTGATGGCATTAGGAGGTGGAGCCTTTGGGAGGTGTTTAGGTCATGGGGGTGGAGCCCTCACATGAATGGATTTAGAGTCTCTAGAGAACTCCCTCACCCTTCTGCCATGTGAGGACCCAGTGAGAAGATGGCCTTCTATGAACCAGGAAGCAGGCTCTCTCACCAGACTCTGAATCTGCCAGCGTCTTGATCTTAGACTTCTCATCCTCCAAAAGTGTGAGAGATAAATAAGCCACCCAGTCTGTGACAGTCTGGTACAGCAGCATGAACAGACTAAGACACTAACATGACTTTCTTCTCAGGAGCCACCCAATCTTCACCATAGTAGCAAAGGAAAGCAGAATACAGAGAAGCATCTGCAGAGCTACAGGGAGTTTGAAGAATGAGCACTAGTTGGTATTCATACACTTAGCCAAAGATTAGGAAGGTTTTTCATACCAATCTGTGGTCAACACTTAAAATGACAATCCAGAAAATTTTAAGATATTGAATTCCTTGCTAACCTCAACCCAATCTCTGACTTAAAACAAACAAAATATATTAGCTGTTTGGTTTATCTAACATTTGACACGCACAGCCTCAAAGTGTGTGTGTATGTGTGTGTGCGTGCGTGCGTGCAGTCCTGAATTCTAAAACTAGATCCTCTAGCTAGAGAAATGTAATCAATCGCTTTCAACTTTGCCCACAAAAACGTTCAGACTAACCAAAAAAAATATGAAACATGGAACCTAAACAAAAATGAAATTACCATTAAATAACTAAATTTTATCTAGGTTAGATTTTCCAGCTTGAAAAAAATGCACTATTTTTTAAACTGTTTAAAGAAGGTATTCTAAACTCAAATGCCTACAAGGCCCAGGCCATTAGCATAAATGAGTAAAACAGGCCTGGTATAAGAATAAAAAAGAGCAGTGAGCATTTCAATGAGCTGGAGAATGCATATGCCCTCTAGAGACATTCAAATTCACAAAATGTAAAAACCCTCAGGTTGCCCTCAAAACACCACGCCACAAGGCTTAAACCTTGAAACTCATAAAATAACAAGCTCACATAGCCTCAGTTCTATTGAGAAAGTACTACAACTGACCTTTACTAAAATAAAGTGAAATAAAATCTAAAACACATGGAATAGCTGGAATCTACGGTTCAGGAAATACTATCAGGTTGCTAATAAATGAAAAACTATTAGGGATATGTAATTCATACCAGGCAGGAATAAATATGTTCAACTCTCATACTTTGTTATCCAAGTAACTTATCAACACTTGACATATTATGTGTTTATTATCAATCTTCCTCAAACTAGACATAAGCCCCTTGGAGAAGGAATTCAGCACTAGAGCCCCAACTCCAAACTATCATATGATTAGGTATTCAATAATGTATGTGAAGTAAATTAATTTAATGGAAGTCAAAATAAATGTTTAATATAAAAACAGTCCAAGGCATACTACTTATTAGTAGCTCTGGAATTAAAAATTGAAGTGCATTTGGTTTCACACGGGCTAAAGCAAACCAGGTAAGCCCTACCAGATATTCCTTTTGAGTTTCTTTCTTGTTACTTGTTTGTAAGGGGAGGATATATTCAGAAACTACAGCAGGTATTATTAATTCATCCTTGGTCTACTGCGAAGACTGGCCACTACCTTCTATCAGTGGCTCTCAAAATCTGATCCCAGAGCAGCATCAGCATCACCTGGAAACTTGTTAACTTAATGTAAATGCAACCTGCCAGGCCCCATCCCAGACTCATGGAGTCAGAAAAGTGGGGAGCGTGTAACACATGATACAGAAATCCATTTGAGCCCTCCAGGTGACTCTTATGCCTGCTACTTTGAGAACCACTGCCTAATGCTCCTATTCAAGCTCAGGACAGCCAAGGGTCACAGTGCTCCTCTGTTCTCAATTGCTAGCACATGGTTGTTGGTTCCGAACAACTCGAACTGGAGAGTCAAATAAAGGTGTAAATGTAGCACAGAAAAAAATTTAAAGGGCAGCTAGGAACTGTTTTATGTCAAAAAAGCATTAAAGTTCTACTCTTCCATGTCCCTTCTCCCCACCAAAAAGGCCACTTTCATTAAGAATTGGCTCCTTAAGAAGAATACAGTGTTGGCAATTATGAATAAATGATTAAGCCAAATTAAACAGGCTAAATTGTGCCTCAAACATAGTGACCTCTTAGATTAATTGTAACTAATTACAATTAGATAATCTGACAAATGGACTAAGAGAAAAAAGCTCTGGGCTTTCCTTTTAACTCTGGCTAGGGTATGTGATCTAAGAGAAAAATTACAACTTCTTGTTGTCACAGCAAGCCCATCTATCAATAACAATCTTGTAAATCTGTGTGGTCCAAAACATTACCACCTGGTAGAATATTATTCTCCCTCCAGCACAAGGGGATGTCTGAAATCTTTCAAGTAATGGACAGAGAGAAGCTGAAGGCCAAGAACAAAGCCTGCAGAATGGGGAGAAGCCTTCGGGAATAAAGAAAAAGATCAGTCAGAGTGGAAGAGAATCAGAATCAGAACAAGGTTGTGTAGTCTAATAAATGGAGTTTTACTCTTTATTAAAAAAAAACAAAATCCCAGTTACTTATTTCTCTCAAAAGGAAAATAATTTGATCCTGGCAAAGGAAAGAGTAATACTTAGCTGCTCCTAAGAGAACTGCCAAGTTGGGAAAAAAAGTAACAGAAGTGACCAAATCCTTTAAAGATCCTTTTCCATATCAGGAGGAAAAAAACAAAAGCTGTGCCAGCTACTCGGGTATATTTTGATTCGCCAGTAAAAGATGATAGCTAATGTTAAGTCCTAATGAAGCAAATGTTTCTGAAGTAAGCTAAAAACTTTAAAAAGTTATATGCTCTTTGGGGAGTTTCTAAGTTTTAAGCTCTAAATTGCATGTGTTTGGGAAGTTTCTAAGTTATAGGGTTTGGGGTTTAGGGTTACATTTATATAAACAAATAACTAGATAACATTTTGGTCCAGATAAGGCTTATAACATACTAACTATATGAAACCATATAACCTGCTTTGCCTTGTTTCAAATGACATGTTTCTTTCCCCCAAACACTGAAAAACTTGTATAGAAAACACACTCCATTGTTGTTTTACTGCTTAGAAATAGACACATTTCTCAAATTGAGGAAAAAACAGAACAGTAGAAACTTCCTTCATCACTACTATCTTAAAAACAGAAAGCTGCAGTGGCCTACCAGCAAGAGTGAAATCTATCAATACATTACTTTAGAATAGTTACTGCACAACATTATTCTACAATTACAACATCACACTTGAGCCCGTGACACAGTTCTCACTATGAACATGTTATGAAAGTACATATATGAAAAGGTCAAGTGCTATCAAAACATCCATTATGGCTCCAACTCCAACTAATCCAAAATCTCATAATATTCAAATAGAAAGTATCTGCTCAATTGTGATTACATATGTGCAAACCATGCTAACTGCACATCTGCCATAGTTTTAAAATTCTGTTTTTCCTGCAAGATTTAAACAAGTCAAACTCTCCATGGCATTAAGACCAGGAAAGTAACTGAAGTAGTGGCATAAGGCAGTGTGTGCTGAGGTGGAAACACCAACAGGTGAGCTAATCTTGCCCTGCAGGACCCTGAGAAGTTCAGGACCTAAGGACAGGATACAATGAGCGAGGTTTAGAGGCAGAGAGTTGGTGGCTGGAGTGGGAAGGGTGAAGATTGGTTGCAAGTCTGTAGACTAAACAGTAAAAAAGAAAAGAGTTATTCTGCACAGAAACTGAAAGGTAAAAGCTTGGGACTCCAGGACAGATACATGGTGGGTGGGTGGGTGGGTGTGTGGAAAGCACAGGGCTGGCAGATTTAAGTAAAGTCAAAAGTCAAAATAAGAAACGTTCAAACATCTAACCCTGCTCCTTTTCTTTAATTCTAGAATGCCATCGGCCAGGAGAAGTGTCTTTACTTCCTGCCCCACCTACCCAACCCTACCATTCTCCCAGAAAGGAAGAAGATCCTTCCCTAGAGAAACGGAACAGTCCCAAAGAAAAGACATTCACATACTATTTGGCAGTTCCCCAAGAAATAGAAGCTTTGCATCCAATTAACCCCAAATGAAACCCAACACTTAAACTTGGCAAGGTCCCTTGTAAACACAGAACTACCAATTAGCCTTTTTCACTTTTAAATACGAATAGACAGCTAAGGATCACCAAAATTTGCAAAGTCTCAGACATCAGAGATCAAAACAAACAAAAATTGCAAAGATAAAAGCAAAGATAACTAAAAGAACAAAAGAAAACTTTAAAAAAACCCCAGTAATTACTATGCTGAGAAGATAAAAATTAGTAACAGTAATGAAAAAGGAGAATTCCAAATGCTCTTCAAATTAAAAATATAGCCATTGTTAAAAATCCAAAAGAAGGGCTTCCCTGGTGGCGCAGTGGTCGGGAATCTGCCTGCCAATGCAGCAGACACGGGTTCGAGCCCTGGTCCAGGAAGATGCCACATGCCACAGAGCAGCTAAACCCATGCGCTACAACTACTGAAGTCCGCGCATCCTAGAGCCTGTGCTCTGAAGCGGGAGAAGCCAGCGCAATGAGAAGCCTGCGCACCATAACGAAGAGTAGCCCCTACTCGCTGCAACTAGAGAAAGCCCGCATGCAGCGACGAAGACCCAACACAGCCATAAATAAATAAATGAATGAATGAATGAATAAATAAAAGCATTTATCTCATCATAAATGTCTTTATCATAAAAAAAATCCAAAAGAAAAAAGTAAACATCTAGAAACTCTCCCAGAACATTAAGAGAAATAGAATATACTAAAAAATAGTTAACAGACTTAGAAGATCAAAACAGGAAATTCAACATTTGACTACCAATAATTCCAGAGAAAAGGGAGAAGAGAGAAAATGTAAAGGGAGAAAAACACTGACTCATTAACCTAAGAAAACATCCCAATAATTTTCCAAAGGGAAAAAAAGATCACATGCAAAATAACAAGAATAAAAATGGCACTTGAATTCTCCACTGTAACACTGCAAGCTTAAAGTCAATGAAGCAACACTTTGAAAATTATTTAGGGGGCTTCCCTGGTGGCGCAGCAATTGAGAATCCTCCTGCCAATGCAGGGGACACAGGTTCGAGCCCTGGTCCAGGAGGATTCCACATGCTGCAGAGCAACTAAGCCCGTGTGCTGCAACTAGTGAGCCTGCGCTCTGGAGCCCGCGAGCCACAACTACTGAGTCCATGTCCCACAACTACTGAAGCCTGCGTGCCTAGAGCCAGTGCTCCACAACAAGAGAAGCCAACGCAGTGAGAGGCCCACGCACCGCAGTGAAGAGTGGTCCCCACTCGCTGCAACGCGCAGCAACGAAGACCCAACGCAGCCAAAAATAAATAAAATTTAAAAAAAAATTATTTAGGTAAGAATTCTATACCCAAACAATCAAGTGAGCATTTTTATATAGTCAAGACCTGATATTATTATCCATACACATTTTCCCAACAGACTGCCAGCAGATATGTTCTGTACATACACACACATACATGGGAACACACCAGAAAAAAGAAAGACATGAAGTGAAGTGGCCAAGATGGCAGAGTAGGAAAACCCTGAACTCACTCCTCCTCCCATGGATACACCGAAATTACAGCTACTTACAGAGCAACTATCTACGACAACGGCCTAAAAACTAGCAGAAAAGATATTCCACAACTGCATACCTAAACAAGGAACCACAACGAGCTGAGTAAGAGGGGTTGAGACACGGTATTGTCAGGACTCACAACTCCAGGTCAGCGATCCACAAATGGGAGGAATATCACAATCAAAGAGGTTCTCCCCAAGGAGTGAGGATTCTTTCTGAGCCCCACATCAGGCTCCCCTGCCCAGGGTTCCTGCATCAGAAAGATGAGCCCCCAGAACATCTGACTTTGAAAACCAGCAGGGCTTATGTCCAGGAGAGCCAGAGAGCTGTAGGAAACAGACTCTGCTCTTAAAGGGCATATGTTAAATCTCACACACTTCAAATCTCAGCACAGAGGCAGTAAATTGAAAGGAGCCTGGGTGAGACCCATTTGCTGATCTTGGATAGCCTCCTGGGGAGGCAGGAGGCAACTGGAACTCCCCCTGGGAATGGAGATCCTGGCAGTAGCCATTTTGGGGAGCTCGTTCTACCAAGATAACACAGCACTGGCAAGTGACATTTTGGAATCCTCCCCCTAGATTATTAGCACTGGGGGCTTACCCGCCCACCAGCAGGCCAGCCCCAGCCCCAGGGCCAGGCAGACAGCTGGGAAGCCCACCCCGCCCTCCAGCAGCCCTGCAGCCACTACATGAGGCAGGGCCTCACAGCCAGGCTGGGGGACAGCCCCGCCTACCAGCACACCCACCATAGCAGCCCTGCCACAAAAGGGCACAGGCAGCCCTACGGGGGCACCCCTTGAGCATATAGCTCTGGTGACCAGAAGGGAGTGTGCTACTGGGACCCACTGGATGTCTCCTACGTGAGGCCACTTCTCTAAAATTGGGAAATGTAACCAACCTAACACAGAAAACTGGGCAAAATGAGCAGACAGAGGAACATGCCCCAAACAAAGAAACAAGACAAAACCTCAGAAAAAGAACTAAATGAAGTGGAGACAGGCAATCTACTCAACAAAGAGTTCAAGGTAATGATCATAAAGATGCTCCCTAGCTCAGAAGAATGGATGAACATGGTGAGAATTTCAACAAATAGTTGGAAAATACTGAGAACCAAACAGAGCTGAAGCATACAATTAACTAAAATTAAAATTACACTAGAAGGAATCAACAGTAGATTAGATGACACAGAGTAACAGACTGTGATCTGGAAGACAGTAGTAGAAATCACCCAAGTTGAACAGAAAAAGAGAAAAAATAATTTTTAAAAATGAGGATAATTTAAGAGACCTCTGGTACAACATCAAGCATATTAACTTTACAGGGGTCTCAGAAGGAGAAGAAAGGGGAAAAGAACTTATTTGAAGAAATAATAGCTAAAAACTTCCCTATCCTGGGGAAGGAAACAGACATCCAATTCCAAGAAGCACAGAGACTCCCAAACAAGTTGAACTCAAAGAAGTCCACGTTAAGACACATAATAATTAAAATTGCAAAATTAAAGATAAAGAGAGAATCTTAAAAGCAGAAGAGAAAAGCAACTAGTTACATACAAGGGAACTCCCATAAAGACTCACAGCTGACTTCTCAGCAGAAACTTTGCAGGCCAGAAGCGAATGGCATGATATTTGCAAAGTGATGAAAGAAAAAACTTACAACCAAAAATACTCTACCTGACAAGGATATCATTCAGATTTGAAGGCGAGATAAAGAGTTTTACAGACAAGCAAAAGCTAAGAGTTCAGCGCCACTAAACCAGCTTTACAAGAAATGATAAAGGGCTTCTCTAAGCAGAAAAGGCCACAACTCAAAATATGAAAATTGTGAAAGGAAAAATTTCACTAGTAAAGACGAACATATAGTAAAGGTAGTAGATCAGCCACTTACAAAGTTAGTAGGAAGGTTAAAAGACAAAAGTAGTAAAATCATCTAAAACCACAATAAATAGTTCAGGGATATACAAAACAAAAAGATGGAAAATACATCAAAAACATTCAACATGATGGGGGGAATAAAAATGTATCGTTGTTAGAAGGCATTCAAACTTAAGAGATCATCAACTGAAAACAATCACATATGTATATATGTTGTACCACATATACAGCTTAAGATACGTGGTCAATAATATTGTAGTAACTTTGTATGGGGAGAGACGGTTACTAGATTTATTGTGGTGAACATTTCATGATGTATGCAAATGTCAAATCACTATGCAGTACACCTGAAGCTAACATAATATTGTACATCAACTATATTTCAACTTTTTTTTTATATTTCAACTTTTAACAAAACTTTTAATAAGTAAATAAATAAAAAGGAAGACATCAAGTAATAATCATTCCACCTGTTGGGAAGTCCATGAGTGGCAACTGTGGGCCCTAAGAAATAGACAGGAACAAGAAGATTAACAGCTCCACAAGCAGACAAAAAGAAAATACTGATTAACTGAGCATTTCAAAAACACCAGGGCTTCCCTGGTGGCGCAGTGGTTGAGAATCTGCCTGCTAATGCAGGGGACACGGGTTCGAGCCCTGGTCTGGGAAGATCCCACATGCCACGGAGCAGCTGGGCCCGTGAGCCACAATTGCTGAGCCTGCGCGTCTGGAGCCTGTGCCCCGCAACGGGAGGGGCCGCGATGGAGAAAGGCCCCGCGCACCGCGATGAAGAGCGGTCCCCGCACCGCGATGAAGAGTGGCCCCCGCTTGCCGCAACTGGAGAAAGCCCTCGCACGAACCGAAGACCCAATACAGACAAAAATAAATAAATTAATTAATTAAAAAGAAAATCCTTAAAAAAAAAAAAAACACCAGTGACAGGTATATGGTGGATGTGATAAAGATGCTGAAAACCTTTAAGAATCAGTTTTTCAAAAACTATGCAAGTATAAACAAGGCAACTTAACAGCAGAGTTCTATGTGAAAGAAAATGTAATCTGAGTACACTCCTGGCCCTTCAGTGAATATTTAGTTGTAATGTAAATATGGTTTATTTTGAACCAAAAATTGTGGTATTTAAAGAATTAAAGAGGTAAGGTGTGTAGAGGTATAAGAGAACTAAAACGTCGTGGAAATAACAGGTCAACAGGTAATATAAAACTAACTAATTAATCAATAACAACATTAACACACTGAAATGTGTGGATAAATACCAGAAGAGACAACTAAATGAATTAAAAATAATTGACTCTGGCTCACAGGTCCAGGAATGGGAAGGAACAAGGGAAGGAATCACTGATTTTCATTATATATCTTTTCATACAGTTTAAGTTTTTAAAGTATAAGCCTATATAAAAGCAAAGTTCTGTGTTGTTTTGTTCTAAGGCCAAAGAGTTTGATGAAACTCAAATCCTCAGAAAGGGAAAAACAAATCTGGTGAAACTAGATTTTTGCTTCAGTACTTCCAATATTCTAAGGCACATGAAATGAGAAAGCTCAGTTTACCCACTGCCTACTGGACCTCTCCACCCAAATGTTCCACAGATAACTTACAAAAGACACACACACACCCCTACCTATACGCCTACCAAATCCTTATCCTCCCTTCTTCCCACCCAAATTTTACAGACTGGAGTCCCCAAATGTTTCCAAAGTCAGAAAGCACCTCTCTTCCAATGCTTTATTTGTTCAGGCTGTCATCTCTTTTGTCATCTCATCTAGGCATCTCTATTGCCTAGACTACAATAATTAAACCCCTTAACCAGTCTCTAAGCCTCCATTCTCTCTCCTTTCTAATCTATATTAACATGCTAAGACAAATTTTACCAAGTTGACTCCCTTAATTTACTTCAGTGGCCCGTATTCCTGCAGAAGAAAATCCCACCTCTAACCTGGCATGCCCCTCGCATCTAGACCTTTCTATCGATCTAGGTTTAATTTGTGCCACTCTCTCCTCACACCCTATGTTCCTACAATAATTTCAACTCTGGGTCTTCCATACAGTCTTCTCCCTCTGCAAAGGAAGTCTCTTCAAGTCCAACCCTGCCACCTCAGTCCTCCTAACAAACTTTTATTCATTTTCAAAGATTCTTTTTCCCTCTATGCTACCATGTACATACATAACTTTACCACAGCATTTAATTATAATGTATCACAATCATCTGTTCATCAACCACCACACTAAACTCTGTCTCATTCATCACCAGAGGCTAAAACATTACCTCGGCATACAGAAGACGATACATAAGTATCTGTTTGGATAAAATGCCATTGTAGTCAGCACACCTGCAACTACAAATTACTTATCTATACTCTTAACTACAGAGGTTAATAGCCAAACAACTACAAAAGTAGGAAGAAAAATGGAAGGCCAGTTTGCTCTGCCAAGGCATATTATAAAAGAATATCCACAATCATTTTTTATATAGCATTTAACAGTTCACAACGTGATTATATATGGTCTGCGGCTTACAGTTACAGTTTAAAGAGAAAGTAAACAGCATTCATTTTCTTTAGGGATTTGGGACTGGGCCTTACATAAACATTACAATGGCTTTCTCTTACAGTTTCATCACCATCACTTTGTGCAATTCATGTCAAAAAATGGCAAGACAAGATCCCCAATGAGATCCTGGAATTTGGACAATCGATCGATACCATAGTGATGCTTGCTGCAGCACAATCCCACTAAGCTGGAAGGCAAGATACCAAATAACCACCGCGGATGCTGCGAACAGTGCATATTTTAAGGCCTGAATACATTAACTGATCCACTTGTAAAAGAATCAACCAACCTGGAAACCGGCAGATAGGACCTGATCAAGTAGAGCAACTTTATTTAGGATTTACTAAAATCAGTTAACACTTTCACTAAATTCAAAAGTCAATTTTAACATACTTCTGAGTTATTAATTTAAAAAAAAGAATAATTTCATTGAGTTCAATTAAAAAATACTGTGAAGCTTTTATTCATCTGGAGAAGCTTTTGGTGCACTGGATTCATAATTATCCTGAGATCATGGCACAGTACCATCAGTCAAGGCAAGATCCCACCCACCCCCCCTCCCTCCTTCCATCCAGCCATTCAGTGCCTTTTATCCTCACGCTCCAGTCCCACCTGCCCCAACACAGTCAGACAGGGAACCATTCTAGCTTGTTTAATATATCTGGAATGTAAACAGATGTGACAATATGCTACATCTGAGCAGAGGCTTTAAAAGCCATTGTGTGTTGCTGTCCACTCTCTTCTCTTTGTCTCTGCCAAGAGTGACAGGACCCAGAAAAGAGCTGCGCTTCAGAATGAGATGACATGTGAAAAGCCACAACCAACTGTCAGCCACTAACATAACATGAGCAAGAAATAAGCCTTTGTTGGTCCATAAGCTCCTGAAATTTGGGGGTAATTATCAAGCTGACTAATGTGCAATGAAAAACTAAACTAAATAATTACACTTCCCAAATTACATTCCATCAATGAGATACATTTGAATGCGATTTGCAAGGCCAAAGGGAGGCAAAGGACAGATTCTTGATGCTGGTGGTTCTGGCAAGTAAGGTTAGAGACGTCAGAATTCGTGGCAGCCGAACTCCAAGTTCCACTGTCTGGTCACCAACTTCAAGGATGAGGGAGGCAAGTGTGACGATGTAAGAACGGCGGTAGTGGCAGCAGCAGCCTGCCCTCTGGAATGCAGCTTTAGTCGGGCAGCCTTGCTGACTTCATACCTCTGACCTTTCCAACAATTTACAATGGACCCAATTTCTGCTATTAAATCTCCTGTTGCTTTAGATACCTAGAGTGTTTTCTTGCGCTGAACTGTGACTGATAAAGTATTTGGTACCACAGTGGTTACAGGACACAGACTCTTGAAAGCTAGGAACCTGGCTTTGGTTTTCCAATCTAGTTGGATTTAAAGGCAATGATGACGTTGCCACCATTAGATAACATAATACTAATAGTACATGGCATGTAGCAGCAAAGAATTACTTATCACCTGTAGATACCTGGAATAAAGTTCTTCTCGAAGAAAACAACATGGCAGACTGCTAAGTGCATTATGATGGAAACAAGAAAGACAAGGACTGTGGAGTGGGCTGATTCTGAGGACAGATGAAAGCTTTAAGAAAATGATTAACTCAATAAACAAAGGACCAAAGAGCATCCATGAGTGCATAAAAGAACCTCTTAATTCTTACAGGCACAGGGTTGATATAGCCAAAAATCAAACAGTGATTCTGCAAGTTACAGAATTACCATATAAAAATAATTCAAAGCCTAGACAGATCTCTTAAGTAAAAGTTTGGGCACTGATGGTGAAATGATAAGACCCTGAGGCCTGAAACAGGGTCAGTTTGGTGGAGTTTGATCGATCTGAGAAACCTGACCTTACAAAACTCACTGAGCCTTCCATACCTGAGAAGCACCCTTCCCACCCAATATGAGGCTAATCTTTCCTTGACTGAAGCCCCTGCTCCCCTGCTGTAATATTACCTGCAGCCTTGCAAGGGAATGCAGATTCTCCTCATGCCTTACCTCCAAGCAGCTCCCACCGCCTCTAAACCTCCAACTATTATAAATCAAATTTCCCAGGGGGAGAAGCACCAAATCTAAACAAACAGGAGCCAGCCTTCATTCCAAAAGAACTACAGGCATACCTCGTTTTATTGTACTTTGCAGATACTGCGCTTTTTACAAATTGAAGTTTTGGGGCAACTCTGAGTCTAGCAAGTCTATCGGTGCCATTTTTCCAACAGCATTTGCTCACTTTGCATCTCTGTCACATTTTGGTAATTCTCGCAATATTTCAAACCCTCTACCAGCGAAAAGATAATGATTTGCTAAAGGCTCAGATGATATTTAGCATTTTTTAGCAATAAAGTATTTTTCAATTAAGATATGTTCAATTTTTTTTTTAGGCATAATGCTATTGCACACTTAACAGACTACACTATACTGTAAACATAACTTTTATACGCACTGGGAAATGAAAAAATTTGTGTGATTCACTTTATTGTGATATTCACTTTACTGTGGTGGTCTAGAACAGAACCCATAATATCTCTGAGGTACACCACTGTGGACTTTCGGAAGACTTTAAGAATTCTAAAGACTGAAACATAACTTTAGGTAAGACTTAAGTTATCAAAAGGAATACACTTACTGAAGATTCTTTATTCACTGCAGTATCTCAAGAAACTAGATATGGTTATAACAATTTGCTCAGTTAACTGACTGAAACCCGGACTCAATGACAGTCTATGTTAAAAACAGTTGGAACTCTTGCTGATTAAGAGTGAATTAACAACAGATTAGACACCAGAGACAACACAGCGATAGAAACTATCTGAACTGAAGCAGAGGGGGGTGAAAAAGCTGAAAAAGATAATGAACAGAGCCTCAGTGATTTAGTGTACAATAACAAGTGGCGTAACACATATGCAACTGAGGGGCATGGGGCAGTAATTCTGAAAAAATATAAAATGAATGATAATGTTCCAGATTTGACAAATTCTAGAACCCCACAGATCCAAGAAGCTCAAAGAACACTAACAAGAATAAACCTAAAGAAAACTCTACCACAAGGAATATCACAATCAAATTAAATTTGATTTAGTGAAAGATAAAGTGAAAATCTTAAAAGCAGCCAGAAAAAAAGGACACATTACTAGAGAGGAACAAAGATAAGAATATTCAGACATTTATTAAAAGAAATAATGCAGGCCAGAAGACAACGGAAAGACATCTTTAAAGTATTGAAAGGAAAAACAAAAACAAAACAAGATTATCAATCTAGAATTCTATATCCAGCAAAAATATCCTTAGAAAATGAAGGTAAAATGCTTTTGGGGACAAACAAAAGCTGAATAAATTCAAGGCTAAATCCCTTGGCAATTTTGGGCACTGCAAATATCTTCCCTAATTCTATCATCTGTCTGTCACTGAATGAAAACCTTTAATTTTTATATAATCAAACTCATTACTTTTTCACCTTTATAAGTTTTAGGAGATAAAGCTTTCCCTAGGGAGAGAGCTTCTTCAACATTGTCTTCTATTAATTTTATAACTTTTCCTTTCACATTTAGATCTTTAATTATCCATAGTTCATCCCATCTGTGGTGTTAGGTTTTTCTCCATAAAGTGAGCCACTCTTCCTAGCAACATGACTCCTTTCTCTGATGATTTATGATACTACCTTTATCTTAACTTCCTGAACATATAGTTAAGTCTTTGCTCTCCAATTTGTTCCCCCAGTGTATTTTTTATGTTCTTGCACTTATACTAGTTTTTATTACTATAGTTTTGAAACAGTATCTTAACCTCTGGTAAGGCAAGCCCCCACGAAAGCAAATCTTTAAGACTGATTTAGCTATTCACAGACTTTATCCCACCTGCCATATAAATTTCAGATCAGGTTATTGAGTTTGTCAGACAAACCAACTGGAATTTTGATGGCAGTTTAATCAAATTTATAGATTAAAATGGAGAAAAGTGACTTCCTTACAACAATAAGTAATCTAATCCCAAGAGCATGGAAAGTTTTCCCATTTACTTAGGTCCTCTTCTAGCTCCTTATTAAAGTTCTCTCCTTAAAGATCTTATGTACTTAGGGTAATTCCTAGAGACTATAGTTTTCTTGCTATTATTGTATACAATATTTACTTTAAAAAAAATTTATTTTTTTAATTTATTTTTGGCTGTGTTGGGTCTTTGTTGCAGCGCGCAGGCTTTCTCTAGTTGCAGCGAGCGGGGGCTACTCTTCGATGCGGTGCGTGGGCTTCTCATTGCAGTGGATTCTCTTGTTGTGGAGCACAGGCTCTAGGTGTGCGGGCTTCAGTAGTTGCAGCATGTGGAGCTCAGTAGTTGTGGCTCGCGGGCTCTAGAGCACAGGCTCAGTAGTTGTGGTGCATGGACTTAGTTGCTCCACAGCATGTGGGATCTCCCCAGACCAGGGCTCGAACCAGTGTCCCCTGCATTGGCAGGCGGATTCTTAACCACTGTGCCACCAGGGAAGCCCTACAATATTTACTTTTGATTACCTTTACTAATTGGTTATTGCTAGTGTAGTAAATGCTGCTAACTTTTGTAGGGTGATCTTAAGTCCAGTAACCCTGCTAAACTCTTACTAGTTCTAATAGCTTCTCTTGGTTCTAATGGTTCTTCTAGATAAGTGATATTATCTGCAAATAATGAGTTTTATTGCTTCCCTTCTTATCCTTATCCTTTTAATTTTTCCCCCTGTAGTGTTCGTCAGGACCTTTCTTACCATGTTAAACAGTAACAATGACAGAGGGCATCCTTATCTTGTTACTGATCTTTTTATTTATTTTTTTTGCTGTGCCACATGCAGGATTAGTTCCCCAACCAGGGTTTGAACCCGTGCCCACTGCAGTGGAAGCGCTGAGTCTTAACCACTGGACCACCAGGGAAGTCCCTTGTTACTGATCTTGAAGTACATGTATCTAAAATTTCTCTGTTAAGTATTATTATTTGCTGTAGGTTTTTGGTAATGACCATCATTTAGTTATCCTGCGCTCCAAGCTTGCCAAGAGTTTTTATCATATATGGGTGCTGGATCTTATCAAATAATTTTATGGTATCGAAATAATGATGACTTCTCTCCTTTAGTCTATTTTTTTTTAACTTTTTAATATGGGAATTTTCAAGTACATATACAAAAGTAGAGAGAATGATGAACCCACATACTCTCCTTTAGTCTATTAATAAGATAAATTACATTAACAGATAAATAGATGTTGAACCACACTTACATTCCTAAAACAAACTCTACGGATCAAGATTCTTTTAACACATTGTTGGGTTTGAAGAGCTAGTATTTTGTGTAGGATTTTTACATTTATGCTAATAACTGAAAACAGATGTATAACTTTCTCATATTAACTTTACCTAGTTTTGGAATCAAGATTTCACTAACTTCATAAAATGAGCTTGGCATCTCTCTCTCTCTCTTTTTCCTATTTCCCAGAACAACTTTTAAAAAGGAATTGTTATTTAAAAGCTCATTGCACCTCAATTATAAGATTATCTTCATCCAGAGTTTTTGAAAGGGGACGTTTTACTATTTCAGTTTTTAAATATTTATTAGTCAGCTCGGGCTTCCCTGGTGGTGCAGTGGCTAAGAATCTGCCTGCCAATGCAGGGGACACAGGTTCGAACCCTGGTCCGCGAAGATCCCACATGCCGCGGAGCAACTAAGCCCATGCGCCACAACAACTGAGCCTGAGCTCTAGAGCCCGCGAGGCACAACTACTGAGCCCGTGTGCCACAAGTACTGAAGCCCGCACGCCTAGAGACTGAGCTCCGCAACAAGAGAATCCACCGCAATGAGAAGCCCACGCACCGCATCGAAGAGTAGCCCCCGCTCGCCGCAAATAGAGAAAAGCCCACACGCAGCAACAAAGACCCAACGCAGCCAAAAATAAAAATAAATAAAATAAATTAAAAAAAATATTTATTAGTCAGCTCAAGTTATCTACTTCTGTTACCAACTTTCATAGTTTGTAGTTTTCTAAGAATTTACACATTTCTTCTAGGCTTTCAAATTTATAAACCCATAGCAATTCATAAAACTCTTCTTTTAAACACCTCATGTTTGTACCTTTTTCCCATTTATCACTTATTGTATTTGCATTTTAAAAATCGGAGGTCCGTTTAGCTTATTAATTTCAAAAAACAATCTTTTGGTTTGGCAAATCTTTCTTTTGTTCCTAATTTCACTAATTTTTGCTCTTAGCTGTATGCTGTTTTTTGAACTCTTAAAATGAACTTGGTTAAAACACTAAAGCAAGCTTCCTTCAGCATTTAGATAAGTCACCCTGCCACTGTGTCCCAGGTCTGGTTTCACTACATAGACTTCAACACACAAACTATACAATATAAACATTATTTTCACACATAATACGGAAAAAATCGGAGACAAATCTTACCAACCATACCTACATATGAACGTCTCTGACTAAAGCAGTATCTTGAAGGCAAATATGTGCTTGTTCCAAAAAAAAAAAAAAAAAATGTGTAAAGCTATGACTATACATCTGAACCAAGACAGATATTTTCTCTGCACAGCTAATTGCACAATTACTGGTACAGCTTGATAAAATTAGCAACTAGAAATGAAATCTCCAGTTGCTTTACCAGATGCCATTCAAAACTTGCAGTTATTAATAGGAGAGAAAACTCTGGCTGTGACGGTCAATTTCCACCATCACCAGCCCCCAAAAACACCACTTAAAGCAAACGCACTTTTCTTCCTAGCTGTGGAAGCATACATCCTTGGTTGGAGATAGTGTCAGTTACAAAACAGATTTTGGTCTTAAATCTTTCTGCCTGCAGTTGAGCGTTAAGGCAGATCACTAACATAAAAGTTCAACATTGAACAGAATCTTAGAATTGGACACATACCGAATGGCTTATTCTTATGAGTGTAGGCTTTGAAAAAGTAATTTTATACATTATTAGCTTCAAAACGGATGTCGCAGCTCCCACTGCGCTGCTGTTACTCAAGAAGCAACTCATACATTTCCCTACCGGGATGCAGAAGGCGTGCACTGGAGAAGGGAAAGAACGAAGTGTAGATATAGGTCAACTTTCTAATTCCTGATTTGTTTAACGCAGACTGGCTAAAAGCACAGAAACACAAGTGGCCAGATTTCTTTTTCCCCTGGTTGCAAAAAAAAAACACTGAAGGCCTCTCCCTAACGAAACTCGGACAGCCTTATTTTCCCTTCACGTTTGAGGGTGAAACTTAAGGGGGAACGGAGAAGAAAAGAGCTTCCTGATGCTGAGAGATAGCCAGTCGTGATACGAATCGCGTTTGTAGGAGAACTTGGGGCTGTGTGCGTAACCAGGCTGCTCTTTCAGGCCAGGTAATACAAGAAGCCAGGGCCGCTCCGGCGCCAGCCGCGGACACCGAACGCGGGGGGGAGGGAGGCGGGGAGGGGAGGAGAGACCCAGGCCTGAAACAAAGGAAGCGGGACGGCCGAGAGGGAAGGATCCGGCGTCCGGGTGGGGAGGAGAAAAGCCAAGGCTTCTGACGAAAGGCTGCACTCACAGAACTTGGAGGTGGAGGTGTTGATGTTGATGCTGGAGGTGGGGGTGGCGGCGGGGGCCGCCTTGGCCACGGCGGCAGCCGCGTCGCAGCTCTTCAACATCATGATCACCCCATTCGGCTCCGGCGGTGGCGGCGGCCCCATCGGGAGCCCCTCCTTGGGGCCTTTCCTGTCCACGGAGACCGCAGGCATCGCCAGCAGCTGACCCCCCGGAGGCTCTCGGGCAGGGGCTGGGATCGAAGAGGGGGGCGGAGGGGGTGGGGGGGGTTGCCGGAAGCCGTCCACGGCGGCCTCCCAGTTGTTGTGGTTCTGGTCGTCCATCATCGCCTCGTAGCTGCCCCCCTCCTCCTCTTCCATGCTTTCCTCCATCCTGCAGGCCCCCAGCACCCGCCCGCCTCACAGGCACCTGCCGCCCGTCTCAACCCCGGGCCGGGGGGCACCGCAGCCTCCTCGAGCTCACATCGCCGAGGGCCGGAACGGGCGCGGCGGAGAGGGCAGCGGCGCGCCGGGTCTCTCAATCTCCGCCGGGCCGACTTGTAGAGACAGGGCTGACGGCGGTGGGCGCTCCCGGGCTCCAGTCTGGGAGAGGCAGCCGTAAAGCAGCAGCGCCCCTCACGACATTTTACAGCAGCTTCCAACAGGCAGTTGGAAAGGGCAGCTGGGGGAGCGGCCAGGAGGGCACGTGGTGCGAGGAACCAGCCGCGAGAAAGCTAAGCGAAAAGGGGCGGGAGCTGTGAGCCACCCCATCGCAGTACAGTGGAGGTTCGCCCCGCCTCGGCTGGTCCCATGCAGAGAGGAACTGGGCAACTAGTCCTGAGGAGCATTCGTCGGCTCCGCCCCCGGCCCGGCCTCACGTGATAAGGGAGTTTGGCTGCGCACGCGCATTCAGAGTTTGGTTACCAGGACTACGGGGAGATGAGCCGGGGAATGAAGACGCGCTCAAAGCCTGGCCCTCGGTCGGTGTGCTCCAGGCTCCCCGTCTCGGCGGTGTTTTTCTTCCGCTCGCCCGATTTACAGGGTTTCGCACTGCAGAGGGCCTTGCAGCCCCAGCTTTTGCTTGACCACGGAGCTAGGGGGCCAGTAGAAGCTCCGCGTCGCACATTATAAACGGGTGGGACTGCCCAGGGCGGCCCTTGGCAGGATTGCTCTTGAGCCTCAGCCCACACGACCCAAACCCTCAAAATCGAGGAAAACAACCGAGACAGCAGAGTGGCTTAAAAAATAAATGTGTTTGAGCTATTCAAGAACTTTTTAAAAGTTCCTTAACTCCTTCGTACACTGAGGCCAGAAATTTTAAACTTAAAAATGCCTGTCTGCTACATGTAAAAGTATGAAATTAGAACACTCCCTGACTCCATACACAAAAATAAACTCAAAATGGATTAAAGACCTAAGTGTAAGGCCAGACACTATCAAATTCTTAGAGGAAAACATAGGCAGAACACTCTATGACATAAATCACAGCAAGATCCTTTTTGACCCAGCCCCTAGATAAATGGAAATAAAAACACAAATAAACAAATGGGACCTAATGAAACTTAAAAGCTTTTGCACAGCAAAGGAAACCATAAACAAGACCAAAAGACAACCCTCAGAATGGGAGAAAATATTTGCAAATGAAACAACTGACAAAGGATTAATCTCCAAGATTTACAAGCAGCTCATGCAGCTCAATAACAAAAAAACAAACAACCCAATCCAAAAATGGGCAGAAGACCTAAATAGACATTTCTCCAAAGAAGATACACAGATGGCCAACAGACACATGAAAGAATGCTCAACATCATTAATCATTAGAGAAATGCAAATCAAAACTACATTGAGGGGGGCTTCCCTGGTGGCGCAGCGGTTGGGAGTCCGCCTGCCAATGCAGGGGACACGGGTTCGAGCCCTGGTCTGGGAGGATCCCACATGCCGCGGAGCAACTGGGCCCGTGAGCCACAATTGCTGAGCCTGCGCGTCTGGAGCCTGTGCTCCGCAACGGGAGAGGCCGCGATAGTGAGAGGCCCGCGCACCGCGATGAAGAGTGGCCCCCACTTGCCGCAACTGGAGAAGGCCCTCGCACAGAAACGAGGACCCAACACAGCCAAGAATAAATAAATAAATAAAAAAACCCAAAAAGTTAAAAAAAAAAAAAAAAAAAAAACTACATTGAGGGGCTTCCCTGGTGGCGCAGTGGTTAAGAATCTGCCTGCCAATGCAGGGGACACGGGTTCGAGCCCTGGTCTGGGAAGATCCCACATGCCGCGGAGCAGCTGGGCCCGTGAGCCACAATAACTGAGCCTGCGCGTCTGGAGCATGTGCTCCGCAACAAGAGAGGCCGCGACAATGAGAGGCCCGCGCACCGCGATGAAGAGTGGCCCCCGCTCGCCGCAACTGGAGAAAGCCCTCACACAGAAACGAAGACCCAACACAGCCAAAAGTAAATTAAAAAAACAAAAACAAAAAACTACATTGAGGTATCATCTCACACCGGTCAGAATGGCCATCACCAAAAAATCTAGAAACGATAAATGCTGGAGAGGGTGTGGAGAAAAGGGAACACTCTTGCACTGTTGGTGGGAATGTAAATTGATACAGCCACTATGGAGAACAGTATGGAGGTTCCTTAAAAAACTAAAAATAGAACTACCATATGACCCAGCAATCCCACTACTGGGCATATACCCTGAGAAAACCATAATTCAAAAAGAGTCATGTACCAAAATGTTCATTGCAGCTTTATTTACAATAGCCAGGACATGGAAGCAACCTAAGTGTCCATCAACAGGTGAATGGATAAAGAAGATGTGGAACATATATACAATGGAATATTACTCAGCCATAAAAAGAAATGAAATGGAGGTATTTGTAATGAGGTGGATGGAGTTAGAGTCTGTCATACAGAGTGAAGTAAGTCAGAAAGAGAAAAACAAATACAGTATGCTAACACATATAAATGGAATCTAAGGGGAAAAAAAAATGGTCATGAAGAACCTAGTGGCAAGACGGGAATAAAGACACAGACCTACTAGAGAATGGACTTGAGGATATGGGGAGGGGGAGGGGTGAGATGTGACAGGGTGAGAGAGTGTTATGGACATATATACACTACCAAATGTAAAATAGATAGCTAGTGGGAAGCAGCCGCATAGCACAGGGAGATCAGCTCGGTGCTTTGTGACCACCTAGAGGGGTGGGATAGGGAGGGTGGGAGGGAAGGAGATGCAAGAGGGAAGAGATATGGGAACATATGTATATGTATAACTGATTCACTTTGTTATAAAGCAGAAACTAACACACCATTGTAAAGCAATTATACTCCAATAAAGATGTTTAAAAAAAAAAAAAAAGCCTGTCTCCGTATGCTGTTTCACAAATCTAACTACAAATTTGAGATTATGTATGAGAGTCTTGAGGGGCAAGGAAGAAAGATTATGTAACTCTATTATAATTTATTTGATTCCTCTGCAATAGCAGTATATTATATGAGAATAATGAATCTTTATTTCCACAGATATGCAATTAGTGTGAAGTGAAGAATCACTTCAGTCACTGAGAAATTGTCTCTGATATACTTCAGTGTCCACATTTGTTTCATCTTCTCTACACATTTTTTCCCAATATATTCTGCACTAAATGAAATGTTTTGACCAATCACTTAGAATGATTTAATTTCAGACAACGCTCCCTCATATTAATTAATGGCATATATTTTTTGAATCAGCACACGGTTTTGATTCTCTGGGCCTGGAACCGTACTAATTTTCTGGCCCTGGGACATTTTAGGAATATGTAAATAAATTTTTTTCAAGTAAAAGACACCTGAGTGAAATGCTGAGGAGGAAAAAAAGGTAACCTTAGAAGTCTATGCCCTGCAAGTAAAGAATGTAAGAGGAAAGACAAATTATAGTCTTTTTCAGACAAACAACTGCTGACAGTTTGTCATCAATAGACTTCTGAGGTGGGTGGGTGGGTGTGACTAGATAACACTCAATACACAAGATATGAGAGTCATAAATGTGTCTCTAATAATATGGTAACAAAATATATGAAGCAAAAGTTGACGGAAGTAGAAGAAGAAAGAGAAATCTATCATCAGAGTAGGTGATTTTTACATATCTCTGTATCAGATTGCAGTGGGTTGAATAGTAGCTCCCAAAAAAGATATCTCCAGTGTCTTAATCCCTGGAATCTATGTGTTACTTTATTTGAAAATAAGGTCTTTGTAGATGTAATTAAAGATCTTGCGATGAGGATAGCTTCCTGGATTATCCAGGCGGAACATAAAACCAATGACAAGTGTCCTCTTTAGAGAAAGGAGGAGGAGATCTGAGACAGAAACAGAAGAGAAGAAGGCAGTGTGACCGCAGAGGCAGAGGTTGGAGTGATGCAGCTACACTCACACCCCATGCCTACAGCCACCCAAAGCCAGAGGAGGCAAAGAATGAATTCTCCCCTAGAGCCTTCAGAGGGAAGGCAGCCCTGCCAGGGCCTTGATTTCAGACTTCTAGCTTCTGGAACTGGGAGAGAATACCTTTCTGTTGTTTGAACCCACCCATTTGTGCTAATTTGTTAACAGCAGCCACAGGAAACTAACACACAGATCAAAGGGACCAGAAAATCTTTAAGGGACTAGAGGATTTGAATAACACAATTACCAAGCTTGATTTAATGAGTACTCAACAACTGCAAAATATACTTTCCTTTCAAGAATATGTGAAACATTACAAAAATTGAACATACTGGGTCATAAAGCAAGTTTCTCAACATGTCTAAGGACTGGTATCATAGCAACCACATTCTCTGCCCACTGTGTAGTTAAGTTAGAAATCAATAACCAACAGACAGCTAGTATTTCTAGTCTTCCAGTCAACATATGGGTCAGAAAATCATGATGGAAACTAGAAGACATTTAGAACTGAAGGGATTGGTACTATCACAGCAATATAACTTCCATCTAGTAAGGCCCTACTCCAGGGGGTTTTACCCAGCATACTGGTGAACACTGAACCCTTTACATGTATACTGCCAAAATAATCTATATAAGACATTTATTTAAACTGTAATTGGTTAAACACACCATTATAAAAAAATCTATATTTAGCAGAATACATATATATGTAAAATATATATGTAAGTTTGTTTATGTAAAGAGAAGACTAATTCAAAACATCAATAGCAATTATCTAGGGCTAATAGGCTTATAGATGGTTTTTATCCTCTTCGTATCTTTCTATCTTTTCTATATTCTCTACAGTGAGCACATATTATTTTTATAATCAGAAAAACATTCTTAACCTTAAAGTTTAAAAAATAAAAACAATATTAAGAATGTATAAATTGGGCTTCCCTGGTGGCGCAGTGGTTGAGAATCTGCCTGCCAATGCAGGGAACACGGGTTCGAGCCCTGGTCTGGGAAGATCCCACATCCCGTGGAGCAGCTGGGCCCGTGAGCCACAATTACTGAGCTTGCGCGTCTGGAGCCTGTGCTCCGCAACAAGAGAGGCCTCGATAGTGAGAGGCCAGCGCACCGCGATGAAGAGTGGTCCCCACTTGCCACAACTAGAGAAAGCCCTCACACAGAAACGAAGACACAACACAGCCATAAATAAATAAATAAATAAATAAAATTAAAAAAAAAAAAAAAGAACTTATAAATTGGGATTCTGTACATTAAAATATTTATTTTGGCTTCCAGAAACAGAAATCTCAACTAAAATATTGCTTAAAAGTCAAGGTTATTCATTGGCTAACATACTGACAGGGTCTAGGAAGGGCAAAGGTGAGGCGTGGTTCAGTCAGGTCTCCAGCTCTGTTCTCTGCCTTGTTATTTGACCTGATCTCCTCTTTTGCAAGCTTCATCCTTAGGCTGCCACCAAAATGGCTGCCACAGCCCCAGACCTCATATATTTGGACAACAATGTCCAGAAGAAGAGGACCCGTGACTTCTGGTAGACATCTATTGTGAGCAAGCAAGTTCTTTCACAGAAGTCCTCAGCATACTTCTTTTCCAATGTCTCATTGACTCATTCCTGAACCAATCTACATGGCATTTACGCCTGAATTCCAAAGCCATTTACTGGAAAGGGTATGGATTTATTCCTGGAAAATGAGGCCCACTCCTGGTACTCAGAGTGGGACGCAAGAATAAAATCTGGGGTCAAGTAGGGAGGTTGAAATGGGTGCAATTCCCATTATAGGCCCAAGTACCTAAGCCCCAAAGCCTATCCATTACATTACCCATCCCAACCACTCGACTCCCTCCGCCTCACAAATATCTCCCTAATAAATATATGTATGCAAGATTGTGTATGTTCTGATTAGAATCAAGAAAGACAATTACAAAATAAATATGTAGCTAATTATCTAAAATAGTTAAAATGGGAGTGGAGGTTGTGGCACAGATTTCGTCACTAAAAATTAGTCTTTGTTTATTATGGCTTTAAATACCTTTATGTCGCCTTTCCCACAGAATATGTCATTACAGTTGTTCAACATTTTTGAATGAATAAATGCATGACTACCTTAAATCTACTTGAAATCTTATTTTATATCAATAGTCCTTTTTTCTTCAGTCAACTCTTAAAACATCATCTGTATGATGAGAGATACATTTTTCCTAAGAGAAAGCAAACTTATTATTGCCATTTTTACATCTTTTCATCCTAATTCTTGCATTGTTAGAAAGAAATGAAATTGCTCAGATGTGAGCAGGAAGAGGAAAGAAGAGATGAAAAATTATATGAAAAAATCCACAGACCATACATGCTTCTTCTAAGTAGTCAAGTCTGAACTCATTGAATCAGACAAGCTGTGGTAGACAACATACCTATAGATGATGTTTTAATTTTAATTATTTTAATTTCTATTTCATTTTAAATTTACTATTAATTTCATGAAGGCATTAGCACAGAAAAATTTAAAACACAACTTCGATGGAGATAGATAAACTATATTAGGATAAAGAAGAATGAATACTTTTTAAATAATCTCCCTAGGAGATTACAATACAGCATTTGACAAAGAAATGACTTGTGAATGCATAAGGCAATTGGAAGTCTAAAGGCAAAGCTATTGGAATGATCTCAGTTAGAAGGTAAGAGGATTAGAGATACGTAAATAACTCAAGCAAGCCTCAGTAGCTGCACACTGAGATTACTGCTTACAGTGAGGATGTGTAGCCACTCGGGGGAGTATTCTCTATTCAATATTTCTTTCCATGTTGGATTTTGTTCCTTCCTTGTATATCTTAGCATCTGAATCCAAATTGCATCCTAGCAGGGGAACAAAGATAATGATGCAGATTCTTTCTGTAAACCTGATGAATCTAGGAGCTGAAGGAAAGGACTTCAGGCTGAAGGAGGCTGTAGGATAAAAGCTTTCCCTACCAGCACCCTGTTGCTGGCCTATTCCTTTCATTCAGTCATTCACAAATATTTCTGTGTTCAGGTACTGTGCTGGGGCTACAAGAGTAAACAGACAAAAAGGGTTTCTGCCCCTCATGGAGTTTCCAGTCCTCTGAAGTATCCAGATTTAACAATTAACCACAGGAACCAAAGCCTGACAAGCACAGTAAAGGAAAATATTGGTACCAGGTGCTATGAGAGGGCATAACAGAGAAAGTTATTTTACTTTGGGTGATCAAGGAGAATCATCCTGAAAAAAGTGTATTTCTGCCAAGATAAAAGGATGGGTAGAAGTTAGTCAACAAGTTAGGGAGAGAACTTTCCAGGCAGAAAGCGTTTGACATCATCTAGGAACTGAAAGAAAGGTAATGAGACTCTAGTGGCGTGAAGGAGAGAGAAAGGGAT
This sequence comes from Balaenoptera acutorostrata, assembly GCF_949987535.1. Taxonomy (NCBI): domain Eukaryota; kingdom Metazoa; phylum Chordata; class Mammalia; order Artiodactyla; family Balaenopteridae; genus Balaenoptera; species Balaenoptera acutorostrata. The sequence goes on along the minus strand of NC_080079.1, from coordinate 12,557,429 downwards.
CTGGCATATGGAGGAAAGGTAGGAAATAGCCACGTTATGGGTACTCTTGTAAGTGCTGTTGAGGATTCTGTGTTTCTGTTTGAATGGAAAAGAGGTAAGGAAGTGCTGTAAGATGTAACTTACATTTTATAGGAGCATCTCACTGCCCTGAGGGGAGTGGCCTATAGGGAAGGAAAGAGTGGAAAGAGAGACCAATTAGGGAGTTAAAGCAATACTTCAGGAAAGAGATGATGGTGGCTTGGACTATGGGGACGGTAATGGTCATAGAAAGATGTGGTGGACTGCAGGTTTCTTTGGGCATTTTAAAAATATATTTATTTATTTGTTTTTGGCTGCGTCGGGTCTTAGTTGAGGCATGTGGGACCTTTCGTTGCGGCGGGACCTTTCGTTGCGGCGGGACCTTTTGTTGCGGCGGGACCTTTCGTTGCGGCGCGCAGGCTTCTCTCTTGTGGTGAGCGGGCTTACCTGCCCCGTGGCATGTGGGATGTGGGATCTTAGTTCCCCGATAAGGGATCAAACCCATGTCCCCTGCATTGGAAGGCAGATTCTTAACCACTGGACCACCAGAGAAGTCCCTCTTTTGGAATTTGAATGGACAGGACTTGATGGGTTAAAGTTTGAAGCTGAGGGAAAGAAAGGTTTCAAGGATGACACAGCTGCTCTGATATAGATGATCATGTTTCTCTAAAGCTGGGGTTTTGTCAGAGGCGTGCAATGGAAGGGGAGTTGGATTAGTTATGAAAAAGATGAATCAGCCATGGACTTCAAGCTGGATAAGAAAATAAAGACAGATGGGGCAGATGGCGAGAGAGGAGGGAGAGTTGTTCATGGATGAGAGGTCTCCATGATGTTGAAGAGCTACTGCAAGGATGTCTGTCCTTAAGAAACCAGCAGGATAGATGATAACCGAAGGGTGGAATGTTTGAATTAGCAAGTCAGTATTGCTTCTCCCCACCCCACATCCTCAAAACAACAAGCAACAGCTTCCGGATGCCATGAAGGTTTCTGGGTGGGGTCTACCACCTACACACAAGACAGTGACATATCAGAGTGCAAGGAGGATCTGAGCAACAGAAGTGCTTAACTGAAAGAGAAGACAAGTTATAACTCCTGAAATCCTTTCCGCTTGGCATTAATGTGATGGATTCTTGCATAACAAAGTATCATCTCCCAGTTGTGACAAGTGTCCATTTTCGTGTTCTAATTTATAGTCTTGGAGCTACTCCCTATGTTAAAGCCATTTGATTTAGTTGAGACAAGATAGATGAGATACACTTGAAAAGTTAAGTGAAACAATAGAAGTTCCTCAAGTATGAGTGAACTGCAGTTTTTAGTGGAAAATAAAATTACTTTTTTGTGTATTTGTATTTGCACCGTCTGCAGGTGTTTGGTGTGAATTGCTGCTCACGAAAGAAAACGATACACAGTTGTTTATTTCACTTTTTAAAGCATTAATATTTTTATTTTTAAAGAAAAATTTAAGAGAAACAGAAATGTTTGCACGACTGCAGAAAGTCTTGGACGAAATTTCCCCAAGCTAGTTTTTTGGAGACTATTTTTGGCCATTATAGATCAAAATGCAATCTGAAGAAAGATTTTAACAAATTAAATAACACGCTGCCATCGTCAATTTTCTTATTCTATCTCAGCATTGGGGAATTTGAAAGGAAGATACTTTAAGATAATGTATGGACAGCGCGGCGGCGTGGCCGGCGGGAGGCGAGTGCCCCGTGCGCACGTGTGGAGAAGACGCTGCACCAGCGCGGCGGCGGGAGGTACCCCCGCCCCCTCAGGAGACGCAGGGCCGCGCTCCACTCTCGCGGCCTCGGTCACCCGGCTCAGCTCCCTCCCTGCCCTAGGCGAGGAGGCCGGCTGGCCGGGTTGAGTGGCCCAAGCTGAGGGCGCGGAGAGCTCGGGGCGGCGACGACAACGGGCGTTGATATCGGAGGTAACAACGTCCTCAGCAGGCGGGGAAGATGAAAGGCCGGATCGAGCTGGGAGATGTGACACCACACCATATTAATCGGCTGAAGAGGTCATCTTTCCAGTCAGCTACAATGACAAGTTCTATAAGGATGCGCTGGAGGTTGGCGAGCTAGCAAAACTTGCCTATTTCAATGATGTTGCAGTAGGTGCAGTATGCTGTAGGGTGGATCATTCACAGAATCAGAAGAGACTTTACCTCATGACACTAGGGTGTCTGGCACCATACGGAAGGCTAGGAGTAGGAACTAAAATGTTAAATCATGTCTTAAACATCTGTGAAAAAGATGGCACTTTTGACAACAACTATCTGCATGTCCAGATCAGCAGTGAGTCTGCAATTGACTTCTACAGAAAGCTTGGCTTGGAGATTATTGAGACAAAGAAGAACTACTATAAGAGGATAGAGCCCGCTGACACTCATGTGCTGCAGAAAAACCTCCAAGTCCCTTCTGGCCAGAATGCAGATGTGCAAAAGACAGACAACTGAACAAATTACAGATGAACTTTCTTGCACTTGCTGCTCACCAAATAAAAGAGAGGCCCACTGATTCCCGCTCCCCCTTTTTTTCTTTTAAAGCTTTCCCCCTTCCTTGTTCTTGTGTTTCTTCCTTTCAAAACTTCCTTCCCTTTCCTCTAAAAGTTTTAAACTTTTAAGGACTTATTAATCGTGTTTGGATTGTTTTAGTTTTCTTATTTTTGTGAGGTGGTTTGATTGTAGGAAGGAGAAGGTATAGATCTGTTTAGTTTCACAGTTAAGATATATGGTCCCCAAAACTTGAGCGTCAATTTCAATTTTTTTTTTTAATGTCCTGCTTTCACATTGAAGGGCAGAGCCTACAAAATATCGTATATTTCAAAGGCCAAGAAGCAGCAGCAGCAATATCCTGTTCTCTAACTCATAGACAAGTTTAGTGTGTTTGTGGTACTTTGGGTTTTTCAAGATTTTGTGGGATACTAATCCCTATACATTGCCTTCACTCCACCTTTTGTCCTTCTGAGTATTAGCTCAGGAGTTGGACCATTGTTATCCTTGTAAGAAATCCTAAGCTTATTTTGTTCTGTTAAGCAGTTATTTCTTCCTTCCTCGCTGGTGGCTGAGGGTAGGTGGGACAGTCTGAGTAGGTAGTATTATACTTTGGTCTCAGCATTTGAGTTGAGCTGCTTTTTGCTAATGAGTGGTCTAGTTGTTAGCAGGTTTATTTTTCCTGCTGTTGATTGTTAGAAGTGGCATTAACTTTTAGAGTGTGGGCTGGTGAGATTAATTTTTTTTAATATCCTAGCTAGAGATATGGCCTTTAACTGACCTAAAGAGGTTTGTTGTGATTTGCTATTTTCTCTCCTGTCCTTTTTCTTCAGTAAACCCACAATAGTTAGTCAAACCTTAAAAATGGAGTTGATGTCCTTATAGGTCAGTGCCCCTAAATAAACGTGAAGCAGGTGCTGTCTCTTGGACATATTAAAAGATACCTAAAAGGAAGCTTAGATGGACTTGTGGCACAACAAATGCATTTAATGTCAGCTAATGCAGACTGTCAGAAGTGTGGCCACTGAGCATTTGATTTTAGAGGAAGGAATATCTAGACAGCATTTTTGAGAATAACATAGCTGTGCTATTGCTTATCTGTTGAAGAACATCCCAGATTTGGTTACACTCTGTGCTTGTGATATTGAGTTTAAGGATTTGGAGGTGGGGGAATTATTAAACATATTTCTTCTATTCTTGGAAAAAGTAGAAGTCTAGAAATGTTAATAACGCAAATGTCACTGTGACCTCCTCTAGTGACAGGACTCGTTTATGCCAGATCGTTTTCTGGCACATAGGGAGTGGCTTTGACGGGTCAATAACTTTTTGTAAGATAGAAGACATCTGAAATTTTCATATTTTCCTCCATAATCCCATCTCCAATATTTAAAATTTTCTACATTGCCAATATTGCTGGACCAAGAAATGTTTTCATTAGACTTTAAAACAATGCACAGGGCTTGAATTTTCTGTCATTTGACTTTAAAAGGAAGGTTGCTTCATAATATTTATCCTCTTATGTAAATTCTGGCATAAAAGTTTCATCTCTTCAAATATGTGGAATGGCAAAATTATTTTACACAATGTTTATGCACATTTTATAATCTTAAGTTCTTATTTGAGAATGTAAAAATACAAGGTACAGTAGACTTCAACAGTCTTAGTTGAGTGCCAAGAATAATATAGAAAAGGAAGATAGCTGATAAATGAGTTTATAGGGTTATAATCTTAAGGTGGTAAAAATGTAGAAAGACCATGCTGGTTTCTTGGGTATCAGTTTCTTAAGCAGTCCAAATCTAAGCTTAGAAGAAAAGTTTAGCATTAAGCACATTTACCTTCATGCATAAGCTTCAGCTTGCTCTTGCCAAGAGAAGAGTGCTTGAGTTACAGAAGGCATAATTAGTTTGAAAATTCAGCCTTTTTGTAAACTTCACATATCAAAATAGATTTTGATATATAAATGACTTTTGTGAGATGACACTGCCTCTATTTCTATAACCATTTCACCTGGACTATCTAATCAGTCCTATGAATATATCCCTAAATGTGGTTAATGAAAACCAAATAGCTGCCTCATGACAATTAAGTACATATTATTTACGGAGGAAAAAATATCAAATTTTGAATTGAGTGTGTAGGCTCCCTGTCATTTTAGTGTTTCTTTTTCCACATTAGTCACTGACTTTAACCTAACGTGTAAGTGTTTGTAAAGGGTGAATTGTCCTATATCAAACTTACATGAAATAATTCCATCCACTTACGGAGGAGGAGGATGTAGAAGATATACAAGCTGGGCGCTAGTTCATGTGCCTGTGAGTCAGTAAAGATTGAAATAATGTCCCATGTTGAGTCGGTTATTTTGAAATATGATAAAAATTATCATTGAGGTAAAACAATTCTATTAACTGGAAGATCACAGGATATATCCACCATATTTTTCAGGGCAGATAGTTTTTTCTGCGGGGCAAATAGGTAAAAATGATATTGTATGGTAATTGCATTTAGGTTCTAAAGAAAAGAATCTGCAGAGAAATCTATGCAATATATAATTTGTCCAGGTTAGTTTTCATTTGCAGAAAGAATTCTGAAATATCCCCAAAGTAGTTTACTCATCAACTGAAAGTCCTCCAAAAAAAGAACTATTGGGAAACCATGACATATGGGGTGGAAAAGAAAAGCTCCCTCAGTTTTTTGGAGGGAATAACTTTAAAAACACTTAAATAGCTGAGTTTACTTAGTGCAGTTAAGATTTAAACTTGTTGATTTTAACATGGCTGTTATATCTCAAATAAACTTACATGATGTTCCGGTAAAAAAAAAAAAAGAATGTATGAATCTTGATCTTGCTTTTAAGAGAGAGTGAAACTCATGATATTGGTGAAAGAAACTTTCATAATGAAATTAAAATATTTTGTGCTATTTTCTGTAACAATAATTAATCATATACAACCTAACCCCATCAAAATGTTCTATATTAAACATGATGTATTAAACTCATGATAAATCATGATCATATGAACATGATATGTTAGACTCACAGTTCATTTCCAATCTAAGTATTGCTTTAAGAATTTAATTGACAATTCCAGTTGTTCCAACCTCAGCCAAACATAGTTTCTTCATTTTGAAATTAATGAAGAACACCCTAAGAACCACAACGTCCCCAGAAGTTTGCCTAAGTCATCATTACTGTCAATAGAACACAAATTATGTGAAAGTCTTGATTATAACAGCATAATTAATAATTTACTTAAATGAAGGCAAGAAGATTAACTTTCATGGAGTAAATATAATTTACGAATTTTGTATGAGTTCATTTTATTACTTATCCAAATAATAAGGTCATAGAAAGAACACCCAGCCATACACAAAAAATAGTTAGGGCTTCCCTGGTGGCGCAGTGGTTGAGAATCTGCCTGCCAATGCAGGGGACACGGGTTCGAGCCCTGGTCTGGGAGGATCCCACATGCCACGGAGCAACTAGGCCCATGAGCCACAACTACTGAGCCTGCGCGTCTGGAGCCTGTGCTCCGCAACAATAGAGGCCGCAATAGTGAGAGGCCCGCGCACCGTGATGAAGAGTGGCCCCCGCTCGCCGCAACTAGAGGAAGCCCTCGCACAGAAACGAAGACCCAACACAGCCAAAAATAAATGAATAAATAAATAAATTTTTTAAAAAAAGTTAAATTCGGTCATCTTTGAAATTTTACCATCACTTTATACATTTTTTAATCTTGTCATCATATAAAGGTATATTTGTCAAGAAAAGGGGATATGTGTTATTTAATATTCTGTTAGCTGGATGGATAACATGTCAATATTTGGACACAGAGATGAGCCTTCATCTGTACTCTTGCAGCGAATATTAGAAATGGGCCTGGTGAGGAGGTCAGCGACATACAAAGCTAGAGGGCTGGAAGGGCCGTTTGCACAGAAGCTGGTGTTTCCCTCATGGGAATGACGGCAGGGGCTGACGTGGAGATAACGGGAATCTGGAAACGAAAGTGACGGGAGTGCTAATGACCAGGAGGTGGTCACTATGAGGAGGTGGGGTAGAAAACTCCAATGGTGTGAGCCTCAGTGGAGCTCAGGCACGGGAAGGAATGGAATGGAACAAGGAGGACACCAAGGCCACCTCCCCGTCAGAGGAACACAGGCAACAAGAAATGTGTCCCTTTGGGAGGTCACAGGGAAGCTGAGCTCAGGGGAGAGCTAAGTCTGGGTTAAGACAATGACATGGAGGGAATATTTGAAGGAAAAATACATGAAAGAATGTGCTGATCATGGAACAAGTATTCTAGAAGGCACAGTGAAAGGGATTATGAAGGAGGAAAGGGGTGAAGGATTGTGTCAGGGGAGAAGATTACAGAGAAGTTTGGAGATGAGAATTAGAAGTTTATTAAAAGTTACCACTTGCACCTAGAGTGATAAAATGGCGTTGAAAGGTCCAGTGCATCCAAGCCCGATGGAGTCTTAGGGGAAGGGAACATCTGGTCCTAACATAGTTCAGCTGTGGCCTGGAAGTAAGGGCCTTCCTGAGACTGAAATTCAGGACTGGCCCTCCGCCCTCAGCCAGCACCAGCAGGTGCCATGGACATAAACATGGTTGGCAGCGGTGCGCACAAAACACCTGGTTCTTCATGGCCAATCAATCCAAGCAATTCTCATCAGCATTCCAGGTGGTTGGACCAAGATGCGTCATGATCTTGGGGCCAATACTCAATGGATTAGCCCTGGGCAGGGCCCAGAGCCTTTTAAAGGCCACACTGATCATCTGGTAGCAGCCGACATCCATCTTGTCATGTTTAAGAAGGGACAGACATAAATGGGCCTCAACTCCATCTGTTTTGCACACAATTGGCACTTTCATACATTATACCCCAAATTGCCTTTCATATTCTAAACCCAAATATTTCCAGGTTTGGCACAGTTGTGCCTCCTGTCTGCCAACTGGTCAGTTTGGGCAGCTCCCTTTCATTATCTGGTCAACAGTATATGTTTATGAGAATTGCATGTTTTTGCCGTACTGTTCTGTAAAAATGAGTGGAAAATGGAAAACTGGATGAACTGATACTAGTGATTTTTAGAAAGCTGTAAAGTTAATCCTGTTTAGACACAGATGGAAACGATTAGGAGTGCCGCAAGAAGTCTAATCTCTACTGGTCAGTCACTGGACTTCAGCCACTTACTCACGTGTTTAATTGCAAAATAAAAGAACAAAATGAAATTCAAAAGGCAACAGAATATCATCAAGGAGTGTTAAAAAGGACAATCGTGATTGAGGATTTTATGGTATTTTTAGCTTTCTGAGAATGGAACAGCCTTTTATAACTTTGTGGGTCCAATGTTCAACTTCATGCATACAGTTGTCCCAGCATCTTGAAGAACATGTTTTGTAGGGAAGCGGAGGCTGCCTGGGCTGTCAGCAGAAATTCAAAATGGAAACCTCTCTCCTGGAGCCCAGTGTCTCCAAGGTGATCGTTTAAGCATCATTCTGGAGGCTTGACAGGAGAGACAGGCAGCCTGGTATGGCAGAACAGCAGAGTTTGGGTCAGAAAGATAATACCACCTTAGAGGGAGCATTTCCTGAGGTGCTGAGGGCCAGTCCCATTCTCTCTGATACCCTCTTCCCAAGGCAGAGCTCTCGATATTCCCCAGAGGCAACGGGGTCAGCTTGGCCACCCTCAGAGCCATACACACATCTCTCTCATCCTCCAGTCAGCTTGCCTCCTCCGTCATCTTCTAAACAGTCCTCTCTTTAACCACTCTTTTTTTTAAAATTTATTTTTGGCTGTGTTGGGTCTTCGTTGGTACACGTGGGCTTTCTCTAGTTGCGTCAAGCGGGGGCTGCTCTTTGTCCCGGTATGCGGGCTTCTCACTGCGGTGGCTTCTCTTGTTGTGGAGCACGGGCTCTAGGCGCGCGGGCTTCAGTAGTTGCAGCACGTGGGCTCAGTAGTTGTGGCCCGAGGGTTCTAGAGCGCAGGCTCAGTAGTTGTGGCGCACGGGCTTAGTTGCTCCGTGGCATGTGGGATCTTCCCAGACCAGGGCTCAAACCCATGTCCCCTGCATTGGCAGGCAGATTCTTAACCACCGTGCCACCAGGGAAGTCCCTCTTTAACTGCTCTTTTCCATCCTTTTTCCCTGCCTTGCTGTGCCTTATATTGCCAACACCACCTACAAGCAAAACTAAAGCTTAGCCCTGAGGAATACAGAGATAGCAGACAACGGATGGAAAGTCAAGAAGCAATGATTTGCAGCTGGATTCCCTTGATCACAATATTGCAGACCCAGGCTGGGTCCAGCCAGATCTTCCGTGGGCACACTGGCTCCAGGCAAGGACAGTTGGTAGCCTAACCGACAGCTACTCCCTCTCCCCACAGGTCTACTAAGTGGCTGGCAGGTATCAGGCAACCATGGGCTCTACAAAATGAGTCTTGACTTGCCCAAGCCAATCATGGTGATTCCTTAGGAACAGTGGTTGACTTAGGAATGGGCCTGGGTGGCAGTCCTGCCAAGGAGTCATGATTAATCTACTGGAGACTCAAGGGATGCAAGGAAGGCATGTCCTCTTCTAGGGACATGGGAAAGCTTGGAGATGCAGCAACGGTCACACAACCACAAACTTGAGGTTAGAAGCCAACATGCTGAAGTTAGTAGAGCAGGAAGATGGAATGAGCCTGGGTGTTTTGAAAGTAAATTAACTAACCCTGGAACTGCCTTACCTCCATACTTCTTATCACGTGAGACTTTAAGTCCCCTTGAGGTTCCAGCCTCTTTTGGTTGGATCCTCTATTACATGCAGCTGAAATCACCCTGCTACAACAGCTCAGTAACATCTGGTGGCCCTTGTCATCGATGGGGTACCACGTCCAAATCTGCACCAGGCTGGGGGTGCCCTGGGAATTTAGTCCCATTACCACCACCCTAGACCTGTGGGTAAAATGCGAGTGAACAAGTGGGAAATTATATAATGAACTTTCCTTGAGGCCGGGAAAAGTGTCAAAGCACTTTACAATCAAATCTAATTGAAAACAGCAGCTCTTTAATCTAAATTTACAACATAATCAGCCTTCTGGTTAACTAATTATAATTAAATTAGATTGGCAGTGTATTTCATATTTGCTAATTAAAAGCACCAAAAGAAAAAGCTCCATTTGGAAACTGTTGTGTCTCTTCATTCCCTATGAGGACCAAGTGTGAAAGGAAGCTCCCTGAGCTGTAAATTTGGAAACCTGGGTTCTAATCCTGCCTCTGCTCAAACTGGCTGTGTGACTTTAGGTGAGCCCCTTAGCCCCTCTGAGTCTTCTTGTTTGTAGGATTCCAATCAAACACAAAGGGTCGTCAGTGATTCATTTTACCTGTTCTTGAGCATCATGTAACTAAGATCAGAGGCGATGCACTTTTTTGTGTATCTAGTTTGAAACCTACTACAATTTTTTAGGGTATTTTATTGCCGAAGAAATGACCAGCCCAAACTAGCAAAGATTTTGACTGTTCAATCATTAAACCACCCTCAGGCCCCCGAGATTGCACAGACAGGAAGTTGGCTTGTGCAAGCTGTACAGCCTCTAAGTAGGGCAAACTCCCCCAACATTCACTTTATTTATTTTTTTAATTTATTTATTTAATTTATTTATTTTTGGCTGCGTTGGGTCTTTGTTGCTGCCCGCAGGCTTTCTCTGGTTGCGGCGAGTAGGGGCTACTCTTCGTTGCGATGTGCAGGCTTCTCATTGCGGTGGCTTCTCTTGTTGTGGAGCACGGGCTCTAGGCGTGTGGGCTTCAGTAGTTGCGGTGCGTGGGCTTGTGGCTCACGGGCTCTAGAGCGCAGGCTCAGTAGTTGTGGCGCATGGGCTTAGTTGCTCCGCAGCATGTGGGATCTTCCTGGACCAGGGTTCGAACCCGTGCCCCCTGCATTGGCAGGCGGATTCTTAACCACTGCGCAACCAGGGAGGCCCAACATTCACTTTAGATGTGGCCCAGGAGATAATAATCAAGGAGAAATCTCCCAGAGGGTGGAGTCAGCCATAAAGAACAATGGACCAGGGAGCTCCTCCCAGAAATCAGAATAGGGCGTAATGAAGGAACTTCTCCACCCATGGGCCCACCTTCTCAGGGCCTGCCTGGCAGGAGCTCATAATTGCCAGGGGCCAGGAGCTGCTCCGTAAGCCAGCCTTCCCCTTTCTGAATACAAGTTGGTACTGCAGTCATGCTGTTTCTGCTCTACCTCTGTGTATTGGGTATGGAGGTGGGGGGATTCAGATAACTTGCCCTTTTAGTTTATATGTCACTAAAGCAAGAGAAGCCACATCCAAATTCAAGGGAGGACCGCACATTCTCAGCTCTGAGCTGGGTGTAATGACCTGAGAGGTCTTCGGATTATCTCCTTTGGGGAGGAGACGAGTGTGCTCTGGGGGAAGGAGGAAGAAAAGTGCGCACAGATGTTAGCTGGTCACCAGTGACACGTGATCCCCCCCTGGACTGTGGAGTTGTCACTGGGGAGCAGCAGCTGCCCTGATGACGTTTCCCAGCCCCTTGCACTTTTTGTTTAATTGACACGAAATTCACATAACATACAATTAACTGTTTTAAAATGTACCATTCAGTGGCATTTAGTCCATTCACAATGTTGTGCAGCCACGCTCTATATCAAGTTCCAAAATATTTTCATCATCCCCAAAGAAAACTCTGTACCTATTAAACAATTACACCTCATTCCTTCGTCTTTCCAGCTCCTGGCAACCACCAATCTGCTTTCTGTCTCTATGGATTTACCTATTCTGGATATTTCTTATAAGAGGAATCATTCAATATGTGGCCTTTTGTGTTTGGCTTCTTTCACTTTGCATAATGTTTTCCGTGTTCATCTGTGTTGTAGGCTGTCAGTACTTCATTCCTTTTTATGACTGAATAGTATTCTATTGTATGGATTTACCACAAGTTGCTTTTCGTTGTTGTTGTTGTTTTTGTTGTTTTTAATTTTTATTGAAGTGTAGTTGATTTAAGTGTTGTGTTAGTTTCAGGTGTACATCAAAGTGAATCAGTTACATATATACATATATCCACTCTTTTTTTTTTTTTTAGATTCTTTTCCCATATAGGCCATTACAGAATATTGAGTAGAGTTCCCTGTGCTATACAGCAGGTTCTTATTAGTTATCTATTTTACATATAGTAGTGTGTATATGTCAGTCCCAGTCTCCCAATTTATCCCTCCCCCACTTATCCCCTGGTAACCATAAGTTTGCTTTCTACATCTGTGACTATTTCTACCACAAGTTGTTTATCCATTCATCGGTTGATGGGCATTTGGGCTGTTTGCACCTTTTGGCTATTGTGAATAATGCTGCAATGAACATTTGTGTACAAGAATTTGTTTGAACATCTACTGTCAATTCTTTTGGGTATACACCTTGGAGTGAAATTGCTGGGTCAGGTGGTAACTCTGTTACTTTTTGAGGAACCCCCATATTGTTTTCCACAGCGTCAGCCCTCTTGCATTTTGGTGGGATTGTGTGACTGACACTTAGTCTCTACAATGGCAAGTGGGTGGAAGGATCTTCGTCACATCTGGGCAGGAGTACTTCCCCCCAGTCTCAGCCTACTCAGTGGACTCCAAAGTTGTACAGGAGGGAGGAACCATAAGATGGAGGAATCTGGGTCCCTCGATGAAGGCTGCCTGACCAGGAACACCCACACACCATGGTGTAAACAAGAAATAAACATCTATTGTGTTAAACCACTAAGGTTTCTAGGTTTACCTGTCCCAGCAGCTGGCATTATCTTAACTAATTCCTGAATATCCATACCTCACTGGCTTCTTCGTTGCCTCTGAAATTTTAAGTGCCACAGGGCCCACTCCATCTGTCACCTAGAATTATCGCCTTGTGTGGCTGGTTCCCTTTCTAGTGACTGTTTATCTCATCTCTGCAGGGAGAATATGGTGCCAGAGTTTCATGCCTGGGTCAGAACCTGGCACCCCCACATGTTATTTTGTGATTGCAGGCAAATTATATAGTATTTCAGGGCCTCAATTTTTTCATCTACAAAATGGGTAGAATAATTGTACCTACCTCAGAGTTCTTGCAAATATTATACATATATACATATTTTAAAAGGTAATGCAGGCAAAGTGCTTGATAGTGTTCCTGATACACAGTGAGAGCTCTCAGTTTCTACGGTTCCATCTCCCTCCTCAGCCTTGCAGTGCTTGGGTAGTAACAGATGTGATCATTGAATCAGTCTGGTCCTCAGACTTTCAGATGAGCAGAATCAGATGAGGAGCTTTGGGAAAGGTTCCTGCCCTCTCCCCCATGCACCTGGATCAGAATCCCAGGGTTGGGCTTAGGAATCTAAGATTCTAATAATCAGCCAGGTTCGGCACCCTAGGGGAGACCCCACCGGCCTGGCGAGGAAGTAGGGAGAAAAGGCCAATCTCGGCCTAATGTCGTCATCCCCCTGCAGCTGTAAGACTTCCTCTTCCCTCATTCAAGCCCTTGCTCAAGATCCCTTCCTTGGAGGGGTAGCTGTCTCCCTCCATCCCCTTCCTTGTCCTTCGTAGCACTTTTCACTACCCGACCTGGAGTGTGTGTTTATTGTTCATCATCTGTCTCCCCAACCCCTTGAGGCATGTGGCGGTGACTAGCACATATGGTGAAGAAGAGAATGAACCAGCCTCTACTGAATCTCCCGTTCCCATCCCTTAACAAGGTGTGGGGCAGATCTCAGAGCTTTCAGGTCCCTTTCCTTATTAAAACCCAGCCCAGGGCTTCCCTGGTGGCGCAGTGGTTGAGAATCTGCCTGCTAATGCAGGAGACACGGGTTCGAGCCCTGGTCTGGGAAGATCCCACATGCCACGGAGCAGCTGGGCCCGTGAGCCACAGCTGCTGAGCCTGCGCGTCTGGAGCCTGTGCCCCGCAACGGGAGGGGCCGCGATAGTGAAAGGCCCGCGCACCGCGATGAAGAGCGGTCCCCGCACCGCGATGAAGAGTGGCCCCCACTTGCCGCAACTAGAGAAAGCCCTCGCACGAACCAAAGACCCAGCACAGCCAAAAATAAAAAAAAAAAAAAAAAAATACTGTTCTCAAAAAAAAAAAAAAAAAAAAAAAAAAAACCCAGCCCAGTCTGGTTTAGAGCTCTAATCTCTTATCTGATTCCAAGGTCACCCCTTCCCCATCATGATTGGACTTGGGGCTCTGGGGACTTGAAAGGGGACAGGCAGTCTGCTTTACACCTCCTCCCCCGCCCCCGACACCTGAGAGTGAAGGGGAGCCTGGTGTGACTTGGAGCTAACCCTCCCCTCCCTCAGGTTGTCAGGGGTTGGGGGCTGGGAGTCAGCGATCAAGGGAAAGGGGTGGGGGGCACATCTCCTAGTGTAGCTGGTGCTTTGCAGTCCTCTCTGGGTTAGCAGGTGTCGCTGGTCTGGCTGACCCTCGCTGGGAGCAGCTTCTAGATGCCAGTGCCTTGGGTTGCTGCAGGCATGGGTTCCCCTGGATGTTCCCGAGTGAGCAATCCAGTTCTACTCCACCACACCTAAGCTGCCCCCACTGGCAGTTATACTCACAGCCTCTTGCTACTGGGGTCCTTTTGTCTGGAGGCAGCCGCCTCCCACTGTGTCCCCTGGACGCCTGAGAAACTCACACACGTGGGTGTTCCGGGCACACATGGGTAGACAGGCACCTGCCCTAGCCCTGCTATTTCTCTCCAGCCCTCTTCTCCCCTGCTCAGTATCGGCACGTCCAGGGACTGAGCACTATCTGATCGGGATGGAGTGGCCCCCCCAGTCACCATAAGGGATTCTTCTGCAACCCTTGACTGCGCAATGAGGGTAGAAACACAAAGGAGCAACCGCCCTCCCCCCACCACACCTTGGGGAGGAAAGGAAGCTGCCCCTTGTGACCCTCCCTCACACAGCCCAATATGGTGACTCTGTGTCCTCATCAGTCTCGGGCCCAGAGCCACAGGACAAGTCCCAATTTACAGGCTGTCCAACAACCAAGCACTTCTTGATCTTCTGATCAAAGCTTCCAGGTGTGGAGGCCCTGCCAAGTGCAATGAGTTCATGAACCTTGTAAAAGCCAGGTTCCTAACAGAGCCATAGGAATAAAGTTATTGGTTTCTACCTCCCCTCCGTCTTTCTTCACTTCTCCAGGGGCTGAAGGAATATAAACTGACTTTTAAGAAGTGACCCTTAAAGAAAGGAGCAGGATCTTCCCTACATCCTGATGGCTAGAAGGTGGACCTGATGAACATGATGGCTGGAGCTACAGCAACTGTCTTGGGCTATAAAGTAGACTCTACATGATAAAGATGCCAGAGCTACAGAGTAGAAGGAGTATGGCTTCTTCACAATCATGGAACTGCCTTTCCAACCCTGGGCTATTTGGGTCTACTTACATAAGATATACCTTATTATATTCAACCAATCTTTTCAAACTTTCTTTCTCTTACAGCCAAAACTCATGCAGATAGTCTGGCTCTAAGCTTGAAGTCTCTCTTTATTGGAAAAATTATTTTCTTGAGATAACCAGGATTAAAAGATAAATGCAAAGGAAATGACTTTTGCATTATGATTTGATATTCTTTAAACATGTTTGTGTGCTACTTAACGTTATCTCTCCTGCCATGGGTGGTACCTGCCTCATGCTTTAGAATAACCTCACAGATTCCAAAGTCAGCCAAACCCAGGTTAGAATTTGGTTTCTAAGATTTCCCCAGCTGTGTAACCTTGAGCAGGTTACCCAACATTTCTGAACTTTAGTTCCCTGTTCTATTCAATAAGAATAATAAAGTCTGTCTTGAAGAGTTCACCTAACAAATTTTTATTGAACATCCACTTTCTGCATGACATTAAGCTGGAGATACCATGGAGAAAAAAACAAGGGGCTTGAAGTCCAGTGAGGGAGAGATGATAAAGGAAGCAAATAAATAAGCAAACAAAATAATCACAGTAACCAGTTTACCGTAACAGAGAATAACCAAGTGTGGAGCCCTGGGAACTGGGAAATCCTTCCCTTTGGGGGCTAAAAGATAAACCTCAGGTAAAGCTCTGAGCACACGCACTAGTTACTATTATAGCCGTTACCTGGAATCTTCCACACCTGCTCCCCTCAGGGGGAGAATTAACAAAGCCAAAGGCCAGCCCCATACCCCATGTAGCTTGTGCACAACTCCTACCAGGGTAATCCAATCTGTGCTTTTTCTGTCCATCTGAGGATGGAGAGACGGAGGCTGGACAGAGGGCTCACACAGACTGCCAGCAGGGAAAGCTATTGGCTGCAGACCCTACGTGGCACAGACCCGCCACCAAGCTGGCTTTGTCCCTGTGCCTAATGGGCACCACCTGGGTCCCAGGGAAGGCAATTGGCATCAATTAGTTCTCATTGAACCCAAGCTGGAGCAGCACCTTGGATCCCCTCCCGGTTAGTGGCATCGGGAACCGCCAGCTCCTGGGCTGTGTGTCGTTTACTCCTAACAGCCTCCATTGGTGACCTCTTTTCCATCAGGAAGGACCCACCAGGCCCACAGCTGTCATTATCATAAGAAACCTGGTTCTCAGAGCTAAGTGATCAGACCCCATCCACCACTATGTGCCTGGAGGCGCTGGGTGTGTGCGCTGTGGACAACTTAAGCAACAGAGGGACTCTGAAAATTCCCTTCTGGCTTTCCTCCCTTAGAGTTTCAGGCAGTACAGAAAGATAGGCAGTCCAGAATTGGAGGGACTGCATAGAACCTAAGCGGGTACTATGAAAGCAGACCTGTGGGAATCTTCCTCAGCTGTTTCCAGGTGCCTGGTCTTGGGCAACGTTATTTAACCTCCTTAAGCCTTGGTTGCCCCGTCTTAAAATGAGCATGGTAATCACAATACCTACCCCAAATTGGGGGGGTGGGGTGGGGGGAGTAAGTAAAAGAATCCACTTTTAGGAAATGTGTGTTTTCTTTGACCCATCTTCTTCACTCCACAAATGTTTCTGAGCATCTAATACGTGTGAGGCTCTGTTCTAGACTCGGGAAATGCAAAGACAAATAACAAAGCTGGAAGGACTGTTGAAAGTCATCTCATCTGGTGACCATCCGTGTTTAGACTGCAATGCATCTAAACTGGGCGAAAGGCCCTATGATCTACCTACCCCACTCGCTATCACTTAGCTTACGCCGGGTAACAAACCGTTCCAAAACTCGGTGACTTCCAGCAATAAACGTTTCTACTTTCTCATGACTCTGTGGGATACCTAGGCAGTTCTTCTGGTCTGGGCCAGTCTGGCCAGAGCTGGGTGGGCCAAGTCGGCTCCACGCACAGGTCCTGGGCCTCAGCTGGGACGTGTGCAGCTGCTCTCCCCGTGGTCTCAGAGCCTCCGGGAGGCTATTGGTGGGCTCGTTCACTAGATGCCAGAAGGCCCCACAGTAAGAGAGGAGGCAAGCTCCAATTCACCAGCACTTTCCCAGCCTCTGCCTGTGACACATTAGCTATTGTTCCATTGGCCAAAGCAAGTCACAAGGCCAAGGCCAGGTTCTGTATGGGAGGGGACCGCCCAAGGGCACGGAATGAGGGAAGCACGAACAAATGGGGGTTGTCACTGCTACAGTCAACTACTCTGAGCCATTTCCACTTTCCAGAGGAAAAAGAATTTGATGATAAAGAATCAGAGAAGGAATACATGACAACCACGTATTATGTACTGCAGTGATCCCCAAATGCTTACGATCACTTATCCCTGTATTAGTCAGCTCCAGCTGCCATAACAGAATACCACAGACTCGGGGGGCGGGGTGAGGGGTTAAAGAAGACAAATTTTCCTCTCACACTTCTGGAGACTGGAAGTCTGAGATCAGGGTGCCATCACGATTGGGTTCTGCTGAGATCTCTCGTCCTGGCTTGCAGATGACCGCCTGCTCGATGTGAGCTCACATGGCCTTTCCTCTGCGTGTGTGTGCATGGAGAGAGAGAGCGCTCTCTCCTCCTCTTCCTATAAGGCCACCAATCTATTAGATTAGGACTCCATCCTCATGACCTCATTTAACCTTGATTACCTTCTAAAAGCCCTAATTCCCAATCCAGTCATGATGGGGGTTAGGGCAATTCAGTCCATAGCAGTGCCTAATTTTTTAAAATTTTGCATCTCTAATATATGCATATTTACGTATACATTATATACACACTCTATTAAATAGAAAATTTAAGCAGATGAGTTAAAGGTAAAAAGTAATATTTTAAGTGTTAATTTTGATGACTCTATACTATTAATTACTAATATTCCAAGGCACAATATACACTAAGGGTGAGTTTCATCATTAACGACACTGCATGTAAATCCATCTTCCAAGTAACCTTGATAATTTTAAATTGGGGGGCAAGGGGACTGACTTCTTGTCTGATCGCATTTTTACCTCGTGATGTGCTAATACAGAGTTCATACTACCACATCAGCTAATGTTTTTGGGTTTTACCAGGTCTCGTACTATTAGTATTGTCTTCAATCTTGTCTCTCTACAATAATCTATTAAAACCATTTTTCCATTTTAGAGGGATTAGTTTAGCTAAAGCTAGATTGCATAATTTGTAAATCCACTTACCCAAGCACATGTCGAGCACAATACCTCAAATTCCCCTGGGAGGTAATGCATATGTGAGGTTACTTCCATCAGCCCCTGATTGTGGGGCCCTTGAAAGGCCTACCTGTGCCATGGGTGACATTGGACCCTTTGATATTCCCACTGAAGGAAGCTACTAGTGCTGATCTGAACTTCAAAAGATTAGGAAAGTATAATTGCGTTATTTTTTTTTTTTTTGCCCCAAAGTTTCACTTTTTCCCCACAACCCGATTGTGTGGATCACCCCACTTGGAGACCAATGATTTGTTTTGTAAAGACAAATATGAGGTTTCACACATGATACTAAGATTTAAATTTATTTATTTATTTTTGGCTGCATTGGGTCTTCACTGCTGCGCACGGGCTTTCTCTAGTTGCGATGAGCAGGGGCTACTCTTCGTTATGGTGCACGGGTTTCCCATTGCGGTGGCTTCTCTTGTTGCAGAGCACGGGCTCTAGAGCATAGGGTCAGTAGTTGAGGCGCATGGGTTTAGTTGCTCCGTAGCATGCGGGATCTTCCTGGACCAGGGCTTGGACCCATGTCCCCTGCATTGGCAGGCAGATTCTTAACCACTGCGCCGCCAGGGAAGTCCGATACTAAGATTTAAAATGATGGCTTATGCCCAAACTGGGTGGCTTAAAAGAACAGAAATTTATTCTCTCACAATTCTGGAGGCTGGGGATCTGAAAGCAAGGAGTGGGCAGGGCCCTGCTCCCTCTAGTGGCTCCAGGGAGAATCCTTCCTAGACTCCAGCTTCCAGTGTTGTCAGCATTCCTTGGCTTGCATCACCCCGCAATGTCTTCACATTGACTTTTCCCCTGTGTGTTTGTCTTCTCCTCTGTGTGCCCTTTACCAGGACATTCGTCATTGGATATAGGGCCTACCCAGATAATTCAGGATGATCTCCTCATCTCAGAACCCTTAATTACATCTGCAAAGCCCCCATTTCCAAATAAGGTCCCATTTGCAGGTTTTGAGGGTCACCATTCAACCCAATGCACACATCCTTCCCACAATTTTAATGGATGCAGTGGGGCCCAGAAGGGGAGCCGGGACACAGTGTGGACCAGCTTCTGTCTCTCCCTCCCTCATTGACCTGCAGAGCTTCTCTGAACACAGTGCTTCTCTACAGAACGCTTCCCCTGGCAAAGAAGCCCTTCCTGGCTGTCGTTCATAATTAACTCATGTCTTCCCAAATGAAGGAAATGCTTGAGGCTTAGAAATGCAATTTCTTGCCCTTTAAGGGCCATTAAGGCTCCTTCCTCCTTCCTCCTGTCTTTCCACTACCATTTCCATGCATTTCTTCTCCTCTAGGACTCTTCAAAGCATTCTCTCGGAAACTACCAGCCTGGTTTCTGATTTCCAAGGAAGGAGACAGCTATTGGGGTTTTATCATTGGGGTTTTATTGGACACAACAGCAACAAAGCCTGGCCAGCCCCAGGGCAGAGCTCTGGCCAACAGGGAAGGGAAGAGTGGACTGGGGACATTGCGTCTTGGCCTCAGAGTCTAACCGCTTTCAAGTTCAACTAGGTGTTTGCCCTATGATCAAGGTTGCTGTATTTAGCAAATAAGAATGCAAGATACCCAGCTGAATGTGTATTTTGGATAGACAATGAGTAGTTTTTTAGTATTTTTAGTATACTTGTTTCTCATGCTTATTTAAAAATCTACTTAAGATGCAATATTTGGAACATACTTATGGTTTTTTTTTTAAATTAATTAATTAATTTATTTATTTATTTATTTATTTATGGCTCTGTTGGGTCTTCGTTTCTGTGCGAGGGCTTCCTCTAGTTGTGGCAAGCGGGGGCCACTCTTCATCGCGGTGCGCGGGCTTCTCACTATCGCGGCCTCTCTTGTTGCGGAGCACAAGCTCCAGACGCGGCCTCTCTTGTTGCGGAGCACAAGCTCCAGACGCGCATGCTCAGTAGTTGTGGCTCACGGGCTTAGTTGCTCCGCGGCATGTGGGATCTTCCCAGACCAGGGCTCGAACCCGTGTCCCCTGCATTGGCAGGCAGATTCTCAACCACTGCGCCACCAGGGAAGCCCCATACTTATGTTTTAAAAAATTGTTTATCTGAAATTTAAATGCAACTGAGTATCCTGCATTTTATCTGTCAACCCTACCTACAACCTTCCCTCTCTCCCTTCTCTCCTTCCCTTCCTTCCTTGCAAAAAGCCTACTCTCCTATAGTAGGCAAAAATAAAGCATAATGCTTGCCTTCAAGGGATTCACAGCCTAGGGGAGGAGACAAGCAGTAACAGGTGCCTTCTGCACAATGAGATCCATCCCTGTCCTAATAAATATTTATGCAAATGATTTGGGGGACACAGAAGCAGCAGCAATTCTGTATGGGGAAGAGCCAGTTGAGGCGGAAGAAAAGCTTGAGAGAAGGCACAGGGGCGGGGGCTCTTGAGCTGACTCCATGGACAGGTGTAAAGCAACAGAAGGCATGACCTGAGGAGGACATGTCGGGCTCTGGGAGCGTGCAGCGGAGGTCCCGCTGAGGCCGGGTTGCTGAGGTGGGAGCTGTGTGTGTCTGGGAGAGAAACGGGTGGGCGGATTGCTGGCACCACTGATGTCAGGAGTGGGGGCCAGATGTGTTGTTTGGAGAGTGAAGGGGTCTTTACGCCATGCCGAGGAGTTGGGGCTTTCTCAGATGGGTCCTGAGAGATCGAACACACAAATGGACAAAGTTCAGATCATAGGTGACCTAGAACTAAGACCACAACCTCTGCAGCAACCTGCGGGGAAATCCAAATCACAGCCTCTGCAGCAATCTGGCCAGAAAGGTCAGGACTCGGTCAACGCCTCCCAGCTTCCCAATTTTTTGTCCCTGCTTCCAATTCAGGACCAATCACGTAAAATGCCCTATTTCTAGTTACCTGCTTCCAGCTTCCTCAGGACAACCTCCAATCAGGGCAAACCTGCAGCCTTTGAAAAGCTTTCCTCTCCCCCACTTGCCTTTGAGTTTCTGCTCTAAATAAACAGCTTGTTTACTCTCATTTAAGTGTTGTCTTCATTTATTTCCACAGTATAGACCACAGGTATTGCTTTGTAGAAGAGGGAGAGGGGGCAATGGGAACAGTTAGCTCTGCGGAAACTGATACCCTGATATGTGGTGTTAATACAACCACACATAGTGGGTTATTCAGAGCTAGAAAAATCTGCTTTTTGAGACCCTTTGCAACCTATACACACACACACACATATTTTTTTTTTTAATTAATTAATTTATTTATGGCTGTGTTGGGTCTTCGTTTCTGTGCGACGGCTTTCTCTAGTTGCGGCAAGTGGGGGCCACTCTTCATCGCGGTGCGCGGGCCTCTCACTATCGCGGCCTCTCTTGTTGCGGAGCACAGGCTCCAGACGCGCAGGCTCAGTAGTTGTGGCTCACGGGCCTAGTTGCTCCGCGGCATGTGGGATCTTCCCAGACCAGGGCTTGAACCCGCACACACATATTTTTAATGTTTATATTCACCTGAACATTCCCAAGTTCTTTTATATTCTAAAGAAAGGCTTTGTATCTTTAAAGTGCAGTTTAAAAACAAGAGTATTGTTAAAGTTGCCCTTAATTTTCTTTTTGACATTTTGTTTCCCCTTGTGGTAGACTGCATCAATTTGTCACCCTTCCCTGCATCCAGGCCCTCAGCCCTTTGACTCTGCAGCACCTCCCACTAAATGGGTGGAGCCTCGTGATGTTGAATTTGGTCATGTGACCTGCTTTGGCCAATGGGATATTAGCAGATACCATGCAAGCAGAGGTTTGAAAAAGGCTTGGTCTCTGGGGCTTGGGCCCCTGCCCCTCTGCCACCTCCGTAAGAAGAACATGCTGGTCACAGGAAGAGGATGAGAGTCAGGTGGAGCTGAGCTGCCCCAGCCAAACAGTCTAGATTAGACAACCACCAGCTGATCCACAGACCAATGAGTTAATTATTTTTCAGCTCGTCTGAAATTTTGTGATTGTTTGTTATGCAGCACTTTTGTACCAACAGTTGACTGTCCCCCCCTTTGATTTCAGAATTTCAAGATATTTTTCATTACCATGAATATATGATTATTTTTAAATTTATTTATTTATTTATTTATGGCTGTGTTGTGTCTTCGTTTCTGTGCGAGGGCTCTCTCTAGTTGCGGCGAGCGGGGGCCACTCTTCAGCGCGGTGCGCGGGCCTCTCACTATGGCGGCCTCTCTTCTTGCGGAGCACAGGCTCCAGACGCGCAGGCTCAGTAGTTGTGGCTCACGGGCCAAGTTGCTCCGCGGCATGTGGGATCTTCCCAGACCAGGGCTCGAACCCGTGTCCCCTGCATTGACAGGCGGATTCTTAACCACTGCGCCACCAGGGAAGCCCTAAATGATTATTAATGGCAAATTCTAATGGTTGTCTACCCAAATCCATGTCCCCTGCCATTCTTTCCCGCTGGTAGAGCCTTGATTTTATTTTCAGGAGTTCACCCTATGCCCAACCCAGACAAGCGCTCAGAGAAGGTATCCTCTTCAACCTCAAGGGGCAAATCTCCATTCATCTAAGCCAATTGTAGTTTGCTGGCGATTGGTTTAGGAGAGAGCATATAACACAGTTATGGCCAGTGAAATGTGAAGAGGCTGCTAGGGGCTTTCTGAAATGGCTTCTCTCCTCTTTATAAGAAACTCATGAGATGATGCCTCCTTTTTTTTATGCCACTAGACTCTTAGAACTGCTGCCGCCATCTTGGGACCATGAGGGGAGCTGACAACAGGACAAACCAACATTTTGAAGAGGACAGATTGGGAAAAGGCTGTGTCCAGATGTTACTGAGTAGCCATCCCATAGTGTCTTTGGCACTGCCCCAACTCTGGGCTACTTGTTATTTAGGCCTTGTTTCCTTACAGTTTCTGTCCTTTACAACTCAAACCTTCCTGATTCAGGTGCTTCCTCAGAAAAGGAAAATCCAAGTTAAAGAGAGGGATGTGTTGATTTTCTTTTCTTTTGTATGTTTTTATCAAGTGATTCATCACTGGGGCAAGGCCTCTCACAAAATCTTTAAAGATGAGCTTACAAAATGTTTGCTCCAGTAGATGCCTCCGAAATTTGACTTTAAGGGGTGTCACCATGGCTACAGTATGTTATAAAAGGACTTCTGACCTCACCACATGAGTCTGTGCTGCTTTGCCCACTGATGTGAGGACCCCCTGAGGACAACTTCAGAAGCTTGGGCTGACAGGTAAGTGCAGGAAGAATTTCAACAAGCATAAGGTTCTTTGGTGATGGTTCCTCCTTCCAAAGAGAGACTCCCAGGGGTGAAATTGACCCTTTTAAAGTAGCGGTAGCTAAATTATAAAAAGCAAATTCAATCCACAAGCATGCTCTTTCTCTAGCACAACGAGCACGTGATACATCTGCTCAGTATGGTACATCTCACTGCAGTAGACGGCACCTTCAGAAAACACATTAAAATGTCATTAGATTTTATTTAAACTTGCTGATAATTTGGGTAACTTGATTATCTCCCCCTCTTCCCATGCTGTGCTCAGCAGAAACCAGCTCATGCCAAATTATCATTCATTTTATTAGAACAAAACTTCAGGCCACTCTCTGGACTTGCCATACTTCCTCCTGCCCTGGGGCCACTGCCCTCGCTCTTTTTCTCCCCTGGAATATCTCCCTCCCACTCACTGCCTGGCAAACTCCTCAGCATCTGGCAATGCAAAATTCGGACATCAATTCCTCTCTGAAGCTTTGCCTGGACCCTTGAGACAATGCTGCACAAGGCGTGAAGTCAGGCCTAGCTGATTTTGGATTCACTTCTGTCCCCAATTAACTAGGTGACCTCAGCCAAGGAGCCCAGCTTTTCTGAGCCACGTCTTAGCTTCCTCTCCTTGTAAAATACGTATCCTGATTGCCCCTGCCTCTGGCTTGTGCCGGGAATGAGCAGAGCTCATGGGAGAGGCCCTGGCACAGAGTAAAGGCTCAATATGTTTTGGCTGTTGTTACTGGATACCTTCCTACAGAATCGTAAAGCTTTATAGCCAGAAGGGGCTTCAGAATAGCTCTTCTCAACCTTCGATGTCCAGTGAATCACCTGGGGATCCTGTCAAAACAAAGGCTCTGATGCAGCAGTTCTGGGGCGGTGCCTGAGATTTGTGTGCATTTCTTACAAGCATTGCAGATGCTGCTGGTCCCAGAACCACACTTTGATGAGCATGGCTGTACATGACCTTGAGTTCCTGCTTGCTTTAGAGGAGAGGAAGATGAGGCCTGAGAGGGGATGTTCCTAGCCCAGCGAGATCTAGGAGGCTGCCTGGCATGGTGGGTTCCACTTCTTTTTTCCCACACCTGAACTTTTCTCTCCTTTGGCTCAGCCCAGGCTCCTCCACACAACTGGGAAGGAACGAACTACAGAAAACATACAGAGCCCCTGTTCACAGAAAGTGCTGGAATCTACCAGTCCCTGAATGCAATCCTTTTGGGGAGGCATGACTCAATCCTAAGGAAGATCTGACAGTTACCAATCTTCCATCATCTACAAGCCCTGTTGGTGTCAGCAAAGGTTTTCCCATCAGCTGCTGGGAGGAAGAAGAAATGGAAGCAAGTCGGTATGCCAAGGGTTGCTTATGCCCAAAAGGCTACGAGAGTCCAGAGACGTAAGTACCTGAAGAAAATATATCAATTCTTCTCATTTTCTATCAAAGCACAGCCAGCAAACTCCCTCAGGTCTCTGTGCTGTTTGCTGGTGCTTATCTTCGGAGAGTTGACAATCTAGCAGAAGGAAGAAGAAATGATACAGATAACTAGGAAACAAGATGAAGGGTGGCTCCTGCGCTAAAGGGGCAGGAGAATTGCTGAAGGAAGGGAACACGAACTCTGGTCTTAGAAGTAGAGCACCACTCTTCAGGCAATTTTCATAGTTTCATGGCCCAGCTTTCTCAACTTTCCTAGGGATGTCTTGAATATGGGACAACTTGTCTAATTTAAAGAGTAAATGAACAGGAAATACTGTATATAGGCAGTCCTCTGCTTTCATAAATATAAAAATACGTATGAAAGTAACTGTATAGAAGTGGAGCAAAAGACTTACACATTATAAGTAGTTGTTTCACCCCAAATGGCACTGTAAGGTTGGGTAGGTTGTGCACTGTGCAAGGGCACCTGGCCAAGGGGGTAAGTGAGGACTGAAATCCAGCTATGTGCCCTGGTGCAGGGTTGTATTTATCCAGGAAAAAAAGGAGTCCTTTTTTCTGATTCGCACAAGACACCATGTTGGCTAGAAGTGGCCCTGATTCTGAGAGGTTAAAAAATATTTTAAAATTCCAATCAAATATTTGTAGCATTTTCATTCATGATGTTATTTTCCTTTACCATTGAGTCTATAGTAAACCACATTCCCCATGGGGGCATATGTTCTTGTGCCAGAACGAAACACAAAGGGCATTAGGACACCTGGTTGCCTGTGGACTCAGGCCACATGAAGACAAACTCTTCACTAGAGGCTGCCAGCTCAGTCCAGAAACTGAACACCTACTGTGTGCTGACACTATGCCAGGCCTGGAGAAAGAGCAGACACAACGTGCAATTTTGTCTCTTCTCCCCAGGAACAAGATAAACATAAATAATTCTCACAACTGTAGACCAGTGGGAAGTGCTAAAAGAGGTAGGAGTAGGCTTCCCTAGAGGCGCAGTGGTTAAGAATCCACTGCTAATACAGGGGACACGGGTTCAAGACCTGGTCCGGGAAGATCCCACATGCCGCGGAGCCACTAAGCCTGTGCACCACAACTACTGAGCCTGCGTGCCACAACTACTGAAACTCACGTGCCTAGAGCCCGGGCTCCGCAATAAGAGAAGCCACCGCAATGAGAAGCCCACGCACCACAACGAAGAGTAGCTCCACTCAGTGCAACTAGAGAAAGTCCGTGCGCAGCAACGAAGACTCAACGCAGCCAGAAATAAATAAATAAATAAATTTATTTATTTTTTAAAAGAAAAGAGGTGGGAGTAACATGGTCCCCGAGGAAGGGAGAGATTCTCTATGGCCAGAGGGACTGGGAACGCTTCCTGGAGGAGGCGGGAATTGATCTGGGGAATTGAACAGTCCAGAGGGGCCATTCCAGACAAGACAAACAACTTGAGCAAAGATTGGGAAGCAAAAGAAAAGTGGGCTTGTGCAGGGAGAGAGGAGAGGCTGGGATCCAGAATGCTACAGTGGAGGGGGTGGGTGGAGGGAGAGGTGGGCAGGAGAGCCAAGAGGTCAGAGCTGACAGTGGAGAGGGGGGCTGGCCCTGAGACTGCTGAGGGTGAGGCGTAGAGATTTGTACTTAATTCTCTGGACAGTGAAGGTTTTTGAGTCCAGGGTAAAAGGGTCAGAGCTGTGTTTAAGACTCACGTTGATAAATGAACTTATTTACGAAACAGAAATAGACTCACAGTCATAGAAAACAAACTTATGGTTACCAAAGGGGAAAGTGGCAGGGGGGTGGGGGGGGTGGAGGATAAATTAGGAGTTTGGGATTAACAGATATACACTACTCTATATAAAATAGATAACCAACAAGGACCTACTGTATAGCACAGGGAACTATATTCAATGCCTTGTAATAAACTGTAATGGAAAAGAATCTGAAAGAGAATAAATATTTTATACATATATATGTATGTGTGTGTATATATATATATATAAAACTCAGTCACTTTGCTGTACCTCTGAAACTAACACAACATTGTAAATCAACTGTACTTCAATGAGCGAAAAATTTTTTTTAAGATTCATGTTGATGACTGCCTGATTCGTAAAAGTCATGTCACCTCCCAGAAACATCGGAGTGGCTGTGGAGTGGGTGCTGGTACACAGGGAGCGCTGGCTTTGCGGAGGACGCAGCAGGGCAGCAGGACTGGGCTCTGGGGAACATGCTCCGCTGGGGTCTTTGTCTCCCTGCTCACCTGGAGCTGGGATGAGGATTTCCGCCTCTCTGGCTTTGGACCTCTGCACTTCCCTACCAGTTGCTGCTCTAGAATATTCGGCTCAGCCGCCCACCCCAGAATCAGCTCTCCTGGTCATCCGGTGACAGGTAACATGGAACGGGCAGTCCAGGACCTCAGGCAGAGATGTTACCAGGCACACAAATGAACTTCAACATCACTCACTTGAAAAAACAACCAGAAAAGCAGATTTCCTGTTTGCCACTCTGAAGCAGAAGTTTTCTGTAACTTCTCAAAAATTTCAGCCCTTATGCCGGCTCTTCTCTCCCTTAGGAACCTGCAGCCTCAGCGCGGCTGAAAGGGTCCCTTTATGCAATCGGCGTCAACTACATTCAGCTTTTTAACAGCTGATTCCAGCCAACCACCTCCTCTTCCTGTTTCCAACCCCGAGAGTATTGCAGAGATTAATTAGAGAGAAGCTGTCTGCAAGAAGGCAGCGACATTATGAGTCTCTGGAGAGCAGGGCCCCTGTCTAATTCAGCCACTCGTTCCATCAATACCTATTGGATGTGCCAGGCGTTCTTCCAGGTAATAGAGCAGAGTGGTTCTGGGCACAGACTCTGGGGCCAGACTGCCTGGTTCCTGTCTCAGCTCCATCACTTACAAGCTGCGTGACCTTGGGCAAGTTAATTAACTTCTCTGAGCCTTAGGGATAGTAATATTACCTACCTCATAGGGTTTTAAGGATCATATGGTATATATATATAAGTTTCTGAGAACAAGGAATGAGAACATATATCCACACAAAACTCGTACACAGATGTTCGTAACAGCCAAAAAGTAGAAACAACCCAAATGTCCGTCTGAAGAATGGGTAAATAAAATGTGGTACATCTATACAATAGAAGATTATCCTGAAATAAAAAGGAATGAAGTACAGACAAATACAATAAGGATAAGCCTTGAGAACATTATGCTAAGTGAAAGAAGCCAGTCACGAAGGATCATGTATTATATGATTCCATTTGTATGAAAGGTCCAGAACAGGGAAATCTAGAGAGACAGAAAGTAGATTAGTAGTTGCCTGGGCAGGGGGAGGGGAGAATGAGGAGTGACTGCTCGTGGGTGCAGGGTTTCCTTTTGGGGTGATGAAAATGTTCTAAAACTGATTGTGGTAATGGTTGCACAACTCTGTGAATATACTAAAAGCCACTGAATTGTTTACTTTAAATTGGTGAATTATATCTCACTAAAGCTGTTTTTAAAATGTCTTAGAACAATGCCTAACACATATTAAGTACTAAATAAGTGTTAGCTAATATTATTTGGTGCTCGGAAAGTTAGGAATGTAAAAGATGAGCAGAGTCTCTGCTTCATGAAGCTTGCGTTTGTGAAATTCACTTCTGCATGCCATGCATTGTCAAGCACAGGGCTGGCAAATAGTCGACATTCTCCATTGTCTGTTAGACTGTGTGCCTTCCGTAAGTCCCACCATGTGAAGGGGTGACTTGTGATGGCTGGTCAGGGCTGTCTGCCTGGCCATTCTTGTCCCATAACAAAGCCCACCCTCTCTCTCATGGTCCACATGGTCAACTCAGCAGTCTTCCTCTGGATCTTCTCAACTCCTGACCTGGCTTTGTCTCAGGCTCTTAGAAGCCCTTGACCTCTTCACTTCCTACCCCACCCTTGGACTTGACAATGCCTCTGCTTCTCTGGTTTGGACCTTAAGCTCTCGGGGACAGGCTCTGGTCCCCCATCCAGGGGATGGGATGGTGCCGGTGACATGGGGCCATCTCGTTCTCAGGGCATGGCCAAGGTTCCAAGCACACCAGTTCTTGGGACCTTCACCGGAGGGACTCTGAGTGCAGAGGCAAATGAAGACTTCATCCCCCAAGAGCCACAGCCAGATTCACACGGCCAGGCGACCACAAAGCTGCATTCCTGGAGAGGCGCAGGGGAGCAGGAGAGACAGGCTGTGTTCTTCCAGAGCAGCAAGGCGCTGCTTCCAGCCCCACCCAGCCCCGGCTTTCCACACAGGGTGACCAACTCGTCCCAGCTTGCCAGGGACTTTCTCAGTTTTAAAACTCAAAGCCCCACTTCCTGGGAACCTCCTTGGTCCCAGGCAAGTTGAAGTGGTTGGTCACTAGTTGCACAGGTCAGTGGGAGGGAGGGTCCCCTGGGAGTCAGTGACACCCCCCCCCCTTCTCCTCCTCCCCCCCCCCCCCTTCTGCTCGTCCTCCACTTCCTTCTCCTCCTCTTTCTCCCCGGTAACAACGAGGGTGGAAATCATAATGATAGCATCAGGCTAAAGACAGCAGGCAGAGCCAGCACACGGGTCACCAGAGACAGTGGAGCCGCCCACGGGGGGCAGGGAGTGGGGGAGCAGGGGAGCTGCAGGACAGCCCATGGTGCCCATGTACCACCAGCCTGCTGGTCCCAAGGGAAGAGTCTTCCAGAAACGAGGTGAAGAGGAAAAGGCAAGGAGGTCAGAGTGGCAACTGCATTCCAGGAGAGGGCTGGGCTGGGCTGGGGCATCCATCCTCCCAAGAGCCCCATACCAGCTCCAGCCTGTCTGCATTGGCCACCTTTGCCCCTTGTCACCCCCGGTCTGTGCCTCTGCATCACGCACCTGCCTGGAAGACAGCAGCCGTCCATCTTCCTGTGCGGGCGGCAGCGGTCATCAGGTGGAAGGAAGCTGGTGGAGCAGAGACAGGCGTCCACGGCTGCAGGCAGAGGCCGGCGTGGCTGACTTCCAGCGCTGTGGGTTTAGGGATAATGAACATCACCCACGGGAGCCAGACAGCAAAGAGCCCCTGAGGCGTGGCCTCCCTCGTCTCTCCCTGCGGCTTTTTCTGTAGCTGGCCTCTCAGTCTGGGAGAGCCACGTCACAACGTGTGAATTCATAATAGGCCGGAACTACGGGACAAGCGCCCAGGAAGTGATCAGGGTGTGTATAGCATCCGCCAGCTTCATCAACACCCCCAGCCCCACATCACACCAAGGAGGGGCTTCTTTGAGGTTCTTAGACCCTTTTTTAAAAAAACAAGTAGTCCTTGACACTTTAGTATGAAGTCCCACAATCAAGTTATCAGGTTCTTCCCTCCAAAGCCCTAGGTGACACCATCCCTACGTGTTCTTGAATAGCAGGCTTTGGGGGCCTGGGAGCTCTGGATAATATGTTGGGGAGGGGGAGCTCTGTGCAGCCAGGATCCTGTGGTGGGAGAGATAGGGTGCTGAGAGGTACCATCTTCATCTCTTCTCACCCAATTTTTCCTCCCTGCTCCCCAAGCTGGAATGCCCATGCGGACTCAGCACTACCCAGGTCTGAGACCATTGTGACGGGCAGCAAGTGTCTTGGCAGCCTGAGTAATGCCAGCCCTGGGGGCTGGGGTAAAATTCTATTGCCCATGGGCCTAAGGCTTGTATAGCCAGGTCACCCTGGGAGTCAGAAGCCTGCATGGGGACCCATGAGTTGACCCAGCACGGAGGACAAGATTCCTAACTCAATTTCCCTACCCAGCACTCTGTTGCCCTACAGACCTCAAGCCCAGCTTGTATTCCCCTTCGTCTGCTGAGGTGGGGACCTAACACTCTGCTTGAGTTTTTTTTTTTTTTTTTTTTTTTTATAGAATTTACTCTTTTATTTTATTTTATTTTATTTTATTTATTTATTTATTTATTTATTTTTGGCTGTGCTGGGTCTTCGGTTCGTGCGAGGGCTTTCTCTAGTTGCGGCAAGTGGGGGCCACTCTTCATCGCGGTGCGGGGACCGCTCTTCATCGCGGTGCGCGGGCCTTTCACTATCGCGGCCCCTCCCGTTGCGGGGCACAGGCTCCAGACGCGCAGGCTCAGCAGCTGTGGCTCACGGGCCCAGCTGCTCCGTGGCATGTGGGATCTTCCCAGACCAGGGCTCGAACCCGTGTCTCCTGCATTAGCAGGCAGATTCTCAACCACTGCGCCACCAGGGAAGCCCTCTGCTTGAGTTTTTTCCAGCCCTTCCCTAGAGGCTGGAGCTTGCTTCCCAGACTGCCCAGAGCTTGCCATTGGACCCTGGACAGCTGGCCTTGCCAGGACCACACCTGCCCCATTCCCCTTGGTCCTGGGGCCTTCTCCCTTCTCGTGAGCCTGTCGACCACATGGCTGTGGCCCCCGTCGGTCTCACACTTGGGCTTGTTTCCTTTCTTTCCCTTCTCTTTCCATATTCATTCAGTGGAGTGGAAGGTGTGGTCCAGTGGCTGGACAAGTGGCCACTGCCTTACTGAGGGCAGAGAGGAGCCAAGAGGGAGCAGAGACATGAAGTGCCCCGTGTCCCTGAGGAAGGCAGGCACTGCTACTCAGGGGAACCAGGAAGAGGGGTGTGAAGGGGAGCTGGGAAGAGGCCCAAAGCAAATACCAACACAAAGATGACAACTGGGCTTCCCTGGTGGCGCAGTGGTTGAGAATCTGCCTGCCAATGCAGAGAACGCGGGTTCGAGCCCTGGTCTGGGAAGATCCCACATGCCGCGGAGCAACTCGGCCCGTGAGCCACAATTACTGAGCCTGCGCGTCTGGAGCCTGTGCGCGGCAACGAGAGGCCGCGATAGTGAGAGGCCCACGCACCGCGATGAAGAGTGGCCCCCGCTTGCCACAACTAGAGAAAGCCCTCGCACAGAAACGAAGACCCAACACAGCCATACATACATACATACATACATACATACATACATAAAAAGAATGTAAGCAGACAAGAATATCATTAAAAAAAAAAAAAAATTAAAAAAAATAAAAATAAAAAAAAGATGACAACAAAAAAGGACTGCATGTGGGGTAAATGCCCAAGCTCTGGAATAAGACTTCCCAGGTCCAAATAACCTATGTGATCTTGGGTAAGTTACTTAATTTCTCTGAGTCTCATCTGAATTTCCTCATCTGAAAAATAAGGATAATAAAACCTTAAAGGGTTGCAATAAGAATCCAGTGAGGGCTTCCCTGGTGGCGCAGTGGCTAAGAATCCGGCTGCCAATGCAGGGGACACGGGTTCGAGCCCTGGTCTGGGAAGATCCCACATGCCGCGGAGCAACTAAGTCTGTGCGCCACAACTACTGAGCCTGCGCGTCTGGAGCCTGGGCTCCACAACAAGAGAGGCTGCGATAACGAGAGGCCTGCGCACCGCGATGAAGACTGGCCCCCCCTTGCCGCAACTAGAGAAAGCCCTCGCACAGAAACGAAGACCCAACACAGCCAAAAATAAATAAATAAATAAATTAATTAAAAAAAAAAAAAAGAAGAATCCAGTGAGAAGCATATAGCCCATGCATGGCGTACAGTAGACACTCTAGAAATAGGGGCCATTATTTTATTGGAAAATACATACAACCTGCTTTGGTTATAGGAACACCACCTCCAGGAAACCCTCTAGGCTCTCTTTCAAGTTTCTGGAGTACTTTGCGGGGAAAGAAAGGGCAGAGGAGAGTGTAGGGGATGGAGGGGGAGGCGAGGAAGGGAATAAGGATAATAAACAGGGACAAGCAAGCATTTTGCCCCTCCCTGGGGCAGGGCCCTGTGCTGAACCCTTGGTATAATATACCCCATTCTATCCACCAAGGAGCCCAAAAAAGGGAGACATTCTGGTTGACCCAACAAAACAATAATCCAACCTTAGTCATGGACCAGTGAGTTGCCCTTGAGTGTTTGATGTGGGGACATGCAAGGCCCAGAAGGAAAACTAGCTCAGGATTGGCCTTCAGTGACAGCTCACATCCAGGGATTCAGCCTCATCAGCACAGAGAGTAATGCTCTTTTCTAAGGCCGAGGGGCTGTGAGCATCTGAACATCACACTTCCTTCCCCCAGAACAGCAGGTGAAGAGAAAGCTTTTTCCAGGTACAAAGCAGGAGCGTGAGCAGTGCCTACCAAAGGGGAGGTCGCACACTGAGCTCAGAGGCGGGTTAGGGACTCGGCATCTTCAAAGCGTAGCCTATTCACTGTGCTCGGTCACAGGGTAACCAGTGGGGCACGGGTTCTGGAATGATCTGCTTGACTCTCAGTAAATGGCTGTTTGCCATGGCAACGGGCACCGTGGAGACTCTGAGCCTGATCAGATGGGAATCTGCTCTCCAGGGATGACTCAGACCTCTTTCTCCTCATTGTGTGGGGCAGGCTGCTCACAGAGTGAACCCAGGGGCTGGGGAGAAGCCCAGAGCTCCCCCTTACCCCTTCATGGTGGCAGCCCATATCTCCCTGTTTTCTTTCTCCAGGAGACTTGGATCAAGTGATGATAGAGTGAAGAGAAAAGAAAAGGCAGCATAGAATCTGGTCAGACCAGCCCCTCTGAGAACTCACTTTCCACATCCCACTCCCACCAGCAGAAGTCAGGAAGCCCAGAAAATGCTATCACCTCATCCTTAGCTGAGCCAAGCATCACTTCTACCTGAATGATGGGACTCTCCTGAATCCCTTCATCCGTGCACCCATTCCACGAGCAGTTACTCCAAAGATAAACATAGACACAGCCCTACCTTCCAGGAGCTTGCAGAGCTCCAGGGAGGCTTCCAGAGCCTCAGCGGCGGGAGGTCAGCTGAGTACGGCCCCAAAGAGTGCCCACGGGGAGGGATGGAGTCCTGAGAAGGTAAGGGGCCCCCACCCCAGGCTCCCTTCTCTATGGTTCCCCCCATCTCATAATGGCCAAGTCCGTTCTTCCAGTGAGTCAGGCCAAATCTTGGTTCCAGACCCCTCTCTCTCTCACACCTCACGCCCAACCCATCCTACCCTCCCTACTGCGACCGTAGCCTCTTGGCCGGTTTCCTTGTTTGCCCCTCACTCACTGCCTGTTCTCCACGAGGCAGTGAGGGCCAGCCCTTGATCTGAAGTCAAATTGTGCCCTCCTCTGCTCAAAACTCACCAAGGGCTTCCCCTCTCACTTGGGGGAAAAAGCCACATCCATGGATTCAAGGCTCTGTGTGATCTGCTCACTGCTGCCACTTAAACCTCTGCCACCACCGGCCCCCCCCTCCACACCACTCCAGTCCTGCTGCCCTTCTTGTCATCTGTCCTCAAAAAGCACCTTCTCCCAGAGAACGTCCCCAACCCCCAGTGGGAGAGGTTTTGATGCTCGTCTTGAGAATTAAAAAACGCAATCAGAACAAAGGACAGCCCTCAGCTGGCAGCGCCCTCCAGGATGTTCAGCCGAAGCAAGCGCCTCAGCCAAGGTGCCACCTCCTGCCCCACACAGTTCACGCCCAGTGACCGATGGGCGTGGGCCACAAAGGCCTGGCCCTCTCGCCTCAGACTGGAACAGCCCTCAAGCGTCATCCCAACTCAGAACTCCCCGCAGATCAGCTGAGGTTTCTCGTGAGCCCGCATCACCGCTCGGCCCATCCTGCTTCCTGCCCCCCGCCCCCGTCCTCCTACAGGTTTTTGTGCCCGTGTGGCCCCCCAGCCACAGGGCCCAGACCCACCAGGCCGTGAGAGGGCAGCAGTCCACACCGGTGATTTGGAAACATGAAAGGCAGATGGATCCACAAAACAGGTTTAAAATTAAATCTTGGATGTGCTTGCTCTCAAATAGACCCTAGCAATTTCACCAGCCTGGGCGCCAGCACCTTCCAGGCTGCTCAGGCTCCTCTCGTGGCTGGCTCTCCTGCAACTGCAAACCCCGCCCCCCCACTTTATAGTGCAGAGGAGCCCAGCTTCCTCCAGCTCCAAACAGCCCCAGAACCCCTTTGTGTGTCCACCACAGCATGTCCTCGGAACCGTACACCGTCCAGGCGGCCTCTGCCTTTCTCCCGTCCCACGTGACACAGATGCACATCCGCTTCCTCAAGCAACTGGGAAGGATGCCCCTCGCTCCCCCTAGGAAGACAGGCGTCCTAGCGTTGGCTTGGATTTTTTTTATGATGATATTTTTTCCATCCTGTGGAGCTGGATCTGCCCTCATCCAGCCCTGTTCTCTCATCTGGCCTGACCTATCTGGTCCTCCAGCCCAAAGGGACTGGGGGTGGGTCTGGAGGAAGAAGACCCTGGCCCAGGGGGCACTGGATGTGTTTGTGAACTGGCCTCTCTAGCACGATGCTTGACGCCATCAGAGGATGAAGAGAACGTCAATCACAGCCCTGGCGGGTTAGGTCAAACCATTTCACCTGAACAGCCCAGTCTGTGGCTCAGGATGAGCTGCAGAGTTCCCGGATGTGTGATGGCCCCACTCCTTCACTCCTGGAAAAAAGGAAGGCTGGGCTGCTAGGACACCTGCAGGTACGAGGCCACTGAGCAGTTCCCTCCCGGAATACCCTGGCCCGGGCCTGTGGACTGCACACGTCTACCCACACCTTGCCTTTGCTTGTCCTTTGCAGGGGATAAGTGCCCAGCTGGCAGGTCCCTGGGTTTAGTGACAAGGAGAGGAGAAGAAGGACGGCTGGCAAGGGTCAGGAATAAAAGCAGGTTGGCCCGAGCAAAGGCAGGCCACACCTGGAGCCCTCCCCACGGCCATGGTCAGGGTGCCTTTGGCTGGCCTCCCTCCACTGCTCTGTGCCCAGACCTTCCCAGGAGCTTTTCACCCTCCGTTAGCCACCATCTGGAGGTGTCATTGAGAGCCTGGAGGGTGGCCAGGAGCTGGCACAGGCTAAGCACAGAGATTTGCTGGCCTGTGTGCTGGGCCTGGCCCCGGGGACCTGGGCTCTCTCCTGATTCGATGGTGATGCCGGGGTGGGGTGGGGTGGGGTGGGATTCAGCTACACCGAGAGTGGTCCCCCAGGGCCAACAGATGGGCAGCCCTGGGAGGAAGCCACATGGCAGGGCCGTGTTGTTAACTGCAGCTCATCAGGTTTTATCAGCAAGATGCTTCTCCGTTGGCGGGAACACACCTGCCCCCAGCAAGGGCAGCCTCCAGAAGCACCGATGGCTCTGGGAAGACTTTGGTGGGAAGGCTGGAGCCATGGGCTTGCTCCTGGGGCTTGGTACCCTCTCCCAGACCTACCCCTCTGTGCTTGGGGCGGGGGGCCTTAAGAAAACGTGGAGGGCATGTGCGTACACTGAGCCTGAGGCCAAGGAGGTCCGGCATCCCGCACCCACAGGGCCAAGACGCAGGCAAGGCCAGGTGTCTCCACCAGCAACCTGTGGCCCCCAAGGTTGGACTCTAAAGACCAACCTCCCCAGGGGCCAACAGACTTTGTAAAGGCCTAGGTAGTAAATAGTTCAGGCTTTACGACCCAAGAGGCAAAATTTGAGTATACTGTGTAGGTACTTGCATAAATATTTAAAATGTAACCACTTAAAAATATAAAAAAGATTCTTAGTTCACAAGCCATACAAAACCAGGCCGTGGGCCAGACTTGCCAACCCCTGGACAAGGGATCCTGGGCAAGGGATCCAGCACAAGAGGCCACCTACAGCTTTCCTCCAAGGCAGAGCCATGAAGGTCCGGGGCTAGCCAAGCTCCACAGCCCCCGTGCATGGCTACCTTAGCTGGGGACAGACTGTGTGTGTGTCGGTCTCTTCCCTCGCCAGCCCTGGCCTGCCACCTGTGCCATGCTGTGGCCTCTCTCCCCACCCAGGGCCCCACTTAGTCCCACAGGGCCCCCGAGCTGCAGCGTGACCATCCCGACACCTCCCGGTCCTTACCGGCGACGCTGCCCTACCTCAGGGACTGCCGAGGCCCCCAGCTGTGCCCAGGCTGCTGTGGTCACGATGCCCCCCTCCCCTGTGCCACGTTCGGTGACGGGCTAAGACTGTCTTCCTGATTCCCTCTCCCTTAGGTGACTTCTCTCCCAGCAAACTCCTTACTCCATCAGACAAACACACTTCTGGTAGCTCCAGTGCCCAAGCCCAGACGCATCTGAATCTACTTAGCCTCATGCTGGGACCCTGGCCTTCTAGATTATATTGCCCACTCCACCCCATCTTACAGGGAAAAACTAGCAGAAGGAGGCCTGGGGGCGGCACCGGACAGCCTGGGTCAGAGCCCTGGCCGCAGGACCTGGGAGCCAGCCGCTCAGCCACAGCTCCCCATCTGCGAAATGCAGTGATCGCCGTGCCCAGCTCAGGTGCCCATAAATCAGACACTCAGTGGAGGAGGAGGGGCCCAGCATAGGGCGTCTGTGACCTGGAACATGTGTAGTCTTCAGCAGCTGCTTATTGGATCTGCATATAAAATTGAGGTCCAGAAATAGGATGAGCTATGGAGATGCCGGTGCAGAAACAACCGTGCGAAGGCAGAGTGCAGCGGACCTGAGGCCGATGAGGAGGGAGCACAAGCAAGGCTGAGCTCAGAACGACCCCACTTCATTCCTCAGGGCAGTGCCTGGCGGTGCAGCGCACAAAGGTGGGGAGGGGGGCGGGGAGGCAGGAAGTGGGAGGATCACCTGACCACAGTCACCAGGTAAGGTATCAAGACTGAGAGCTGCATCCAGTGTCCTCACAACCACCTCCATCCCTGAGTGGGAACACACGCTTTCCCTCACCTGCGCCTGGCCAAGGGCGTCACCACAAGCCCGGCTTCAGCTGGCCTGGCTTTGGCTGCAAGTAGCACCTGAGTGAGCCAGGCCTAAACAGTATGTAATGAGAAACCTGGAGGTGTGGGAGGTTCCAGGGTAGGTTCACAGCTCTATAAGGTCTGGGCTCCAGGTCACATCCTCTGAGAGTCCGTGTTGTCGGCCTCGCCTGCCTGGTTGCAAGGCAGCTGCTGCAGGCGTCACTTCCCCAGACAACTGCGTCCCAAGACCCGAAGTTGGGGGGCGGAGGCTTCTCAACCAAATCAAGTCCTCGGGAGATTTCCCTTAAGTCCCATTGGCCAGAACTGGGTCACATGTCCAGTCCCAAAGCAATCGCTGGCAAACAGGCGAGAGCCGGGCTCCAGGCTGACCCCCACTGAGTACACCGCACCCCATCCTGAGCACAGCTGGGATTCTGTTGGAAGGAAGATGGTGGGAGTGGACATTCGGTTGGAAACCAACCGAACTGCCAGGGTTTGTTGGGATTTTTG
Organism: Balaenoptera acutorostrata; assembly: GCF_949987535.1. NCBI lineage: Eukaryota > Metazoa > Chordata > Mammalia > Artiodactyla > Balaenopteridae > Balaenoptera > Balaenoptera acutorostrata. The sequence continues at coordinate 12,519,480 of NC_080079.1, read as the reverse complement.
TTTTTCAGCTTCTGCGTTATTTTTAACTAGAGATATTATACTGTCAAAACAAGTGAGTCACCATGCCCTTCCGACTGAAGCCTGATGGCTTATTAATACTGCCATCCAAATTCCCAGGGAGACACATATGTCCGGATGGGATGAAGCAAGGAAATGTTAGGCTGCCCTTGGAAGGGTTTGATGTCATCACACCAGGAGCTGGGACTCTGGGTTTATGGAGAGGGGCTGGGCTGAGGACCCATGTGTAGGGATTTGGTAATGAATGGCTTTTATTCATTCACTATGTGACAGGCACTCCATTAAGACATGAGGGAAACAGTCCATAAAATACTAAGGGGATAAAACTAATTGAATTGTCCAAATACTCCACGGGTGGTCCCAACAGGGAAGGAGCCTTCTCCTGGCCCCTCCTAGACACTGAAATGGTTCAAGATCACCAGGCCAGGGGACAGGTTACCAGCATTCTGATTCCAGATGACCACTAGCTCGGCCTCAGTTTCCTCATTTGTAAAATCAGCCTTTGGTGTTAAAGGTCCAGATCCTTGCAGCTCTGATCCTCACTAACTGCAGCCTTGAACCACAAATGACAAGCAGGACCCAGAGGTCTGAAACCAGCAGATCTCTAGACTGATGGAGATGATGCAGTGGTGATGGGGATGATAAAAGTGATGGTGATGGTACCTAGCACACTGAGCACTTGTCGCATGCCATCACTGTCCTCATGTAGTACCTCATTGAATTCCCTCAAAAACTCTATGCAATAGTTACCTTTATTAACCTCATGTAACAGACGAGGAAACTGAGGCTTAGGGAGACACATGCCTATGTTCACCTATTACGGACGGAATTGTATCCCTCCAAAATTCATATGTTGAAGCCCTACCCCCAGTGTGACTGTATTTGGAGATAGGACCTTTATAGGGGTAAACAAGGTTGCATGAGGTCATATGGGTGGAGCCCTAATCCAACAGGATAGGTTTCCTTATAAGAAAGGACAGGAGGGATTCGCACACAGAAAAGACCACGTGAGGACACGGAGAAGGTGGCCATCTGCAAGCCAGGTAGAGGGCCTCAGAAGAAACCAATCCTGCTAACGCTTGATCTTGGACATCCAGCCTCCAGAATCGTGAGAGAATAAATTCCTGTTGTTTAAGCCACTCAGACTGTGGTATTTTGTAATGGCAGCCCAAGCTGACACATCTCCCGATGGCAGAGCCATCACTGGAACCAGTCAATCTGACTTCAGGGCCATGTCCATAAGAACCTCGCCATCTACAAGTTGACTCTGATCGGAGAGGTGGGTAGTGGATCTCCTTATGACTGGGCCTGTGTGTACAAAGTATACAGATTGCCAAATCTCACCCCCTTCCCTCCTATTCTGCATAACAAAAGACAGTCCATTCAGGACTAGCCAACACCCATGTTTTGGGTGGAAATGGTCCCAGGGAAATACAAGCCAGTGCTCAGTGGGTGGCTAGAACCATCTGGGTAACCTGGGTCGTGCCTCAAATGGCTGTAGGCACCAAAGAGATTTCAGTCAGATTTTAAATGGTATCACCATCTGCTTCCAGGGAAGAGTCCTCGATGCTGCCCAAGTTAAATGGACCTGAATTGTAATCCTGCCTTCCCTAGGTATGGGACCTTGGGCAAGTTACTTCACCCCCTGAGCCTCAGTTTCTCCGTCTGTCACACAGAGATAATCATCCTGACTGCAGCAGTGCCGTGAGCATAGAGAAGTCAATACATAGGAATCCACTTCACAGATGGTCTTAATTCAGTAGCACCTAACCCGAGGGACCACCTGAAATCCCCTTAGCTTCATCAAAGCAAAATCCTCCGTTACAAATCCCCTGGCAGGCAGCCGCCAGTCTTTTCTGGAAGGAGTTGGGGATAAATTATAGATCACAGTCTTTTGGATCAGCCACTGTTCTGGTTCTCACCCCCTTGTGGACAGAGGTCTGGGAAGGTCCCCTCAGAGTGCTGTTCATGGCCCTGGGTTGGGGGGGATCTTGCTACCCCTGCACTGCCTACCTCCTGCCCCTAGCTTTCCTTCCCCCAAGCATTTGCTATGCTCCTTGGGCTGGGGGTGAGGGGATGCCCTGGAAGGACTTCCAGAAAGCTGCCCACCCATCGGAGGGCCACAGCCTGAGCCCCAAACCCCAGCCCCTGTGAGCATGCCCACTCCATCCTCCATCCCCCAGGAAAAGCTCCATCTCCAGAGACCTGGAAGAGGAGCCCAATGCCCTGAGGGAATTTTGTGTTTAAGATTGGGAGGCTGCAAGAGGCCCAAGTGAGAGCAGCCCTGTTTTCATCAGCAGGGTCTGCCCACCTGAGGGGACTGAGCAAGATTCCTCACTCTTTCCTGTGGCCACTCGCCTTCCCCACTCCACACACACACATCCCAGCCACGTTCCCAAGACCCACCTGCACTGGGCTTTCTCTCCCTTCCCCGGCCCCTCTCTGAGGAACCCACAGCCAGGGCAGGCCAAGCAAGCAGCCTGTGGGTAGATGATGCCCAGGTCCAAGCATTTCTCCTCCTGGGAAATCTGGGATTCTGCCTCAAGAGCAAAGGCCCTGGAGCCAGCCAGCCAGGACTCCAAACAAGTTCCGCCTTTCCAGCCTCGTGACTTTGGACAAGTTACTCCCTCTCTAAGCCCCGTTATCCTCGTCAGTAAAAATGGAGATACCCAAAACACCCATTTCACCAGGTCATGAGGATTAAATAGTGCATGAAACATGAAGCAGCAGCACAGGGCCTGGATGCAGGGCCCGGGCTGGAGTGGAACAAGCAAGATAGCAAGGGCACAGAGTGCAGGGCCCCGAGAGTGAGGGCACCTTAAATCTCGTGGCCTGGCACCTGGCTTACCTCACTGATAATGCACAGGTGAAGCTGAGAGACACAAAAAGCCGGAATCAGCCATTTGCGTCTGTCTTCACAAAGGGTAGGAAGACGCAGGGTCCAGCCTGCAGAGGGCGCAGTTCCTAGTTTGGCTCCACTTCCTCGACTCTCCTCACATCTCTGGGCCTGTTTACACATCAGAGACGCTGAGGCTCCCACGGTGGGTCCCTCCCCACCATCCCCAACTCAGAACTGTGTGGGGACCAAATGAGATAAGGGAGTGAAAGGGCTTTGTAAACTAGATGGACCAGACCACTCAAAAGACAATGCTCCCCATCAGGATGGTTAGTATTACGTTCTGGGAGGATTTCTCCATTCTCCTCACCCCAGCCCACCCCTCAGTTCCCCTCCTAATGAGCTGAAAGTCTCTCCAGTTATTTAAAGCCTCTATTAAACATATTCAATTGCCCCTTGATTCTCTGGTTTCACGTCTTTATATCCGAGGGAAAGACAGCAAAAGTATCCAAAACATGAGTTGGTAATAAAGTGCTCTGTAGCAAGACTCATTCATCTCACCTCCATTTTACTTTTTTAAACAAAACCCACGAATCACCAACCACCACCTTCAATGAATTAAATTGGAAGGAAAATAAGAAAACAGCTCGGATTTTAATCAATATTTGCCTTGGCCATGAAAAAAAGAGGTTCCTTCTTTTGCCTGTCTCTAATCAGGAGTGTTAATTATCTTGCTACATGCTAGCAAATTAATTATGAACTAATGAAGTTAAAGGAGGTCATTTGTTAAGGAAAACTGATTACATATTGTTAGCTCTGGGGGATTGAATGGAAAACCACTGTCATGAAAACAGCTTTAACAATTAGACCCGATACTTGATTTGTGAGGTTGCCCAGCTGAAAGGATGAATCACAAAGGCACCCGCAGCCTGCCACGGGGGACCTGAGGGACTCTGGACCACAGGCTGCTGTCACCATCACCCCTCCACTGCACTCAAGTCTTTCAAAGATCTGCTCACATGTGGGAGCCCTGTAACCTGCTCCAGGTGGAAAGATACTAACACTAGAAGAGGTTTCTTTCCTTGGGGTGTACGTGTAGAAGCAAGAAAGAGAAAGCTAGGAGAACTGTAAGTGATTGTGAAGACAGAGAGTTGGGGGAAAGTGTGCATGGGGTGTGCATGCGTGCAAAACACGCAGTAGGCTCCAGCCCATGGCCCTACAGCAGCAGTGTCTTCCCAGCGGGCGACTCCAGGCTAGCTGAACGCAAACTGCCCTACTCGCTGGGGAACAGGATAGGAGCCCTTGGCGGCTCTGCCCTTCACGTGGGGTTCCAGATGCTACCTTGGAAGCGGCAGAAAAGCTGAGCGGGAAGGCAGAATGTTCAGGCTTGGTCATGTGTTGATTATCCAAGTCAGGCGGACGAGCCTAACAGAACTGAATGACCGACTTTCTGTGTCCTCCCAACCGTGAGCCAGGCCTGCAGTGCAGGCGAAGAAGCAGAATGAGCTCACTGGTTCTGAAAGTTCATTCAAGGCCTTGACTGCCATGCTAAGTGAGGCAGAAATTTCTAGTTGTCTACCAGTATTCATTCTCCTGTTCTTCCTTAGAAACAGAACTCTTGTTTAATTCAAAGTGGCAATGTGTCCAGCTAGAAAACTACATTTCCCAGCCTCACCTGCACCTGAGTGACTAAATTCTGGTCAACGAAATATAAGCAGAGATTACTGGGTATGACAGCTGAGGAGAACAGAAAGCTGGGATGCACATTTTTGCTCTTCCCTCTTCCTCTTCTCCCTGCCTGGAATATAGACATGATGGCTGGTGCTCCAACAATCATTTTGGAGCAGAAGCAAACTTGAGGATGAAAGCCAAACAAGGCTTTCATCCTTGCTCCTAACAAGGGTGGAGCAGAAAGACAGAAGAAGCCCCGGTCTCTGATAACTGTGGAGCCTCGCGTCAGCCCTGAAACACCATCCTCTGGACTTGTATGTGAGAAGGAAAACAAAACACCTGAGGTGATGTTTCTGAGCTGTGGTTTTTATTGCAGGGCGGGAGGGGTGGGGTGTGGGGAGGCTTGTCTCTGCTCGGAGTTGAGTGCTATTTCTAAGTCATGAAATGAGGAATATGGCCATCTCAGCACTGGCAGTGGGTAGCCCCAAAGGTTTGATTCACTCAAAGTTTGTCAGGCTGGAAGGAGAAGCACCTATTTATGAGGGGGCAGCCACGTGAAAGGGGGTAGCAGGAATCTGGCCATGGTGACTCCGCACCACAACACGTTCTAGGCCCACTGGCCCTGCTCTCCCTCCTCTCACTGGCTCAGAACATTCTAGCTCTCCTGAGGTTCAAGCCCCATTGTCCCTATGGGCTCAGGTAAATGGGACCCACATGGCCTTGGGGTTTGGGTGGGAGTTGGGCTGCCAGGGCCCTCGCTTCCTGGACCTCACCCTCATCCAGTTCTGCTTGACAGCCCTCCCTCTGAGGCCGCTGACCAGTGAGGTGGCCTCCTTCCAAGTCCCAGAAGTCTGTCCATCTGACTCGTCAAGAGTCAGGCCAGGAGGGCTGCTGTCAGGAGCGCCCTATGTCTAATGAGCTGTTTTACATTATCTTTTGCGTACTAGGTCATTAGTATCGGTATGTGTTTTGCGCTTACAGCACGCTTCGGTTGAGACTAGCCACACTTCAAGGGCTCAATAGCCACAGGTGGTGAGTGGCTCCCGTATGGAACAGCAGGGGTCCTGACGGTTGGTGGGAAAGCTTCACGTCCTCAAAAATACAAAGTGCTTTGTGAATACACACATGCAATGACAAAGACCAGCCTGGGCTGAAAATGCCTTTTCTCCTAATCCTCAACACCACTTGATAGCAGCAATTTAAAAAAAATTGTCCATCTGTTTTTAATGAAGAGTCTTTGTTTTAGTTTGCCCTTCCCTGACCATGAGGGAAGTGGCCAAGTCCATTTTTATAGGTTGACTGCTAATCACAGTTGTCTTCTGTGAATTGTCTTAGCCAGATCCTTTGCCCATTTTGGGTTTTTTTGTTTGTTTGCTTTTTGGCCGCACCGTGCAGCCTGTGGGATCTTAGTTCCCCGACCAGGAATGGAACCTGGGCCCTCGGCAATGAAAGAGCAGAGTCCTAACCACTGGACCGCCAGGGAGGTCCCTTTTGCCCATTTTTTAAGTTGGGCACTTTGACTTTTTCTCATGGTATATTTTGAATATTAATTCTTTGTCAGATATGAAGAAAAAGTTTTCTCTGGTCTGCACTTCACTCTATCGTGCCTTCGTCAATCTGAACACTTTCTGGCTTTCTGTAGTCAAGTATGTCAGTCTTTCCCTTGGTAGCATCTGGGTTTTGTGAATCGGTGAGGACGGCTCACACTCCCCAGGATGACAAAAATATTCTCCTATATTTTCTGCAAATATTCTATGCTGGTTTTTTGTTTGTTTAGCTCATTGCTGCATATGGAATTTATTTTCACCCAGCACTGTTCCGAGCACAGCTTACAAAATGTCAGCCCCTGGTGTTTGTTTGGGGAGGGAGGAGCTCCCTGGAAAGGGCCCGTTGAGTGAGAAATGCAGAAGCAGGGCTGGAAAAGAGCTGCACTTGAGAGACAGGTAGGGCAGAGCCGCAGCGAGGGTGGGGGGTGGAGGCTCAGGCCTTGAGCCCCTCAGACCTCTCACCCACCCCACAGTCCCCAGTGGGGATCCCCGGGCAGACTTCCTAACTCTGCAGAACCTCAGTTCCCCTCTATAAAATGAGGATCTTCGTGCCTCGTAGCACAGTTGTGGGGATTCAACTGCCTCTCTGTGGCTCCCTTTCCTTCTTTCTAAAGGGAATAAGACAGAGTGAAGTAAGTCAGAAAGAGAAGAACAAATACCGTATGCTAACGCATATGTATGGAATCTAAAAAAGCGGTACTGATGAACCTAGTGGCAGGGTGGGAATAAAGATGCAGACGTAGAGGATGGACTTGAGGACACGGGGAGGGGGAAGGGTAAGCTGGGATGAAGTGAGAGAGTAGCACTGACATGTATACACTACCAAATGTAAAATAGGTAGCTAGTGGGAAGCAGCTGCATAGCACAGGGAGATCAGCTCGGTGCTTTGTGACCACCTAGAGGGGTGGGATAGGGAGGGTGGGAGGGAGACGCAAGAGGGAGGAGATATGGGGATATATGTATATGTATAGCTGATTCACTTTCTTGTACAGCAGAAACTGACACAACATTGTAAAGCAATTATACTCCAATAAAGATATTAAAAAAATAAAATAAAGGGAATAAGAATGTCCCTCCTCACAGGGTTGTGGTGAGGATGAAGTTAGCTGACACTCAGTGTCTTTCAACAGGGGACAGCATTTCTCACGGTTCAGTGAGTTGACAAGGCTCAGCTGGGCGGGTCTCACTTGGTGTTTCATGTCCTTATAGTCAGATATCGGCTAGCTGCGGCCACCTGAAGCTTGGCTGAGCTGGGTGTCCAAGACAGCTCACTCACAGGGCTGACAGTGGATGAGACTGCTGGTGGGAGTGGGGGTTGCTTTATAGAGGTGGTCAGGGAGGGTTTCCCTGAGGAGGTGACATTTTAGCTGAGGCCTGAATGGTGAGGAGACAGCCATGCAGATACCCAGGGGAAGCCTGTCTGCAGCTGAAGGAACAGCAATTATGAAGGCTATGATTCCAGACCTCGGCTGGGAGATCTCAGCCCCAGCGGCAGGCGAACCCAACTGGCCAGAAAAGGAGGCAGCTGGTGCTCTCTGCTTGGGAGTGGGCTGTGCAGAAGGAAAAGAAAGCATGATGCAGAGGTGGGTGGGCAGGAAGCCTGCCTAGCATGAGGCTTGGGAAAATGAGACTGGGGCCAGGATCTTCCTTCATCTGGAAAACTGCCTCACTTGTTCAGTCCAGGCCTTCTAGCTGAATTAGGATATGCCCCCTATTCCTCAAGTTTTATTATTGCCACCAGCGACACGTAAGTGACAGCTTAGCCCAGCAGAAATAGCACAACTGGAGACAGAATGCAAAATAACAAGGCACCTTTTATGAAGCGAGCCCAGCAGGCGCCCTGAACACCCCTCACTCTGTTCCCTTCTCTTTGACATGAAAGCTGCACTAAGGTGAGTTTACCCATCAGATAAAAATAATTTGCTGAATATCACAGTGGAGTTATTTCTAAGTGGCTTCAGTTACTGTCATAAGATGCAGAGCTGTCTTAACAGTGAGGTGCATTTGGACAACAAAAGCAGGTATTTGGAGCAAAACCCCAGAGAAATGAGGCGTAAATTCACAGTTCAATCAGGTGCTATTATAGCCTGGATTATTTAGCTATTTGAGTCTACCAATTCAAATGCTAATCTCATCTGGAAACACCCTCACAGACACACCCAGAAATGTTTAGCCAAACAATCTGGGCACCCTATGACCCAGTCAAGTTGACACGTAAAATGAACCATCACGCCCGGTCCATACATTAACTCACTTTACTGAAACTCTTTCAGGTGGCTCTGATTGTCACTCCATGGTCTAGATGAAGAATTTGAGGCTCAAAGCTTCTAAGCTTGCCAAAAGCCACACAGCTTGTCACAGTATGTGCCAGATCCAAAGCCAGGGCTCTCTGACTTCACAGCTGTGCTGGTTCATTTTTCCCTGGCACCTGGCTGCAGTATGGTTCGTAAATACTGTGCAGGTGTGGGTACTGGTTAGAGAAGTCTGGGAACCCCATGCCTAGAGAGGGGTTGCAGGGTATCTGGTTAGGAGAAAAATTCTACCAGTGCCTGGAACCCCCTCTTTAGAGAACAAGCATGCTTACCTGGGAAGAGGAGGATGATCTAGAACTCTGTTAAGTCTCTCCCAGCTTTTTGGACCTTCGGGTACCACCCTCCTCCTGGGGGCAGTTTATGTGAATTGCAACGTAAGGGGTAAGGGTCTCAGAGGAAATAAACAAGAAATAAACAGTCCTTTAACAGCCCTGCCTTCTCCTCCTCGGTGGTTTTGGTCCAGTAGAACCATCAGTTCTGTCCTGTCCTGAGAAGGAATCCAGAGGCATTTTCAGAAAGATTCTCAAAATGCAGAGACAAAGCCTCAGAAGGTAAGTGCAGAGGGACCTGTCCAGCTGTTTTATGACCTGCCTCTGGCTGTGGCGAGGCAGGGGGCAAGGGAGTGGGGCAGGCAATGCCGCAGTGGCCCCCAGGCAGCCCGGGCCAGGCCTGCAGGGAAGGCACTACAGCCAGAAGCTGCTCCCCACCACCATCCACTTTCTCTCCGCTACCCTCCCCTGGAGGCCTTCCTGGCCGCTTCTCCCAGAGCTCAGCCCACTGGCCTCCAGCCAGGCTAGCACCTGGCAGGTGGATGAAGGCAGGTGAGTCACAACTTCCTGGAAAACTGTGTTCTAGACAAACTCCCAGAGGGCAGAGGCCATGTCCAACCAGCTTCTCCGGCAGCCTTGTCCAGTATGTGCTGGGCCAGGCACACAAACTGCCATTGTAAGAGAGGTGGGGACCTACAGGCTCACCCTGGGTGTGAGACCCAGCTTCTGGCTGTGCCTCCTCCCAGTTCAGCTCAGTTCTCTGCTCCCAGGGAGCCAGCACTGGGCTCAGGAGATAAGGAACAGGAAATAGTTTCTGACTGAATGTGTCTCAAACTGTAACGCCTGCAAAAAGTCACCTAAGATCTTGCTAACGTGCAGGTTCTCATTCAGCAGGCCTGGGAGGAGCCAAGCCTCTGCTCTCTAACAAGTTCCTGGGGATGCAGATGATGCTGGCTGCCAGCCCACACTTTGAGTATCGGGAGGATCCAACCCCGTCTACTGCACAACCCCGTCTACTGCACTCCCCGTCTACCGCACAACCCCGTCTACTGCACTCCCCGTCTACTGCACAACCCCGTCTACTGCACTCCCCGTCTACTGCACAACCCTGTCTACTGCACTCCCCGTCTACTGCACTCCCCTTCTACTGCACTCCCCGTCTACTGCACAACCCCGTCTACTGCACTCCCCGTCTACTGCACAACCCCGTCTACTGCACTCCCCGTCTACTGCACAACCCCGTCTACTGCACTCCCCGTCTACTGCACTCCCCGTCTACTGCACAACCCCGTCTACTGCACTCCCCGTCTACTGCACTCCCCGTCTACTGCACAACCCCGTCTACTGCACAACCCCGTCTACTGCACTCCCAGGGTGTGCTTTGGTTCAAAGAGAAGATATCCCAGCAGGGGCTGGCAGATGCGGAAGGGGAGCAGCATCAAGCAATGAAAATATGAGAGCTTGGGGGTCAGGCAAATGGTCACTTCACCTGTCTGAGCCTCGGTTTCCTCAGCTACAAAATGAAAATAACTACAGTACTTCACTGGAGTTTCTGAGGAATCAAATGTCCTAACATTTATAAAGTCTGAATTGCTGTTTTTGAGCCATCAGAATATCAGAGATCAATACATCTGCTTACAGAAGTGCATTTAACCAAGATGGAGTAAGGATTTGTAATACCACTGGGCATCAGGTAATGAGGGACAGTGACCCTGAGACTCAGGAAATAAACAAGATAAGACCTATGATCGCCCAGCTTGCTGCCTTCAGAAATTTTCCCGGGGCGGTGCAGAAAAGGGAAACCCAGGAGGAGCCCAGTGGACTCTCTGAGTTGAAGAGATGGAGCTGAGAGTTGGGGGAGACCCATGCAGCTAGAGGTCGAAGGACAGAGTCCTGGAGAGAAGAGAGCTGTACAGAGAGATCTCCAGAGACCTGCAAAGGATTGCCTTTGAGTATTTGCCGAGACTGATCAGCTCATGCATGTGAGGAAACTACCCACTGTCATGGAAAGAACCTTCCAAAAGGAGGGCCAGGAACAGTGCCTATTCCCACCAGCCAGACTGGAAAACATGGACATTGAGTATTCAGAAAGGTCTTGCCTCAGGAGTGGAGAATAATTAACCCCAGACAGCACTGCTCTGGTCCTGCCTACCCAATCTTAAAGCAACACTCAAAAGAGTCATAAGATGATTTAACTGCATCCCAGAAAAAAGCTCAAGAATTTAAAAATATCCAGCACCCAACAAGGTAAAATCACAATATCTGACATCCAGTCAAAGATTACTAGACATGCAATGAAGCAGAAAAACATGACTATAGTGAGGAACAAAAAGCAATCAACTGAAATCAACCCAGAATTGACACAGATGTCAGAGTTAGCACACAAAGACATGAAAACAATTATTATAATTGTATTCCATATGTTGAAAAGCTACATAAAACCATGGAGAATAGTTTTATTTTTTTAAAGATTTATTATTTATTTATTTTATTTATATTTGGCTGCGTAGGGTCTTATTTGCAGCACACAGGATCTTCGCTGAGGCATGTGGGATCTTTCTTTGCTGCGCGCGGGCTTCTCTCTAGTTGTGGCATGTGGGTTTTCTCTTCTCTAGCTGTGGCACGCAGGCTCCAGGGCACGTGGGCTCTGTAGTTTGCGGCACCCGGGCTCTAGTTGAGGCTCACAAGCTCAGTAGTTGTGGCATGCGGGCTTAGTTGCCCCGCGTCATGTGGGATCTTAGTTCCCTGACCAGGGATCAAACCCACATCCCCTGCATTGTAAGGCGGATTCTTTACCACTGGACCACCACGGAAGTCCCTAACCATTGAGAATATTTTTAAAAGACCAAAATCAAACTTCATCTCAATACTACAGTGTCTCAGATAAAAAGCAATATTGGATGGGATTAGTGGAAGATTAGACATTACGAAAGAAAAGATTAGTGAACTTGAAGACAGTAATAGAACTTATCTAAAACGAAACAGAGAGGAGAAAAAAGATCTTAAAAAAAATTAAAGGAGTATCAGTGAGCTCTGGAACAACTTCCAGCAACCTAACATACATGTAATTGGAGTCCCAGAAGGAAGTGGGGATGCAAACAGAAAATATTTATTCTGATTCAGTAGGTCTAGAATAGGGCCCAAGAACTTGCATGGCTAACACGTTCCCAGGTAATGCTAATGCTTTTGGTCCAAAGACTACACTTTAAGACCTACTGCTCTAAGGCAGAAGTCAGCAAACTATATCCTCTGGGCCAAACCTACCTGCTTTTGTAAAGTTTTATTGGAATGCAGCCATGCTTATTTATTTACATATTCTCTATGCCTACTTTCATGCTCCCAAAGCAGAGTTGAATAGTTGCAACAAAGATCGTATGGTCTATAAGGCCTAAATATTTACTATTTGGTCCTGTACAGAAAAGGTTTGCTGACCTGTGTTTTAGGGAATAAGTAGGGTTCAGGGTGTTTGGAGCCAAAGCACCAGCACCATCAGCTGGCTTCTGCCACTCACAACTGCAGAATCTGACCAAAGAGGGCCCATCCCCAGGGAGGAGCGCCTAGGACCTCAGCAGCTACTGAGGGTCATATTCCCAGATGACATCCAAGTGATCCTAACAGATAGTAGGATTTGGTGAAAATGATGTCACAGCACTGGACCTCATTTTCACTGGGGCCTGCCAACCACTCTGCTGCCTCCTTGAAGGCAAACATCTTCCCAAAGAGATGGGGAAAGTTAAGTCCCCTTTGCCAGGAATGCTGGCAGCTATTATTGTTGATGAGAACAAAACAAGAGCACAGATGGAATGAGGCTGAGACAGGGAGCCACCCAAGAACAAGGGTCTCAGGGGCCCCTGTCCACTGTACATCATCCAACCATCCACCTCATCCATCCACTATCTAACCACTTATTCTTCCAGTTACCCATTCATTCCACTTATCTTTCCATCCACCATGCAATCATAATCTATCCACCATCCACCCCCTGCAACCTTCATCCATCTATCAATCTGATAATCCATTCAACCCTTCATTCATTTATTTGTTCAAGAATATTTATTGAGCAGCTATTATATTCTGGGCACTGTGCCAGCTGCTGGGAATGCAGCTGGGAACAAGAAAGATGTGGTTTCTACCCTCATGAAGTTTGCAGCCTTGTGGGGAGACAGACAACAAGTAATTACACACACACACACAAATCAGAATTACATTTGTGTTAACTGCTATGAAGAAGTTCAGGTAAAACCAGGGAGGCTAAGGAAAGTGTCTGTGAGGAAATGATGTTGGAGCTGGGGCCTGAAAAGGAGTGGAGTTGGCCAGGCTAAGCAGGAGAAAGAGCATGCCAAGAATCAGACCCTAAAGCAGGAAGGAGGTGAGCAGTGGGAAGGGGCAAGAGCTAAGACTGGAGAGGAGGAGGGACCAGGGGCCAGCCCTGCAGGTCAGGTAAGGAGTTTGGTTTGTATCCTAGGAGGACTGAGGGCGATTAAAAAACGTAGGCATAGGGGCTTCCCTGGTGGCGCAGTGGTTGAGAATCTGCCTGCCAATGCAGGGGACATGGGTTCGAGCCCTGGTCTGGGAAGATCCCACATGCCATGGAACAACTAGGCCCGTGAGCCACAACTACTGAGCCTGCGCGTCTGGAGCCTGTGCTCCGCAACAAGAGAGGCCGCGATAGTGAGAGACCCGTGCACTACGATGAAGAGTGGACCCCACTTGCTGCAACTAGAGAAAGCCCTCGCACAGAAATGAAGACCCAACACAGCCAAAAATAAAATAAATAAATAAATAAATTAATTTTAAAAAAAAACGTAGGCATAGACTACATGATTATACTGGCATTTTAAGGCAATCAGTGTATTGGTCGTGTAGACCGTGGAGGGTACGTTTGATGAGGGTCAGAGTGGAAACAGGTGGACAAGTTCAGAAGCTGCCTCCAGGTGAGAAATGATGGTGGCTCAGACTTGGGAAGGAGGGGGAGATGGAGAAAAGTGGACAAATTCTAAATATGGGCTTAGATTGGGCTCCATGTCAACTCAGCAGAGGCCAGAAGGAGAGGGGTCCTAGGAGCAGGGTTGGGGGTCCTGGCCAGGAGAAAAGGGGCCTTGACAGGATGCCAAAAGCCCGCACCCCTAATTTACCATCCTTCCAGGACCTTCCCTCACACTCAGCTGATCACCTTGTGCCAGTGAGTAAAAGCTCAGTTCCCAGGTCAGGCCCAACTGGAGTGACCAAGCGTCCAGTTTGCCTAGGATTGAGGGGTTTCCCCTCAGCACTTTCAGTGCTGGTCACCCTATGCCCAACAGGGAAGGGGAAGGGGAAGTCATCAGCCTTGGGAGGTAGTTTGGAAAGTGTAAGACACAATGTCCAGAGAATGGGCTGAATGCACATCCCCCTGGTTCTGGGCAAACGGGAACACAATTACTGAGCATCTAAGAGCCGCATCTCCACCTGCACAGTATTCTCCTCTTACTGAGTGCTCTTATGACTATTGTCTCTCTGGGCCCTACAACAGTCCATGAGGAGGACCAGCCACATATCACAGATGAGGAAATTGAGGGCTTGGATGGGGGGAAAGGGAGGCACTGTTAAATGGCTGGCCCGAGTGCCCCCAGCTAGGGAAGAGCCGAGTAGAAGTCAAAGCCACACCTCCCACCTGTGGCACAGCTGCCCACTCCTCGCTGGGTGTGGAACCAGGAGTGGCCTTGGCCTAGGGCTTTAGTGGGGAGACAAAAGTGTTCCCCCGAGCCTGGCCTTAGCAAGCTCCCAGCCTAAAGGGGCAGAGAATGGCATCCACAAACTGTGATGCCACAGGACAGCCTGAGCTCAGTGTGGGGACAAAAGAAGAAACATGGGGCCATGAGATCTCAGGAAGAAAGGGTGCAGGCAGAGGAGTCACTGAAGATGGACCTGGAAGCATTGATCAAACCCCTGTGTCTTCACCTGTGGCTCGAGGTGCATAGCCAGATCACCGCTTCCCCAACCCGGGGCAGCTTGGTGACATCACGGCCTCTCAGTCCCACCCCAGACCTACTGCATCAGTCTCTCCAAGGAATGGTGGCCCAGGGCTCCCTGATTTTAGGGCTCAGCAAGCGGTTCAGCTGATGACCCAGTCTGCAAATGATCTCCAGCCAATTTCTGTGGCCCCTCCCAGCCACGCAAATATCTTGAAATACACATGAGGAGTCCGTCAGCAGGTTCTCAGTGGGCAGCCACCTTATGAGACCGGTAATGTTAATACACCCATTTCACAGATTAGGAAACTGGCCCACACTAAGACCAGCTAGTTCATGGCTCATTTCACTTGGTCTTAATTACACCCAGAACCCAAGTTGTCTCAAACCTGTGCTTCACATCTGTGCATCTTAAACTAATCCACAGGTGGGCAAACTTTTCCTGCAAAGGGCAAGACAGTACATCTCAGGCTCTGTGGTCCACACAGCCTCTGATGCAGCAGCTTGACCCTGCCACAGCAGCACAAAAGCAGCCTTAGACATTATGTAAATGAGCAAGTGCAGCTGTGTTCTAATAAAACTTTATTGCTAGACACTGAAATTTGAATTTCATACATTTTACATCACAAAATATTTTTCTCCTTTTGATTTTTTTCCAATGATGAAATAAAATTCATATTTTATGGAAAGACAAAAAAAAACCCATAAAATTTTTCTCTGCCCATTTGGGCCTCCTCCCTGCCCTTTAGTGTATACTGTGCACCTGCATTATCCAGACCTCCTTAGGAGATAACACTCCTTCTTAATCTTGTAAAGGGTCATGATGACCCATAATTCCTTAGAAGATAACCTTCCTTCTTAATCTTGTAAGGGGTCACAATGACCCGCTACTTCTTGTACCTCTGGATATGGGTTGCGTAAACTGTCAATACGTCATTTGTCTCAAAAATTATATAACTGTGCTTTGACCTCTCCTGGGCAGAGCCATCCTCAGGGCTTTCTGAGAGGCTGTCTCCTGGGTTATAATCTTCAGGTTGGCTCGAATAAAATTTTCCATTTCTTTCTTAGATTGACTACTGATTAATTTTTTCATCGATACCAACCATTTAAAAATATAAAAACCATTCTTAGCTCACAGGCCATACAAAAACAGGCATCAGGTCAGATTCGGCACTGGCCGTAGTTTTGCCTGCACTAATCCATCCACATATAGGCAAGCAACCCTCCATAGCAATGAGCTGGGGTATCTGGGCCCTGTGGGCAGTTTTGGTCTCCGACCCATCACTTCACTCCCCCACCCCTTGCCCTGCCCTGTGCTCCTCTTTGCTTGTCCTTGGGCCTGCCCAGCCTGACCTCTTTGATTCCCGGATTTGCACGCACCCTTTGGATCCCCAAGCATAGTCAGTACTAACCACTCTGCCATCTTGCCTTAACAAGTCTAGCCCAGGGCCCCACTGCCCGTTGTGCTTTCCAGAGATCAGACACATTAATTGCCTACCATTTGGAAATTCAAGGTAAGGGCACCTATTTATTTTAAAAGAAAATCATATCCTCCCAGTCAGTTTGCAACCCACAGCCTAAGGTGGGGAGGCATACCCAGCCCTGGGTAAGCCTGTTGTCAGAATCAAACAGTGCAGAAGTCACATTGGTTCCATGCTTTTCACAAACAGCCCCTGCAGTTCTAGTGTGACACTGAACTTTTTTTTCAGTGGATTATTTTAGCTACTAGCCAGTTCTGGGATCTCTCTCCCCTGGGGTCAAGTTCAAAGAGAATTCCAATGTGATTAAGTAAACATATGCGACTAATAGATTTATGTGCTGCTGTGCTATTCTTTGTGATGTTGGCATTGGGGGTAGGGAATTATAACAGCTCCTGGGTGCTCAGCTTATTTGCTAAGAAATTAACTCATCAGTCCCCAGTGTGGATGAAAGCACTTCTTGGGACATTTGAAATTCAAAGTGAAATGCATTCATGGCTCTATCATTTGAAGAGGACAAGGGGAAGAAAGCTCAGGAGGAGGCAATGACTTGAACAAGAAAGGACGGGTGAGGAGTGAGCTGATGAATCTCTGCTGTTTGTGGATGCATGTGGTTCGTGGAGAGAAGCAGAAGCAAGTCAGGTATTTCCGTCCATCACAACTGAGAAATTCGACTGTAAATGGAACCTGGAGCAGTGAGCTGAAACTGCCCCACGTGGGCAGTTAATGGAAACGTGGAGAGCTTTTCTCTTTTTTTTTTTTTTTTTAGGATTTTCTTTTATTTATTTATTTATTTATTTGTTTATTATTTTTGTCTGTATTGGGTCTTCGGTTCGTGCGAGGGCTTTCTCCAGTTGCGGCAAGCGGGGGCCACTCTTCATCGCGGTGCGGGGACCGCTCTTCATCGCGGTGCGCGGGCCTTTCTCTATCGCGGCCCCTCCCGTTGCGGGGCACAGGCTCCAGACACGCAGGCTCAGCAATTGTGGCTCACGGGCCCAGTTGCTCCGTGGCATGTGGGATCTTCCCAGACCAGGGCTCGAACCCGTGTCCCCTGCATTAGCAGGCAGATTCTCAACCACTGCGCCACCAGGGAAGCCCAGCTTTTCTCTTTTAACAAAGTACTTGAGCTATTATCTCAGCATACCCACTGCGCACGGGGACCACACAGGCGGCTGGGCTGCCCAGGTAGCTAGAGCCAAAATAAATTCCCTCTCAGCTTGGCCAGCAGATGCTCTGGTCCTGATCTACCACCAGCAACAAATGATGTTTGGGACCCAAACCCTTCCCCAGCCACCCCTTCTTTACCCCAGGGTACAGAGGCCCTTTAGGAAGACAATTAGTCAACAGATTCATGTCACAGCCCTATCCCTACACATGCCCCCATTTAATCCTCACAGTCACCCTGCGAGGAGGCTTCGTCATCACTCCACCTTGCACGTGTGACAATCCCATCTTACAGTGGAGAAAACTGAGGCTCAGGGAGGTTATCAAGGCAGAGCGAGGGCTGGAAATCAAGTCAGCAAACTGAATCCTGAGCTCTTTTCATTATGCCACGGAGACAGGACCCTCAGCATCCTGCAATACACCATGCCTCAGCCCTCACATCAAACCCAAGCAACCTCTCAGCCCGAGACTCACTGAGGATGGGGAAGTGGACCTGGCCTTGAACGGGGAAAAGAAGTGGGAGGGGGCCATATAAAAGCAAGTGGAGTCCCACTCTCATCTGAGTGAGAAGAGACTGCATGGCCATGTCTGGGAAACCTGCATGGTGTTCATGAGAGTTTTATTGGCATCAAGGTCAAGCTGCATCTTGAGAGAACCCATTCCATGGGAAAGGGAGCCTAGGGGGAAGCTCTTGGCCCAGTCAACAGATTCGTTGGAGGAGAGACTGATTTCGGTGAGGGATTTGTTGTTTGCACTGGTTGGTCCCTCAGCCTGCCCCATGGATCCATGACGGAACTTTACAGAGAGCAGAGTTGGTAAGAGAAAGGGAGCTTACTGTGTGCTCATTAAGACTCAGGTTCTGAGGCCAGGCAGACTGAACCTATGCCTGCTGCCCCCTCCTAATACGCACATGACCTGTGTAAGTCACTTGACTTCCCTGTGTGTATGTGGGATGAAGAAAATGAGTGATTTTGTGATTTTCTAATTCTATCATTCTTGTATCCTTGGCATGGAAGAAAGGAGACACATGTGTAAGATAGAAGAAATCTGGTAAAAATCCTGTAGTTGAATTTGAATAGGAAGTATCAGTAAGTTTTAATGATGCATTTTAACTTTAACAAAAGAAAAGAACTAGTTCTGAGATTTATTCACTGAAAAGGCCTAGAAACAATCACCAACCCAAGAGAAATAAGCATCCCTCACACCCAGATAGCACTTTTAAAATACCATTTCCTACTGGAAGGAACCAGGGCTATTTGGAGAAATGACTGGTTCCAGGACTGGCTCAGGAAATATACAAGATGAGACTAAGCCATCAAAGGGTCATGACAAAGGACTCAAGGGCCACTGGCTCAAGTTGAGAAAATCTGAGCATCCCTAAGGGTAATAACTGCCGTGGATCGAAACACACCAAACATACTTAAATCTATGAGATCATTAATGGCGCTAAACCTAACTGGTTACCATTAGAGGATGCTAGAGAACCCATTCCTTATTTTGAAAACTGATAAAATTAAAGCAATCAAGCATTTAACCTATCTTTCCAGCAAGGATTGTGCCACTGAGGAAGCAAAGAGTTGATAGAGGGACATTTCTCATTATAGAAGTAACTGAGATAATAAATAAACAACAATGATAGAATTAGAATGTCCCATTTTGCAGTCCCTAATAAACTAATGGACCTAAGCATTGCTCCTCAATGGCTGCTAATATCACAGAGAGATAGAGATAGCTACAGAGATAGAGACAGAGAGAGAGAGAGAGAGAATCAGACATTAACTGCCTTCTGATAGAAGAACACAGCACCACCTATGAAGTAGTAATGACTAAAAAAAAACCCGAACTTGAATCTGATCAAGCTTCTGGATTCAACTACCAATTTATAGGAAATACAGCAGAAGAGCATGTTAAAGGACACCAAGGGGCCGCAATCAGCAAAACCCAGACTGGGGAAGCCCCACAAACAGTCTGGTTTCTTGTATGATTAAATTGCAAGAAGGAAAAAAACAGATGGAGGGGGAGACTGTAGAAAAAAAGAACGACAAATTTAGAAACAAATGAACCAGTCACGATGTACGAAATTTTGCGGATCCTGATTCAAATAAGCAAACTGTTTAAAAAATTTGACATCTATGAGACAACTGGAAATTTGAACACTGACTTGGTATGGGATGATATTAAGAAATCATTACAAATTTCTTTTAGGGGTGGTAATTCTATTTGGGTATGTCTTTTTAGAAATAGCCAATGCATCCTTATCTCAGACACATACTGAAATATTTACGTGACTCTGCAGTTGAACTCTGAATAGTGTTGGCTACTGGAAAACCTCAGAGCCCAGGCTTCAGTGGGGGTGATGATGCCAGTTCTGGGGTATCCAAGAGATGGCGCCTGGTGGAAGATGGCCAATGCCTAGCGGAACCTTGGGAAGCCCATGGCGCCACCTGGCGGATGAGAACTTGATCCTGAGCATGTTTAAGTTACCTCATGGGAAACGCTAGAGACGCTGTGCCTACAGCTGGGGTAGAATCACGTTAGTTGGGATTATTACTTGTAACACGGCTCTGCCATATGCACAGGCTGGTAAGGTCCACAGAAAGTCAGGCAGCATATTATTCACAAAAAGGTGACAATTTCTTGTGTAAACCTGGAAGGACTTTTTCTAAATACTCAAATTTCTTGGCAGTTTCCCGCAAGCAAAGAGAATCCAATGGCTTCTTCTATTCAAGGTCATTTAAACCCTAGTATATTTGGGTTTAAATACACAGACCCTTCCTTTTCCTTAGAAAATTTTTCCCATATCAGTAGTGCTCAAACTTTGGAAGGCATCGGACTCACTTGTTAAAAATACAGGTTCTGGGTCATCCACCACCCCAGACCTTTATGGGTGGGTCTAGGAGAACCAGGGCCCTTAACAAACTCATAGACCTCCAGGAAAGGCTCAAAAGAAGAAGAAGAAGGAAAAGCAGACCTCCCTCTCCCCTTCCCATTTGTTCAAACTCGGGACATTCAAAGCCCCTGTGCCTCTGTCCTGTAAGGCAGGTGCTCGCTCTGTGTCTCGAAGGTGCTGAAGCCTCAAGAGTGGGCCCAGATTACAGGCCCATGACCAAGGCCAGCTGACGGTCATGACGTTTCCCCGCTGTCCTGACCAGCTTATTACAGAATTTCCAAACTGCCCAGCTGCTCTATCTTCCCGTGGATCCAAGAAGAGGGAGGGATCACCTGGTAGAATGATGACTTGGGGATGGGGATGGTTGACCTCTGAGGATGGAGCAGGCCCCTTCTTTATGCCCCAGACCTTGTGCAGGAAATAGAAGACCTGGCCCCTGCCCCAAAGGGACTCAGGGTCTAATCAGCTTTATTTCACATCCTCTCCTTCATCCACCCTCCACTCCATCCTCACCTGGCCCTATCCTGGACCAGGGCTTCCCATCTCCCTTGGACCATCCCAATAATCCCTACTCCACCATCACCCCCCTGAAGCCCAGCCCCTGAGATCTTCCAGTGGCCAGCATTATTCAGGGTTCAATTACAGAGTCGTTGTAAATATTTCAATACGGGTCTGAGATAAGGATGCATCTGATGAGGACTCTTATTTGTTTAAAAAAAAATCTATAATGGAATTCTCACTCCTAAATATAATTAACAATGATTGATTCATCTTACTAATCTTCTGAGCCTCTCACCTTTCCTAGCTGTCTTCCTTCTGTCTCACTTTCTTCCTAAAAAGAGGCAGGACCATGCTACAGCCCCTGTTTGAAGTCCTCTTTGGTCTCCTTTTTGCCTCCAGAATAAAGTCTAAACCTCTTGGCCTGACACCAAAGATTCCCGCCACCTGACCCCAGCTCACCTCTTCAGCCTCCTCTCCCGGTCAGCTGTCCACACCTCCTGTGCTCCAGCCACAAGAACTTAAACACCCTTCTCTGCTCACACCCCACACCACCTACCCACGGCACTTTGCTACCGGCAGTCCCTCAGCCGGAAGCATCCTCCCCTTCCAAGGCCCCATCACCCTTTACCACATTTTCCCTCGTGCTCTAGTCACAGTGAAGTGCTCTCTCCACCCACAGCAGGTTACTTTGAACTGTACAATGACGTTTATTTCATCCTATCATGAACTCTGCATGTTGTTTCCCTCTTGGTCTAACTCTATCCCTCCCACTAGATGGAATGGCAGATCTCATTCATTCACCTCTGTCTTTTCCACAATGCCTGCTTCAGTGCACGTTACACAGCAGGTGCTATTTAATCCGTGTTTGTTGACTGACAAATAAATTGTCCTCTTGGGTGTTTTTATAAGAGAGCTTGTTCTCTAATAGTTCTTCAGGTGGCACTTGCACACATGCCAGCCATCACGCATGCCAGGAGGGATGATCCTAGCGTTGACATGGAATCCCATGTTGAGGGCATGAAATGCCCATGCCCCAGCAAGGCAGTACTTTCTTGATATGGGGATAGTTTTAACTTCAGCATCCGTTGATGGGAGACAATTGTTGTAGCCCACAGGAATCTTGCAGGCAGTGCCCAGCCAAAACAAGTTCTCCCTACTGAAATCGGAAAGGCTGAGAATCCCCTTCTGTGGCCCCGGGGGATGGCCACTGTCAAAGGAACTGCACCAGCTGCAGACCCAGCCTGGAGTGGGTTTATGCACCAGCCAAGAGGAAGTGACACCAGCACAGCAGAAGTAAAACCCCCATGCTCATTCAGTCGGTTGGGGGCCAGACTCCGAAGCAACACACCCAATAGGGCTAGGAGATATCTGCCCTGAATATACCCACCCTGAACCATGGAGGCTGACGGGGCCAGCCTGCCCCACGTCACACAGCTGCAGCGCGCAGCTAGGAAAGCGACCTGACCCCCTGCACTTCCTGGATTCACATCTTCCATTAATCACGGTGCAACTCCAGGTGTGGCTGACCCCATTCATTCCCCACCCCCTCCAACCAGAAGCATTTCACAGCATTCTCTCAAAAAAATCCAACTCTACAATTCTTAGTGAGATGTAGATTTTACTAACACTTTGGTGGGAAGACAAGGAAGACATTTTATACATCACAAGGTGAAGCTCCATAAGAACCACCTTTAAAGATTCTCTCTTCTCTGCATATGTCCCCCCCAAGCTTATCTCCTTTTGTCACTTCCCAAATTCTTCTATTGTCCTCAGCCCTGGCCTGAAACCCTACTGAGCAAAAAAGGCATTAAGCATCTATTGTAACTGACGCTTGTCCCTTGTTGGAGATGAGAATCCTCGCCCTCCATCCAGACACAGCTTCTCTGCTGCTGATCAGATTGTTCTTCATAAGTCCCTTCTCCCTCCCCGCAAAACAGTTTCCTTTGTGGAGGAGAGATTATGCTATTGAGAAATTAAGTTAGTCTTCACAGTGGCGCAACAATAGTAAGTTGAGTTTTTTCCATCGATCAGGCACTGTGTAAGGAAGACACTGACATGCGTGACTTCATGTAATGCCCCCAACAACCCTGAGAGGTAGGTACCCCCACTGTTAAGGTGAGAAAATTTAGTCCCAGAGAGATTGAGCAATGAGCCCAAGGTCAAACAGCTAGTAAATTAATGAAAGACAAGTCAAATTTTTTTAATGAGCAAAGATTCGAATAGACATTTCTCCGAAGAAGGTATCAAGTGGCCAATAAGTACATGAAAAGATACTCAAATCATTAGCCACTGGGGAAATGCAAATCAAAACCACAGTGAAATACCACTTCACACCCACAGGACGGCTATACTCAGAAAGACAGATAATAAGTGTTGGCGAGGATATGGAAAAGTTGGAGCTCTCGTACGCTGTTGGTGGGAATGTAAAATGGTGCAGACACTTTGGCAAACAGTCTGGCAGTTCCTCAGAAAGATAAATATAGGGAATTCCCTGGTGGTCCAGTGGTTAGGAAGTGGTGTGGCAAAAAAAAAAAAAAAGATAAATATAGAAGTGTCAGGGCTTCCCTGGTGGTGCAGTGGTTGAGAACCTGCCTGCCAATGCAGGGTACATGGGTTCGAGCCCTGGTCTGGGAAGATCCCACATGCTGCGGAGCAACTGGGCCCGTGAGCCACAACTACTGAGCCTGCGCATCTGGAGCCTGTGCTCCGCAACGAGAGAGGCCACGACAGTGAGAGGCCCGTGCACCGCGATGAAGAGTGGCCCCCACTTGCCGCAACTAGAGAAAGCCCTCACACAGAAACGAAGACCCAACACAGCCAAAAAATAATAAATAAAATAAATAAAAATATTTTTAAAAAAATGCTAATTATATTTATTAAAAAAAAAGGGAAAAGAAGTGTCATATAACTCAGCAATTCCACTCCTAGATATCTACACAAGAGAAATGAAAATATGTGTTCACCTAAAAACTGTACACAAATATTCATAGCAGCATTATTCATAATAGCCAAAAAGTAGAAACAACACAAATGTCCATCAACTGATGAATGGAAAAATAAAATATGGTATATTCGTAAATTAAATATTATTCAGGCATAGTACTGATTCGTGCTACGCAATATACATGAACCTTGAAATTATTATGCTAAGTAAAAGAAGAGAAACACAAAAAGCTACATATTGTATGACTCCATTTATATGAAATGTCCAGAAAAGGCAAATCCATAGGGATAGAAAGTAGATCAGTGGCTGCCTGGGGCTGGGGGGAGGGGAAATGGGAAGGGACTGCTTTGAGTACAGAATTTTTTTTTTTTTAATTTTTTGTCAGCACTGCACGGCATGTGGGATCTTAGTTCCTCGAACCCGCGCCCCCTGCAGTGGAAGCACAGAATCCTTTTTTTTTTTTTTTTGATATTTATTATGTTTATTCATAATTTGATTATGGTCAGTGGGCAGCACATCTCCAGGAACCTCCCGGAGCCGGGGGATCTGAGCTACGGTCACAGACCACGCAGGAGGCTTCACTAGGGTTGGGAGGCTGAGGGCTTTCCCGGGGCCCATGTGCTGATAGGGAAGGAGGAGAGGGTGCGAGCATCTCCATTTCTTAAGTCAGGACTCTCTCCTTTCTACACTTCCTCCCTGCCCTGTTAGTCACCATCATCATCATCCTCTGGAACAGAAATATCATGCTCCTCAAGTAGAGCGGCAAAGTTCTTGCTAATGAGCGTCCCGACAGAGAGAAAGGGGATCACGATGGAGAACACACGGAGAAGGGAGAAGGACATTTCACCGGTTTGGGCAAAATGGTGCCGCTGAGAGTAGCGATGACTGACCTCATGGTACCAGACTCCGAAATGAGCCGCCCCGCCCGTTTCCTCAGGCTCAGCCGGCCCCAGAAAGCCCCAGATCCGACGGGTGCCAACGCGAGTCAGCGAGCCGCCCCGGACGCCATCTCCCAGCTCCGTCCCTCGTCCGGGCAGCTGGAAGCCCGGAACCTTAACCACTGGACCGCCGGGAAAATCCCTGAGTGCAGAGAGCGATGAAAATGTTCTGGAATTAGACAGTGGTGATGGTCGCCAAACCTTGTTAATAGAATGAAAACCACTGAATTGTGCACTTTAAAACGGTGAATACTATGGTATGTGAATTACATCTCAAAAACAGACCAACCAACAAAACAGCTGATAAAAAGCCAGCCAAGAGTCCAACCCAAGCCATCAGCCTCTTGGTCCCGCGCTGACACCCCTTAAAACGCCCATCGCAGCCTCACATCACCAGGGTCCCTCATGAGGAGAATCTCACACCCACATCTGCCACTGAGGGGCTGCTGGCATTTTTTTACCGTGTGACTCTGGGGACAAGGCCTTACAGCTAGCTGGATGGGGGCGTGGCCTGGAACACCCCCAGCCTGGCCAGAAACCTGTGACTTCACTCCACACGACAGCCCAGGTCAGTCAGATCTCCCTCTCCCTCTCTCTCTGGAGTCTGGAACCGGAGAACGAGGGACTGAAGAGGTAAGCTGTGAGGGACGGACAGAGGGGACGTGGGGGAGACCTGCACTCAGAGCAGCCCTGGGAGACGGTGAGCAGGTGGAAGGCGGAGGAAGCAGCAAGGATGGAAAAGCCAGGGAGGGCAGTCAGTCAGCGGAGAGCAGAAAGAGGCTGTCTTCTTCCTTCCCAAGGCTCTGTGGGCTCCTTGAGCCATACTCGAATTCCTGATCTGATTCCGAGTCCCTGGGGCGTCTTTACAGTAGCCACCTGTTCAAGGGAGCTCTGTTCTCTGCACTGAAAAGAGCCTGATGGTACCCAGCAGGCATTTGTTGACCCAGGTTGGATAGACCAGCTCCCCCAGATTCATGGCCTTAGGGACGGGTTCTTTCGTTTACAAAGAAAACAGCAGATCTCAATGGTCCCTTCTGGAGCCCAGCCGAGAGAGCATCGGGCCATCTGCCTGAGATTCCGTATGTAGGACTCCAGGACCCATCTTAGATACTGGCCTCAGAAGCCCTTGCACCTGCCCGGCGACGAGAAGATAATACACAAGGCGCAGGTTTCCACAGTGCGGACCAGTTACCATCTTGGTATCATTCTTTACTTTCCTTTGTCTTCTGACTTATTTGCTATGATTTAGCCTCTGCAATCCCCTCAAGTTAACCCAGTTTTTTACAGACCAACAATTGGTGTGGAATAATAAAGATAGTCAAACTAAATATCTTATCTGGAGTGACCTTGAACTTATCAGTATTCTTCAAAGTAAGGAGAAGACATTTCACATCTCACTTTTAATGAGGAAAAAAAAAACTGTTGCTGGAAATATTTACCTTTCATCTACTGCGCTGAGAGATGGGGGAGATTTGTCGGCTTTGATCTCCACTTGTTTAATTACCAGGAAACGAAGTGCGCGTGAGCCAGCAGGATCACGAAGTCTCACTCTTGCTGCAGAAGGTGGCAGCTGGGGACCCAGCAGCCTGGCATTTTATTTTCCCAGATCAAAGCTGAACCAGCACCAGGATGGAAGAAGTATCCCGATGAGATGCGCCTGAAGAAGAACCAGGTGGCAGAGACTTGACCAAAGGGGTCACTGGACCAGCATCTCCCATGGGGTCTCCCCTTCTCGCCTCCCACCCTAAGAGAAGGGCACGGTGTAGTCCAGGGCCCTGTCTGGCCTGCCTGAGCCAAGTGTCTGCCCGCACACCACATGCCAGGCCCCAACTTGAGGCAAGCCCAGCACACCTGTGCACCCACGGCCTTAGTTCTGACCACTTTCAACACACTACCAGCACCTGACTCCACCTGTGCTGGACCTCTCAGCTACAGCCTCAGGTTGGTCCTCTTCTGAGCCTCACCTGCACAGTTCAGGTGAGTGAACACCATCCCAAGGAAAAGACCAGGGGACCGAAAACAAGACAAAAGCTGGCCTTCTCCGTGGACTGCCCGTGACATGCAAGCTGGAATTTGGCCTCTGGGCATGCAGGGGCTGATAGGTAACCACGGGATGAAGGTGGGTAACATCTGGGTGGGGGGTCACTGTCTGTTGTGATGGATAGCATCCCACCGTCCTTAGCACAGAAGTAACTCCACGATGCTCATCTCTGAAATGAGGGTGTTAAATTAGACATTCTTGAAGAGCCTTCCCTCTTTAACATCATCTATCTTTATGATTCTATTTATTGAGCCTCTTCTGTAACCAGAACTGTGCTAGCTCCTCCAGAAGTCACATGGGTTGATCATGGTAGTGGTGGTGGTGATGGTAGCTGCTCACATTTACTGAGTCCTCACGATGTGCCAGGTACACCAGGGGCTGTACAAAGATTAACTCATTTAATCTTCAGAAATCCCTATGAGGTCAATACCATTATGTATTATCCCATTTGACAGATGAGGAAACTGAGGCCAGAAAGGTTCACACAGCTGTGAAGTGACAGAGCATGCTGTCAAGATATTATACTTCCCTTACATTCCAAACAAGGAGACAAGACAAATCCACATGAAACAACATAAGAGAAAATATGATGTAGGATTAAATTGTGCAGAACAAATGTTAAGCCCCAAAGCAGGAATCAGAAGACTATGGCACATGGAGCAAATGGTCCACTGCCTGATTTTGTAAATAAAGTTTTATTGAAACACAGACACACCCATTTGGTGCATACTGTCTATGGTGGCTTTCATGCTGCATTGGCAGAGCCAAGTAGTTGAAACAGAGATCATGTGGCCTAAAATAGTCACTGTCTGACCCTTGAAAGTTTGCCAACCCCCTCTCTTACGGTGACCAACTGACTGGGTTTGCCCAGCACTGAGGGAGTTCCTGAGATGCAGGACTTTACGTTTCTAAAACCAGTAAAATCTTGGGCAGACTGGAACAAGTTGGTCACCCTACCTGCTCTACAACAGCTCAGAGGAAGGCAACATCCCTGGGAGCTGCAGAGTTGAGAGGGGTGAGCCTTGAAAAATGTGCAGGATTTGGATATGTGGTGGGTGGGACATGGGTAGGATAGAGGGAGGAAGAACATAGGAGAGGGCAGCAGGAGCCTAGAAAAAAGTCATCATGAGATGCTCATGAGACAGTGAGGAGAGAGACGGGTCTCCCTGAGCAGAGAATGCCCATCAGGAAGCAGAAGTTGGGCCCATTAACTGAAGACTCCACAAAGGGTAGCTCATCATCATTGATGGCAGTGTAAACAGGTCCCATCAGCTGGACAGTGCGTAAGTATGCATCAAAATGTTAAATGTGCATGTGCTTTGACTGCCAATGGGGGAGACCCCAAATCAACACCCCACCCTCTGTCCAAGCCTTTTGAAACGTGACTTTGTGGTTCTTCCCATCTTTACCTCTTAAGGCTGCATTCAGCCACGTGACTTGCTTTGGCCAATGTGATGTTAGTGGACTGGTCTTAAGCGGACACTTAAAAAAGCCCTGACTTGTTTCTGCTTTCCCTCTTCTTCTGCCTTTGCCCTGAGAACATATCTGGGCCACAGAGCAAAGCTGAGCCACCAGAACTGTCCCAGCCAAGACCAGCTGAGGCCACCCAACCTGCAGCTGACCACAGACATACGAGTGAGCCCAGCCAAGCCCAGAACAGCCCTGTCAAGCGCCACCTAAATTGCCAACCCCCAGACTCAAGAGCAAAATAAATGCTTATTGTCTTAAGCTACTAAGTTTGAGGTTGTTCATTGCACAGCATTATTATGCAACTAGATAACTGACCCTGCCTAATCCTTTTTTAGGAACTTATCCTAAGGAGGTAATCCAATAAAGATGCAAAGATGCGTGAATAAGGATGTCCCTTACAGTGTTATTTACAATAGTTAAAAAACAGAAAACTTCTTTGGGAAAGATCTAAGTGCTCAGTAATGGTGGATTGGTTTTCAAAAATTAAATCCATACAATGGAATATCATTAGCCATTAGAAAAGGTAATATATATCAATATTTATTGACATGGAAAGATGT
This sequence comes from Balaenoptera acutorostrata, assembly GCF_949987535.1. Classification (NCBI taxonomy): domain Eukaryota; kingdom Metazoa; phylum Chordata; class Mammalia; order Artiodactyla; family Balaenopteridae; genus Balaenoptera; species Balaenoptera acutorostrata. The sequence continues at coordinate 12,490,893 of NC_080079.1, read as the reverse complement.
CTACTTCATGTTAAATGAAAAAGTAGATGGAAAAACAGATTTTAAGGTAGGACCTATTGTTTTTGTTGAATATGAGAGAGAGGGAGGGAGGGATGGAGGGAGAGATACATGCATCAAAATATTAACAGTGATTATCTTGAAGTAGTTGGATTTTTTTACTTCTTTATCCTATTCTGTATTGTATGAATTTGTAAAATGATAATGTATTATCCTTACAGACAGAAAAGAAAATGTCACCAAGAGAACCTTTCTCTCTCTATATATAAAAACATGGCTTTCAAGTCCGTAGTAAACCTCTGCCCCCTCCACCAACTCCACTTACTACTGACTCTGGAATGAAATCTGACTGACCTTGAAGTTGCCCTTCTTGCTGACCCAGGAGACTAGAACCCACATTGGGAGATTGAGGGGGGAGCACAAAGCCCCAGTGAGGCCTTCTGTGGAGATGCCAAGGAAAAGTTTTCCCTTCCCAACCATCTGCAAAGAAATTACCCATGAAACCAACTCCAACCATGCTTTTAAAAACTCCTTGCATCCAAGTCATAATATTTTTGGAGTGAGATCTACTTTACAGTATTTTATTAACTGCAGTGTTGCTACTAGAAGTCCTTTGTAGCTGGTCTCAGGGGCCTTCCTGGGACGTTGCACTTAATGAGGTTTATAATTCAATATAACTACATCTGCATCTTTAATTATGCCTAACATTTAATCTTCATTGCTCCACTTGAATTGGAAGAGCTAAAATTAGGTCTGCTGTAGTTTAATCTGATAATAAACATCCATGACATTTAGAGCAAAAATGTACTCATTTCATTAGAGTGGCCGACACATTTACCATTTGCCTGAACTGAACAAATACTCTCAACAGTCCTTCCAACTGTAACAGAGAGCATTGTTTTAAACTATCCCCTGTAGACTCCTGGAACTCTAGAGCTGACAAGGACCTTGGAGGTTAAGTAGTCTAACAGCACTATTTTTCAGTGGAGGGCACTGAGGCCCAGAGAGCCTAAGTCATTTGTCCAGTGTCACACAGCAAGTTAGCAGATAGGGGATATTGCAGGAAATAAGACCAAGGATTCTTGAATCACTGCCCAGTGGTCTGTTTGTCATTCCTCTATTGCCCCCCTGGCATATTTGGCTAAAGTAGGACATAATTTTTTGTTGACATCCCTCTGAGCAACCACCACCTCCCTTTTTTTATGGAATCCAGACAAAATGTCATTCAAGTACCTATACTGAGCATCATGCCCCAATCCCAAATTCAAAGCAATAACAAATGAAATATAAAACGAGAAAATTAAAAAGACACACCCTCATTAAAAACAAAATAAATATCTCCAAGGACCAAAACTCAAGAAAATAAAACATTAAATGAACTGAAGGTTGGAGCTATTTGGCTGCAGGTCTAGAAGGAGGCAGAGGTGGTTAGGAGTTTAGTTCCACTGAAAACCAAAAATGCCCCATTTAAGACCAAGGATGAGACTCAGGCTCTTAGATTTAAGCTGGGACAGAGGCTAATAAAATAGGGAATGATACAGTTAGACAATCTCAATTTGGCAAGCATCACAGTAATAATTAATAATAATAATTCAGGCAAGAGTCATTAGCGGATGCTAAAACTCGTGGATAAAAATTTGAGGATAAACAAAATATTTACATAGTCTCAAAGACTTCCCCACAAAATGCTAATTGCTTACAAAGGGGAAAATATTAACTATGAAAGTGGAGAAGTCTCGCGGACACCACCCGGACCAAGTGATCAAAGTTCACATCAGCAGCAGTGGCACAAAGAAGGACACGGCGTCACTTTTTTGGACTCTTTTCACTTCTCCAGTCTTCGTATTTTGCCCTTAACTCATTCTCATCTGTAAACCCCTCTGCTCTCTGCTTCTGTACTATCTTGAACCATCATCTCTTAGTAGGCAGGGATTGGTCTGCTTACTTTATCTGGAAGGAGCTGGTCAAGAGACAGATGTTCCTGATTCCCCACATGTGCACCTTAAAAGGGCTTTTACACCCAATACCTCATTGACCCTCATGGTCTGAAAATTAAGTAAAACATATATTTCTCCCATTAAAAAAAAATGTGAAAAACAGGCTCAGAGAGGTTAAGCCACTTGCCCAAAGTCACACAGCTAGCAGGTGGTTGAGCCCACGTCTCCTGGCTCCAGTGATAAGATGCTACAGTCGACGTGGTGGTTGACTCCCAGATATCCATCCCCCTCCCCCACTGTGTGGCCACAGTTCAGTTTCAGGGACTGACCCTGCCTCCAGGTGGGCCCCATTTAGTTAATGCAAACCCAACGAAAATGAAATCCCATCTCCCTTCTTCAGCAGCTGGAGCAAGAGCTCAGGCCTAAGCTGATCAGCATATGCCATTCCCCTGGGCCTGGGGAACAGTTCTAGCCAATGAGACACGATAAGAAGTCTGCTAGGGCTTAATGTCTTATGCTTCCTTACTTTTAAGAACAAGACTAGGAAGCTTCTCTCTCTTCATAAAATAAATGGGGAAGAAGATAGCCCAGCTTGCTGCTGGCAGCAATCCTACAAAGAAAGGAACCAGCCCTAGAACAAAACTGACACTGTGGATGGCGGAAGAGAGAGGTAGAAAGGACCAAGCATCCATGATGACCTTCTGAAGTGCAATGTCAGACAACCCTGGAAGCTACGTTAAGTTGGTTCATCTGTTCATTGCAATCAAAAGCACCCTACTGGGTGCAGGCCCCCTCTCCCCTGAGGCAGCCCAGCAACGGGGAGCCCAGCAGCCCAAGTGTCCCATTGAGCTCCAAGGTAATAATGACACCTGCCTCACCAGCCCCCATACACCCCCGCTGTCCTCAAATGGCTGTTTGTTGATATCGCTTCTCTTGAGCTTTTTAAACTTCACAAGGAAGGCAGTTCTATAGTGCTGTGAGCTATCTTTCTGAGACGCAGCCCTAGTGCTAAGGCAGGATGAAGATTCGTCTGTTCCCAGTACCCACCACCCCTCTCTCCTCCCCCACAAAGAGCAGCTTTCCTCTGGAATCCATGCACATGCTGTTTATTTCTAACTGCACCAGCAGGTCCCAATCCCGTTGCTTGCTGCTTCTAGTTATTCACTTGGAGTCAGAGCTGCTGGGAAGTCAAAATTAGCCTTATTCTACCAGCATGAAAAGGAAATGCAGAAGCAGTCTTTTGGCTTCACAGGGGCAAGGAGCTGGGATTTTTCTCCTCTTCCTGTGAACACCAGGGCTCATGCTTACGTGGGTCTATGATTACACAGCCATTTGGAAATTCTGTGACTTGGAAGCTGCACTGTCACTAACTTCCTACAAAGAAGAGGCAGCAGGAGAAGTCTTCCAGAGGAGGGACACAGGGGCGGCCATCTGGCTGGAAGCCACCGCATTTACCTAAGTTGTCTCTTCACTTGAGGTGGTGAGGAGCAGTCTGTAAGGGAGGGGGTGTTAATGACCAAAGCCATGCTTGACACCATGTATTAATCAAGTTTTTTATTTAATTTTTTATTTTCTGTATTTTATAATGCTTTGACATCTTGGGGCCTTGCTGATCTTGGAGAGACTGACCCTCCCAGGGCTGACTAATTCCTAAAGACAGCAAACAACTTGCCTTCCGTATGCTATTCCTATGCAAACCAACCAATCCAAAGCCCATAAATCCACCTCCTCCTTTATCTAGCTTTCTAATACCATGTTAATGTTTCCCCTGCCCTAAATCACCACCAGGCCAGGTGCCAGACATATAGAGACCACCCTTATAGCCCAGAGCCCACTGACGTTATTCAAACTATACAATCCTAAACTTGCTCAAACTTGCCTACCCTGCCCACCCATTCCTTCCCATGGAAACCTCAGTAAAGGCTCTGACCATGCTCTCCCTTCACTCCTTCACTCCTGGCCCACCCAGGTGCTTCCCCATGTGGCCCTCCAGGGCACTGTGTGCCCCCTTCTTTGGGGAACTGTGAGTAATAAACTCTTCTTTCAAGGCAATTGTTTCCATGTCTGTCATCTTACCACATCTGATTAAGCCAGATCAGCTAGCAAGAGAAAGATAGCATGATTGTAGGTAATGCCTATCACACTGAGAAGTAGGAATTATTAGCTCCATTTTCCATGTGAGAAAAGTAAAGCTCAGATGGTTGAGTAACTTGCTGATGTTGGTTAACAGAGAATATTGATCATGAGCTAAGGGTGCAGCAGTCGACTTCTCTTTATAGAGGTATATGAAATTTTAAAGATATTGATATTTGGTGGGAGAATTGAGTACTGTTCATCAAAATTAAAATGTTTCATTTTAGGACTTCCTTGGTGGTCCAGTGGGCGGTACACCACGCTCCCAATGCAGGGGGCCTGGGTTTGATCCCTGGTCAGGGAACTAAATCCCACATGCATGCCACAACTAAGAGGTCCACATGCTGCAACTGAGAGGTCCGCATGCCGCAACGAAGATCCCACGTGCTACAACTGAGACCCGGCGCAGCCAAATTAAATAAATATTTTTTTTAAAAAATGTTTTATTTTAGGAGGGAAATTTATTAGACTTAGTTAGTGGAAATGAAATATGTTACGTGAGTCCATTCAGAGGGGCTACTGGGGAAAGCTGACAGAATAACTCGGAGGAACTGGCCGGCATTACTCCATCAAATCTCCTGGGCTTTTTGTTTACATTCTTACAACCTTGAGAGGAGGTGAGCCGAGTTGGAATACAGCCAGCGGAGCAGAGGGTCCAGCTGAGACTGAACTTGGCAGCCCCTCTCCAGGGTATCCCAGTGACAAAACATGCCGCCCCCAGCATGTTAGCGATACAATAAGGAAAGCCACATGCAAGAAGTAAACAGTCACTAGGGGAAGAGCAACACGTGGTCTTACTCACTGCTACTCAAATCTGGTCTGGGGACCAGCAGCCTTGGCATCACCCAAGACGTTAGAAATGCGGAATCTTGGACCCCATCCCAGACTCGCCAAACCAGAATCTGCAAGTTAACAAGATCGCCAGATGATTCACATGCACATGACAGTTCGGGAAGTTCTAGTCTTTATAGTTCCACACTTGCGAACGGGGGACACTGGGGAAATGATTAGGATGTGGATGAAGGATGAGATCAGAGATGGACTTAAGCTGTAACTGAAAGGGCTTGTACTGAGCCTGTGTGCTTGGTACCTCTTTGGTGCCACAGACCTGATACAGCTCCTACTGCTTTCATGTTAGGTTATCAGGGTATTACCAACTCAGCCTGGATAATCCTTCGTCATGGGGGTGGGGGGGGCTGTCTTGTACATTGTAGGACGTTTAGCAGCGTCCTTGGCCTCTATCCACTAGATGCCAGTAGCATTCTCCAATCCCATCCCAAACCCCCTTGTGACAACCAAAATTGCCTCCAGGCATTGCCAAATATTCCAGGGCAAGTGGAGGGGAATGGGTGTGTATGTAAAATCTCCCCCTTCCATTGAGAACCACTGAGTTAAATAAAGCATTCTTAGGAATTCATGTTGCCTAACCCGTTCTACCTGGAACCATCAGTACAGGAAAGGGCGGGGAGACGGTGGAATTTGTGTTTGTGGTCAGGGTGAATCCGCCGCTGCGACTGCCTTCCATCTCTCTGCTGCCACGAAGGAGAGGAAAGCCTCCAAAGGGATGGAAAGAAGGTCAACAATAATTCAGAGGGAAGCCAGGATAAAAAGTCAGTCTAACTGGCTTCTAATGTTGTTTCCCTCGCTCCATACCACCTCGCGTTGAGGGTGTGGGAAGTGCTCTGGATCATGAGCTATGAGCTGTAAGTTCTAATGCCAGCCCAGGTCCCACTGGCTATATGCCCTTTGGATGAGTCACTTCCCCTCCATGGGCCACAGTTTCCTCCTCTGGGTTGGCCAAGGAAGTTCCCTTCCATTCCAGTCATTCAATGAAGATCCTGGAAATGATAAAAATCATGTGTGTCAAGTTCACAAGGCAGGATTCCCTTTTGGGAAATAGAGATACAGATAAAGTTGAGTTTGTTGATTGTTGACTCCTAGCTAGGCTGAGAGGGGATGAGTTCCTAGGAGAAGCTGAGATGGGAAGACCAGCCATTAAACAACCTGGTCCAAAGGAGAAAATGGGCAGTGAGAGCAAGTCTCAATCAAGGCAGATACTGCCTCCATCTGCAACAGGGGGGTGTAGGTGGATGGCTGCCCAAGACCCTTCCAGATTGGACATTCTGTGGCCCTGACGCTGTTGAACTATCCCTCCCCAGGGGACACTCAGTAACCAAATCATCTTCAGTCCTAGGGCTCCCTTCAAATTATTTTCTGGAACCTAAATAAAACTGGGCCCATCTCAGCACAGGGCTGCACCCAAAGAAACCCAGACCCAACTCCTTACAGCTTTGGAAAGAAATGTAGGTCCATTACAGAAGGCCTCTTTGGGAACTATCAAAAGGGAAGCTACATCACACAACACAAACCAAGGCTGCTTAAAAATAATATACATTTTCTCCCTGCAAACCTCCCAGCATACCTCGTAGCCCCCCTTCCACCTCAGCCACCCCGGCCTTAGACTAGTTATGTCCTGTCCCCTCCCCAACTACTCCGTCTTTGTAGAGTCTTCTGGCTTGCTTCCACCTTCTGTCATTCTCCCCTTCACTACCTACCCTGAGTAGCCCCACAAAATCTCAGAAGCTGGTTCTATGCTCTGGAAATAAGTTTGGTTGCATGAATCAGAAAATGAAAAGTATCCATGGCTTAAGCACTCAAGGTCTTAGTTTCCCATATCAAGATTCTGGAAGTCAGCAGTCCAGGGTTTGTATAGCAATTCCCTTATCCCTCCCATTCTGCCCTGTGCCAGAGCTAGGAGTGCTCTCTGTTGCCAGGGCTAAGACAGCTGACGTAGCACCAGTCATGTGTGTTCCCAGCCCAGAAAGGAGGAAAGAGGATGAGAAGGGCCCACCCCCACCCTTTACGGACATTTTCCAGAGTTTTGCTGATATTTAGGATGTAGAAGAATGTAAAAGACTTTTGATCCTGTGGTAACAACGAGAAAAATCTGGACAAAAATTAAAATCCTACTTCTCTATGGGTCTAGCAAAGAGCAAAGGGTAGCAGGAAGCCTCGATGAACTGAATTCTGAAAAGAAATGAGCATTTCATAGGTAAGTAGAGGGCCACAGTGGCTGCCCTACCTGAGAAGGGATGGGGAACCAGTCTGGAATGCATGTGGCATCCCTGAGGGGAGAGACTGTCCACGGATGAGGAGGAACCAACCTAGCCTTAGATGACTGTGTAGCAGTCAGTGTCGATCAGAGAAACAGAACTACTACTATCAGAGAAGCAGGGTACAGAATCAAGGATTAATTTCCTGAGTTTGACCTTATATAGTATGAGGCACTGGTGGGACAGTCCCCACAGGCTGTTGCCTCTGTAACTAGTATTAAGCTTGAAATCACTAGAGGTCAGCCAGACTGGCAGCCAGAAAGGAAAACTGAATGTGGACAAAGGAAAGCACAAATTGGAATCACAAGGATGAACTGGAAATTATGAGGACGAACTGGAATCCACAGCTGTCGCTCACACTTTCCAAACTGAATGTTCTGGACGATTTATGGGAAAAGCTAACAGCCTTCACCTCAGAGGTGCACGTGCAGCTGACCTACAACTCAGAGAAGAAGGGGTCTCATGGGAGCTAGAGAGCTGGCCATTGAGGCAAGCGTTACCAGTGCTCTTGCTAACCTTCAGAATGTCCAACAGTGTACCTGCAGCTTCACTTCTATCTGCCAAGCCTTGTGCAAAATGTCTTTTATGGCCTAAACTAACCTAGATGCACAAGGAAGGAAATTCTTGGAAACATAGTTCCATTTCAGCCAAACTTACAAAGTACAGAGTTGCCACAGACTGTGTGGGCTGGCAGGATGATGTGGAATCTGAAAGAACCCCAAATGCAAAAATAAATTACTCAACCCAACAATGCTGCGCTGTCAAAAATGTTGCCAAGGAAGGAAGGAGTCATGAAGACAGGGCAGGTAAGCAGAGACAAATCACTTAGTCCCACTCAGCTTCATGATGATCATGGTGATTGGATTTGGGAGCCCTGAGGAGTTGAATGCACAGTGAACCAAAAATATCTGAAACTCTAATCCAACCTCCTCCCAGTTCAAACACTGACCAGATTGAAAAGCTGGAAGACAAATGGACTTATAACAGGTAAACTCTCAATCTAATGAAGGCTGCGGCCCAACCAGACTCAAGGAGGAATCTGACTGATAGAACCTCTCACCCTATCTGCAAGACAGAGGAATGGGTTTGCATGTTCTGGAAAACAAACAAAACAAAATATTATACTTTATTTTAGTATACTTTAGTCTCCAAACAAAAAAAATTATGAAACATGCAAAGAAGCAGGAACATGTAACCAAAAGTCAGGAAAATCATAGTCAACAGAAACAGATCCACAGACAAACACTAGCTGTTGGATTAACAGACAAGAAATTTAAACCAACTGTTATAAATATGTTAAATAAGTTATAGGAAGAGATTAATATAATGGCTGAATATATGGGTTATTTCAAGATAAAAAGAAAAAAATTAGAATTGATAAAAGAACCAAATAGAAATTTGAGAGCTGAAAAATCATAACAGTACATTGTAAAAAAATTATAACAATACATTGTAGGATTTATAGTGTATGTAAAAGTAAAATATGACAACAATAGCACATAAGATGGGAGAGGAGTAAAGGTTCTTACATTATTCATGAATTCAAGGTAGGCTATGATAAATTAAGGATATATATTTAATCCCTAGAGAAACCATTGCAAAATTATAAAGAGTGACAGCTGAAAATCCAATAGGAGATATAAGATAAAATATGAAATAAGTACCTGCTTAATCCAAAAGAAAACAGGGAAAAAAGAAAAAAGAAAAAAATAACAGGAAGATAAAATACAACCATATCAATAATTACATCACTTGTAAATGGATTAAACACTCCTATTAAAAACTAGAGATTGTCAGAGTAGATATGAAAGCAAGACCAAAGTATCTGCTGCCTACAGGAGACCCACTTTAACTACAAAGATTAAATATAAAAGGATGGAGAAAATAGACCATGAAAGAACTAATCATAAGAAGCTGAGGTGGCTATACTGTTATTAGGCAAAGTAGACTTTATGATTAAAAGAAAATTACCAGAGAGATAAAGAGAGAATTCATAATGATAAAAGGGTCAGTTCATTAAAAACACAAAACAATCTTCAATGCGTATGTACCTAATAACATAATTTCAAAATGCATGTGGCAAAAAACAGAAAAGGGAGAAATAGACAAATCCATAACCATAAAAGTACATTTTAGCATTACCGTCTCAGGAATTCATAGAAGAAGTAGACAAAGTATTGATACAGGTAGGAATATAGAAGATCTGAATAACACTATCAACCAAATTGACCTAATTGACATTTACAAAATATACTAAACCATAATACAAGTCTCAAAAGATTTAAATGATTAAAATAATTCAGAGTATGATTCTCTACCAAAGGTAGTTAAATTAGAAGTCAATAATTTAAAGATCTAGAAAATCTCTAAATATTTGGAAATTAAGTAACACTCTTCTAAGCAATCCATGGATTATGAAGAATTCACAAGAGAAATTAGAAAATATTTCCAATTTAATGTAAATGACATGGATAATTCAGTGGCAGAATTCTCACCTGCCAATTGAATGATAATGAAAACACAATTTATCAAAATTTATGGATGTGGCTGAAGGAGTACTTACAGGGAAATTTATATCCTTCAGTGCTTATATTGGAGAAGAAAGATTTAATTCACTAATCTACACCTCCACCATAAGAAGCTATATATTAGAGTAAAAAATACAAAATTAGTAGAAGGAAGAAAATAATAAAGAGTAGAAATCAATGAAATAGAAAATATATGAACAACAGTAGATTTAGCAATATCATAGGATACAAGGACAATGTATGAAAATCAGTTGAATTTCTATATACTTGTAGCAAATAATTGTTAAATGAAAATTTTAAAAGAATAACACCTACAATAGCATTTTAAAATTACTTAGGGGCAAAGTTAACAAAAGACACGCAAAACTTCTACATTGAAAATTACAAACATTGCTGAGAAAAATTAAAGAAGACCTAAAAATTGGAATGACATACCATGTTCATGGATTATAAAGACTTGATATTGTTAGGATATAGATTCTTCCCAGATTCAAAACAATCCCATTTTTTTTTTTTTTAAGATTCTTTTTTTTTTTTTTTAAATTTATTTCTTTATTTATTTTTGGGTGTGTTGGGTCTTCGTTTCTGTGCGAGGGCTTTCTCCAGTTGCGGCAAGCGGGGGCCACTCTTCATCACGGTGCGCGGGCCTCTCACTATCGCAGCCTCTCTTGTTGCGGAGCACAGGCTCCAGACGCGCAGGCTCAGCAATTGTGGCTCACGGGCCCAGTTGCTCCGCGGCATGTGGGATCTTCCCAGACCAGGGCTCGAACCAGTGTCCCCTGCCTTGGCAGGCGGACTCTCAACCACTGCGCCACCAGGGAAGCCCAACAATCCCATTTTTGTAGAAATTGAAAAACTGCTCTAAAATTTATATAGAAGTAAGTGTGAAGGACCTAAACTAGCCGACACAATTTTGGGAAAAAAAAATTTGGAAAACTCATATTACTTGTTCCAGAACTTACTATAAAATCACAACAATCAAGTTAGTGTGGGATTTGCATAAAGGCAAAAATATGAATGGAACAGAAGTTCCAGAACTAGATCCAAATATATACTGCCAATTTATTTTTGACAAGACACTAAGGCAGTTCCGTGTGTGCATGCAGGGAGAGACCTTTTAACAAATTATGCTGGTACAACTAGACATCCACCTGGGGAAAAAAAAATGAACCTCAACCCCTACTTCATCCCATATGCAAAAATCAATTTGAGATGGGTCACAGACCCTAACATAAAAGCTAACATTATAAAACTTCTAGGAGAAATCATTTGAAAAGTTTCACAAATTTGAGGTAGAGAAAGTTATTAAAGAGCACACAAAAAGTGTAAACCATTAAAAGGGATATTCATCACTTCCATTTCATCAAAATTTAAAACTTCTGCTCTTTTGAAAAACACTGTTAAGCAAGCCACTGACTGAAGAAAATGCATGCAAAATATATATCTGATAAAGGACTTGTATCCAGAATACATAAATAAGCCTTACAACTCAATAATAGTAAGAAAACCCAATAAGGGGGGGCAAAGATTTGAACAAATATTTCACAAAATAAGATATATGGATGACAAACACATGGAAATGTGCTCAACATCATTAGTCACAGGAAAATATAAATTAAAGCTACAATTAGATGCCACTACACTCACACTGAAATGGCTAAAATTAAAATGATTGACAACACCAAGCATTGACAAGAATACGAAGCAACAGAACTCACATACCTGAGGGAATGTAAAATGATATAATCACTTTGGAAAAAAATATGGTAGGTTCTTATAAAGTTAAGCATACAACCTAGTAATTCAAGTTCTAGGTTTTTATGCAAGAGAAATGAAAACATATATCCACATGAAGTCTTATACACAAATGTTCATAGAACTTTTACCAAAATAGCCCCAAACTGGGAACCAACCCACTAGTTGATGTACTATTCATCAACTAGTAAATGTATAAACAAATGGTGGACTGTCCATACAACGGAATGTTGCCTAGCTATTAAAAGAAAAATACATTGATACGTGCAATTAAATGGATAAAACTCAAAAACAATATGCTGAGCAAAAATGTCAGACACTGGGCTTCCCTGGTGGTGCAGTGGTTGAGAATCTGCCTGCCAATGTAGGGGACACGGGTTCGAGCCCTGGTCTGGGAAGATCCCACATGCCACGGAGCAACTAGGCCCGTGAGCCACAATTACTGAGCCTGCACGTCTGGAGCCTGTGCTCCGCAACAAGAGAGGCCGCAATAGTGAGAGGCCCACGCACTGCGATGAAGAGTGGCCCCCGCTTGCCACAACTAGAGAAAGCCCTCGCACAGAAACGAAGACCCAACACAGCCATAAATAAATAAATAAATAATTTTTTTAAAAAAATGTCAGACACAAAAGAATACATACTGTATGATTCCATTCATCTGAAATTTTACAAAGGGCAAAACTAATCTATAATGGCAAAAGCACATCAGTGGCTGCCCAAGGCTAGCAGTGGGAAGGGAGAAGGAAGATTGGCTGCAAAGAGGCATTTAGAGAACTTGGTGATATGATGAAATATTCTACATCATGCTTGTCATGGTGGTTATACAAGTACAAACATTTGTGAAAACTTTTGATTTCTACACAGAAGTGGATGCATCTTAGTGCATGTAAATTATATACCTCAATAAATTAAGGGTATTTTTTTTTTTAAAAAGCAGCTCAATTTAAAAATGGGCAAACACTTGGACATCTCACAAAAGAAAACATCTGAATAGACAGTAAGCATGTAAAAATGTGCTCAACGTCATCAGTCAACAGGGAAATGCAAATGAAGACTACAATAAGATACCAAATTCCACCCGTCAGAATGGCTAAAATGAAAAAGACTGATAATACCAAATGTTGGTGAGAATATGAAGGAACTGGAACTCTCATACATTGCTGGCAGAAGTGTAAAGTAGAACAGATACTTTGGAAAACTCTTTGCCAATTTTTTATGAAGTTAAACATACCCCTCCCCACTGATCCAGCAATCCTATTCCTAAAACAAATGAAAACATGTCCACAAAACGATTTATACAAGAATGTTCACAGCAGCCTTAATCTTATGGTCCAAAACCAGAAACCTCCCAAATGTCCATCAGCGAATGAATGGATAAGTAAAATGTGACACATTTGTACAAGAGAACACTGCTCAGCAGTAAAAAAGGCATGAACAATTGATAGAAGAACAACATGGATGAATCTCACAGACATTGTACTGAGTGAAAGTAGCCAGATACAAAGGGTACATACTGTACAGTTGAAGTCCAAGCACAGATAAAACTAACCTACGTGTTAGAAAGCAGAACAATGGTTAGCCCAGGGTGGGGGCTGTCCAGACTGAAGCAGGCAGAGAGGATTAATTGATTGGATGTAGGGAACTTTCACGGGTATTAGAAATGTTTTTTATCTTGATTGAAGTGTATGTATACATTTGTCAAATTTCATTGAACAGTATAGCTAAGATCCGTATGTGAATTATACTTGCTTTTTTTAATAATGAAAGAAAAGGAAAAAAAGGAAATCAAACACATCACTTCTGCTTGGATCTAAATGACTAGAATTTAGTCACATGGCCACACCTAGCTATAAGGAAGACCAGGAAAGGCAGTCTTTATTCCAAGCAGCTTTGTGCTCAATGAAAATTGCTTTTCTTCTTACTGTAGAAGAAAGCAGAGACTTGATTCAGCAGGACAGATAATGGCCTCTGCCATTGGCCAATAAAGCAAATAAATGATTCTTTTTTTGAAGGAGGGGGGCTCAAGGAAGATTTCAAATGCTTATAATAATTTAATAATTCTTCTAATTTTTGCTGTCATGCTACTTTCTGTAGTTTTTCAGTGTTCTCTTTTCCCTACTGTAATCAGGCAAGGCCACTCTTCCCACAGTGGCCATAACCTTGAGAACCTGCCAAGGGCACACTGGTGACAAATGAAAGGGGGACAAAGGAAGGAGGGTAGCAGGGCTGGGAAGGAAAATGAAACAGCCTTGAAAGTGTGAATGAAAACCTGCCCGGCAGACATGGCATGTGTGACACCTGCCGCCTTCCAGTGAGAGGAAACACCCCCTTTGTGTTTAAAGCTTGGTTTGGCTTCCTTTGGGGACCACACAGGATTTCACCGGTTTTAGCCTATTATGAGAGATGCAGCAACAGTAGCATGCCCCGTCCTCGGAAGTCTTCTGTCCTTGGGCACTGCTTGCTGGGGATGTCTGCCACAAACACAGGAAATCTTCTTCTCCATACATAGTCCAACACTCGGGCTAGGATTTGCCTACCAAGAATCTCATTCCATAGGCAGGTACTGGAGAAGAACGCGACTTTATTTCCCATGGGAACCATGCTTGGCTGATTTCCTTGCTGCATGTTATCGTATACCAGTGCTTTCTCAGTGAAACAACAAATGTTTATTGAGCTCCTGCTTTGCCTGGCTCTGGGCTCAAAGCTGGGGATACAGAGAAAGCACAGAACTGTTGCCTAGGCTGGGAGTCAATCTCCTGTTCCCAGCCCACCATCTGGAGTGAGCCCCTTTGACACTGATGTCAGCCAGAACCACACCTAAGATCCCTAGAACCAAGCACTCTGGGTATGAGCCCCGCTTTATTTCTCTATCCCATTCCCCCCACAAACTGGCCCATCCTACCAGGGTTTCAGCCTGCTCCTACTTGAGCCAGACACAACCTCTTTCCCAGAGAGATGAGAGATCAGCAGGGTCTGCTTGATGAAACTCGTCCATGGGCTGCCTCCAAGATCTGGCTGCAAGGAGAATGGACTGGAAATTGCACAGTCATTATCTTTGCAGACAACTCTCTCCTCCCCATCTTTCCAACATAATGAATTGCGTGGAGAGCTCAGTTGTCATGAAAGCTTTTGAATTTCAGCCCCACCGTCTTCCAGGACATCCTTAGAGGTTATCTCGGCAAGGTAGGTAGAAGAGAAAAGAGAAAAGCTTAACCCTATAAGGATAATTATGATGTATTATTAGCAACTGATGGCAATCTAATGCAGGATTTTCAATATAGACACTGCTGCCTGTAATTTTTCTCTGTCATATGCACACACACAAAAAGGCTACATTTAATGACTTCAAAATTGAGAGCAGTTTCTCAAACTAAATTTAGTTCCTTAGAAGCAGTGTCTTAATACAGGGCATTTTAATAAAATAGAGACACAGTTTGAATGTTGGAGACACTTTTCAGGATAGATGGAAATGTTATGAATAGTATGTTTATATGATAAGACCACTAGTTGGCATTAGTGTTGAGTTTATACGGCCATGCTAAATGCATTATGTGCAGAAATCCGAGTGGCACTCAAGATGGCAGAACCATATTTGCTGTAGGATCATCACAGTGAGTAACTGACAGGCAGGAAGCCTAATTAGTTTCTGTATTCTCAGCCTCTAGCACCACACTGGGCCCAAGCAGAGGTCTGATAAATGATTGCTGGCTGGATAGATGAAAGGGTGGGTGGATGGATGGATGGACGGACTGACAAAGATACAACTTCAGCAATTTATTTTAATGTGTTGGGAAACCAATCTTGTAACTAAAAGGCTAAAAGCCTGGGGATATAAATTCAAAGCACAGTGATGTGATTGCTTGGAGTATGTTTGACTTAGTTAAAAAGTATCCATTCCTGTGTCTGTAAATCAGTCTTTTGTGTCTCTCTGTCCTAAAAAGTATCCATTCCTGTGTCTGTAAATCAGTCTTTTGTGCCTCCTCTGTCCTAGCCAGATTTGGAACACACACAAAAATAGAAACTTCTAGAGGCATTTAGTTGTCTTTCCTTGAGCTCCCCCCCAAAGCAGACCCTGAGGCAAGGGTTGAGGTGCAGGTGGTTCATTCGAGAGGTGATCCCAGGAAATGCAAGTAAGGAAGTGGGGAAAGTGTAACAGGATAGCGGAAGAAAATCAGTCATGAGTGGGTTCCTGCTGTGGGTAACTGGGGCTCAGTCTCACTGAAGACCCTCTGAGAAATCATGTGGACCATGTCCTAGAATTTTCCCACAGGGGCAGAAAGTGGGACACTTACCAAATCCCATGCTCCAGTGGCTGAAAGTAGCCCCAGGACATTCACACCTTCACCCCCTGGATTGCCCCTGTATTTAGCAGAGTGAATTCCAGGTGCTGGAAAAAGCCCTCAATCAGAGAACAAGTTTGATGCAGGCACTCAGGAGGGAAGCTGGGAACTGTCACAGCTCAGGGGAACCCAGGTGGTCGGGGGGGCGGGGCATCAACAGTGTGCCCTAGAGCATCTTAATAGGAAGGGATTCAAGACCAGGAATTAGATACATTTCCTGGAAGGGCTAGAGGAGGCTTTCTAGGCTGGCCTCCAGGGCTGACGCCCAGACAAATAGAACTGACCCACCAGGGGACCTTTGCCCTCTGAGGCCACCACCGCTACCGCTGTTGCCACCACGACTCTCTCCACAGCCAGTAAGCTATGGAATGGGCTTTGCAGCATGGCTGCAGAAATCCTCACACTTCCATGACCTTGTTTAGCATCAGAAAACAGCCTAAGGGGGGCAGGAAGAAGGTTTCTGCCACAGTTCCCCTGTCCAAATCATTCATGCCTGCGTCTAATTGACAGGACCTGATTCGCATCCAGAATGGGAGCTGTCAGGGAGTCTGGAGAATGTGGGGTTCAACTTTCCAACCTCCCGAACTGGAATGAGGCAGACACAAGTTTGGAGAAGCTAATGTACCCTGTCTACCATGCTCCCTAATGACCTACCCTTAGCCTGTGCTCCCATCACCATCCAGAGCCCCTCACGGACGGGGAGCACACCTGCGGCCCCTGCTCTGTCGACCCGTGGAAGCTGGTACAACGAGGTAAGAAGACACAAGGATGCCTGCTCTGCACTGCAGTCACGTGAGCCTTCTCTCAGTTTCTCAGAAGTGCCTAGTTCTCTCCAGCCACAGGGCCTTTGCACACACTACTTCCCTGCTAGAATGGTCTCCTCACCTCTCCCACCACACTCTTCTTCTAGATTCTGTTATCCTTTGAATTGCAGCTCAAACAACACCTCCTCCAGGAAGCCTTCCTTGACTCCCCAAACTATTTTGACTTCCCCAATTAGGGGTTCACTCAGGCTATAGCACTTGCAGATTATTAGCTGATGTTGGGCTTCCCTGATCAGCCATACTCTGTGTCATTGTGCCTGTGAGTTTTTTTCACCTGGGCTTATGAGTCTAGACTGAATCAGCTGACCCTCAGACTGTCTCATCCCCACAGCCACAGTCCTTTTCACAAAGATGCACTGAAGCTGATGATGATCTTCATGATGTGTCCTTCAAATACACATTTAAGTACGCTGGCATCACAATTTTTGTTCCTATAAAGCAAGGTAGATGAAAATTCAACCCTGGCTCTGACACTAGTCATTACCTGAAGCAAGTTACTTCATCTCTCGGGGCCTCAGTTTGCTCATCTTTATATGGGGATAATAAATAGCCACCTTGTGGCGCAGTGGTTGAGAATCTGCCTGCTAATGCAGGGGACACGGGTTCGAGCCCTGGTCTGGGAAGATCCCACATGCCACCGGGCAACTAGGCCCGTGACCCACAACTACTGAGCCTGCGCGTCTGGAGCCTGTGCTACGCAACAAGAGAGGCCGCGATAGTGAGAGGCCCGCGCACCGCGATGAAGAGTGGCCCCCGCTTGCCACAACTGGAGGAAGCCCTCACACAGAAACGAGGACCCAACACAGCCAAAAAAATAAAATAAATAAGTAAATAATAATTTAAAAAAAAATAAAAAAAATAAAAAATAAATAAAAAAATAAATAGCCACCTTGGAGAGTTGCTAGAAGAACTAAGAAAATAATGAGAGAGCAAGCCATTGCCTAGCACCCAAGTGTGTGTCCTAAAAAGTATCATTAACCCTCAGGGGCACTTACATCTTCGTTAGGTAGTGTGTGATGCCAGAGTTGGGTTTTTTTGTTTGTCTTTTTCTTGTAGGTTTTTTTGTTGTTGTTGAAGATGTCATTTCCAACACTTCCTCAGGAGGATGGGGATGATTTTTGAGGCTCTGAACAGAAGAGAGAGCTAGGAATCCTTATAGACTGGTTTCTGCACACGCGCCTCTAACAGGCTGCATGGAGCCCCCAGGGATGGCAGAGTACATTGATTCCCTTTCTGGAAAGCAGTGTCAAAATGTTTATCAAAAGCCGGAGGAGCATCTCCACCCTTTGGCCCAGTAATTCCTCTTGTGGACTATATGCTAAGGGAGTAATTAAATGAAAACAAAAAGTTTTCTTTGTGAAGATGTTCACTGCAGGAGCCCAAGACTGGAAAGCCCCTCGATTACCAAGAGCAAAGGAGCAGTTCAGGAAACCAGCACACAGATTTTGCAGCCACTAAAGGAATCACTGTGAAGTCTCCGTAGAAACATGGAAAAACATTTCGGATAGAATGTGAAGAGAAAAAGCCATGTTGGACATGGGGTCAGCCTGACATCACAACGCGCAAAAATAAAAAGTGTTGCCTTGGGAAGGGAGAAGATTAAGAGAATTTTTTAAAAAATGTTCTTTAGTGTCTATTTTACTGCTATGCTGTTTTTACAAGTTTAAAATGACCAGCCTACTGGGCACCTTCTAGCAGATGAAGGGAAGCAAAGAAAAACCCCATCCACACTAACAGAAATGAAGGGGTCCTTCCTCACTGGGACTGTGTTAATATGCTGAGGTCCATGCCTTGGATAAGACTCTCTGGGATAGGGACTTCCCTGCTGGCACTCCTGCCAACGCAGGGGACGTGGGTTCGATCCCTGGTCTGGGAAGATCCTACATGCCATGGAGCAACTAAGCCCATGCGCCACAACTACTGAGCCTGTGCTCTAGAGCCCGTGGGCCGCAACTACTGAAGCCCGTGCACCTAGAGCCCGTGCTCCACAACAAGAGAAGCCACCGCAATGAGAAGCCCGTGCACCACAACAAAGAGTAGCCCCGCTTGCCACAACTAGAGAAAGCCCACGTGCAGCAACAAAGATCCAACACAGCCAAAAAAAAAAAAAGACTCTCTGGGGTAGACAAGGCAAATACTATCAAAGAGACTAACTAGTTAGCCAGGAAAATCAGACCTCTTCCAGGCTAGTATGAAGTGGAGCATTTAACATCACTTAAAGGGCTGTAAATCATGATGAGACAAACAGGCTAGGTCCTCCAATTCTGATGCACCACAAGTGGAGGGGGGCACACTTTGGGTACCACGGAGAGAAGGCAGAAGCAGCCAGAAATGTGTCACCCACACATTTTAGGGACGAGGCCCACAGAGCTATCTGCAACTTAGCACGGCATTTATAGTTGACTTACTGTGTTTGAGTCAAGTATTTCTCCCCCAGTCCTTGACCAAGAAGCTGCCTCAGGGCTGTTCATGCTATGAAAACACCCAGAGACAGGCATTGCCTATGATACTCAGAAACACAGAAACATTCTCAAAGCTAGAACTTGGGAACTCATGCATGCTCAGCTCTGAGGAGCTTCAGTTAAGCAGAATTCTTTTAAGGTAAGGAAACAAACACAATGAAATCTAAATGAAGAAGAAAAAAGAAAGAAGGGGGGAAGGAAGGAAAGAAGGAAGGGAGGGAGGGTTCTAAATGCATTCACAGCCAGTTGAGGCCAGGATGTATTTAGCCCATTTTCCTGATGCTTCTGTCCTTAAATCTACAATTTTTTTTAAAAAGTCAATATTCAGAATGGTGCTCCTTTGGCCTTGCAGTCTCCTCAGTATCACAGCCTGGCAGCTAAACAGAAGATGGCCAGAATAACTGCTGTCTCAGGAATAGGCAAGAGAAAGCCTGAGTGGGCAGGGAGCCGTTCTCAGGAATGTCCAGGAGCAGGAAGTGGGCCCAGAGCACCCGGAAGGACTGCGGTGCCAAGTGTGGGTTCCTCATTTCTGAAGCAATGGGGGTACACGGTGGAGACGGGTCCTGAGAAAACAAAGCCAGGGCATAGTCTCCTGGAACACAGGCGGGATGGCAGCGGGTAGCAGGGCAGATGGTGGGCTGTGAGGGCCCTGCTGCAAAGGCAATGGGTGTGAGGACAGCAGGCATGGGACATCAGAGAATTACTTCTCTTCTCATCAGGGCTGAGAAGGCCCCTCACAGTATGGTGTCTGGTTGTTCCGGACCATGTTCACCAGACCCAATTTCAAAGATGCCCCATTGTCAGGCCATGGGCCCTTATGCTGTCTGGAAAAGATAGTTGTTATCTTTTCCTCAGGGCTCCCCCAGGAGCAGACCTTGTGATAAGGACGTATAGTGTTTTGGGGAGTAAAGGACAGATGAGTAGAAGAGGAGGGATGTGAGGCCGAGAAGGGAAGGCATTCCTAACCCTAACTCTAATCCTAACCCATAAATGTTGCTTTATCAAGACGGCTGCCACTGCAGGTGACTGAGACATAATCCCCCTGGGGAAACTCTGGGAGCCAGTATAGACACAAACCCCAGGGTTAGAAGGGTGAGGGAGCCGGCATACTTATACCCACCAGTCACTGGTTAAGGGCCACAGGGGTAGGGGGCATGAATTCCCCAGCATTTCCAGCAAAAGCATAATGGGCAAGCAAAATGATTTCAATGCCACAAAAATGCCCTCAGGTGCTGACTGTTGGAAGTTGGTTGTTCTTACTCTAACAAGGTAAGGATGACGGGCTATGGGTGGGTCATGGTGTCACCAAATTTAAAGGTTGCGTGATTCAGTGATGCCATTGGTAAGTAGCCCTTCCAACAGTTTCCCCCAGTAATCTGGGACTCATTACCTACCTCCTAAGGCGGCCCAATATTTCTATTCTCAGAGAGTTCTCTGGGGTAGGAAGTTTGCCTGCCCCCCAGGGGACTGATGTTAGCTCCCACCCGCTGGTCTTAGCATTGCCCTCTAAGCCATGCAGAACCACAGGAAGCCCTCTTCCCCCAGGAATTCAATTCTGTTCACGATGGTATTCTTAACACAGAGCAAGACAGCAAAGCAAGCAAATGCACTTTAGGAAGAATCCCACCAAGGACTGTGCAAACCAGAGAAAGATTTTAGTTAATTAATACTGTAGTTCAAATAATCAGACGAGTCTGCTCCTGGTCCTTCTGGTGAATGAAACTTCCACTCTATGGGGCAGTAGTTATTACCAGGTGGGCCAGGGGCTGCATGCATTTATCATAAAATACGACACTTAAATTCAATATCAAGATGAAAGTCAAACGAAGGCTCCCCGGGAGACAGGGAGCTCTGCTTTCACAAGCCTGGAGAGGAGAATATTGCCTTTCAGCAAATAGTGCTTCTAATTTGATCCTGCAAAGATTCTTGCAAAGAGGAAAGCAACGATATGTCAGGAGAATATGGTGTGTGTACACTTTCATATGTATTTTTTATCATGGCCACATTCTTCAGGATCTCTGTCATCAATTATTGGTGACAGGCAGTCAATTGTTTATCTTTCAAGAACATTACCACTTACTTCCCTTTATATATCCTCCCTGTATTATGGTGGGGACAGGATCATCTATTTTTTCCTCCCTTCCAAGTCCTTCTGTCATTTGCTGCCCAGCCCCCCGGTGTAACAACCTGGAATGATGGGCTTTGGGAGGCAGGAAGAGGAATTACTTGGGGCTCCAACCCCACCAAGCGATGCCCAAAAGGGCACCAAAACTGGCATTTAATTCAGCCTAAAGTCGCGGCCCTGCGAGTGTGAATTCACCTCTGTGTGTTAGAATGGGTGTTGCTGGGAGATGCCCAGAGAAAGTGAAACAGCTGGAAGCAAAATCATACCCCCCCCCCGCCCGAATCCCCTGTTCAGAAAATAGAAGCAAGTTTCTGCCATGAAAACCATTTTTGCTTAAAACACCAGCCTGAAATAATTGCATACTTGTTGGGGATTGACAGTTGAGTTTTTTCATGAATTTTGCTCTCTTTTGACAGTAGCAAATAAGCAGGTAGAGAAAGGCACTCTCTTGGGGCTTCTAACAAAAAAAGAAAAAAAATCACAGTAGGAAAATTGCACCAAAGAGCACGGCAATATTTCCATACTTTGCTGCACTTAAGGGGAGAAAATGGTCATTAAAGGTAACAGGATTGTTATAAAAACAGTGATTCTATTTCCGGGTCTCTCACTTGCCAAAAGCCTCAGTCCACAGTCACTGAAAGTGGGGGAATGTCGAACTTGAATTTCTGTAACGTGCCTCGCAACGGTGGACTTATTCTTAATGGAGCCCTGCTGCATTTTTACATTATGCAGCATGTAATTAGCTATTAAATGACTTAGGAATAAACAACTCAGATTTGTTGGGCCTGTTGCCTGATGAATGATTTCATGCTGTTCTTTTAAATCAGTGCTGACTGTAATTTAGTGGTGGATTTGAGGGGTTTTTTGAGGGGAGAGGGGTTAAAGATCTCCCAGTTTTGGAACCTGAAATGACAATGCAATATTAACTTAATTATAAACATTTTAACCAACCCGCAGTCTCCAGGACAGTTCTGGGCAGCACAAGCTGAATTCAGCCTCCGTAAACAGTGCTTCAGACTCTCTCAAGTCTTCTGCTCACCAAAACAAACCAAAAAACACACAGAAGGCTCCCTTTATCTATAAAGTCAGGAGATTTTTGGGGGGTGGGGGGCGCTGAATTATCCATCAACTGGCACAAATTTCTGAAACTCCTACGTATGTCCAGAATGGCCGATGCTGGGATGACAAGGTAATTTGCTGAGATCTTAATCTGCATTTTGTTCTTGCTGCATTTTTCTTACCTGCCCCCACCTGCCCCCCGCAAGAAGGTAGCCAGGGCCCGAGGACCCCCCCTTGCCTCAAAGGTAGCCCGTGTACCCAGGGCCTGCAATAAAGTTTGCTTGCAGAAAATCTCTGGGCTTCCACGAGAGCCCAGCTCATCGAGTGGCTGCTGCTAGATGATCCAGGAGATGGGAAGAATAAGCTGAGTCTCTGAAGAGGGGAGCACAGGACGGGCAGGAAACTGGGGGAGGGGAGCTGCCTGCGGGGGCAGGCAGGGAGATGGAGGCCTGCAGGTTCTGGATGCAGCTCCAAAGCAGCCCAGAGGACCTCTGGGGGAAGTGACCGTGAGGATCACCCAAGGACTGGCCGGGGCTGGCTGAGGCACCCGGACCCCCAAGGCCAAGTGTGGGCAGCAGTAAGGGCTGCAGGAGACTTTGCTCAGCACGAGACCCCTGGGACCTGCACACGCCACAGACCAGGGGAAGGAGCCCCAATCAGGTCAGAAGTCCTCACCAGCCCAGCAGGACGGGGGGCTTAGAGTCAAAGTACATGGCTTTAAAGAGGTGTTGGGGCACTTCTTACACAGCCAAGCTTGTGGGGGCAACAGTCATGTCCACCACAGTTACTGGTCCTGATTGACGCCCCTGGGGCTTTCGCCTTCTCCGGTCATGCTGCTACCACCCATACCAAGGGTCAAGGCTGGAATACGATGACCATGACTGGGGGCGACTCCAGCATGGCCTAGAATGACCGCCGGCAAGCCTGCCAAGGGCCAGACCAGTACCACTCCGGGGTCCCAAGTTCCACCATCCCCTCCTCTCCTCTTCCCATGGCTGTAGGAAGTCCTAGGCTTGGGTGTCTATTCTGACCCCTACTCTGGAGCCCAGCTCCTCCACTCCCTCCAAAGCAAGCACCACCCTGAACCCAGGGCCCTTGACCAGAACCCTGGCTTCAAGCTCATAGCCACCCATAGAGGTCCTGCCCTCAACAGAGATCCATCCATTCATTCATTCGAAAAGTAATTTTTAAAAATTATTTATTTATTTATTTTTGGCTGCGTTGAGTCTTAGTTGCTGGGCATGGGCTTTCTCTAGTTGCTGAGAGCAGGGGCTACTCTTCAATGCGGCGCGTGGGCTTCAGTTGTTGTGGCACACAGGCTCAGTAGTTGTGGCGCACGGGCTTAGTTGCTCTGCGGCATGTGGGATCTTCCCAGACCAGGGCTCGAGCCCATGTCCCCTGCATTGGCAGGCGGATTCTTAACCACTGCGCCACCAGGGAAGTCTCTCGAAAAGTATTTTTAAACACTTATCACTGTGCTACGTACTCAGAATCCAACAAGGAATAAAACAGATAAAGCCCCTGCCTTCCCAGATCCCTGAGGCAGCTCTCCCTGACTCCACGTCACCACCTGCCGTCTGGTCCCATCTCCCAGTGCTTCAGCAGCTGGAGCTTGAATCCTGACAGGCCCCCCCAGTGATCGGGTTAGTGCCCCACATCATCTCCTCGCCCCTGCCCTGCCCCCCCCAGCCTGCCTGTGGGCCCCACAGTACCTTGCAACATGAAACCCAGGAGTGGGAGGGAACAAGCTTGGCTGCCATCTTGAAATGGGGACAGAATGATAGTCATCACAGTAAGAACACTATGTAAGTTAATATCTCAATAAATCATCATGGTGCCAAACAATTACAGAAGAACGCAGCGCCAAGCAGGACAGGGCACACTCAAGGCAAGAGGGAGCCCTCTAGGCTGGGAGCGGAGGATTGAGCTGAATGGCAGTGAGTAGGTGGAGGGTCCCAAAGCCCAGAGATGGAGTCCATCATGATTTTCATCTTCTAAGATCGGCACTTTGAATTATGGCATATACTATGCAGGAAGACAGGACAAAGCAACCAGCTGTTGCTCGAGCATGGTTGATGGGGGTGAAAGAGGCACAGTCTTTTCAAAAGCAATTTGTCAAAACATTTCCAGAGCCATAAAAACCTTCTCACCTTTGATCCAGTAATATTACTTGTGGGAATATATCTGTCAGGACTGAATTTGGCACAATAAGAAGGAAAACAATAGGTTATAATAAGTGAGCACTTACTCTAGAATGCCAGACACTATTCTAAACACTTTCTATATGTGTTTTCTCATTTAATTCTCATAAGCCTATGAGATGGATACTATTTTTATGCCCGTTTACAGATGATAAAATTGAGACACAGAGTTTGACAACTTTTTTTTTTTTTTTGGCTGCGTTGGTTCTTCGTTGCTGGTCGTGGGCTTTCTCTAGTTGCGGTGAGCAGGGTCTACTCTTCCTTGCGGTACACGGGCTTCTCATTGCAGTGGCTTCTCTTGTTGCGGAGCACAGCCTCTAGGCACGTGGGCTTCAGTAGTTGCTGTATGCAGGCTCAGTAGTTGCAGCACGCAGGCTCTAGGGTGAGCAGGCTTCAGTAGTTGTGATGCATGGGCTCAGTAGTTGTGGCTCATGCGCTCTAGAGCGCAGGCTCAGTAGTTGTGGCACACGGGCTTAGTTGCTCCGCAGCATGTGGGATCTTCCCAGACATTGGCAGTGTCCCCTGCATTGCCAGGTGGATTCTTAACCACTGTGCCACCAGGGAAGTCCCTGACAACTTTTTATGTAGTAACAGAGCCAGGATCCAAACCTAGAGACAGTCCTAATTACAACTCTACCCTGCCTCCCAAAGATCAAGGAAACTCTATGCAGCATCATGTATATTGGGGGGACAGAAGAAACACATTTTATGCCCAATAATATGTGATGGTGAAGTGTGGGGATGCCAGCTGATAGACTCCTATTCAGGCGTGGACCCGATTATAATGAAGACTACGTAGCAACGTGGGGAATGTGGACGACAGCGAGGAGGAAGGGATGTCTAGGCTGAATCCAGAGGAATCAGTAAAAATAATCCAGTTTGGTTAGAGAAATACTCAGCTCCAAGCAGAGGAATGCAAGACACAGGAAGGAGCCTGACATATTCAGGGAACCAGGAGGCCTTGCAATGGCTGAGCCACAGAGACCAGAGGGGAGCAGTCAGAGATGCAGCCGAAGCAGAGGGCGGAGGCCAATGGCCCACGAGTAGGCAGCTGTGTCCCTGAGCAAGAGATGTTGGGAGGGATCCCAGAGCCACGGGGGGCAACTGAATCAATAGGGCTTGGTGGTGAATCACGTGTGCAAGTAAGTGACGGAGGACTCTGGGTTTCTCGGTGAATTGTCGTGCTTGCTGTTCACAGAGACAGAGAATGTGCTGGACGGCACGGGCAACCTCACTGAAGATAACCTGAGCTTCTCCAAAGAACTGGCTGTGTGGTTGCAGACAGTCACATGTGCCCTGAGAGCTGTGTGTTATTCTTTTGTGGATATATGTACATAGACATACATTTCTGTGTGTGCATGTACTACAATAATTAAACTTCAGCATTTGCAGCTATTGAGATAATACTATTGAGAGAGCCTAGATGAGGGGCAACATAGCAAAAGTTGAAGTATGTCCCAAGCATGAGTTAAAGGAGAAAAACTGAGCCTAAGATTGCTGGGGAAGATGTAAGGGTCATTGCATGTGACCTGGTTCAACATATAAAAGGCAGATCGTCTGAGTCACTCAGCAATTCCAGGGACAAATCTTTAGGTCACCACTGCGACTACCTGCCCTCCCTCAGCTCTTACAGAGCAGTTTGGGGTTAACCCTGAAATTCCAACCCTGAATTCCTTCTAAGGGCCATGGTGGACACCAATCAGCCCATTAATGTCCTCTAGGGCCCAGCCCCTCCCCTAGGTGTGCCCCCTGCCGTATGACCAAAAATAGTGGCATTTGAAATGACGACTTTGCCATGTGGTCAGCAACATGCCCCGAGTAGAGTGGGAATGTCAGTAGCCTTGGGGTCATCA
This sequence comes from Balaenoptera acutorostrata, assembly GCF_949987535.1. NCBI lineage: Eukaryota > Metazoa > Chordata > Mammalia > Artiodactyla > Balaenopteridae > Balaenoptera > Balaenoptera acutorostrata. Next base: position 12,464,566 of record NC_080079.1, on the reverse strand, counting down.
AGGTCCGGTTGATGACTTGGTCCTGCTCCCACACAGAGGCCCTCCTTCCGTGCGCAGCTGGGGTGTTGGTCCTGAGCTACCCAGAAAACAAGACCTGACCTCCACTTTCCTTCCAGATTCCTATTGCTGAGACCCAGGCCACTCCAGACTCTCTTGCCTGGAAGTCTTTGGGAAGAGACTGGATGCTCTCCACCCTCCCCAGACCATCAGGGTGAGAAGCCAGCACCCCATCCCCATGCTCCCAGGCCCCTGGGATTCACCAGAGTCCCCTAAGTTTTCTCAAGATGTTGGAGCTGGATGGGGCCATGGGGACACCTGACCCAATCCCATCCTTTTACCAAAGGGGAAACCAAGACCCAGAGAATAGAACAGACTCAACCAACAACACACAACAGGGACTGAAACTGAGTTTGCTGACACCCTACCCAGTGCTGAAGTATGTTCCTCACTCCCAGAACTTCCCCCAGCTGTACCAGAAGTCCTGGTAAGGATGGCTCCCTTTAATTTCCCCAAATGACAAATAAATGTGGGAGGGGTGGACTCTGTTTCAAGACCAGCCACACTGCCCCCAATTACATTGACTTATTTAATACATCTTTCCTGAGCACCCACTGCATACCAGGCCTGTTCTGGGCTCTGGGAATAGGGAGATGAAGATAACATGGCCCTGACTTGGAAGGGCTGAGGGCTGGTAACCATTTCTTCTCAGACACATCACTGTTGCTTCCATTGATTCAGTCAACCAACAAACAGTTACTAAGCACCCACTGTGTGCCAGGTATTGTGCTTGAGCCTGAGAGCTATGTGCCCAAGGGCTCGTGGAGCAAGAAGGAATCTAGTTCTGATCACCTCCCTCTGCTGTATGCTTGTGAGCCCTCCCCAGCCCCCTCTGAGCCTCAGTTTCCCCATCCTGAGTACTGACATTTGCTCGTTCTGAGAAGCTACATCAGAATGTCGCCAGAGCCTCTTCCAGACTCCTCTCTTTTCCCTGTTCTTTCTGCCCCTGGGCTTTTAACCCAGACAAATGCTACAGGCCTCCAGGAGAGGAGCACCAACCCAGTGTCCATGTATCAGGACACTAATGAATGGAGCTTCCTCAGCTGGTGGAGGGAGAAGTCCTTTCTCCTTGCCGGCATCACCCCTAAGCATCAGACACAAAGGAGCTGGAACAGAAGCACCGACCATACCAACAATCCTTCCTTTCTGGCCTGAGGGGAGCCCTGAATGGGGGCGCTGCCTGCATAACTCCAGGAGAGGCCATTGATATCGAGCTCGAAATAAAGGCGGCCCAGAGTCGGGCCCAGCACAGCTGTGCGGCTGGATGTGGCCGCCGGCCCCTGAAATCACAGGGCGTGCCCCAGAGCTTTTGACGTTGGGGAGGCCAGGAGAGGGACATCCAAGCGATGCAGGCAGGTGGGGGGCGTAGCAGAAGCTGGCGTTTCAGGGCGCAGAGCACACAGGTTAGAACCAGCCATCTGAGTCCCGTCCAGGCTGTCTCGGCCCCTAATGAAGACAATGCCAGGAGGAGGGATTGCAGAACTGGCTGAAGATGAAGGGGGAAAATCGGTTCAGACAGCTCGCTTTAGATTTAATTGCTCCACTTTGCAAATCCGTCTGGCTGCTGGGAGCTTGGACGGTGTGTCTGTGCCCAGCCCAGGCTGGACGAGGCAGTGCCCCTGATTAAATTATTGCATCTCCAGGCGCGGAGGGCAGCTGCTCTGAGCTGGGCCAGAGGAGCAGATGATAGCTCCCGAGGCCCGCCGTGTCCCCTGAGTCACTGCCTCCCAGCCAGCACAGAAAATCTTCATAGTTAATTTAACAACAATCTGCGGCCCAGAAGCCCCAGAGCAGGAATGCGGCTGAGTGTCTGAGTCGCCACCAATTTCAATTAGCTGGAGCCGGATCAGGGAACAGGAGGGAGAGGCCACGTATGGGGAATGGGGACCTGTCTGAAGGCCTCAGCCAGGTGACACTCCAGGAACCCACCCTGGTCTCACCAGACAGGGCCTTCCTCACGAGAAATTGGGGCAAAAAAACAACGTCCCCCTGCTTGTCACTCAGGATCGTTGTGCCAATAAACGAAGACACACACACATATGCACCCCTTCTTAATTTGGTTGGTCTTTTATCCCTGAGAGGGGCTGGTAAAAAGGGCACTTGACTGGGAGTCAGGAGACCAGAGTTTAGCGCTGGATCTGCCATTTTTAGCTGTTCATTGTTGGGTGAATTACCTTCCCTCTCTGGGCCTCATTCTAAAGGGATTGGACCACATCTGTGGTTTTCAAACTTCTTCTTCAAATGAAACCTCTCACGGAAGCCAAATAGATACCAGAGACAAAAACACAGTTTCTCACGATTGAAGGTGGGTGGGCTTCAGAGATGGTTCCTCCTCCCCACCCCATAAACCACAGAGTGCCAGGACGCTGTGGATCACTCATTTGGAAAACACTGAGCCAAACAATGCACCCCCCGCCCAAAGATGTCCATGTCCTACTCCCAGAACCTGTGAATATGTTATTTTCCCAGCAAAAGCGACTCTGCAGATGTGATTAAGTTAAGGATCTTGAGCTGTAAAGATTTATCCAGGTGGCCCAATCACAAGGATCCTGAGAAGAAGGAAGCAGGAGGGTGAGAAAAGAGAAGGCGACGTGAGGATAGAAGCTGAGAGAGAGGTTTGAAGATGCTACACTGCTGACTTTGAAGACGGAGGGTGGGGCCATGAGCCAAGGAAAAACTCAGGCAGCCTCTCGGAGCTAGAAACAGCAAAGAAATGAATTCTTCCCTACAGCCTCCAGAAGGAATGCAGCCCTGCCAACACCTTGACTATAGGACTTCTGACCTCCAGGATTGCAAGAGAATAAATTTGTGTTGTGTTAAGTCTCTAAGTTTGTGGTAATTCATTATAGCAGCAACAGGAAACTAATATACTCACATTATATAATCCTGTGGGGAGAGAAAAGAACTAGAAAGAATTTCCCTCATACTCATCCCCTCTCCTCTCCCTCTGGCTAATCAACAGGAAATTTGGCATCAGAACCCATGTAACTGGAGTTGCCCTATCCTTCCCCAAGAGGAAAGAGCCAGGTCATTGACTCTGGAAGGAAGCTTCCCCCTCCGGCCTCCCGAGTCCTTGGTCCCACAAACGGAGGTCCCTAAGACACAAGAGCTTGAACCCTCTCCCACCCCCCAGGGGTTTAGTCCTCATTTACTGATTTATGGTTTTTCTCCATTCTCTTTTCTCAACTTCCTATTTGGGGGAGATTGGTAAGAGAGAAACTTTGAATTCAGTTCAGGGATTAATTCTAGGACATGAATAGTGATAAGTCCACTCCCTCCTTCTGCAAATTCACTAGCCATGGCATATTTTCCAGTCACCCAAACCTGGACTGCCCTTTTCCCCCTCCTGTTAGGCCCACATGGATCCCAATGGCCAGTTTTGACAGCTGGCAGCACACACTCACCTATGGGATGACATGGCAGGTGACTCCTGGGTCACTGCAGGCCAACAGCTGTACAGAAGAACAGCAGTACAGGCACTGTACCAACTCCAAGGAGTCAGGCTGGGCAGTGGAACCCAGAGGGCCTAACGACCAGAGGTTAAAGAGCCCCAGAGGCAGGGGGTGGCGGGCCGATGGCCTTGCTGAGGCAAAGAATGGAAAGCCAGCGCTGGTCTGGCAGTGATTTTAAACACAGAGGGCAAGACCACCTTCCGATAATCAGGTAGGTAAAGAACAAGGTTTTTTTCAATCTGAAATGCATACTATATACCTATCCGATCATTCAGTAAGAATTTATTGAGTGCCTACTACACGCCAGGGACCGTGGTAGGTGTCAGGGGGATGCTTTCCTCCTGGTTTCTGATGTCTCCTTCCCTGTGGAAGGCGCTCTGTGAGCAAACCCTCCCGGCCTCCTCAGTCATCCCCAGGGAGGAGAGACTTGATCTGATGGGGAGTTTGGAGAGAGAGACAGGCATGCACAGGCCAGCCCCTCCTTTGGTTGTCTGCTCCGTTCCCTCCACGAGAAAGTTTATAGGGACCTGCGCCCGTTCCTGGAGGCCCACACCAGCTGTCTCTGGGAAATCAGTCCCAGCCACCTTTGCAAATACCACCTCTGTACAGGAATGAAGAGAATATTTTGCCTTCCATCTGCTGGCTCCTCCGAGTTCTTGCTCAGTTGGGTCAGACCTTGGGTAGGGAACGGAGTACTCCCGGGCTCTCTTGCAAACTGCAGCACAAGCTGAAGGGGTTCAGGGGTGACAAGACAGCCGGCTGGCCTGCCCTCGTAGAGCTGGCAGTCTGGCAGGAACGTGCGCCTGAGGCTCTCACCGGAAGTCTCAATCCTGGGAGCCTGCCAGCCCGATCCTCTCGTTCTGAGCCTGGAGACGCCGGAGCCCGATCCCTGGGACACATTGCCCAGCGATCATGTCCGACCCTTCAGAGGCCCTCCCGCCCCCACTACCCACACTGCCTTTCAGGCAAACTCCACCTCCTGTCCGCTTGTGTCTCCACCTCTCCCCTCCCCACATCCACGTTGCCTCCTAGCTGAGCCCATGTTCTGCTTCTTACACCACATGGTTCTCTCTCTCTCTCTCTCTCTCGCTGGCTCCCATTTGCTAGTCTTTCCTCCTGAACAACTTTCAGCCCCTGCCCTTTCCCTAATTCCTAGGAGTCCTTCAAGTCTCCATAAGATGCCGCTTTACCCGGGAAACCTCTCCCCCTCAACTGACAACAAAGGTCAGGCTTAGCTGTCCTTCTAATTACCCACAAAATATTTGCTTTCCTCCTAAAATACTACTTATTAAATTCTTCTAACACATTTAGAGACATCTGTCATGCAGAGGCCCAGCCATCGACCCGACAAACCAGATTCTTGTCTACACAGAGCCCACAGGCTAGTAGGAAACACAGACACTAAAACAACAAAGTCCACGATGTGTCTAGTCACGAGGTGTCTGCTCGTGAAAGCAAGACCCTGGGTACTTTCCCCTGTGTGTTGAATTTCTGTTTCCCAGTGTCCTTTATATAAGGACCCAGGTGATAAATTTCTCCTAGAAATTTGTGCCAGGGGGAAAAAAATTTGCTTTCTCTGAATGCTTCATTTCTTTCAAGATACTAAGAAACCCATCATATTTCTCTTTTTGCCTTGTCTGCCAGGAAGTTCAGGGCCAAATTTAGACCTCAGTCACAGGTTATTACTTAATTTCTTGTTCCCACTTACAATCTCTCCTTATCCATATAGTTTTCTTTTCATCTTTAATTTATGTGTCCCTGTGTACCCACATATGTGTTTTTACTGTCACCCCTCCAAGTCCCTCATGGAAGCAGTGGAATGCAGGTTCTACATCACGTGGCTCCTTCTATCCCAACCCCAGAAGGGGCAACACCCTTGTCCTGCCCCCAGCCCTTCCCCGCAGGGCCACAGACTGCTGGCTGAAGCCTCCTCCTTCCCCACCCCTAGCAGGGATCGAGTTCAAGGACAAGAACTGCTCTGATAGACTCAGTCTGGCCAAGGTGCCCCCAGGCAGCCAAGCTTGTGTCTTGCCCCTCCCGTGCGGCAGAGGTGCTATTTAAAGAGCCAGACCTTTAAGAAAAGGCAGAATGAGAGGAAAAGGAAATGCCATGTGAGACAAGAGGTGGGTGAGGCGGAGGGCAGGCAGGCCCTAGGAGAGAATCATCATCGTATCACGGCCTCTCTTCCCTCATACCACACCCCCCGATGCCCACATGATGCCAGGAATGCCTGATAATGCGACTCAGGGGCCTAATGTTACTTTCAAACCAAAGGTTTCCACTAAAGGGGCTCTAGATAAGGAGCAGAGATCTGAGATCATGAATCCTCTCTCAGATACACCATGTGGCCTGCCTATGTCATGCTGCTTCTCTGTACCCTGGTTTCCCCATGTCAGTCATTTTGTTGGTACATTCTGGGAATCCTGAGTGTCACTAAAGAACAAGTGGAGGACTTCCCTGGTGGCGCATTGGTTAAGAATCTGCCTGCCAATGTAGGGGACATGGGTTCAATCCCTGGTCCAGGGAGATCCACATGCTGTGGAGCAACTAAGCCCGCGCACCACAACTACTGAAGCCCACGCGCCCTAGAGCCCACGCACCGCAACTACTGAGCCCACGCACTCTAGGGCCCATGTGCCACAACTACTGAGCCTGCATGCTGCAACTACTGAAGCCCACGCACCTAGAGCCCATGCTCCACAACAAGAGAAGCCACTGCAATGAGAAGAAGCCCGCGCACCGCAACAAAGAGAAAGCAACTAGAGAAAGCCCGCATGCAGCAACGAAGACCCAACACAGCCAAGAAAACAATAAATAAAAATAAATTAAATAAAAATTAAATAAAAATAAATTTTAAAAAATCTCATTGAACTTATTAAAAAAAAAAGAACAGGTGGAATCGCTGGGTCTGAACTAGATAATGATCCTGTCTTAATATAATCCGTCACAGGCATATGATGCCTTTACAGAATGCTGCCACACATTTGATTTTCTATAAACTGACCCTAAAACCCTGTGATGAAAGCAGGGTAGATATCACCCCTATTTTATAGATGAGAAAACTGAGACGCAAAGAGGCTGAGTGACTTGCCCAAGACTGAAACCCCAGACTTTCTTCTGAAAGGAGGGACGATGGTTGTCTTGTGCATTTGTAATGCCAGTCCCTTGTCCCGTACCAGGCATACAAAAGTGATGTTCAGTGAAACTTGGAGTTAAAGCGTCTGCATCCTATGGTCCCCACCAAACCCCACTGCCTCCTCTGAAAGCCAAAATCTGCATCAGAACGGGCACCAATCAAGTAGCATCATGAGCGTTGGCTGCCCCCTGCCTGATCCTCTACCCGCACTGTTGAGGTGGGAAAGCACCCTTGAGACGTTCCAGGTCATCCTATGATCAAGGTCAATGTCAGAGTCACAAAGCACAGGAGCAGGAGTCAGCCTTACAGATCATCTAGTGACCCTGCTTGGCATCTGTCTTGACCTGGCTGGCTCAGTCCATCATTAACCCTAATTGGGTGAGGAGCTGGGTCATAAACCCTGTCTTTTGCCTGCCACACCAGCACCCTTTCCTGGTGATGACCTATTGCCCCAAACACATCATTGACCCTTGTGTCGTTACCAAACACCACCAAAGGCAATGGGATGTGTCTGCTGTAGACAGGCGAATAGTAGGGTCATCCCACTCCTTCTTTTCTTCCCCCACTGGACCCTGTACTGAAGTGACCTCTAGTGCTCCCTTGTGCCCAGCACCCCTTCCTCTCCTATCTGGTGAAAACACTCTGCTGTTCCTTTGGGAGAACTGCTTTTCCCCACTTTATTTGTGCCTGGCTTGCCTATCACAGGTCCTTCAGCCCCTTAAACATGGGGCCGGACATGTGACACAGACTAGCCAATCAGAATGCTCCATCTCTCTTGGTAGCATGATTGGATCAGAAATGAGCACATGGCCTAGCCGGGGCCAATCAGAGCCTTCTCTAAGACTTTGGTGTATGCTCACTAGGTGTCAGGGGGATCTCTTTTCCTCCAATGGCAGCAATAAAGACTGAGAAAGCCTGGAACTGCTGGAGCCATCTTATCTCACTGCATTAAAGAAGCCACCTGCAGGGACTTCCCTGGTGGCACAGTGATTAAGAATCTGCCCGCCAATGCAGGGGACACGGGTTCAAGCCCTGGGCCGGGAAGATCCCACATGCCATGGAGCAACTAAGCCCGTGCGCCACAACTACTGAGGCTGTGCTCTAGAGCCCACGAGCCACAATTACTGAGCCCTTGTGCCACAACTACTGAAGCCTGCATGCCTAGAGCCCGTGCTCTGCAACAATAGAAGCCACTGCAACGAGAAGCACACACACCGCAACAAAGAGTAGCCCCCGCTCTCCGCAACTAGAGAAAGCCCGCACACAACAATGAAGACCCAACGTTGTCAAAAATAAATAAATTATTTAAAAAAAAAAAGAAGCCACCTGCAGGACGAAGCCAACATACCCAGAACCTGGGCCAAGAGAAGAGACAGAGTGCTGACAACACCATCTGAGCCTCCAGACCCAGCCATGTGCAATCAGACAACTCCTGGGCTCCCCAGCTGTGTGAGCTTGGGCTTGTGTGAGGAGTGTTTCTGATACCAGCAACAGAAAGTGTGCTAATACAACGGCTTTATCACTCTAATTGGTTAACATGCGATCATGATAGACTGTGTTATTGCCCCCATTCATTACCCCTCCCTGTGTTGACACCCTTTGTCACACGACTTTGGGATTCTCCCCATCAAAGCAAAGCACATTCCCCCCCCAAGATTTTTCAAAGCTGAGTCATGTGACTTGCTTTGACCAATAGAATGAGACAAAGTGACAGTGTGCCCAGTGCAAGACTAGGCCTTAAGAAGCCTGGCGTGTTTCTGCTTGCCCTGATGAACTGCTCACACACCATGAGGAGGACAAGCCCTGGCTGGGCTGCTGGTCCTAGGAGGAGAACAAAGGACCACTCCAGCTGTGCCCAGCCTAGATCAGCCAACCTCCAGCCAACTCACAGGTGCTTGAGCTCAATAAGCACTTATTCGTGCACTGAGATCTTGAGGTTGTTGTTATGCTGCCATAACACATCTGTCACTCCTATTCTTTGGGCTTCTTGCAGACAGGAACTGATACACTGCTGTCTCCCCAGTGACTAGCACAGCTACGGGCACACGGAAAGAGGGAGGAGTGACGTGGGGAGACTCCGGTTCTCACCTCTCTGCTAGGTTTGAAGTCCTGACCTCAACAAAGGAGGATGCCCCCATATGCTGACAGTGAAGCTCTGTTTCTGGTACATAAAAATATACTTTGGAAATTCTGCTTAGGCACCACTCTAATATTTGTGGGCTGATGTCTAAGGACTATCCCATATGCCATTGCCAGGTCCTCACTTGTCAGCCTGCCATTTAAGGGAGGCCATAAAGCCATCTTTGCCCATTTCCACCCCCGTGACAGTCAGGCGAGATTAGGCTGGTGAATAACTGGATACACAGTACCACAGCAAACCTGCCACAGAAGTCTGCTAATCACACCCAGCTGATACTTGCCATTTGCCAGCGAAAGGCATTTTACAGTGTCTCATTAAAATCAGGAGAAGGATTAAGAGGCCCCTTTCTTGATTAATGACTTTCTCTGCCTCAGAGATATAATCCTATCTATAACCCCAAATAACTGGAAACAAAATTAAATTTCTCTGAGAGATCATTCAGGGCACGTGTTGCACCATGCCCCTAAGTGTTGTTTTCTTTACATGTTTTATCCAGCTTAAAGGCACAAGATATTCTGATCCCCAAACCAGAACTGTTCTGCAGTAGGGAACAGCAGTGACAGAAGGGAATTTCCCTGGCTTTTCTATGGTGCTAACAGGTTGATACTTTTAAAAGAACTGCGACTTTCCCTTAGGTAAAGATGTACATATATATAATGCGAAAATATCTAAAGATTACTCATCCCCTCAGATCCTTTTAGGGAAATAGGCAAGCAACAACAAATCAAAAACAAAAGCTTCTACCATTGACTTCACTGATTTCCTTCCCTGGAACTCAGTTATCGTGAAAAAACTCAGAGGATCATGGACTATTCAAACTGGAAGGGACCTTCGAGACCATTTAGTCAAACCCCATAACCTGAAAGATAAAGTGATGCCCAGATAGGGAAGAGGATTTACTCAGAATTAGGGTCAGCTGACGCTCAGTACAGTGCTTTCTGTTCTCACTCACACACTGTCTCAGTCCATTCGGGCTACACCCTAAGTTGGGTGGCTTATAAACAACAGAAATTTCTCACAGTTCTGGTGGCTGCAAAGTTCAATATCAAGGCTCTAGATGAGAGCCTGCTTCCTGGTTCATAAATGACCATTTTCTCACTGTCACCTTACATGGTGGAAGGAGCAAGGGAGCCTCTGGGGTCTCTTATAAGGGCACTAATCCCATTCATGAGGGTCCACTCTCATGACCTAATTAACGTCCAAAGGCCCCACCTCCACCCACTTGCCCACACTTCCCCTTCCCATATGCCATAAGCCAGGCCCTGTCAACACCTTCTAAGAGGAGTCAGCACACCACCTTGACAGATCTTGGGTTGGGTGGCTTCTGCTGCTCACAGACAGGGCATCCCAGAGAAACCCAGACTAAGCTTCACTCCAAGAGAGGTGGGAGCACAGAGCCAGCCCCGTGCTATGCTCACCACTTTCTTCTTCTTTCCATCCCTTATAGAGCCAGGGGTGGGGGTGGGGTGGTTCATGGGATGTTAGTTATAACACCCTATGCTTTGTATCTGCCCAGGAGGGTGCATCCCATAACTGGAGGACTCTGTTTTACTGGCAGAGGTTGCTGGGGCAGTGACTTGCTCTGAATAACACAGGGATGAGAAAGTTGAACTTCCAGGGAAACTGAGAAGGAAGGCTGGACACCAGGTCCAGCAACAGGGGAGGGGGCAGAGCGGGAGTTGGACTGGGGGTTCTCTATAGAGGAGAGATTATGGTTAACCAGGATTTTCCAAGTAAAGGGCTCTGCGCTGTGCAATGTGATCCCTGACAGGGCCCATAGATCTTCAATTAAAATGGCCCAAAACTGCTTGGTCTGCTTTATTTCTCATGGAAACCAGCAAAGGGGCTAAGTTATATTAATTGGAGGAACATAACTGAGGCCAAAACAGAGTCAGCTTCCCTGAACAAGGGGAAACCTGACATCGGGTCACATTTCCACAGATTTGAATCCAATAAATCCTCATAGAACCTAGTAAGTTATGGTACTTCTACATAGCAGGACGTTAGAGTTACTTAAAATTGGTAACGCTAAATACAGGAGGAAATGTGCAAGGTGGTACATTGAAGAAAAAAGAACTTTGATTTTTGAATATGCTCATTATGAATATAGCTCTGAAAATGCAGATACAAAGAGGGGTGAAGTGCAAAAACAAGTGAGTTGTACTAGGGTAGGATTATTATGGTGGTGTTCTATTCTTTTCTAAAAAATAATTTTTAATGTCACTTTAAAATTCAGACCATTAGGGGCTTCCCTGGTGGCGCAGTGGTTGAGAATCTGCCTGCCAATGCAGGGGACACGGGTTCGAGCCCTGGTCTGGGAAGATCCCACATGCCACGGAGCGGCTGGGCCCGTGAGCCACAACTACTGAGCCTGCGCGTCTGGAGCCTGTGCTCCGCAACAAGAGAGGCCGCGATAGTGAGAGGCCCGCGCACCGCGATGAAGAGTGGCCCCCGCTTGCCACAACTAGAGAAAGCCCTCGCACAGAAATGAAGACCTAACACAGCCATAAAAAATAAATAAATAAATAAGTAAATAAATAAAAAGAAACCCCCATTGTTTAAAAAAAAAATTAAAATTCAGACCATTATAAGAAATTGGGAAATGTTGATGCAGGCATTTGGTGAGTAACTAATACGTGCAAGACTCTGTGAGGTGCTCTGATCCTGGTGCACCATCACGGAGTCTGCAGACTAGTAAGGAGACAGTAGTTCACAGCTCATTACAAGGAAGAAAATGATATGCACAATGACTAGAGGAGAAAACCAACCCCTATGGGGGCACAGAGGAGAAAATACATCCAATGTATTGAAAAAGGCATCGTGGAGGAAGGAACTCAAAAACTTTGAACACTATTTCTGACGATAATGATAGCCACTGAAGGTGCACGAGAAGAGGTAGACCATGATGGGAACTGTGCTTTATAGAAACACCATGGCATCATGTGTAGAATACAGGGCCTAGAAGGAAAAAGGTTCCTATAGACCAGGATGAGGAGGGCTCGACCTATGATAGTGCAGGGGTTAAAAAGAGAAGGAGAGGAAAAAATACACTAGAGTACAGGTTACAGAACTGCTTGAAGGGGAAAAAAAAATCAAGGTAGCAGCCTAAGTAAGAAGGCAGACAGAGCAAATGTTCACAGAAAGATGGCAGGTCTGTTAGTCTACTTAGGTTGCCGTAACAAAATACCATAGACTGGGTGGCTTAAACAGCAGAAAAATTTTCTCACAGTTCTGGAGGCTGGAAAGTATAAGATCAAGGTCCAGCAGGGTTTGGTTTCTGGTGAAGGCTCTTGCTGGCTTGCAGACAGCCATCTTCTCTATTTGTCTTCATACAGCCTTTCCTCAGTGTGTGCAGGTGGAGAGAGAGAGCTCTTCTTATAAGGCACTAATCCCATCATGGGGTCCCACTCTTGTGACCTCATCTAAACTTAATTACCTCCCAAAGACCCCACCTCCAAATACCATCACACTGGGGGCTAGGGTTTCAACATATGATTTTAGGGGAACACAATTCAGTCTGTTGCAGGAGGGCAGTACTGCCATTCCTTGGCTGATGGATGGGAGGGTGAAGAAGAAATGCATTGTATGTATGTCAGATAGTACTGGTCAGAAGAGAAAGTTATTGCATAAGGGGATGAAAGTCAATCAAGATTAGTGAGTAAAAATAGAATGTATTAAGTCACAGAATTCAGGGGAAAGCATAGAGGTCATCAAAACATTGTGGGAGAGCAGATTAGATAAGAAGAGGAAGGCAGCAAAATGTCTGATCCTTGCAATCACAAGAGTGAATTTAAACCAGAATGGAAGTGGAATCTGACCACAGAACATAGAAGGTTTGGACTTCCATTTCCAGCCAAAGTGGAAAAATGGAGATAGATTTACCCTCTTGCCTGAAACAACTAAAAAAGTGGACAAAAATGTTTGAAACAACAGTTTTCAAGAGACTGATCGTTAGACAATGAAAGACAGTGGTCCCAGAGGGTCAGGAAATAGACCAGATCAGCCCACAGGGGCCTGGTTGTTGCCTTGGGAGAGCTTCCAGAATGCAGCACTAAGAGAGAGAATCTGGGCAGCACCCAGGAGAAGCCCTGAGTTAAGGAGACAGAACTGAAATTCCAGGGAGACAGAGCAGCTAGGGTTCTCAGAACAAAGTACCAGAGAGAAGACAGCTTCACAGAGAGAAAACTCCAGAGACCTGCTCAGGGTCCCCTAGGAGCACATAGCAGAGTACTGATCAGCACAGCGTGTGAGAAAACTACCCAAGACTGGAGAATGAGTAACCCAAAAGGATAAGAGGGAACAATACACAGCACTCAACAGGACCAGAAATGGTGCCTGTCCCATCAGACTGGAAAATCTCATAATTCACAGGGCAAGAGCATTGCTTTAGTAGGGGGGAATAATTAACCCAAGCAAAACACAACTCTGGTCCTGCCTAACAAATTTTAAAAGCAAGACTCAAAAGGATCAAATGTTTCCAAGTAATGTTAAGTACATCCCAGAACAATGCTCAATAATATCTATAGAAAAACAAAGACATTCAGCACACAAAGGGTAAAAGTCAAATGTCTGGAATCCAGTGAAAAATCACCAGGCTTGCAAAGAAGCAGAAAAATAATAGCCATGATGAGGAAAAAAAATCAATCAGTTGAAACTTACCCAGAACTGACACAGATATTAGAACTATCAGACAAGAACATTAAAAGAGTATCAAACTGTATTTCATATGTTTGAAAAATTAAATAGAGACATGGAAGATAGTTTTAAAAAGGAGCCAAATCAAGGGATTAAAATTATAACAGCTGAGATTAAAAATACATTTAATGGGATTAATGGCAAACTAAACATCACAGAAGAAGACTTGTAAACTTGAAGACATAACAATAAAATCTCTCCAAAATGAAAAATAGAGAGAAAAAAATGAACAAAGCATCAATCATCTGTGGAACAACTTTGAGCAACCTAATATATGTGATAGTGAGTGCCCAAAGAAGAGAATGGAGGGCAAGGACACAGAAAAAAAAATTTTGAAGAAATCACGGCTGAAATTTTTCCAAATTTAATGAAAACTATAAACCCACAGATCCAAGAATCTCAACACAACAAAACACAAGACATCTGAAGAAAATGATCCCAAGACACATTGTAGTCAAGTTGTTCAAAATCAATTACAAAGAAAAAAATCTTAAAAGCAGCCAGAGTTTATAAAAAGTCACATTGCATACACAGAAAAAAAAGAGAAAGATGACAGCAGATTTCTCCTCAGAAACAATGCAAGCAAGCAGAGTGGGATTACATCTTTACAGTACAGAGAGAAAAATCTTTAACCTAGAACTCTATACCCTGTGAATTGGTTTTCTTCTATTGTTGTATAACTAATTATCACAAATTTGGAGGCTTATGACAAAACAAGATTGAAACTAACACAACAACATACTCCAATAAAAATTTAAAAAAAACAAGTTTATTAACTCAGTTTTCATGAGTCATGAGTATTCTGAAATGAATTAAAATGAAATACAGTATGTAAAAATTGTTAGATGCCATTAAAGCAGTATGTAGGGGGGAATTTATATCACTAAACAGCTATATTAAAAAAGAAGAAAGGTCTTAAATCAATGACCCCAACTTCTACTCTAAGAAACTAGATAAAGAAGGGCAAATTAAACATAAAGTGAGTAGAAGAAAGAAAATCAGGAAGATCAGAAATCAATGAAAAAGAAAACAAAAAACAACAGACAAAATCAATGAAACCCAAAGCTGACTCTTAAAGAACATTAATGGGGCTTCCCTGGTGGCGCAGCGGTTGTGAATCTGCCTGCCGGTGCAGGGGACACGGGTTCGAGCCCTGGTCTGGGAGGATCCCACATGCCACGGAGCGGCTGGGCCCGTGAGCCACAATTGCTGAGCCTGCGCGTCTGGAGCCTGTGCTCCGCAACGGGAGAGGCCGCGATAGTGAGAGGCCCGCGCACCGCGATGAAGAGTGGCCCCCGCTTGCCACAACTAGAGAAAGCCCTCGCACAGAAACGAAGACCCAATACAGCCATAAATAAATAAACTAAAAAAAAAAAAAAAAGTTTACAGCAAAATTGTACTAGATAGGTGCTATAAAAACAAAACAAAACAAAACAACAAAAAACAAACAAACAAACAAAGAACATTAATGAAATTAATAAATCTGAGCCAGGCCGATCAGGAAAAAAAAGGAGAGCAGATACAAATTACCAACATCAGGAATGAGAATATCCTTACAGATTCTACAGATAATAAAATTATAATAAAGGAGATATTACAATCAACTTTATACCAATAAATTTGACAACTTAAATAAAATGGAAAAATTCCTTGAAAAACAAACTACCAAAACTCACTGAAGAGTATTTACTACCTGGAATATCTCTTTATTTACTAAAGAAATTGAATTTATAGTTTAAAATTTTCCCACAAAGAAAACTCCTGGCCCAGATGATTTCACTGGTGAATTCTACCAAACATTTAAGAAATAAATAATTCTAGACAAACTCTTTCAGAAAAGAGGAGACAATACTTCTCAACTCATTCTGAGAGGCCAGCATTACCCTTAAACCACAGCCTGACAGATATCACAGGAAAATAAACTTCAGACCAATATCACTCATGAACTTAGATGCAAAAATTCTAAACATAATTTTATCAAATCAAATCCAACAATATAAAAAAATGGCATACATCGTGACCAGGTGAGATTTATCCTAGAAATCCAAGTTGGTTTAACATTCAAAAATCAATCAGTATAATTCATATAGTAATCAATTTAAAAAAGAAAAATGATACAATTATCTCAACTGACTCATAAAAGGCATTTGACAAAATTCAACATCCATTCTCATAAAAACTCTCAGAAAAGTAAGAATGGAGGGAACTTCCTCAACCTGATAAAGGGTATCTACTAAAAGCCTACAGCCAACATCATACTTGATTTAAAAGAAACAAAACAAAACAAAAATAAAACTGTTACCTTTCCCCCTAAGATCAGGAACAAGGCAAGGATATCCACACTCATCACTTCTACTTCTACTATATTGGAGGGTACTTTGAAAAAGAGGAACAATGTTGGAGACCTACTGTAAAGCTACAGTAATCCAGACAGTGTTGTACTGGTGTCAAATGAGACAAAGAGATCAATGGAACAAAATAAAGAGTTAAGAAAAAGACCACATGTATATATATGGACAACCAAGTTTTGTCAATGGTGCAAGGCAGTGCAGTAGACAGAGGATAGTCCTATCAGCAAATGGTGTTGGAACAGTTGGATGTCCATTGCAAAAACATGAACCTCGATCCACATCTTGCATTTCAATTCAAAATGCATCATAGATTTAAATGTAAAAGGTAAAGCAATAAACTTCTGGATGAAAAGAATGGATTTTCTGGGAGAAAATCTTTGTGGCCTTAGGTTAGGGAGTGAGAGATTACAAACTTTGGGGCATGATGGATATGTTCATTTTCTTGATTTTGGTGATAGTTTCACAGTGTATATGACATGAAAATCACAACTCATGAAGGGAGCCCTCTAGGGAGAAGGATGAATGAGTTCATTGTGCTTCTAAACTTGGGTCTTTTTTTTTTAATATTTATTCATTTATTTATTTTATTTTGGCTGTGCCAGGTGTTAGTTGCGGTACTCGGGATCTTCGTTGTGGCGTGAGGACTTCGTCGCTGCAGCAGGCATGCCGGATCTAGTTCCCTGACAACAGGTTGAACCCGGGCCCCCTGCATTGGGAGTGCAGAGTCTTACTCACTGGACCACCAGGGAATTCCCTAAACCTGGGTCTTCAGGGGCCCCAGCTGGTCTCCCCATTTCCCACCTCCACCCTCAAGTCCCTGCCCGGGTGACTAGAGGTCGGGCCTGCCAGAGAGCAGGGTTCAAGGCAACCACCCTATGTCTCCCTGCCACATACAAAAGAAGCCCCCATCGCTCCTGTGCATTCACAGAAGAGCAAGTGCTTGTGGGAAAGATGCTCAGGGCAAAGACCTGGGCTGTTCCACCTTGCTCAATCATATGCATTCAGCAGTTTACACTAACAATAACAGTGATAATAATAGCAATAACAATAATTATTGCAGTATAATTATTTTATTAATGCCAGTTAACATTTAATGCTCACTTACTCTGAACAAAGCCCTTCCGTAGGCATTTTATGGCACTGTCTCAATTGATACTCATTACAGATCTCTAGGAAGGGTGCTCTTATTATCCCTATGGAATAGATGGGGAAAACGAGTCCTGGAGAGGTTAGCTTTCCGAAGCCCACATAGCTACGATGAGCTCACGTGGAAAATGCACCCAGACACCTGACCAGAGGCTACACTTTTGTCACTCATCTCAGGCCAGATACAGAGCAAAGGTGAGCAAAGGGCAGCTTCAAAAGGCTACCCAGGGTTGCCAACATCACAGTTAGGGGGCAAAATAGCCACAGCAACTACAAAAGGCAAGTGACCTATTCCAAATCCATTTGACACTAAAACAGTGTTATCTGGGGCTATAGTACGGATTTTGTGCTTTTCCTATAACTTCTACCATCATCACTGAAATTCAGGACTTCACATCCTGCGGAGGGATTTCCCAGGACACAGAACTTTCATGCTAAAACTGGGACAGTCCCAGACAAACCTAGATGGTTGGTAACCGTAAATTTTCCACCTCATCCTGGACAGAGCTGCAAGCCAGACACAGTGGTAGCCAGGTTAAGTCCAGGATGGTCCCCGTGTCCAAGCGGTCACCAAAAGGGTGACATGGAGCCTCCACATGCCCCAGCTTGGGTTATTTAATATCAGCTCCCTCAGAGCCTTAACTGAATTCCTCTGACCCTTTCCTGCAAAGGCATGGGAGCTAGATCCCAGCTTGTTTGCAGCAATTTATAATTAATTTATGCCGCCTGAAAGTCCCACTGGGTCAGTTTCATTCTTCACCCAGTTAACGAAAGGATTGATCTCGAGGACACCTTTGATCAGTAAAAGCATGATTAAGACTTCCTCCCTATTCCTCTTCTCTAGGAATGAGCAATGAGTTTTCCCTCTGCAGAACACCTTCAATTCTCCCAACAAATGCGCTTGCTGCAATCTTGTGTTTAATTAGTCTCTGTCTTCAGAAATCATTGTGTCCCTGCTGTGGATTTCATTCATAAGATCACTTATTTCACATACGGCAGGTTTGGGTATTGACTCACTCATTTATCAAAGGGCCATATGGTGCACACGGAGCAAAGCAACGATGCATCAGGCCAAAACCCAGCGGAAGGAGGGGAGGAGCTGGAACAGTCCACTAGCTGACATTTAATTGACCGTCTACTACATGCTACCAGCCAGGCCCAGGGCCTGGCTGTTCAGAGATGAGCAAGAAGCACACATAGTACTTTAAAGCAGAGTTTCTCAACCTCAGCACTACTGATCTTCAGAGCTGGATAGTGGGGCTGTCGTGTGCATTGTAGGATATACAGCAGTATTTCTGACCTCTACCCACTAGAAGCTAGTAGAAGCTGCTGGGGGCAGAGTTGCCCCCAGGCTGAAAATCTTAAGGTGCCTGTAATCTAGAAGAGCAACTAAAACAACTACACAAATCTTTATGATGAAGGACATCATGGGAGGAGTATAGCGGTTGTAAACTCCAGTGCACTTGAAGGCCAGCGATGGGAATGCCAGGAAGGCAGTGGGGACGTGTCCAACTGGAGAGGACAATCCCGCTCAGCTCCAGCCAAGTGTCACCAGATACTGTGACCTTTCTAGTGAATTCTGTAATCTGGGCATCTATGTGAAATTTCCCAATCTCTTCATGTTCTCAACCAGTTTAAAAATAGTTTTAAAACAATGTAAACCCAAAAAATAAATAAATAACTGAAAAGATCGAGGGCCTTATTCAGCCAGATGCCCCTTGTGTGTAGAAAACTGGGCAGCATCTGAGTCCTGGCACAGCCTCCGGCTCACTTCCGCCTCTGGGCATTGGAGTCTGTTTCTAGACATTGGGGAGTAGTCCGTACTTTAACAGCGGTTCTTGACTTGGATGCCCATTCAAATCACCTGGAGATATGTAAAAGCCCATCAATGCACTGACCTCACACCCGCCCAATTAAACCAGAATCAGGGAGTAGGGTACAGGTGTCTATGTTTGTAAAAATCTCCCCAGGTGATTCTAACATTCACTGGTGTAGAAGAAAATCAACATGTATGAAGGCCCACCTCTTGGCTGTATGTTGATTAAGATCGGGGACTCCAGACTCAGACCACCTGCATTCAAATCCTGCTCCAAACTGGGCAACCATCAGGTCTGAGAGAAACTTAATCCAGGCCTCAGGGTCTCTATCTGTTAAATGGAGATAATAACACTACGTACTTTATCACACTGGTGTAAAAAATCAGAATCTCTAGAGGTAGGGCCCGGGCACTAGTGTTTTTTATTTTTCCAGATGTTTCTAAACAGCAACCAGCGTTGCTACAGTGAAACAGTAATTAGGTTCCTGCCAGCTCTAACGCTCTGTGAATTTCCCTTTGTGTGAAGAGGAAATGAGTACTAGACACCCACTAAGTCTGGAACTGAGATGCCCCATTGGGATCCCCCAAGAAGGACTGGAGATAAAGAGCCAGATGCTGACTGTTCACAACATAAACTACAAAGGGACACAACCTAACCTCCTACACACACGATCATTAGCTGCCAGGAACAGAAGTACCTTGAACATTCTAAGAGGATTCGGCTTATGAGGGCTACCTCTGCTACCATGAAGGGTCTTCCACCAAAAAACTCCAAGAGCCCTAATATCCAAACACTGAGGATCTCGAAGCATCTGATCCAGGGTCATATCGGTAATATTTCCATTATTCACCTCAACTCATAACAAGATGGCTAACTAGGGGCCTTCCATGTGGGACACACACATTTATCATTTGATTAGGAAAGAGTACTTATATTTAGATAAAACATATATCCCCTAACAGGGCTGGACAGTTATAAATAACTTGGGAAACGCAGGCCGACGCCCAAAACATCATGATTTAGGTTGAAAGAAAAAGCCTTCCCGATCACTATCCTTTTGTGTTTCCCAGCACATTTTTCATGTTTACTTGCTATCACCCCACATACGTGATCCCTCTGGCTGCATCCCATTTCCTCCCAAGCTAAGGTGGGAGGAAGAACTGTCACAATCAAATGGACAGGGTCAAGGCTCTGGGGAGAAGAAGCTGGGGTCTGGAGCCCCTGCCCTGCAATCAGTTAATCAGCTCACCTCCAATTTATGTCGGGCAGCTATTGGGGGACCCACAGAAATGGCTTCAAGCTAGATCTCTACTCAAGCTGTTGGATGAAAGAAGGACTTGAAGGAAGCCAAGCCTCTCCTTCCACACTGAAACAGAGACCATTCTGTAGGGTTTCTTCCTTCCCTGGCCATTGAAGCAGCTCAGCTGGATTCTGATACAAAAGAAAAAACACAACCAGTGACTGTAGCTGGAAAATTTTGAGCAGAAAAAAAAGTAGTACTGGATTAGAACCTAAGTATAAAATAATCACCCATGAGTCCAGAAGATGCTTCCACTTCTAGGAAGATGGAATAGACATACTTTTCCCTATTTTTTCCACAATGTATAACTAAAAGCCCTAAACATTATATATAAAACACACATAAGTAGACTGAAGGGAAGAAGGTAGACCAGCTAGGGACCTTGGTGTCCAAGAAGTGACACTGTGAGTTCCCTGAGTTTTCTCTTTGCTTCATATATCCCCCCACATGGAATGGAAGAAGCCAACAACCCAGAAAGGCCAATACACAAGGACAAAAAAAAAGCCCCAAGAAAAGCCTGCTCTCTCTAGCCAAAGGTCCAGGAAAGAGCACTTCTAGCCAATAACCACTCTACTCCGGTCAAACATCACAGGTAAAACTGTGGCTCCACCTCTACCCGTGCCAGAAAGGGCCAAGTGAGAATCCTAGACTTCCACCCTCTCAAGGATGTAACAAGGTGCCCCACCACCCCTACCCAGATGGTATCAGAGAAGATCAAGCAGGGAGCCAGGGCTTTTATCCCACCCCTGCACAGTGGTAATGAGCCCCCACCACTGCAGTGTCAGTGAAGACCACATGGGGAGCCAGAACTCCTAACCAGCAGGAACCAGGAGGCCCCCACCTCAGATGTCAACAAATGCCAAGTAGGAAGCCTGGACTTCCACCTCCACCCGGCAGCAACAAGGCAGCACTACAACGTCCCCTACTGAAATGGTGTCAGAGAAATCCAGCTAAAACAAAAGGATTAAATAAGATACAGAGTTTTATAACATAATATGAAAATGCCTGGGTTTCTGTCAAAAATCACTCATCATATGAAGACCCATGATGAGTTCAAACTAAGCGAAAAAAGACAATCAATAGGTGCCAACACCAAGAGGACAGGAATGTTAGAGTTATGTGACAAAGACTGAAAAGCAGCCGTGATAAAAATGCTTCAACAAGCAATTACAAATGCATCTGAAGCAAATGAAAAGATAGAAAACCTCAGTGAAGAAATAGAACATATAAAGTAGAACCAGAAAGTTTGGAGCTGAAAAACACAATAACTGAAATAAAAGTTCAGTTGGTGGGCTCAATAGCCAAATGGGAAACAGAACAAAGAATTGGTGAACTGGATGACAAAACAATAGTAATTACCCAATCTGAACTAAAAAAAGAAAATAGACAAAAAAAAGAAAGAGGAACAGAGTCTCAGGGACCTATGGTACTATAATAAAAGATCTAACATTCATGTCATCAGTGTCCTAGAGGAAAGGAGAAATAGATTGGGATTGAAAAGGTACTCAAAGGAATAATGGCTGAAAATTTCCTAAATTTAGCATGAGATGTAAACCTACCAATTTGAGAAGATGAGTAAATCCCAAACAGGATAAACCCAAAGAAATCCACATAAAGGCACATCATAACAAAAATTCTAAAAACTAAAGATAAAGAAAAAATGTTAAAAGCAGCCAGAGAAAAATGACAACTTACCTTTAGGGAGAAACAATTAGAATGACTGTGGATTTCTCATCAGACACAATGGAGGCCAGCAGGAAGTGGCACAATATTTTCTAGGTGGTGAAGGAAAGAACTGTTAACCTAGAATCCCATACCCAGCAAAAATATCCTACAGGAATGGAGGGGAAATAAAAACATTCTCAGATTAAAGAAAACTAAGAGAATTTGTTTCCAGCAGATCTACTCTAAATGAATGGCTAAGGAAGTTCTCTAAACAAAAAAAACAATAAAAGAAAAAACCTTAGAACATCAAGAAGGAAGTAAGAACATGATAAATATATATATATATATATATATATATATATATATATATATATATATAGGAAAGATTCCACAGAAGAGGGGGAAACAACACCCAATTCATTTTATGAAGCTATTATCACCCTGTGACCAATACAAAAAGAGAAAACTACAGACCAACGTCCTCTTCAGTACAGACACAAAAATCCTTAACAAAATACTAACAAATAGGATTCAGCAACATTTAATAAGAATTACATTCTAAGCCCAACTGAGGTTTATTTCACAGATGCAAGGCTGGTTCAATATTGAAAAATCAATCAATATAACCCATCATATTAACAAGCTAATCAAGAACAATCACACGTTCATCTCAAATGATGCAAAAAATAGTTTTACAAAAGTCAAAACACATCCATGTTAAAAACTCAGCAAACAGGAATAGAGAGAACTTTCTCAATCTGGTAAAGAGCATCTACAAAACCCCACAGAGAGGGCTTCCCTGGTGGTGCAGTGGTTGAGAATCTGCCTGCCAATGCAGGGGACACGGGTTCAAGCCCTGGTCTGGGAAGATCCCACATGCCGCGGAGCAACTGGGCCCGTGAGCCACAAGTTCTGAGCCTGCACGTCTGGAGCCTGTGCTCCACAACAAGAGAGGCCACGATAGTGAGAGGCCCGTGCACCGCGATGAAGAGTGGCCCCCGCTTGCCACAATTAGAGAAAGCCCTCACACAGAAACGAAGACCCAACACAGCCATAAATAAATAAATTTAAAAAAAAAATAGTAAGATGTCTATTCCTCATGACTAGCAGCAAATTTAAACAACAAAAAAAAAACCCCACAGAGAACATTATACTTAACAGTGAAAGAGTGATGCTTTCTCTCTAAAACTGAGAGCAAGGCAAGGACATTTACTCTTATTTAACATAGTGCAAAATGGCCTAGCCAGAGCAAAAAAGTGGGAAAAAGAAACAAAAGTCATACAAATAGGAAAGAAAGAAATAAAACAGTCTCTCTTTGCAAATGACATGATTATTTACATAGAAAAGCTAAACGAATCTACAAAAACTCCTAGAACTAATAAATGATTTTAGCAAGGTTATAGAATATGAGATAAACATACAAAAATCTATTGTATTTCCTGGATGTCAGGTAATATTTTTCTCTGTATTATTTTCATGCATACTTAAATAATAAGAAAAGCAGATGAGACAAAAACAACATAGAAATGTTATTTATGTCCATGCAAATTAACAAGGTTTAAATAAATATTTTATGATAATTAAATTAGTAATATGAATAATAATATGTAATCACTGAGTAGTCTCCATAATAAAATGTTGAAAGTTATATTTACACTTATTTTCAAATTACACTTATTTTCAAATTTCCCTAAATTAAATTTGATTTAGGGACCAAAGCATACTTTCATAATAAAATCACTTTTCATTGTTTCAACAAACCAAAATATGTATGTATCTGTATGTAAGTAAAAGAATGCTTATTGTAGAAAATATAGAAAAATTTCACCTAAAATTTTATCAGCGATAAAAACAAATACTTTGTTCCATCTTTCCAATCTTTTTTTAAAATTAATTAATTAATTAATTTTATTTTTGGCTGCGTTGGGTCTTCATTGCTGCAGGCGGGCTTTCTTTAGTTGCAGAGAGCGGGGGCTACTCTTCATTGCGGTGTGCGGGCTTCTCATTGCAGTGGCTTCTCTTGTTGTGGAACACGAGCTCTAGGCACGCGGGCTTCAGTAGTTGTAGCACGCGGGCTCAGTAGTTGTGGCTCGCGGGCTCTAGAGCACAGGCTCAGTAGTTGTGGCGCACAGGCTTAGTTGCTCTGTGGCATGTGGGATCCTCCCGGACCAGGGCTCGAACCCATGTCCCCTGAATTGGCAGGCGAGTTCTTAACCACTGTGCCACCAGGGAAGTCCCTCTTCCCGATCTTTTTAAAGAAATGCACAAGCCATTTTCTCTTTTACAAAATTGATATAAAAATCTATATAAATCAAAAAAATCTATTTTTTTCTATATACTAGCAATGAACATATAGACACTGAAATAGAAAATACAGTATCATTTTAAATTGCTCCCCAAAATTGAAATACTTAAGTATAAATCTAGCAAAATATTGTCAGGACTTACATGTTGATAAATACAAAAATGCTGATTGGGCTTCCCTGGTGGCACAGTGGTTGAGAATCTGCCTGCCAATGCAGGGGACACGGGTTCGAGCCCTGGTCTGGGAAGATCCCACATGCCGCGGAGCAACTGGGCCCATGAGCCACAACTACTGAGCCTGTGCGTCTGGAGCCTGTGCTCCGCAACAAGAGAGGCTGTGATAGTGAGAGGCCCGCGCACCGCGATGAAGAGTGGCCCCCGCTTGCCTCAACTAGAGAAAGGCCCCGCACAGAAACAAAGACCCAACACAGCCAAAAATTAAAATAAATAAATAAATAAATAAATAAATAAATATTTTTTAAAAAAATGCTGATTAAAGAAGTTAAAGAATTTCTAAATAAAGAGAGACATACTATGTTCATAGTCTGGAAGACTCGACACAATAAAGATGTCAATTCTCCCCAAATTGATATACAGGTTTAATGCAATTACTTTCAAAATCCCAGCAAGAATTTTTGTAGATATAGACAAGGTTATTCTAAAGTTCATACGGAAAAGCAAAGGAACTGTAAGAACAAAAACAATTCTGAAAGAGAAGAATAAAGCTACTGTAATCAAGACTGTGTGGCATTGGTGGAGGAATAGACACACAAATTAATAAACAAAATAGAAAACCCAGAAACACACCCACACAAATATGTCCAACTGATTTTTGACAAAGGTGCAAAAGGATTTTGATGAAGGGAAGATAGCCTTTTATTATTTTTTTTAAGGTAGCCTTTTTTTTTTTTTGAAATTTTTTTTATTTATTATTTATTTATTATTTTTATTTTTGGCTGTGTTGGGTCTTCGTTTCTGTGTGAGGGCTTTCTCCAGTTGCGGCGAGTGGGGGCCACTCTTCATCGCGGTGCGTGGGCCTCTCACTATCACGGCCTCTCGTTGCGGAGCACAGGCTCCAGACGCTCAGGCTCAGTAGTTGTGGCTCACGGGCCCAGTTGCTCCGCGGCATGTGGGATCTTCCCAGACCAGGGCTTGAACCCGTGTCCCCTGCATTGGCAGGCAGATTCTCAACCACTGCGCCACCAGAGAAGCCCCTAAGGTAGCCTTTTAAACAATGCTAGGACAACTGTACGTCTGTAGGCCAAAATAAAAAAGTGTTGTCTCATACCTTATGTTGATATGAATATTAACTCAAAATGGATCATGGACTTAAGTATAAAACATAAAACTGTAAAACTTTTAGGGAAAAACATAAGAAAAAATCTTATCTAGGGCTAGGCAAACCACTCTTAGATCTTATACCAAAAACATGTTCCATCAAAGAAAAATTGACAAATTTGAGTTTATCAAAATTAAAAACTTTTGCTCCATAAAAGACCCTGTTAAGAAGATAAAAACACAAGGTACATAGAGGAAATATTTGCAAAATACATATCCAACAAAGGACTAGTATTGAGAATACATAAAGAACCAAGGGTAAAAAAGATAATCTAATTTTTAAATGAGCAAAAGGCACAAACAGACATTTCATCAAAGAGAGTATACAATGGCAAACAAGCACATGAAAAGATGTCAACATCATTAGTCAAAATGGAATTAAAACAATAATGAGGCATCACTACAAACCTATCAAATGACTAATAAAAAATAATAACACCACCAAATGCTGGCAAGGATGCAGAGATACTAGATCACTTATATATGTTGCTGGTGGGAATGTACAATGGTAGAGTCACTCCAGAAAACACTATTACAGTTTCTTTAAAAACTAAACATGCAACTACCATGTGACTGAACAGTTGTACTACTGGGCATTTATCCCAGAGAAATGAAGGCTTATGTCAACACTTAACACCTGTACATGAGTGTTTACAAAAGCTTTATTCATACTTGCCAAAAGTGGAAACAACCCAGATGTCCTTTGATGGATGTATGGTTAAACAAACTATGGTACGTAGTATGGCATATTACTTAATAAAATGGAACAGCGAATTCCCTGGTGGTCCAGTGGTTAAAAATCCGTCTTCGAATGCAGGGGACGTGTCTTCAATCCCTCGTCAGGGAACTAAGATCCCACATGCTGTGGGGCAACTAAGCCTGCACACTCTGGAGCCCGCCCAACACAACTAGAGAGAAGCCCGTGCTTCATAAATAAGAACCCGCACGCCAAAACGAGAGATCCTGCATGCCACAACGAAGATCCCATGTGCCGCAACTAAGACCCGATGCAGCTAAATTAATTAATTAATTAATTAATTTTTTAAAAAAGATTTTAAAAGATGGAACAAACTATTAATATAAACAACATGAATGAATGACTCTTCAGAAAATTATTGAGCGAAAAAAAAGAAATCCAATTCTAAAAGGTTACATACTATAATGGTTCCATTTATATAACATTCTTAAAATGACAAAAATATAAAAATGTAGAACAGATTAATGGTTGCTTGGGGCCCAGCAATGGATGGGGGTAGGAGGCAAGTGGATATAACTATAAAAGGGCAAGAAAGAGGGATCCTTATGGTGACAGAAATATTTTGTATCTTGCCGGTATAAATGTTAATATTCTGGTGGTGACACTGTACTATAGTTTTGCAAGATGTTACCATTGGGGGAAACTATATAAAGCATAGAAGAGATCACTCTGTATTAATTCTTAAAACTGCCTGTGAATCTACATTCATCTCAAAATTAAATTTTTTATATACCTTTATTGGAGTATAATTGCTTTACAGTGTTGTGTTAGTTTCTGCTGTACAGCAAAGTGAATCAGCTATATGCATACATATATCCCCATATCCCCTCCTTCTTGACCCTCCCTCCCACCCTCCCTATCCCACCCCTCTAGGTCATCACAAAGCACCGAGCTGATCTCCCTGTGCTATGCAGCAGCTTCCCACTAGCTATCTGTTTTACATTTGGTAGTGTATACATGTCAGTGCTACTCTCTCACTTTGTCCCAGCTTCCCCTTCATCCCCTGTGTCAAGTCTGCTCTCTACGTCTGCGTCTTTATTCCTGTCCTGCCACTAGGTTCTTCAGAGCCATTTTTCTAGATTCCATATATACATGTTATCATACGGTATTTGTTTTTCTTTTTCTGACTTACTTCACTCTGTAGGACAGACTCTAGGTACATCCACCTCACTACAAATAACTCAATTTCATTCCTTTTTATGGCTGAGTAATATTCCATTATATATATGTGCCACATCTGCTTTATCCATTCGTCTGTCAGTGGACATTTAGGTTGCGTCCATGTCCTGGCTATTGTAAATAGTGCTGCAGTGAACATTGTGGTACATGTATCTTTTTGAATTATGGTTTTCTCAGGGTATATGCCCAGTAGTGGGATTGCTGGGTCATATGATAGTTCTATTTTTAGTTTTTTAAGGAATCTCCATACTGTTCTACATAGTGGCTGTCAAAATTAAATTTTTAATTAAAATTAAAAAAACCACAGGAGGTCTTTGAACCTTCCAAACAGTTTCAGAAAATAGGAATCTTTGTTTGATGTTGTCCTTGTGCAGATAACAGATGAAAATCAGGAGTTGGCTCCACTAAGGAATATCAATACTGTCATCCCGATGCACGATGAAAGGAAAGGGCAATTTCTGCACAGTCTGCTTCAAAACACTGGAACAGATTTTAATAATTCTGGAATGAATGAGAACATTTGACAGAGGCATTGTTTTAGTTTTTAAATTTTCCTCCAAGGCACAAAGCAGCTCAACAATTTCCAGGGCATATTGCTTCACCAAGGTTTTTTATCCAATGATGCAGCAAGCAGGATGACTCAAGGCAATACTCTTATGTTAGGGAAAATCCAATTTTGGTAAAGTTCCAACTTTTTCCAATCTGGCCTTTTATACTCAGACAATAGAGGCCATGTAATGTATTCTCAGGACATAAGGGACCACTTCAGCTTTGTTGACTCCATAATTCTGTAGGTAAGAATCTTGCCACAGGGACTTCCCTGGTGGTCCAGTGGTTAAGAATTCGCCTTCCAGGGGCTTCCCTGGTGGCGCAGTGGTTGAGAGTCTGCCTGCCAATGCAGGGGACACGGGTTCGAGCCCTGGTCTGGGAAGATCCCACATGCCACGGAGCAACTAGGCCCGTGAGCCACAACTACTGAGCCTGCGCGTCTGGAGCCTGTGCTCCGCAACAAGAGAGGCCGCGATAGTGAGAGGCCCGCGCACCGCGATGAAGAATGGCCCCCACTTGCCGCAACTAGAGAAAGCCCTCGCACAGAAACGAAGACCCAACACAGACAAAAATAAATAAATAAATTAATTAATTAAAAAAAAAAAAAAAAAGAATGAGTTCTGGAGTGAAACTACTAGGACTCATAAAAAAAAAAGAATTCGCCTTCCAATGTAGGGGACACAGGTTCGATCCCTGGTCGGGGAACTAAGATCCCACATGCCATGCGATGTGGCCAAAAAAACAAAAAAAATTTTTTTAAATGACAATTGACCCAATTATCAACCTGGGCAAAGGATCAGAATAGACATTTCTCCAGAGATATACAAACGGCCAATAAGCACATTAAGATGCTCAACATCATTAGCCATCAGGGAAATGCAAATCAAAACCACAGTGAGATGCCTCTTCACGTCCACTTCTCAGCAATTCCACTCCTAGTTATGTACTGAAGAGAAATTAAAAACCTATATCTATGCAAAAACTTGTACATGAGTGTTTATAGCAGCATTATTCACAATGACCAAGAAATGACAACACCACAAATATCCATCGACTGATGAATTGATAAATAAAATGTGGTATATCCATACAATGGAATACAATTGGCAATAAAGAGAAATGAAGTACTGATACAAGCTACAATACGGATGAAACTTGAAAACATGCTAAGTGAAAGAAGCTTGTCACAAAAGACCACATATTGTATGATTCCATTAATATGAAATGTCCAGAATAAGCAAATCTATGGAGACAGAAAGTAGATTAATGGTTGCCTACAGTTAGGGGGATTAGGAGGAAGTAGAGAGAAACTGCTAATGGTTACGGGATCTCTTTTTGCACTGACAAAATATTCTAACGTTGACTGTGGCTATGGTTGTCTCAACTGTCTTTGGTTGTCTCATGTCCAGGTTTATTTGACAGCAGCTGCTGCCCTGGATGAGGAAGTGATTCTATGTCTGCCCTGATTCCAACAACTCTGGGTATACTAAAAGAAACATTGAATTGTGTACTTTAAATGGGTTAATTGTGTGGTGCATGTCAATAGAGCTGTTATAAAAATATATATGCATAATTTGCGCAAAAGGAAGCCATGAATCCACGCTGATATAAATAAATGAACGAATACATAAACAAATGCGTAATGGGGAAGAATAGACAAATCTTCCATGCAAAAGAATTCTATTTCTTTTTTTTTTTTTAACATCTTTATTGGAGTATAATTGCTTTACAATGGTGTGTTAGTTTCTGCTTTATAACAAAGTGAATCAGTTATACATATACGTATGTTCCCATATCTCTTCCCTCTTGCATCTCCCTCCCTCCCGCCCTCCCCATCCCACCCCTCTAGGTGGTCACAAAGCACAGAGCTGATCTCCCTGTGCTATGCAGTTGCTTCCTACTAGCTATCTCTTTTACGTTTGGTAGTGTATATATGTCCATGCCACTCTCTCTCTTTGTCACATCTTACCCTTCATACAAAAGAATTCTAAATAACTATGTAAATACTTTGCTCTCGGGGAGGTGGAGCATAGCTCCCCAGCCCATAAGCACGGGCTGCACAGAGTAACTTTCATCCAAAGGGCACAGTAATAAAAGGAGGAGGAACAAGTCACTTCACAGGGAAGAAACATGACAAACACTACCTAGGCCAGTTGATCAAGGTTAACACCAATAGTGCTACCATGCTGATAGCATACAACCTTGATACGATGAGAATGGCAATTTACCTCCGTGGTCCTCCTACCAAAAGCCAAGGGAGAGGAGATCAGCTCGGTGCTTTTGTGACCACCTAGAGGGGTGGGATAGGGAGGGTGGGAGGGAGACGCAAGAGGGAGGAGATATGGGGGTATATGTGTATGTATAGCTGATTCACTTTGTTATAAAGCAGAAACTAACACACCATTGTAAAGCACTTATATTCCAATAAAGATGTTAAAAAAAAAAAAAAAGTCAAGGGAGGTGAGGGTAGAACCGACAAATCCCAACTGAGGGACATTCTGCAAAATATCTGACCAGTACTCTTCAAAGCTGTCAAGTCATCAAAAACAAGGGA
Organism: Balaenoptera acutorostrata; assembly: GCF_949987535.1. Lineage (NCBI taxonomy): Eukaryota > Metazoa > Chordata > Mammalia > Artiodactyla > Balaenopteridae > Balaenoptera > Balaenoptera acutorostrata. The sequence goes on along the minus strand of NC_080079.1, from coordinate 12,434,126 downwards.
AGTGTGAGAAACTATCACAGTCAGGAGAAGCTTAAGGAGATATGGTAACTAATATAACGCAGCATCCTATATGGGGTTCTGGAACAGAAAAAGGACACTTGGTAAAAACTTAGGAAATCTGAATAAAGTATGGACTTTAGTTAGTGATAATGTGTCAATAACTGTTCATGCATTGTGACAAATGTACCATGCTAATGTAAGATGTTAATAATAGGGGAAACTGGGTATGGGTATATGGGTACTCTCTATACTATCTTTGCAATTTTGCTATTAATATTAAACTGCTCTAAAATAAAAAGGTCTTTTTAATTTTTTCTTTTTTGAAAAGGAAAGGCAGAGAGCTCTCCTCTTCAGCCTTGCAGAAGGCAAAGCTTCTACTTTCTTTGGTTGTCTCATATCCAGGTTTATTTGACAGCAGCTGCTTCTGCCCTGGTTGGGGAACTGACCCTGTGTCTGTTATGGCCCCGAAGATTGGCCTCAAGTCCATCTCCTAAAGAGTCGGTGACAACATCACCAAGGCAACTGGTTATGGAAGGAGCTAAGGGCATCAGTGAAACTGACCCTTCAGAATGGACAGTCTGGACTACAGTGGTCATCTTGCTCTCAAAGAACCAGCCAGGGACACAGAGAAGCAGGAAAACATTGAGAAAGGTGGAAATGACAGTATTGATGAGATGGTCTGCCTCATCCAACACATGAGGCACAGGGCTGTGGCCAAAGATCTCTCTGGAACATTAATGAGATCCTGGAGGCTGCCCATCTGTGGGCTACAGTATCCATGACCCCCATCCTTTCTACAGCACGAAGACGTCAGCTGTGTGACAGGATGACAGTTAGGTAACAGGGCACAGAGGAGGATGTCTCCACAGTCAGCTGACCACCACCCTCACGAAAGTGAGGCCAACATGATTTTTTAAAACCTATATTTCTTCTCAATCCTGGAGGAAGTCAGGTGAATCAGCTTTCAAGAAAGCAATTTGGCACTATATATCAAGAAACTTTCAAAGGTCAGCCCATGTGAACCAGTAATTTCACTTCTAGGAATCAACCCTGAGGAAATAATCCAAAATGAGGTCAAAACCCAGGAAATGTTCTTTACTGTTAATAATGAAAAATTGCTAACAATTTCAATAACCATTAGAGGAATGACTAAGTAAATCATGGTACATATAATTACAGCCATATGATTGTCATTGTTAAAAATACTTGTGAAGGGTTTTCAATGACATGCAAAAATATGGTGAAAAAGCAGGATATAATATCAAATTTAAGATATGACCTCAAAATTGGGCAGGAGGGGGAGGGAACATTGATATACAGTGTTAATAATAGTTATCTCTAGGAAGCATGATTAGTGGTCATAGATAGCTCTTTTTTTGAAAATTGCCAACATTTTTCAGATTTTCATCAGTGAACATGTATGAAAATTTTAATAAAAAATAAATAAAACACCCAATCAAAAAGTGGGCGAAAGATCTAAATAGACATTTCTCCAAAGAAGACATACAGATGGCCAAGAGGCACGTGAAAAGCTGTTCAACATCACTAATTATTAGAGAAATGCAAATCAAAACTACAATGAGGTATCACCTCACACCAGTTAGAATGGGCATCATCAGAAAATCTACAAACAGTAAATGCTGGAGAGGGTGTGGAGAAAAGGGAACCCTCTTGCACTGTTGGTGGGAATGTAAATTGGTACAGCCACTATGGAGAACAGTATGGAGAGTCCTTAAAAAACTAAAAATAGAGCTACCATATGCTCCAGCAATCCCACTCATGGGCATATATCTGGAGAAAACCATAATTCGAAAAGATACATGCACCCCAGTGTTCACTGCAGCACTATTTACAATAGCCAGGACATGGAAGCAACCGAAATGACCATCAACAGAGGAATGGATAAAAAAGATGTGGTGCATATATACAATGGAATATTACTCAGCCATAAAAAAAGAATGAAATAATGCCATTTGCAGCGACATGGATGGACCTAGAGATTGTCATACTACGTGACGTAAGTCAGACAGAGAAAGACAAATATCATGATATTGCTTATATATGGAATCTAAAAAAATGGTACAAATGAACCTATTTACAAGACAGAAATTGAGTCAGATGTAGAAATCAAACTTATGGTTACCAAGGGGGAAAAGGGGGAGGGATATATTGGGATTGGGATTGACATATACACACTACTATATATAAAATAGATAACTAATAAGAACCTACTGGGGACTTCTCTGGTGGCGCAGTGGTTAAGACTCCACACTCCCAATGCAGGGGGCCCGGGTTCGATCCCTGGTTGGGGAACTAGATGCCACATGCATGCCGCAACTAAGAGTTCGCATGCCACAACTAAGGAGCCCACCTGCTACAACTAAGGAGCCCACCTGCTGCAACTAAGACACCCAACCAAATAAATAAATAAATACATAATTAAAAAGTGGGCTTCCCTGGTGGTGCAGTGGTTGAGAATCTGCCTGCTAATGCAGGGGACACGGGTTCGAGCCCTGGTCTGGGAAGATCCCACATGCCGCGGAGCAACTGGGCCCGTGAGCCACAACTACTGAGCCTGCGCGTCTGGAGCCTGTGCTCCGCAAGAAGAGAGGCCGCGATAGTGAGAGGCCCGCGCACCGCGATGAGGGGTGGCCCCCGCTTGCCGCAACTAGAGAAAGCCCTAGCACAGGAACGAAGACCCAACACAGCAATCAATCAATTAAAAAAAAAAAAATTAAAAAGTGCTTTCTAAAAAAAAAAAAGAACCTACTGTACAGCACAGGGAACTCTATTCAATACCCTGTAATGACCTATATGGGAACAGAATCTAAAAAAGAGTGGATATGTGTATATGTATAACTGACTCACTTTGCTGTACAGCAGAAACTAACACAACGCTGTAAATCAACTATACTCCGATAAAAAAATTAATTAAAAAAAATAATAAAATAGGGACTTCCCTGATGGTGCAGTAGCCCAGGTTCGATCCCTGGTCAGGGAACTAGATCCTGCACATCGCAACTAAGAGTCTGCATGCCGCAACTAAAGATCCTGCCTGCCGCAATGAAGACCTGGCGCAGCCAAATAAGTAAATAAGTAAATATTTAAAAAGAAAAATAGTCTACCGGTGACTATTTACGTTTTAAAAAAATAAACAAATAAAATAAAACAAACAAAAAGAATGTCTTGGCCAAAGTTAAGGATGTTGTAGCAGACTACTAGTTACCTCCCAGTATCCCCTTCTTTTTTTTTTTTTTTTAAGAGAGCCCTGATTTTCAGGTGGACACAAGGGCACCCAGGTCAAAGACTCATTTCCTTGTCTCTCTTGCAGCTAGGAGAGTCATGTGACTGAACTGTCAAGAGATATGAGCAGAGGAGCTGTAAATAATGACAGGACTTCCCTGGTGGCGCAGCGGTTAAGAATCCACCTGCCAATGCAGGGGACACGGGTTCGATCCCTGGTCTGGGAAGATCCCACATGCTGCAGAGCAGCTAAGCCCATGCACCACAACTACTGAGCCTGTGCTCTAGAGCCCACAAGCCTCAACTACTGAGCCCACGTGCTGCAACTACTGAAGCCCACGTGCCTAGAGCCCATGCTCCATGACGAGAAGCCACTGCAATGAGAAGCCCATGCACTGCAATGAAGAGTAGCCCCCGCTCGCCGAAACTAGAGAAAGCCCGTGTGCAGCAACGAAGACCCAATGCAGCCAAAAATTAAAAAATTTAATTAATTAATTAAAAAAAGAAAGCTTATTTTAAAAAAAAAAAAAAAAAGAATGACCTAGAGGTAGAATCTAGGGCTTAAATTGTAAGGCTGATGAGTTTTGCCTGCATCCTCGAGTCTTGGTGGGAAGGGGGTTACTGGGCAGAGTCAGCTGGTGGGGTTTGGTGACAGAGAAATAAGGAGCCTAAAGGTGATAGCTTCAGAAACAGGCAACCTCCGACCCCAGGCCCCAGGAAGCCCTATCTATGTCCCAGCACTTGTGCTGGAAGCTCCTCTGAAAATGAGATTTGGCCCTGGAGGACCTGGAAGCTGAGACAGATGGGAGCCCACGTGGGGCAGCTGGACCCTTGTCCTGGCTTTCCCCAATCCTTCCTATTTGGTCAGCCTGTAGGCAGCCTACAGGAATCTCTCACCAGTTGCCTTAAAGGTGACATCGTTCAGACAGGCTCAATGCCCAGTGTCTTTCCTTCCATAGCCCTTTGATCAGCCTGTCATTTAATAACCGAAATCACAGGGCTGTGCAGCCAGCCAGTTCTATCAAGGATTGGAGCCCTCCTGAAACCTACAAGAATATCTAGCATTTGGTGGGGAGACAGTATTCATCAGAAATCATGGTGTGTTTTCCCAGGGCTGTGCTCCATGCAGCGCTAGTTCAAAAAAAAGGTGTGGGGGAAGGTGGTTTTTCTCTGCCCAAATATATTTGGGAAATACTCCATGTTCTATCCTCATTTAGGAAATTCATACTCCATATTAACATATTAAAGCCCCTGAAAACTCCTGCAGTAAACTCTTATACTTGCGGATTTTCCCAAATTGTTTAACCAGGAACGCTTTTTTTCCACAGAACACCTATTAACTTTTTTAGAACACACACAATTGGAAATGCTATCCTAGATGTTGGAAAAATATCTGACTTTGCTCCCTAATTATGTAAGCTTTGCATCTATTGGGATAACCATTGAGGTTTGTCATTATTACTACTTCTGGAATGACTACTTACTGATCTTGGAGTGAATTCCCTTTTGATTGAAAAAAATGCATGGTTTATTGCATTGCAGGGCCAAGGAGAATCTTTCTTGGAACATTCTATCACCTTCGTTTCTGATTTCATCAGTGTGTTTTGGACACTATTATTTGCATCTGAACCATTTATCCTGTTTTAGCTGTAAGTGATTCAAAGTTCAGACAATTAGTTCATGCAACATTTATTCACCAGACACTTATTAAGCCTCTACTACATGCCAGGACTCTGCTGGGCACTTTACACACAGTATTTCAAGTTCTAACAACATTGAAGGGAACTGTTATTATACCCATTTCACAGGTGTGAAACTGAGGCTAGCTAAGACTGAGTTACTTTCCCAAGACCACACAGGGATCAGAGCAGGAGCTGCATGGCTTGCCTGGTCCGGGAGCCTACACCCTCCCTCCTTGTCCTATGTCCCAGGGCTCTCAATTATCACCTGACCTGCATTTTTGACACTGCATGGGTTTCAACTTGGTGTCCCTAATTGGAATCAAATATTTCTGACTCTGGAAATAGATACTATGAACCAGCAACTCATGCATAGAATAAATGAGTGTATGTCACGAAGGACGTGTTGGGAAGGAGATGGGAGAGCAGGAAGCAGACTCCAGCCCCTCGGAGGCCCCGTGACAGCTCTACTTGAACTAAAGCAGGGCTTGGGCAGGTGAAGAACTGAGCAGGGCACCTGGTGCCTGGAGAGGGGGTGCCTGGGGAAAGGCCAGCACACCCTCTGACCCGGTCTACTGGAGGCCCACCAGGGCCAGATCTGATTGCTCAAGAGAAGGCAGAATCTCTACATTTTGTGAAATCTGTAAGATTTCATCATTGGCAACTGTAGTTGTTTGAATAGTCTCCTCCAAAATTCATGTCTACCTGGGAACTCAGAATGTGACCTTATCTAGAAGTAGGGTCTTTACAGAGGTAATTGAGGATGGAGATGACATCGTGCTGAATTGGGATGGCCCCCAAATCCAGTGAGAGTGTCCTTGTAAGACACACACTTTTAGTGTTAACTAATCTGATTTAATACACAGTCCCCTCAAAGATCACCTGCGAATCCCCGTCCTCAAGAAGGTTCCCCAGACTCCCGGGGTGACATCCATCTCTTCCTCCCACACGTTCTCATGGCACTTTGTTTCTGCCTCTGCTCTGACACTTGGACCATCTGCTGGTTCTCGAGTGACATCTATGCTTGACTCTCTCCCTGCTGGCTGAGGCATCCCTGGAGGACTCGCCGTCATCTGGCTTTGGGTCCCCTTGGGTGCCTGAGCCAGGGCAGCAGATACTGAATTCCCACGTGTTGAACTGAATGTGTGTTGGGTGCTTTACTCCATCAACCTGAATCCAGTACAGTAGCCTAATGAATGCACTTTCTGCCAGTTACCAGATTTCTGCGAATTGCGTTGCATGGGTGGAGGTGACAACAATGAAGTTGCCCATGGCCAGGGCCACAGTTCACAGAATCCCACCCTTTCAGCCCCGAATTGAGCATCACACACCACAGATAAGCCTCAGGTCCTTCCTCTGGCCCAGCTCCAAAGAAACGACTAGGAACTTGCTCCGGAAACAACTGGGGGCAGTTAGCTCCCAGCCCAGGAAAGGAGGTCCAACAACCCTCTTTCAGTGGGAAAACCCCCAGAAGCTTTCCCCCTGTGGGGTGGCTGGGCTGAGCGCTGTTTGGTCATTTCCAAGTGGTTGACTTTTTTGCACTTGACTTTGCTTGGTGCCTCAGGCAAATTAGAGCCACAATCACACTAACAGGATTGGTCATGCACCCGCATCCCATGCGCACACTTCTCATCCCCCTATTAAAAGAAGCACAGGCCTGAGGCTGGCAGAGGAGGTCAGAGAGTGACCTCCTCACCCCCTTGGACCCCTCAGACACAGGAAGACAGATTTCATATAGGACACCCAGTTAAATTTGCATTTCAGATAAACAATGAATAATCTCAGCATAAGTATACCCCGTGCAATATTTGTGACATACTTATGCTTAAAAAACTATTCAAATTTAACTGGGCATCCTGCATTTCGATCTGATAAATATGGTGAAGGTACTCAAGCAGGATCTTAAAATGCTGAAGCCCAGGATCCCTGAACTGCTTCCAGGGAGGGTCCTTATAAATGACAGGAGGAAGATCAGAAAAACCATACTATGGAATCATCTCAGCTATTTGGGGTTCACAAATGAATATCCAAATATCTGGCATAAAAAAAAGCCTAATCAGGCACTTGATGCAATTTATACAAAATATTTTTCAGGGGTATAGTAGCTTGGATAAATCCCATTAGCACATTTAAATTAATTCTCTACTCGACATAATAACACATCCGCTCTCCCTTACTTGATCTTCCCAGGGGAAATATTTGACCACTTCCGTCAGTCACCTGCTTGAATGCCCCGCTATACCAACTGTGTGACAGTTATTGATTTTTGATGAATGACATAGCTCTCTCTTCTGGGCTATTACCGCTCTGTTTCAAACCTTACTTAATTGTTCGATGATTTCTGATGTGTTTTTTTTTTTTCCTTTCCAGAGAAATAAATGCAAAGTGTTTATTCTCCAAAGGCCATAAACAAAGCTTGCAGGTCTGGTTTCTATGACAACCCCACTTGATACAGCAAACCTAGATTATCTCTAATGACAGACATGAAGTTTAAATTGCACATTCTGAACAAACAGTGCTCTGCTGACCTTTTATTGAAAAACGGAATACAGGGTGATTAGCATAATGTGTTACATAAAAAGGAAAAACGTGTATTCGTGGGCATTATGCACCGGTGATTAGCCGCGCTGCTAATCTTTAACAAACTGCTTGCCGGAGTGGAGAGTTTGGGAAATTAAGATTTGCCATCTATCATTTTCAAATTCAGTAAAGTCTGCAGAGGTAATTGCACTAAACAGTTTTCAAATAACACATGCTGCTGTTTCTCTTACTTATTCAATTGAGTCCTTTAGCCAGGGGAGTAAGAAGCGAGAGGGAAATTTTACCCATCAAACCAAAAAAATAATAATTGTCGGCTCCAATGGCTATTCTGAAACACTCTCTGCCTCTTAAGCCCCTAATGTAATTCCTGGAGGAGGCCTGGGGTCTTGTTTCCTGGCAGCAACCACCTGGAAACTGCTCGTTAGCGGTATGGTGGGAGCCTGGGTTGGTTAACCAGAGATGGGGTCCGGGGGTGGCCTGCCCGCTGGATACCTGGGACCAAGTTCTCTGCCATCATCAACTGCAAAATGAAGGGCTGGAGCGTTTGGGCTCTGGAGTAAGCCACCTGGTTCAAATCCTGGCTTTGTCTCTTACCTCCTTAGGACCTTGGGCAAATCACCTGGCCTCTCCAAGACTTGGTTCCCTTTGCTACACAACGGGAATTATATTCAGTGGGAATTGGGTTCTAGTCATAGGACCCACTTCATAGGATCATTATGAGGATGAAAGAAAGCAACAAGCAATAGCTTGCAGACCAGCCTTCAGTGAACTTCATCGCTCAGAGCTCAGGTCCTACTTGTTTCTGTGGGAGTGTGTTCATAACAGGACTTCTACAAATAGCACTTTGAGCTCTGATGGAACACTGTGGAATATGGGAACAGCATTCACTTATTCCTTCACCCACATCTGCTGAGCATTGGCTATGCAGGGATACGACGCTGATCATGACACGGTCAAACAGAATCTGACACATGCTCTCAGCCGTGTGACTTTGTGCATGTTATTCAGCCTCTAAGAAGAAGTCATATTTATGTCACTCCATCCTCGTAACAACCCTAGGGGAAGGAGAGCCTTCTCATCATCCCCATTTCGCACATGTGAAAACTGAGGCTCAGAGCGATGACGAGGTGGCTGGGTAGGGCGCACTGGAGCTTGTCATAGCACTTTGAGTTGCCACAATGCCTGCCCCCCCGGTGCTCTCACCTGACCCCCAGCCTTAGTGTCCTCGGCCACCCCTGCAGGTGGTACCATCTGGGGACCTCCATGACCATTGAGCCTGCCTCTCACCAGCTCGAGGCCACCACCCTCAGGGTCTCGGCCTCTTTGAACCTTGTTCCCAGGTGTTCCTGGGGCTCCCGTGAGCTCAGGCACACTCTCTACTCACCTTCCCCTACTCTGGCCTCTTCACTGCTGTCCACAAGCCCCTCAGGGGACGCGTCCCACCCTGCCCTTGCACTGGTGTTCAGACACCATTTCCCAGAGCACAAAACCCTCTAGGTGCTGGCCAGCCATGTTTCCTCCGCCCTGGCAGGATCCAGGCTCAAACAGCTCAGGGGCCCTCCTGGTTAGGGTCCCACATTGTCCCCAGGGCTCCAAGCAGCCCTACTTGAGCCTCACACCTTGCAAAGTTTCCCCAAAGCAGCCACTTCTGTTTCCTGCTTCTAGGAACTCAGAGCCAGTCCTTGGAGGTGAGGGTGGGGTGGCAGACAGGGTCCTTCCTTCCCAGAGCCCCTCTCAGCCTCAGGCACACAGCACCCAAATCGTGTTTCTCCTTCTTGGGCCAAATAGAAAATATCCCTCATGCATATATATTTTTTTAATTTCCTGCCTGCCTAATAACCTCAAATCCAAACAGCCCCTGAGCTTCAAGACGAGATGGCTGCACTATTATTATCCCCATTTCTCAGAGGAGACACTAGGCTCGGGAGGCCAGGTGGCTTGCCTGAGGTCACCCCACGCTAATAAAGGGTGCAGCCGAGGCCTGCACCTCACGGGGCTGACACCCAATCCAGACCCAATGTCTTCCCAGCCTGTCCCTCAATGCCAGTAGGAGCTAAAGTGCCCGAATTCCATACATGCACAGGAATTGTACAAACTTCCGATTTTTCTGGGTCACAAACCACACTTATTTTTACAGGCTCAGCGTCCTTTTATTTATTTATTTATTTATGTATTTATTTATGGCTGTGTTGGTTCTTTGTTGCTGCTCGCGGGCTTTCTCTAGTTGTGGTGAGCGGGGGGCTACTCTTCGTTGCAGTGCGCGGGCTTCTCTTGTTGCGGAGCACGGGCTCTAGGCACGTGGGCTTCAGTAGTTGTGGCGCATGGGCTCTAGAGCGCAGGCTCAGTAGTTGTGGCGCACGGGTTTAGTTGCTCCACGGCATGTGGGATCTTCCAGGACCAGGGCTCGAACCCGTGTCCCCCTCATTGGCTACTTAACCACTGCGCCACCAGGGAAGTCCTCAGCTTCCTTTTAAAGCACAGGGTCTTAGTTGCTCCGACAACTGATTATCTTTCAGAACTTAACTGCCAACAGGACCCAAATGAGTAAATCTGCAAAATGTTTCACTTCCGGAGAGCAGCCACAGGTCAGCAGAGACCCTGGCAAACGGGCTGTGACCAATGTCTCGGGCCAGGGCTGGTGTCCTCCCCGGCTCTGTGAGCCCTCCGCTCAGGTCACCTGGAGCACGCGCCACCTCCTTCTTTTCAGCAGAGACATCCGTCTCCTCCCAGCAGGTGAGAGGCGCCGCTGGCCTCCTAGGTAATTCAGTTACTCCCGCTTCTGCGAGCAAACTCTCCTTACTTCCCTGGACTAAACCATCTTTGTCGTGGAGAAAACTCCGGGTTTCTCCAGGAAGCTGGGGCAGCACCACATCTGGCTTTGGCCCAAGTTTCCCTATTAGAATCCAGATATGCACAACTAGAGCCCCAAACCGGCTGCATGTGAAACACAACGGTTCTGTGACCCAGCAGACAGGACGGCCTTGAGGTTCAGAACCCTTAAGGAGAAGCCACCGCCGGCCTTTCTGGAGAGTGACAGGGAACGTGGCACCAGCGTCCACTCCAGCAGGTGTACATGGAGGCCTGGCTGGGGAGGAGGGAGAACCCAGGGAGGAAGAGAGGGCATCTGCTCCCCATTCCCAGGACAAAACTCATCCAAAGCCCTGCATCCCAAATAGCGTGTGGAAAGGGGGAAATATTAACTTTATGGTAGAGAGACCTGGCGGGCAGCACCTAAACCCAGTGACCACCTGCTTAACAGCAGCAGTGAGAAGTCACGTTGGTATCCTGAGCCCTTGGATACGATGCATTGAGAAGACTTCACCTCTGCGGTCTTCATCCCCATATCCATAAGCTCAGTCTCCTCGGGAGAAAACGTCAGGTATACCCACGCTGACGAACATTCTACGAACCATCTGACAGCCTCTCTACAAAAATGTCCAGGTAATGAAAGGCAGAGAAAGATGGCAAAAACTGTCACAGATTGGAGGAGACACACGGTGACTATAAATAAGACACACGATGACTAAAAGCAATGTAGGATCCTAGACTGGATCCTAGAACAGAAAACAGACATCAGTAGGGAAAACTGGGGAAATGTGAATAAAGTCTGTACTTTCATTAATAGTAACGCAGCAATGATAATTTCTTAGTTTTGGTAAATGCACCGCACCGTAGGTATGTAAGGTGTTAACATGAAACTGGATGGGGGCACACAGGAAAGTTGTGTTATCTTTGCAAAGCTTGGGTAAATCTAAAACCATTTCAAAATAAAAAGTTTTAAAATAAACCCCCCTCCAAAAAAATTGAACCTATTTTTTTTTTTTCAGTCCTTGCCTTCTCATAACAGTGCTTCAAGGCAGGCATCTGACAGCCTGGGCTCCACAATAAAGTCACTGAAATTGTCTCCTTTCCCTCTACCCAGCGGCTCTTTGCCTTCCTCCCCCGGTTGTTCTGTTCTCCTTTGTCCCGCGCCAACCCAACCTGCCCATCCTCAACTGTGGATTTCACTTTCCTGTCCCTTCTTCCACAGGGAACAGAGCCCAGCTTTGTAGGGAGAGACAAGGCCTCCAATCTTATGAGACTGAGCCCATCCCCCAGAGTGGGTGGCCCAGGACCAGACCTGGCCAGTCAGCTCACACCCTCTACCTGGCTGCAAGGATTGGTTCAGACTTTGGTCCTTCACCTGGGCTTTATTGAGTGAGAGTCAGGGCTGGGATGTTTCCTAAAATTACTAGAAGAGTGGCAGACTCTTTCCATTGGGGTTGCTAAGCTAGTGGAATATAAACCTGAGGTTGGGGTAGGGGGCACCACATGGAAAGCTGCCCCCCTTCCAGAATGAAACCAACCACAAGGGAAGCAGGTGAGCAATGGAGAGAGAACTGCTGACTTGGTTTGAGCCCCTGGGCCCAGCCATGCCGCAGGCTAGTGCCATCATCAGAATTTTTCATTTCCGTAAGTCAGTATTTCCCTCTTTTGGGTTAAACTAGTTAGAGTTGAGTTTCTATTGCTCACAACCTCCAATGCTGAGCCTTCCCAGGTGGCAAACTCTGCAAGTCTCTCCTCCCTTCTCCAGAGGTTCACACTCCCCTCCCCCAAACCCTGGGACCAACTGTGCCTGAAGCAGGAGGGATGGGATGGTTCCAACCAGCCCTCTGGGGCACTGACCTAACATAGGAGTTTAGGTTTCCCCAGAAGCAGCCCCTGAGATAAGGATGCAAGTGCCAGGAGTTGATCAAGGTGGTCCCAGGAAGCACAGGTAAGGGAGCGAGAAAAGGAGAGAGGGAAGGATATGTTCACAAGAAGGTCATCGCCATGAGCAACTGGGGTTCAATCCTTCTGGGGACGTCTAGGAGAGGGTGCAGACCACTGCTCAGAGTGGCCCACCTAAGGGCCAAGCAAGCTGGGGGTTTATACACCACATGTCACCCATCCTGCATTGAGGGCTGCTCCTGAAGACATTAGTTAATCAATTAGCGTTTCCAGACTACCCCATGCACAGGGTGAGCACACGTCCAGGCAGAGTAGCAGGTGCTTCCAGGAAGAACCCATCGGCATGCTTGGAAAGGTGAGTGCCCAGGAGGTGGGCGGGCACAGCAGCAGCTGCTGCCTCTGCGGACAGCATCCAGGGAACCGGGCTCCAGGGCTCCTGCTCAGTTTCCCATCCTCTGGGGAACCCCCCTCCCCAAGCCCCAGGCCTTGTGCTCTGCCTTCTCATCAACACCCCAGACCTCCACACCCTTGGGACCACACCCTGTGAGTAAGGGCACTCTCTGCCCATACAGGTATCCCTGTCCCAGCAGCGCTGGCCCCACCCCAGCCGGAAGCTCTGGTTCCGGGGTGGTTCCTCCAGGGGTGCCCCATGGGGCAGGAGTTAACCTGGCGTTGCCTGGCTCTCTGACCCCGTAACTTCTTCTCCTCTGTCGAACCCTTCTGTCCCCAACTCCCTTCCCTTCTTCCACAGGCCCCTCCCTCACCAGAGCACCTCACCCCAACATTCCTGCAGCTCCCAAAACCCCACCTCCTCTATGACACCTTCCCAGCCTTATCCTCCCTGGAGAAAAACAAGTGAATGGAATTCAACTGGAAAGAACAGTTTATTTAACAAATGATGCTAGCCCAAGTGGATATCTTTCTGCATGAAAATAGTGTCGGATCCCTACCTCAAACTATAAGTTCTATTGGCAAAAATAAGTTCTAGTTGGAATAAATGTTACCTGCAAAAAGAAAAACAAGAAAAATCATATAGCTTAGGAGACAAGAAAATACAAAGTAGGTATTGGGGAATCTATTTTAATGGAGCTAGGAAATTCAAAGTGTATAAAAGAAAAAAAAGATATACCTTAGCCAAGAAATATTAAATTCTTGAATGGCAAAAGATATAGTAAATTAAGCAAACAGACAACTATTTACAGAAAATGTTTACATTTGAGAGAGAAAGTGTCAATATCTGTCCTATATAAAGAGTTCTCACAAATTTATAATAGGAAGACAATAGAAAAGTGGGCAAAGGATATGGACATAAATTTGACATAAATTCACTAAAGGTCAAATCTAAATGGCCAATAAATATATGAAGGCCAAAAAAAAAATTAAGCAAGTGGAAAAAGCATCTGGGAGACACGGGGACTTGATCTGAAGCCAACTACTCATTTCCACCAGAAGCTACACAGCGCAGAGCATAAGAACCAGGGTAGTGCAGAAACACAGAGCCCGCTTCAAACTCCGGTTCACCACTGACCAGCTGCGTCAACTCAACCTGCTCGCCTAATAAAACAGGGATGACAAGAGAGCCCAGCTCTCAGGACTGGGAAAAAGTGCGAGATGGGGCTTCCCTGGTGGCGCAGTGGTTGAGAATCTGCCTGCCAATGCAGGGGACACGGGTTCGAGCCCTGGTCTGGGAAGATCCCACATGCCGCGGAGCAACTGGGCCCGTGAACCACAACTACTGAGCCTGCGCTCTAGAGCCCACAAGCCACAACTACTGGGCCCGTGAGCCACAATTACTGAGCCTGCGCGTCTGGAGCCTGTGCTCCTCAACAAGAGAGGCCGCAATAGAGGCCTGTGCATCACGATGAAGAGTGGTCCCCGCTCGCCGCAACTAGAGAAAGCCCTCGCACAGAAACGAAGACCCAACACAGCCAAAAAATAAATAAATAAATAAATTAATTAATTAATTAAAAAAAAAGTGCGAGAGATGCTGTTTGTAATACACTCCACACGCACGGTGACTGGCAGGCAGTTAACCCCTCCATCCACACTAACTCTGCACATAACGTCACTGCCCGGTCTCGGAAGGTGGAGAAAGCACCTTTCCGTAATGGTTACAGTGAACTCCCAGCTCAGAACCATCTGCCATGGAAGGACTTTGTTATGGGTTGAACAGTGTCCGCCATAAAAATGTGCTGAAGTCTTAACCCCCGCTACCTCCAAATGTGAACTTATGTGAAAACAGAGTCATTGCAGATGTGATTAGTTAAGATGAGGTCATACGGAGCTAGGATGGGATCCTAATCCAATACAACTCGCATTTTCATAAGAAGAGAAGAGACACAGAGACAGCACACAGAGCGAAGATGGTCATGTGAAGACAGAGGCAGAGATTGGCGTGATGCTGTCACAAGCCAGCATCCACCAGAAGCTACCAGAGACAAGGAGGGATCCTCCCCTACGGCCGTCAAAGGGAGCACAGCCCTGCCGACACCTTGATCGCAGGTTTCCGGCCTTCAGAACTCTGAGACAAAAATTGTCTGTTTTAAATCACCCTGTTTATGGTACCTTGTTACAGCAGCCCTAGGAAACTAATACAGATTTTATTTGGTTTTTCATTTTAAGTTTCAAAAGAAAAGTCAATTCAATCTCAATGATGTGAACCGTGTGCCAGTCCCTTTTAGGGGAAAGGGTTCCTGGAACTACAGGAAGTTGATGGGGGTAACGTGAAAATATGCTGTGAAAAGGGTTCCCTGGTCAAGTAGTCAGGGAAACACTGGCCTACACAAAGTTCCAAGGACTTCTTGATTGCGGGACTGCACGAGGCCCTTTGCGTGTGAACGTGCTTTGTGAACGCCCAGGAGGGGACACAGGAGTAGGCTTGCCCTCGGTTTTTTTTTGTTTTTGTTTTTGTTTTTTGAAAAGTGATGGCTTTAATGCGCTGAGCAGAATTTTACATAAAATCAGAAATCTATGATTCGTCCCCGCTCCAATTAGTAAAAAAAAAAATCCAAGATTCATCGCAAGGCATGTGCAATTAGGCCCCAATTCAGAGGCGGCACAGATCTGCGGTCCAGCCTTGGGCGCCGCGCCACAGAACCCTCTTCTTGGAGCCGCTGGTGGGACTCTTTTGCACAGAGTGGAGTTTGGAAAGGACTGCAAGAGAGAACACGGGCTGAAGGAGAAAAGGACCCTCCCCCAGGAGTCACAGCCCCGCTAGGTGACACATTTCCTCCCTGGGGGACAGTCTAGGGGGGCTTCAGGGCTCAAGGTCTGTAGGCTGTGGCATCTACAGGCCTGTAGCCACGAGCACTACCTCCAGTCTCATTTCTTATCCCAAGTCCTGCATCTCCTGCCTCAGCCCCTCCTCATCCCCCCACGTTCACACACATATTTTATTTTCTCTCCTCCATGGCAACGGGTCTCTTGTTTTTATCTGGACAGTTTTCTTGCTGGCCATCCCACCCCCACCTGTCAGCTGGCATTTAACCTCAGCTAATAGCTTTAGTTTGATGGGGGAAAGATGTGACTCCTTAAAAAAGAAGCCGGATTTCCAAACGCTGAGTCATTCACCCGGGGGAGCAGCGCCTGAGGGAGAAGGAGGTCAGCCCCGGACAGAGCCTTCCTGCCCCACCCGGACAGAATAAGGCCAGCTCCAGGGTGGCCAGGGCTGTTCTGAGTCCTTCCCGTGGGTCCACTCGTTTACCCTGTGAGTCTCTCCATCTTCCATATAAGAAATTGAGGCACAGGGAGGCAAGGAGGGATGGAAACCCAGCAACCAGGCTGCATTGCTGAACAGACACTACAGCAAGAGACTCGAGTTAACATTCATTCATTCATCAAACATCTAGTGAGCAGGCCCTACCCTGAAGACGATTGCATTGGTGGAGGAGATGGACAAGTAGACCCCACTTATACCAGTGGGTGGTCAACATCTGCTGGGAGGAAGCCCAGGGTGCCATGGGACCACACAGAGAGGCATCCAGCCTGGATGTGGGGAGCAGTTAGGGAGAGCTTCCTGGAGGAAATGGTCACTGAGCCAGGTCCTGAGAATAAGTGGGAGTTGGCCAAGTAGAAGGGCGTTCCAGCCCAAGGAAGCACATGTGTAGGGGGTTAGAGACCAGAAGACAGCAAGGGCCTTTGGGGGAACTTAGGCAGGAGGAGAGCCAGCAAGAGGCTAAAGCCAGCTAGAGCCAAGCAAACTCTCTGGCCCACAGCCACACGTCAAGTTGGAAAGTCTAGATTTGAGTCCTGACTCTGTTTCTAGCTGTGTGACCCTGGGCAAGTTAAACAACCTCTCTGGGCCTCAGCTTCCACATATGGAATGTGCAGAAAGGAACAGTACCTTCCACAGAGGGCTGTTGTGAGAGAGAAATGAGCTACCAAGTATCAAGCACTTGACCTGGACAGAGGAGGCGCCCGCTCAGCGCTGTCACCACCATCAGCTGGCAGGAGTCAGCCCAGCAGCTGACAAAGCACAAAGCTACTCAGCCCTGCAGACAGGGTCCACCAAAGCACAAAGGCGGGCTTGAGGCTCCCACAAAGGAGAAGAAGAATGTCTTCAAGCCAGCGAGACCCCAGGAAAACCCACCTTCCTGCCACTGATGGCAAACCTCCAGGTTGCTTCCTCCTTCCCAAGATAAGACTTTGCCAAGAATTCCACTGAGATGCCAAGAAAGTTCACTTTGAGTTTCTCCCAATCCTAAATAGCAACACACACACACACACACACACACACACACACACACACACACACACACACACGGGAAAACCCAGAGCTTGTTTATCCTCTCCCCATGATGGAAAAGCACCACGATGACTGCCTCTTACCTGGCCAGGTGTGGGCGGGGCAAGATGGCGGGAGGTGGCCATGGAATCCACCCCACCCAACCATGGGGGTGTCACCGTGCACTGGGAGTAGGCAGAGGGCAGAGGAGGCTGTGACATGCGGTCATCTCTCCCCGAGCCTTGAGAATGTGAAAGGGATGCAGGCGACTCAGATCTGGAGCGAGGGCTACCTGCACCTGCATTGTTTCCCACAAAGATGCATGGAAATCTTCCTAGAGAATGTCTCAGGTGGACATTCAGCCACCCCAGGCTAGTGCCCCAATCCTTTAACACAGGCTCCCGGAACTGATTCTCTGCCACTCTGGGTGAGAAATGCCATCTGATGCAGAGCTACAGCTCCTTGACCCGTGACCTCGGTGTCCCCTCTGCCTTTCAGACTCAGTCACCAGTGGCTTTCAGGTGAGTGCCGGCCACCACGGGGCGACAGCAGGCATTGTTCTGAGTTATAGAATGCTCTGGTGCTCCCGCTTCTAAGCACCCATCCTTTAAAATGACCCTGATCACAATAAATCACACGGAAGAAACTGCGCTTTGCCAAAGAAGAAAAGGTTTAATCTCAGTTGATGAAATAAAACAGCTTGCTGACTCATGAATGCCACCAGCTACATTTAGTAGCACCGCGTTTTGGCGTCATGCCTCGCCTATCAGAAGGGAAGGGAGGGGACGCTGAGCTGAAAGGTGAGACGTGTCGTGTGAAGGACTTGAGGACTCGGTCCCCAGGCCCTTCACTCTGGCCTCTGACGCCCCGACCGGGCTCGTTCCTGTCGCTGGCATTTGTCCCATTCAGTAACGAAACGTCTCACTGCACTCTGGCCTCGTTTGCCTGCCAGACCCTGCCTCTCCTCAACCTTGAGGGGCCCTAGGACGAGTCACATCTGTCCCCTCCTGTCTGCCTCAGGGCCGCCTCACCCAGGCCCAGCCCGCACACCTGGCCTAGCCCAGTAGCTCTTCTCTAATCAATCGTTGAGATTAACTCCTATGGGAGTGACGCTTGCCACCCCAACTCACGCCCCACCCTGGAAGTCAAGGGGCCCAACACCGTCACTGCCACTCCCCTGTCTCACAATGTGCCAGGGACAGGGCCAAGCCCTTTAGATAAATCCCCTAATTTATCCTCAACGCCACTTAATGAAGCAGATACTACTATTATTCCCATTTTCCAGATGACGAAATAGAGGCTCAGAGGGGTTAAGTCACAAGTACAAGGCCACACGCCTAGTAAAGGTCCAAGCACCACCACACGGGATGCCCCATGGCCTCCGAAACCTGCTATTCTCTCCAGCACTTTCTCTGAGCCAACTGAGCAGCACCTGCCCTAGATTTCTCCTTTTCTGATGGTCTGGAAGGGTCTCCTCCTTCCTTTTTGCCTTGTCCCATCACAGTCCCTTTAGGACCCACCACCCTTGGCTGGGCATATGTTATGGACTGAATTATAAGCCCCCACCCCACCCAAATTCACATGTCAAAGCCCTAACCCCCAATGTGACTGTGTTTGGACATGGGGTCTTTCAGGAGATAATTAAAGTTAAATGAGATCACGTGGGTGGGGCCCTAATCTAATAGGACTAGTGTCCTTATAAGAAGAGGAAGAGACACCACTGCTCTCTCTATCCACCTTCCTCTCCATCCCTCCCCATCTCTCTTCTCCTCTCCTTCTCTCTCCTTCCCTCCCTCCCTCTCTCTGCAAACCTACAGAGGGAAGTCCACGTAAGGACACAGCAAGAAGGTGGCTGCCTACAAGCCAGGAAGAGAGGCCTCACCAGAAACCAACCCTGTCCGCACCTCAATCTCAGACTTCCAGCTTCCAGAAAAACTGAGAAAATAAACCTCTGATGTTGAAGTCCCCCAGTCTGTGGTGTTCTGCTGTGGCAGCCGGAGCTGACTAACACAGCATACAAACCAGGGAACCCGAGGACATCTTGCTCCCTCACTTATTGCCGCCCACTCCACCCAGGCAGCACAGGACGGAGTGCAGATCAATGAGGAATAAACGAGAGTATTTGTGGACAGTACAGCCCTGCAAATCTGAAGACTGGAAGCTTCTTGGAAGAGGTGGCCCTTTAAAGAAAAAAGGCGGACAAAAGGAAATATGCCAAGCATGCACTTTTTAGGCAAAGCTGTCCCTTTGTTCCACTCAGTGTCTGGGCTCTGGACTCAGAAACACCTGTGTCTGATTCCCTAGCCTCCTTGTGCCTCAGTTTCCTCATCTGTAAAATGGGGACACCAATGTTGACCACACTGACTTGTGATGTGAAGGTTATTAGGAATAATATATGTGAAAATAAAAAGGTATTAAATTATACGTATACGCACTTTTCACTCTCCACACCCTATTCCCCCAAAGAATTCTCTCTTCACCAGCTTGGTTCATGGGCTTTTTGTGATGCCAAAACAGCACACTATATTGAGAAGGACACCACGGCAGAAAGGGAATCTGCATGTATTTAAGTGGGAGGGCGGAGGGGAAAGCAGCAGTGTGCAGGTTCTCAGGGGGGAGGCTCTGGTGTGGAGAATGGAGTGTGAGGTCGAGTTCTGGGGACAGAACCACATGAAAGGCACTGGAGAGAAGTGTGGAGAAAAGTGTTTCTAAAGAAATCCACTCTCCGTGCCGAGAAGCTTCTTTCCTGCCTTTGATATTCCTCAAGAGACGAGTCAGCAAGTGAACCACCTCTAATCACCTCCGAGGGGCCACACGATATTCTCTGAAAGCAGCTCCCCACGGAGACTGGGCCACGCGGGGCCCAGTAACAACCAGGTCGCGTAGGAGGCACCTCCAGCTTGTTGTCTGACAGAGTGAGCGCTAAATAAGTGATCTTTCTTTGGGCTATTATTATTAATTAAAATAATCTACTCAGACTCTTTGATCTCAGGAAGGAAATCCTCAAACGTGAGACTCCATAGCGCTGGGCCTCTAATCTCCTTCCCCACACAGAGACCCAGCTCAGCCTGTGCCTGACCCTTTGCCATGAGCTTCCAGGTTCCTATTAAGAAAGTTGCCTCCTGGCCAGGCCAGAGCCCCCCGCCCCCCCCCACGAATGAACCGCCCTGGGCAGCGGGGGAAGGTTCCAGAATGCTGATGGATGGCTGGACCCCACTCTCATCTGTCAGGAGTCCAGGTGCAGCCTCAAGCCACACGATTCATCCTGGGAGACAGAAGTGACTTAGAGACATCACCGCCCTGCAACTTCTCCAAATAACCTGGAGCCCCAGGACCAGCTGGTGACCCTGCACAGAAATGCCGCCTTTCTCCTCCACGGTGCTGCCTTGAGATTTCAGAAGAAAAACGTGGAACCCCCAGGAATGCAGTGGGAGGCGCTGTGGAGGTGACCTGTGCATCTGGGACTTTCTTTGTGTGTGTCTGTCCTGGGGTCTATGAAGGCACATCTGTATTCTGGGACCACGTCATTTATGTGAGTCTTTGAGATTTACTGGGTTTTCTTCTAGGGACTTTTACTGCTGCAACTTTTCCCTCCGAAAACTATCCTAGCAGTTCCTGGGGCAGTGGGCAGACAAGGGAAGTGCTGCTCCCCACCCCAGGCGTGCAGGGCGAGAGCATGCCTCCACACAGGCGGCCCCAGACATGCAAGGAGCCATACCCAGTTCTCCGAGATCAGGAACGGGTGACCCCCATGGATAACAGGGCCTCGGCTTGACCAAACCATTAGCGCCCATCCCCAGGCAGCTTATTTCCGTTGGTGCTTCTTCTCTCTTGCCTCCCCTGAGTGCTTGGTCTGTATGCAGCTCTGAGGTCACTGAGTTCTCACAGCCGACTCCAGGAGGGAGGTTCTATTACTGTCCCCACTTTACAGGTGGAGAAACTGAGGCCCAAGGAAGTAAAGCAATTCGCCCAAGGCCACAGAACTGTAAGAGAGGGAGTAGGGATTCAAAACACACCCTGGCTCCTCCCAGAGCCCACCCTCTTAACCTCCACCCGAGGCCACAGGCGACGGGAACACACCACCCTGGACACGAAGTACTGTGGCCTGCTGCCAGCGTGCGGTGACAACACGTGGGGACACTGAGCAGCGCGCTGCCTGGGCCTCAGGAAACACGTGCTGGATGGGATCCCAAGCCCGGGCTGCTCCGAGCCCACGCAGTCAGCTTTCCCCTGGCTGCCCTCAGCTGCGCAGTCCCTGGGGACAGGGGGCTGTGAGGAAGGCTCCGCTCTGCGGCTCCTCTGGGGGTCCCCCATAACCCCTCAACATCCACCCGTGTACAGCTGAGGCTCTCATGCTGGCTCCAGTCCCCAGGAAGACCCAGAAAACCAAAATCTCACACAGAAGCAGTGACCGCCCCAGTACCTCTCTCCCAGGAACAGCTATCACGTAGAACACCCATAACCCGCGCTTGGCGTGCGCTCCAGGGTACAAAAAGCTGAGCAATAACTTGCCCATCCTACTCAGCAGCTTACAAAGATTCTGCACGCCCCAGCTCACATAATCCTCAATGACCCTGTGCAGTGAGTGAGGCGTGTCAGATGATCCCTGTGTTAACAATGCAACAACAGAGGCTCGGAGGGTGCTTTGCCCGAGGTCCTAAGCCATAGTGGAGAGCTGACTCTGTGCCATCCGCTCTGCCCACAGATCGCCAGCTTTTCCCGCCACTCCTCACTGCCTTCCTCAATGTTCCCAAGGGTCCGAGCACTTGCCTTGAAATGCTAATCCACAAACCAGGACCCCGGACAGGGTAGCCATGTATAGCCACGCAGGCTACACACTGCACAACCCCAGGGCGCGCCATTCACGTGGACTATAATGTCTGGAGTTGTGCCCTGAGCCCAGACCGCACCCAGGCCTGGCCCAGCATCTCCCCCGGTTCCACAGAGCCTGATGCTACCCTGCCCCTGTCTTCAGGGCTCCTCCAGTTGGGCATGGCCACAGCAGCTTAGACAGACCAGCTCACTCAAGAGCCTGTCCCAACCTGTTCTTACGCCAAGCCAGGTCCTGGTGGAGGCCAGGAGACACCCCACGGGGGCTGCTCTAGAAGACTGAGGAGTTCCAGAGCTTTCTGATGTTGGGTTGGTGGGAAATTCACAGCCACAGGTGCACATCGCCTGCCCACCCACTGGCTCTACCTTCCAATGGGCCCCACAGGGCCATTACTCAGCGTCCGCCACATAAACATCTGTGCTGAATAAATCCATCCTGAGTCCCCAGGAAGAGGACCTGAGTAGAGCACAGCACACTCAGCAGCCAATGAAATCCCAACACCAGACTGGAACCAGGCTTGCACCACTGATTTATCCCCACTCGGTTCATTCTCCAGCACTGCTGATCCAACAAGAGGCTTGTTAGCAAGAGAGGTGGGGGGTGGGCGGGAGGACTAGCCTTGCAGACCCACCATCTGGGAGAAGAGACGTTCAGCTGGGAGTCACAGAACTGTCATATTCCTTGGCAGCCCCCAAAATGTCTGACCATCACTGCTGAGGGCTAACTATGTGTCAGGTGCTTCTGGAAATTCCTTCCATGCATCACATCCCTCAGACCTCATGACAGCGCAGGAGGTGGGTACTGTTATTGCGCCCATTTTAAAGATGGGAAATTGGAGGGAATTCCCTGACAGTCCAGCAGTTAGGACTACATGCTTTCACTGCCAAGGGCCTGGGTTCGATCCCTGGTCGGGGAACTAAGATCCCATAAGCCGCACAGCACGGCCAAAAAAAAAGATGGGAAATTGGAGCCGGAGGAAGGCAGGCTTGATGATCTTGCCCGAGATCACTGGCAAGCTGACTGCAGAGACCCAGCTCCTGAGCCCGGCGCTTTGGCTGCTCCCATCGCAGGTGTGCACCTGTCCCTCTGGTGCCCCCTCTGTGCCATCGCCTGCTACTAGGTGCCAGGGATCAAGGTGAGCAGAATCCATCCCAGGCCTGCCCCTTGTACAGACTGGTGGGTGAGACAGGCATGAATCAATCACACAGATGATGTAAAATGGTCCTGTGCTGTGTCCGAGGGCGGATGCAGGGCTAGCAAAGTGTGTTAAATGGGGAGCCCTTCTGGTCCGGGAGGCTCCGGGAAGGCTGCTCTGAGGAACTGATGGGAGTTGGGGGGATGTTAATGGGGGTGAGGAGGAGGACAGGAAGAGGAAGGTCAGACCACATGGCAGGAGGGCACTAGGAGTTCTAAAAAACTGGAAAAAGCCCAGTGTGCAAAACAAAAAGAACACTAACTGCAAGATTCCCTTTATGTAAAATTCTAGAAAATGCAAACTAATCTATAGTGGCAGTTGTTGCCTGGGCTGGGAGGTGAGGCCAGGCAGAGATTGCCAAGGGCGACTGATCTGTTCGTTACCCTAATAGTGGTGACAGTGGCACAGGAATATACAGATGTCAAAACTTGTCAAATTGTACACTTTACATACAGCCTATTGTATGTCCATTATACCCCAATAAAGCTGTTAAGAAATGAATACATGGAAGGCCGGTGTGGCTGGAGCCCACGGAGGGGAGGGAGGGGGCAGGAGAGAAGGCTGGAGGCCCAGGAGGGGCCAGCTCAGCCAGGATTCATACACCTCTGAGGACTGGTCTGTGGGCAGTGTCATAGATTCCTGGGGCTGCCAAAACAAAGTACTGCAAGCTGGGTGGCTTAAGCAACAGAATGTATTAACTCATAGTTCTGAGGGCTAGAAGTCTGAGACCAAGGTGTTAGAAGGTGTGGTTCCTTCTAGACAAATGTGAGACAGAATCTGCTCCAGGCCTCTCTCCTGACTGCTGGTGGCTTGCTGGCCATCTTTGGCGTTCCTTGGCTTGTAGAAGCATCATCCCAACCTCTGCCTTCACCTTCACATGGCCTTCTCCGTGTGTGTGTGCATGTGTGCGTGGGTCTTCTTCCAAATTTCCCCCTTTAATAAGGACCCCAGTCACACTAGATTAGAGGCCCACCCTACCCCAGTATGACCTCATCTTAACTCATGACATCTGCAATGATCCTATTCCCAAATAACGTCATGTTGTGAGACACTGGCAATTAGGACCTGAACGTCTAAATCTGTGGGGACCACAATTCAACCCATAAGAGGTGGTTTGAGGAATAAAGAATAATTGAGTGAGATGAGGGCAAGAGAATGAGAAAAGGCGAGGAGGACCAAGTTAGAATTCAGCTCTGTCACTTCCCCTGGGAGCCCAGGCAGTCACTGAACCTGTCAGAGCCCCTGACATGCTTCACCTTGCCGCCAAGATGTCCCAGGACTGAAGAAAAGGATCAGTGGAAGTATGCTTAGGGCAGCACCGTCTGCTCCTGTCGGACCCCTGGGGAAGCTCTCCATCCTGCCCAACAGCGTGTGACGCTGCTCTCCAGGCCAGCCCTATGTGCTTACTCGCCACCCCCAGGCACGAGGGATCCAGAGAGAAGGTCAGGTCCCTGCCCGCACACTCTCAGTCAGCGAGGGAGACCTACCAGGAATGAGCACTGCCACACGAGTGTGACAAAGAGCACCTGGGGCTGTGGGAGTGTAGAGACAGAGCGGCCACCTCTGCCTGGTGTAGTCAGGGAGGGATCCCAGGAAGAGGTGCCTCTCCAGCACAGGAACACTGCCCTGACTCAAGCCCCAAGCTTCAGAGTGGGGTGGAGTGGTGGGCAGAATGATGACCCTCACAAAGATGTCTATGCCCTAATCCCCAGAACCTGAGAATACGCTACCTTAAACGGCCACAGGATTTACAGAGGCGAACAAGGTTAAGGACCTTTAGATGAGAACATTGTCCAGATAGGCCCAATCTAATCATGAGTCCTTTAAAAAGTGGAAGAGGAGGCAGAGCAGATCAGAGATGTGATAAAGGATGAAGTGGCAGAAGACGTACCAAGTGTGTGTGTGTGAGAGAGAGAGAGAGAGAGAGAGAGAGAGAGAGAGAGAGAGAGAGAGAGAGAGAGAGAGAGAGAGAGATTCAACCCACCGGCTTTGCAGCTGGAGGAAGGGGCCACGAGCCACCTCTAGAAGCTGGAAAGGCAAAGGAACAGCTGCTCCCCTAGGGCCTCCAGAAGCAAAGCAGGCCTGCCGACACCTTGATTTCAGCCCAGTGAGACTCGTGTCAAACTTCTGACCTACAAAACTGTTACAAAACAAATCTGTGTTGTTTTAAACCACTAAGTTTTTGGCGGTTTGTACAGCAGCACCAGAAAACTCATGCAAGTCTGTTTGTAATATGCTTTGGTCCCTGGGAGGGGACAGGCTCAGGAAATTTCTATGAGGTTTACTGTCAGAGGCTCTGACCCTGGTTCCCACTGTCTAACCAGAGGACCTCAGAGGAGGTCAAAGGTCCTCGTTGTGTCTCCGCCAGTGAGTGAGGAGCCCATCACACCCAGACTGCAGGACCGCCAGAGCAGTGAGCTCATGATGGATGAGGACGTGGGTGTCCTGAGCTTCAGCTACCGGGCTGCACTGTGATGTGAGCAGAGGGGCCCTGGGTGACAGCGAAGCTGGGCTGTCTCAGCCAGAAGGGACATGATGTCACTACCCAACTCCTGGCTTTGCAGATGAGAAAACTGAAAGAGAAAGGACACCTGTCCAGGGCCCCACCGGCAGCAGAGGCCAGAGCTGGGGAGAGAACCAAGGCTTCCTAACGTCCAGACCAGGAGAGAGGCAGGAGGTCACCCGTGTGCAGGAACTGTCTGTAAGTGACCTCAGGGGTGGGCTGCAGAGCACAACCTGTACTGCTCCCTTGGTCTCTCTGAGCCTCACCGTGAAATGGGCACAGAGCGTGGGAAGGCCGAGCGGCAGAAGGCATGAGGTCCCTTCAGGTGTTGTACAGGCAGCCTTGATCTAGGATTACAGCGGCACTGTGCACACGATGCACGGTAGAGGGATTCTGACTTGGCGCCTGGGAAACTTCCCAGAGGTGGAGGCATTTAAAGAATAGGTCGGATTTGATAAAGGGTCTGATTTGAGGACTTCCTTGGTGGTGCAGTGGTTAAGAGTCCATCCGCCAATGCAGGGGACACGGGTTCGAGCCCCGGCCCAGGAAGATCCCACATGCCACGGAGCAACTAAGCCCGTGTGCCACAACTGCTGAGCCTGTGCTCTAGAGCCTGCGAGCCACAACTACTGAGCTCGCATGCCATAACCACTGAGCCTGTGCTCTAGAGCCCGTGAGCCACAACCACTGAGCCTGTGCTCGAGAGCCTGTGAGCCACAACTACTGAGCCTGCGCTCTACAGCCCACGAGCCACAACTACTGAGCCCGTGTGCTGCAACTACTGAAGCCCGCACGCCTAGAGCAGCCTGTGCTCCACAACAAGAGAAGCCACCGCAACGAGAAGTGCATGCACTGCAATGAAGAGTAGCCCCGCTCACCGCAACTAGAGAAAGCCTGTGTGCAGCAACAAAGACCCAACACAGCCAAAAATAAATAAAAATAATTTTTTTAAAAAAAGGATCCAATTTGATAACCCAACACTTCTTCATGGAACCCCTGACACTTTACCTCCGGAAGGGACCTCAGAGGGAATCTAGTGATCCCTTCAGAGGATAAGTGAGAGAACCAGGGCCCAGAGAGGTGAGATGACAACTGCTAAGAGGCCTTACCCACGCCCTCAGCCTCACAGCTCCACCCCCTGCAGATGGCCCGCCTCCTGCAGTGGCCTGGCACCATTAGGACAGTGCCAGTTCTTAAAGGGCCAGCTGCCCAGTGCTGCCATCCAATTCTCTAAACGTGCAAGAGCCTCACAAAAATGCCCACTGGCAACGGCAATGAAGCCAAGTGTCCAAACCCAGGAGAGGATTCATGGTCTGAAATCTGCCATGCAAGTTTCATTCTTCTGATTTCAATCCCTTTCATTCTGTAAACATTTTCTGAGGCTTTTAGGAGCCAGGCATTGAGAACTGAGTCCAGAGGGGAGACACACCTAAGTCAATGACAATAAAAATGCCATAGAAGTGCTACAGGAATGCAGAAAAGGGAGCAATTAAGTGTGTCTGGGGACAGAGGAGCTGATAGCCAAGTTGGGTCATAAAGGATGCACAGGAGTTTGCCAGGCAAAAGAAAAGCTCAGGAAGTTCATTCCAAGTGCAAGAAAAAGCATGAACAAAGAAGGGCAGCATGGAATGCTCATGCCCAGGTGGAGAATCATGGGGTGTGGGGGGAGGCTGAGGAAGTAGGCAGAGAGAATAGCTGTGCTCGTTGCCATGGCAGCTCCAATTGTTTGCATCCAGCATCTGCCCTGATTGGTTAGCGCCTGTGCTTGTACCAGTTGTTCCATAATTTGGCTATCATGCCTGTTAGACAAGGGCTGGAGCAGCAAACTATCAGCAGAGGACTGATAGGATCAGAATCATTTTCAGAGAAAAATCCTGCTTTGAGCACAGGCAGAACGGATCCAGTGTTGCGGAAGGATGCAGGTGAGAGGTAAGAGTCAGCCCTCAGCTCCTAGGACCTATCTGCTTTACCTCTACCCTGCACGCAGGAGCAGGCTGAGATGGCTGGAGAATCCACACACAGCTGTAATGGGAACCCAAGTCCCACACTGCCCGGTGAATGAGAATCTCAGAACTTGAACTCTGGAAGGTCCCTCAGAGACCAGCTAGGTCTCATCCTTGTTTTACAGATAAGTTACCAGAGATGAAATTAGAACTCATAGTGCATTTAATCATTCAACCAACATTGGAGTACCCTCTCTGTGCCAGGCTCTGCCCTAGAACTTAAAGACAGAGCAGAGAATAAAGTAGCTACAGCCTTGGCCCTTGTGGAGTTCATATACTAGCAGAGGAAAAAGAAAATAAAATAAGTCAAATTGTGGGAGGTTTTATGAGAGAAGTAAACAGAGTGATGTGATTCAGGGCTTTGCAAACTACAGTCCATGGGCCAAATCCTGCCCTCCACCTCTTTGTAAGCCAGCAAGCTAAGAACGGTTTGACATTTTTGAAGAGATGAAAAAAAAGGAAAGAAAAAGAATATACAACAGAGACCAAACAGCCCACAAGCCTAAGATGTTTGCTATCTGGCCCTGTACAGGAAAAGTTTGCCAACTCCTGTAGAGAGTTAGTGGGAGGCGGGGGTCTCTCTTAAACTAACAGGGTCTGGGTTCCTTCCTTGTAATATGGCCTCTTTCTACTCCCCAGAGCTGCCTCCACCTTAGGGAGGATAAAACACTGAAATGGTTCGTCAAAAGTTCACCGGGGCTGGCAACCTGCCTGCAGCCGAGAGTCCGAATTTCCAGACGCCTCCTTCCCCACCTGCTGTCTGGGGTCTTATTCAAGTAACCTGGTCCTCAACGTGGCCACAGCTATGCCTACCCTCCTCCCCAGCTAGCAGACAGGAGCCCCACAGACCACAGTTCTCCCAAGGACCCCTAACCCCTCCGCTCACCTCCAACTCCTGCCTGAACTACTCGGTCAAAAATAGAACGACATGGATCCCTCTTTCAAGACATCTCCCTGGAAATCCAACACCCAGGAACTCTGACTCCTTTTATCTCAGTTTACAGCTCAGAGTTCAACTTTACAAATCCTGGCATTTGGCAACAAAGGCAGAAGTGTTTCTATCCAAACAAAATCAAATGCACAAGTCTAGCTCTTGGGAAAGAAAGTCCATAGAACACATTCCAGCAACAATCGTGAATGGAAACCCACACGAAGCCAGAAGTACGGCATAAATCCCCGAGCTCGCACTCAGCGGCATCTGCGGTACATTCCACCACGTTTCTGTGCAAAACAGGAACCAAGTTGTCTCTTAAAAAAAAAAAGTTTGGGGCTTCCCTGATGGCACAGTGGTTAAGAATCCACCTGCCAATGCAGGGGACATGAGTTCGAGCCCTGGTCCGGGAAGATCCCACATGCCACGGCGCAACTAAGCCCATGCGCCATAACTACTGAGCCTGCACTCTAGAGCCCACGAGCCACAACTACTGAGCCTACGTGCCACAACTACTGAAGCCCATGTGCCTAGAGCCCGAGCTCCGAAACGAGAGGAGCCACCGCAATGAGAAGCCCGCGCACCGCAACGAAGAGTAGCCCCTGCTCGCCGCAACTAGAGAAAGCCACGCACAGCAAAGAAGAACCAAAGCAACCAAGAAATTTTTTTTTTAAAGTTTGTCCCATCAGTGTTCAACACAGAGCCTTTCCTCTCACACAGCCCATCACCCCAGAAGGTTCCAGAAGGTCATTTTGTTCACAGTGAAATCTGTGCCTCATGGAAAATAAATTACACCTGAACAGTTAACGTTGCAATAATTAAACTAGCCATTCCCTAAAGTTAAAATAACTCCCCTGTCCACACAAAGTGATACAGTAAATTCTTATTGTGGTGATGGTGAAAACGTCTGATGAAAGATGATAAATGGGACACATTCACCTGTGATTCCTTCCCCCCACCCCATGAAAACTGTAGTAAAGGGAGTCTTTAAAGGAATAAGCGCACAGGAACAAAAAGAATGAGAAACAGCAGGAACAAAATTTTGGAAGATGGATAAGCTGTAACTGAGAGAGGAGAACCGAGAAGGTCACGTAGAGCACCGGGACTCAGCCTGATTTACACGGAAGAACCCGACCCAGGCGGCAGCAGCCCCGGGCAGCAGGGGCAGTAGGGGTGGAAGTGGGGTTGAGAAGATGATTAGCTGAGCGTCTAGCTAAGGAGCAAGTAGACGCTGATCACCTCTCCCACTCCTCGTAGTTGACCAAATGCCCCGTCTGCCCCAGTGGAAGACTGGAAGCTGATTCTCTGGAGAAAGTAAAACAGGATCTCTACCCTGGGGGACACCAAGGACCTTTGGGGAGAGAGGACCCGTGCTGAAAACAGGAAATTAAATCCAAGCTTACATATCAGACATCGAGATCCACCTTCTTCTTCGCCAACTCAGATCTCAGGATGCTGGCAAAAAAAGGGCAGGAGAATGGAAAATTCTTCATGGGGGAGTCTGACCAACTCAAGAGAAAAGAGCTCCGGGTGCTGACACGGTTGTTTTGTGTCCTCCAAGGACAAATGATAGGCAAAAATATTTTCCCTGCTTTTCTTTCAGGGATACTTAATTTAGAATTAACTTCTGTCAGAGAAAACACAACTTCCTACACCTACTCTATATTATTTCCCACCATTTCTGTTGTAGAGGGGGACATAGTATACAGTGTTTGACACGTATGATTACAAGCTTACAGAATCTACTTACATTTCTGCTATTACTGTTTCTCAAGACAGCTGAACGAACTCACCCTACAGCAGGGTTCTCAAGATTACCTGCAATTAGAATTACCTGGGGAGCCTTAAAAACACACCAATCCCAGAGCCCCATCCTCCAGAAATTAATTTAATTAGTTAGGGAGGGGTCAGGCAGCCTAGTTGTAAAAGCTCCCCAGGTGATTCTAATGTGCAGCAAAAATTGAAAACCAATGAAATGAAAAACACTGAAAAAGTGAAGTCTGCAGTTGACAAGCCCACTCATTCAATCAGAGCATCCAACTGGAGATGCTCCACTAAAATGAGGAAGCAGAGGGTCCAGCACAGAAGAGAGGCAAGGAAAATATCCAGAAAGAGGTTGTGGGGAGATTCCAGGATGCAGCAGATCTAGAAGCTACTAACCCAGCTGAACTTGGAGCTTTCCCAGCATCCCTTGCAGCTAGGGTGTAGGCATGTGACCTCAGCCCTGCCAATCAGTGGATCCACCTGAGATTTCTTTTCTGGGGAAAACAATGTAAGAAGCCGATGTCAATGACAGACACCTGCTTTTCAAGAGCAAGTAGAGGGGAAGGCATCTAACCTTCAGGGACAGCAGGGGAAGACTGGTATCTCTGACCTCCAGCCCTGTGGTCTGAGCACCGTCCCTGGTGTGATGTCTCCAGGCCTGACCCTGGAGATTCTGGAGCTAGTGAGCATCCTGTAACAAATTTTTCTAGCTAGAGTGTGATCTGTTTTTCACAACTAAGCACCTGATGGATAGTGTTACCAAATATTTAGGTCTGAATTCATAAATATACAGGAAATTAAACAAAAAAGGCAATTATTAACTCCAGGAAAAACAAAAGAGAGACAAATGTAATTCTGGTACACTACATGGATTGGCTGGGAACAACATTTCATCTTATATAAACACTGAAATTTGAATTATAGTTATTAATATATCAGAAGGAAAGGGCATGAGGAAGTATGTGTGTCAGAGTGAGAGGTGTGTTTCCTTTTGCTGCTATTTGCTGAACAAAGTTGGTGGCTCGAGGCAACAAATTTATTACCTCTTTTTTTTTTTGGCCGCGCTGAGCAGCTTGTGGGATCTTAGCTCCCCGACCAGGGACTGAATCCGCGCCCTCAGCAGTAAAAGCGCAGAGCCCTAACCAGGCTATTCCCCAGAAATTTATTATCTTAACACTCGTGGGCCCTAAGTCAGACGTGGGTCTCGCTGGGCGAAAGTCAAGGTGTGGGCAGAGCTGCATGCCTTCCGGGGGCTCCAGGGAATATCCATCGCCTTGCCCACTGAGGTTGTTGGCAGAATTCGGTTTCCTGCCATGGGGAGGACTGAAGTTCCCATCTCCTTGCTGGCCGTCAACGGAGGGCTGGTCATCTTCTGGAGGCACCCACATTCCTTGACCCGTGGCCCCCTTTGTCCACCTTCACAGCCAGCAACGGGGCTTCCGCCTTCTCCTGCCTCATCTTCCCTTGTCACTTCTCTGACCTGCTCTACTGCCTTTCACTTTTAAGGACTCGTGATTGGATCGAGCCCACTCAGATAATCCAGGATAATCTCCTCATTTCAAGGTTCTTAACTTTAATCACATCTGCTAAGTCTGTTTTGCCATATAAGGTAACATTCACAGGTTTGGGGGGTTAGGGCAGGGACATTTGTGGGGGGAGGGGTGCAGTATTCAGCCCACCAGGGCAGGGGAGGCGTAAGAATGCTAAAACCCCATCTTCCAGAGTAGGAAGTCATCAGTATCTAACATGGAAAAATCAAGAAAGAATAGCATGAACAATGAAATATGGAAGTAGAAACCAGAAGACATTTCTAGAAGAACAGAAAAATCGTTCCCACTGAGCTACAGGATCGGGGGTGGGGAACAGAGTTTTGCAGTTTTTACAGTAGAAGCCTCATAGGGCACCATTTAACGTTTAACTTTTTTTTTTTTTTAATTTATTTATTTATTTATTCATTTCTGGCTGTGTTGGGTCTTCGTTTCTGTGCGAGGGCTTTCTCTAGTTGTGGCAAGCGGGGGCCACTCTTCATCGCTGTGTGCGGGCCTCTCACTGTCACAGCCTCTCTTGTTGCGGAGCACAGGCTCCAGACGCGCAGGCTCAGTAATTGTGGCTCACGGGCCCAGTTGCTCCGCGGCATGTGGGATCTTCCCAGACCAGGGCTCGAGCCCGTCTCCCCTGCATTGGCAGGCAGACTCTCAACCACTGCGCCACCAGGGAAGCCCTAACGTTTAACTTTTAAAACCGTTTACCTTTCTAAGTCACGTACATCACCTTCTGCATAGGAAACACCCCTGTGTTCTGCCTACTCTCACTCAAAGGACGCTTGGGACACTTCTGACAATGTCGGGGGTGGTTTCCCACTCCAAGCGATCCTGCAACACCAGCTGGATGTCCTACAATTTAACTCAATTCTGACACTGTCTACCTGGACGTGGCCTCAGATCCCACAGGTTAAGGGCTCAGTCCCATAGGACTGTCCCCACTTCAGAAACCACTTGCAAGTCCAGGGTGTCACATGTGCTTCTAACAGACCAACTGTAAATAGGAGGTTCCCATGCTAGAGTGGCTCACGGAACTCAGGAAAACAGTTTACTTGCCAGACGCTTGGTTTATTACAAAGGATACAAATGAACAGCCAGATAAAGAGATTCACAGGGTGAGGTCCAGAAGGGTCCTGAGCACAGGAGCTTCTGTCCCAGGGGAGTCTGGGGTGTGCCACCCTCTGGCATATGCTGTGTTCTTGTTCACCAACCTCGAAGTTCTCGGAACCCTGTCATTTAGGAGTTTTATGGAGGCTTCATTACATAGGCATGACTGATTAAGTCACTGGCCACTGGTTAACTGATTCAAACTCCAGCCCCCTCTTCTCTCCCAGGAGAAAGGGGTGTAGGGTGGCGGAGGGACTCAATTCCAACCCTCTGATCAACCAACCCTCTGGTTGGTTCCCCTGGCAACCAGACACCCCCATCCTTAGGGGCTTTCCAAAAGGCCCCTCATTAACATAAACTCAGCTGTGGTTGAAAGGGGCTTGTTATAAATAACAAGAGACACCTTTATCCTCTTACCACTTAAGAAATTCCAAGGGTTTTAGGAGGTGCCAGGAATAGGACGAAGACTATATTTCTTAATACAAATCATTCTAGTTCCTCTGCTGGGAACACTCTCTCCTCTAGGCCTCCCCTTAACTATTACAGTACTGACCCCTCTCCCAGCGGGTAACCTCACTCTGTGCTCCCACAGCCCCTCACAGGTTCCCCATTATAAATATCCACACACCCCCACCTAAAACTGAAATTGCACCGGTCCACCTGCTGGAGAAGGCTTATTTGTAGAATGAAAACAACCAGAGACAAGCCAACCAGAAAGAGAGAGGGTAAGCACCAATGAAATGCAGTAGGCCATGAGTGGGACATTTTCTCCTGAGGACTTGAAGCTGAGGGAATGTGAAGCCTGGAGTTGCTGCAGCCATCTTGTGCCTCTGAGGTTAGGGCTTGAAATAGGAGCCACTGTGAAGGACAATAAGAAAAAGGAAAAAGAGACATGCCATGTTCCAGTAATAGCACTGTAGCTACTGCTGTTTCCCTTCCATGTCTCTGGCCTTTGGGATTTCTAGTCCTAATGACAACATTTACCCTGAAGCAGTGGTTCTCAGCCCTGGCTGCCATTAGAATCACCTGGGACACCTTTAAAAAAAAAAAAACACCTAGGCCTGGTCCCACCCCCTCCCCAGAAATTCTGATTCACTCAGTCTGGGGTGGAACAGCCCTGGGAGGATGGGGAGGGGAGAGGGAAAGGGCGGAAAGAGACAGCATTTCAGCCAGATCTTTTCATTTTGATATGGTTGGCCTGATAAAGCTTGGCTTCGTGCTACTCATGCAAAACAAACACCAGATTTTATTTCCTCTCTCCTCCCCATTCACTGGTGGAAATGAAAACCCCTTGACATTTTGGTGGAAAGCAGAAGCAGAAACTGTAACGAGAAAGACTTAATTCTAGAAAACAATTGGAGGGAGCCCTTTGGCTTTTGGAGAAGGAGGATATCGTGTATATTCTGGAAAGAAGGGATGCCGAACCAGCAAGGAGCCCACAGCCTCTCAGAGGAGGGCAGTAAGTTGATGGCAGATGCCCACTAGGGCAGGGACAGGGCAGGAAGAAGTGCCTGAGAATCGTGGGCCCCACGGTGGACTCAGTAGTAGTCGGCCAGGAGGGCAAGGGAGTGGAGCTGGCTTGCTGGGCAGGAAGACCAGCTCTCCCAAATGTTTGGAGACACAGACAGTACACTCTGGCCTCGGGGGCTGCTGCAGTGAGCTGGGGGAAGGGAGGGCCCATGAGGCCAGGACAGGGAGGTCTGAGGGCCAGGCCAGCCCAGCCCAGGTCCTGGAAGGCCAAGGACACCCCAAGGAGGAGTCTGAACTTTGCCTGTATCAGTTGGACCATGGAGGCCTGAGAAACCCCCGACAGGTGGCAGAGGCTCTGAACCTTCCCCAGGTCCAAGCTCAGGTCTAAGATGACATCTTGAATGTATTTAAAGCTGTTTGGGACTGTGTCCAGGGGTCAGTCCCCACTGACCATCGACTGCACATGCTGACGTAGCCCCGAAGTGGAAGGTGGGAAGGAAGTAAAGATTCCCTTCTGGGCTTGACAAGGTGCTTCTCAAAAGACTCCTAACACCTGCCATCCATTTCCAAACACCTCCAGGGGCAGCCAATGGAAAAGTCTGGCCAGGCAGGCACTTGGGAGCTTTGTAAATTGCAGAGGAGACCAGTAACCTCCTCCTGGCCCCGAAGGCGACTACAAACCCCTCAAACTCGGGCGAGGTATTCCTCATGCAACCCTGACTCCTCCACAGGCAGGAAACAGTCCCTGAACCGAACTGCTGAGCCAAACATAGAGGAAGTCAGAGAGGTAATAAGAGCGAGATGATACAGATAAAATGCATTCCTACTGATTTTATGATTGACAGCTGATACCATTTATGCGCCAAACAACCCTATAAGTAGGTACTCTCTTTATTCTCTCCATTTTACATGTAAGCAATCTGAGGCCCAGAGAGGTAAAGTGACTTGCCCAGGGTCACACAGCTAGTCAGTGGCATTGGTTGGAACTAGGACCTGGTCCCCCAATCCTGAGTCCCCAGCTCCATTTGCCTTAGTTCTTCCTCAGCCACTCCTGTGACCTGGCATCACAAATCCCCAGACAGAGGACGGCTGTGCTCTCTCTGGGCTCCAATTGGCCAGAATCCCTGGATGGTTTAGGCTCTGGCTGTGGGACCAGGGGTCAGCATGCCTCACCCACCCCGACTGGTCTCTAAGGTACCCTGAGCGGGTCACCCTCCTGGCCACGGCTCATGAAAGGAGGGGCTGTGCAGGAGGCTTTAGCTGTCCTGCCACTGGCCCCTCGACCCAGGCCAACCAACTGCATTTTCAGCCACCCTCTTAGGTGAAGTGTAAGGGTCTCCGGCTTCAGGAAGAAAGCCAGACTTTGCAGGACTGGGTGTCCGGCAGATGCCGTGACAACGCAGGTGATGGCTGGGAAGCGTCACAGAGAGAACCAGGAGGGGGTGGAGATGGCTGTTTCCATCTGCACCAGGGACTCACACTCGTGCTCGGTGGGTAACGAGGCCAGAACCGCTCAAGTCTCTCCTGGCTCTGAATTCAGTGTGGCCAAACGCCCCAGGGGGTGGGCGTGTGAGGGTTAAATGAGCTAACACAGAGAAGCACGCTCAGAACAGAGTCTTCCCTGTAAGAGCGGCGTGGCTTCTCCAGATCCCCCAGGCTCCCTCAGCTCCTTTAGGTCTTCCTGCAGATGTCACCTTGGTGACACCTCTGACCACCCGCCCCGAAGTCCCCCCGCACCACCGCCCCCAGCCCTCTCCAAACTCCCTTCTGCTTTATTTCTCTCCTGAGCACTTTGCTCCATCTAACATAGCTTTCAGCGAGACCGAACCCGGCTTGCTTCTCCTCGGAGAGTCCCCTGGGCCCTGACATGGCCCACTGCAAGCCCCGGGCCTGTTAGGTCATTTGAAGTCCCCCTGGTGAGCTCCAAATCAGTGCTTCTCAAACTTGAATGTGCAGAGTCATCGCCAGGGACCTTGTTAAATACAGAAATTAAATCAGCAAGGCTGGGTGGGCCTGAGAATCAGCATTCGGAAGGCATTCCCAGGTGGTGGGTCAGAATTCAGGCTGTAGAATTTACCCCATGGGCTAATGTTCTTTCCATTTTCTTTTTCTCTCTCCCCCTCCCCCGCCCCCTCTCTTTCTGCGCACTATCGCTCTGTTCTGGTCCCTCTCCCTCTTTCTCTCCCTTCCCTTCTCTCTTCCCATCTCCCTCCATCATTCCATCCCTCTCTCCATGTCTCTTCCTACCTCCCTTCTCACCTCTTCCTTTCCTTTTCTTTCCCCACCGCTGCCCTCCCATTAGCTGCCCCGGGAGGTAATTGGCACCTTCAGGCATTGTCCCAACCTGCTGGGTTCAAAGGTCAAAACCCCTGATTCTAGAGGATTCCAGGCAAGTAGCGTGACTCTTTATTCGCAGAGGCAAAAACACCATTAAACCAGGAGCCCCCTGAACTTAACAATTCAGAGCTGGGCTCATCACATTCCCTTCTTAATAACCACATAATGACTCCTATTAACAGCCCATCAAAGGCAATTACTCCTCTGAAGGAACAAAGGCTCCCACAAGCTGCTTTCTCACCGTTTGTAGCAAATGGCTCTTATTCCACACCTGCATCCTAACCACCCCCTCTTCTGAGGGCAAATCGTACAGATTGGTCTTCTTTCTCCAGTGGTTTCTCAGCAGACAGCTCCTCGCCCATCCTCTCCCAAGGGACAGAGAGGGAACGTGGGAAAATCTTCATAGTCCTTTCCTCTTTTTCATTTAGTACGGACATTGGATGGAGGCACAAGGAATCATCAAAAATCTGTCCGGCAGAAATACTCATAAGTGCCTCTGTTTACAAGCTTATTTATGCAGCGTGTATTGTAAGAGTGGAAAACCAGAAATTACTTCCATGACCATCACGGTCAAGTACAATAGAATACCAAAGAGCCATAAAAACAGCTAGGAGGGCCCAAAACAATAATCAGAGCCTACATTGAGTTTTCCTTACTGTGTGCCCACCCCTACTCTGAGCATTTGACATATATTATCTCATTTAATGTCACAAACACCCTGGGAAAATTATTATCCTCATTTCCTAGCTAAGGAAACCAAAGCTTAGGTGTTATTACCTATTTTTGCCTCAAACTGAATTTCACTCCTCAGCAACCAATGTCTAATCTTTAAGCAAATTTTCGGTGGTTGGTTGAAGTCTAGATATAGACCATGGAATGTAAAACAAAATCTTCTAGAAAGTAATTAGGAGAATATCTTCATGACCCTGGTGTAGGCAAAGATTTCATAAGCAGGACGCAGAAAGTGTGAGCTTCCTGGACTTCAGAACAAGCAGTGGGTGTTACTTCCCCATTGACTCCTGCGCATGGTCTATCCCAGTACGCAGGGAGAGCGGGAGGGTGGTGCACTAGAGCTTGTTCAGCAGATACAGCCCCACTTCACGTTTCAGTTTGGAGCTCCATCTGGGAAAGAGAAGGTTATAACCTCAGGGAAGGGGGAACCATCACTAGGCCATTCCCGATCAGGGCCCACTGATCTGCGCGGATGGACACCAGGGGGCGCCCTTCAGACAGTGCGTCCAGCCCTGGCCAGCAGCTCTGGCTGGAGTGAATCCAGCTGTTTGCTTCCCTGCTGTCCCCATCCTAGCTTGTCCCTGGCAGCGGAGTGACAGAACAGAACTTCCCGGAGAGGTCGGCAACTAGGAGGAAAGGCTGAGAGGCCGCTGCGCCCCCACACACCCCACGGTTTACAGAATGCCTTCACCCACACTCTCGCTTTATCCCCACACCAGCCCAGTGGGGAGCAACCTCTACCTTATGGATAAGGCGGCGGTTCAGTAAAAGGAAAATGAGGCTTCTCAGCAAGTGAGCAGCAAAGCCCAGCTCCCAGGCCTGCTGCCCGGGAGGCCCCTCTGCTGCCTCACTGCACTGTCACCTTCTCTCAGGCAGCCCGTTGGATCCCAGCTTCCAGGAGGCTCTTTGGGAGCATGATTACCTCGTTTAAAGTCATAAGTGTGGGCACATACATGAACCTGGGGTGGGAGGGGGTGGGCAGTGAAGGGGATTAGAATATGCCACGCCAAAATTTGCCACTTTGGCATAAGAGTAGTTTGAGCTGCAGGCAATTAAGCAGCAAACACAGAAAGAACTCTCTGCCCTTCCCCCATCCTGCCTAAAAGCAGCACAGAGGTTTCCTTTTGTGAAGGTGTTCCCCCTCCCCTCTCCCATACTAGGAGATCAAGCCTTATCACTGGAAACAGAAAGTCAGCACTGAGATGGTTCTGCACAAACAAACCTTACCTAAATAACCCTCATCTTCCATTCGTTTCATATATATATATAATATATACATATATATTATATATATATTTCCCCTGTATATATTCATTCTCAGAATTTACTGCCCCTAGAAGCCCAAACCCCTTTTCCTTTGTCTTGTTACACAATTTCTCCCTACAATTTACATAAAATTATCTCCCTACAGTTTATCTTCTACACAATTTATATAAAATGGTATATAAGTCCCCAGGTCTAACTGTTTCTTTGGGTCTTCATCTTTTTTTCTACAAAGACCTCCATGCACAAAAAAATTAAAATATAAACATCAAATAATATTTGTATGACTTCTCTCTTGTTCATATGTCATTTGTCAGTTTAGTTTGCAGGCCTCAGAGACAGAACCTAAGAGGGTAGAGGAAAAGTTTTTTCCTCCCCTACAGCAGTGTTGCACTCTGGAAGAGAGACGTGCACATGGCACAGTTGAGCTGACCAGGGGCCCCGGGTAAAGGGGAGATACCTAGCCCGTCAGGGTGGGGAGGGTAGATGCTCAAGCTATCATCACTATGTAACTTCGAGGACACAGAGCCAGGCAGGCCTCCCCTGGGACCTCATGAACCTCTTATCTCCCAATGTAGCTGAAGCTGCTGCCTCTTTGCAGGGCCACACCAAGGTGTCCTGCCTTTACCCACAAGGTGAGGGTCTGTCAGTCACAGCAGGCAGTGTGGGACCTCTGACACAGCAGAATCAAAGTCTGGGAGGAGCCGGGGGAAGGCCTGTGTTCACCCTGGTGGCGTCTCTCTCTCTTTAGCCACAGGCTCTCAGAGGTCCCTGGCCTAGGCTCAGGCCATGTGGCAGCCCAGACAGTGCTCCCAAAATGCCTCTGCAGCTGTCAACTCACCCCAAGAATCTTCATGTACAGAAACAGGGTAGGGTACTTTCTTCAAGAAACCAAGAAAGAAACGACACTGTGTGGAGGCTGGGAAAGTTGCCCGTCTCCTGCTTCATTTACCTGCAGGTCAGAGCCCAGGGCGCCTGGAACACGTGGGACCAGCCAATGAGTTTGGTGGCTAGAGCGGCACTGACTTCTCCCACAGTCTCCCCATGGCTGAGACCCGACCCAGCTCCAGAGAACAGACTTGCGGGCTCAGAATCTCATGACCAGCTGTGGCTAGATGATGGGTTTGTTTTTATTGCACAGAAACTAGTTTGCATTTTCTCCTTCTGTAAACCAGGGCTGGTTATAGAAAAGCTCCAGTGAGCGAGAAGACATTTACATTACCGAGGGAAAGAGCTCATGACCACAGAAGCCCCCAGACATTAAAATCCCAGCACTGTCCTTTGGGAAGAGATACCCAGCTTCCAAACCTCCTACCTGTATTTGGGGAATTCCCTACAGCTTTGTGGGCTGAATTGTGTCCACCCAAAATTCATATTTTGAAATCCTACCCCTTAGTACCTCAGAATATGACTGCATTTGAAGGTCTTTAAAGAGATGATTCATGTAATTAGGGTGGGTCCTAATCCAACCTGACTGGTGTCCATATAAGCAGAAAGTAGGACACAGATACACAGGGAAGACAGCCATCTACAAGCCAAGGAGAGAGGCCTCAGAAGAATCCATCCCTGCCTACATGTTGATCTTGAACTTCCAGCCTCCAGAACTGAGGAAATTCTTTTCTATTGTCTAAGCCACGCAGCCTGTGATACCTGTTATGACAGCCCGAGCAAGCAGATACGCCCATCTGGGAGCCTTGACCAGACACAGAGACTAACCCCAACTGCAGAAGCAAAACATGCCCGATCCTGATCCTGGATCTGTCAAACAGAGGGCTCCCTGGGGACTTTAGGTGGGGGCTGGTGACACACAGAAGCAGAGGATCCAGGTTGGTGAGGTCACAGGAACACTGCACAATATACAGCGGCTGTGACCACCTGTCTGCCGTGGACACAGGTGTGCTGATGCAACTGGTCACCCTTTGGTGCTTCTCCCAGAGCACCGATGACACAGTGCCTCATCAAGGTCAAGTCGGCTGGTGTCCCCACTGTGCAGGAGACTGCCACGCTCACAAAAGCCTTGGCTGTTCCCACGACTCCCTGAGAAGAGGGGCTTAGCAGCTTATAATTAGGGAATGAACACGACGTTTGTACAGACTGTGTGGTGTCGGCTGAACACCTGCTTTCCTCCTGGAGGTTTGGAGTTTGGGTGCGAGCTAGGCAGAGGGTGCCCACATAACTGACCCCTAATAAAAACCCTGGACTCCTAGGTTCAGGCAAGTGCCCCTAGCAGACAGCACTCACGATCTGAGGCTGGAGGAGCGAAGCGTGTCCTGAGCGACTCCGCTGGGAGAGACTCCTTTTGCTGCTCTCCTCTGTATGTTTTTGCTGTAATAGATCTCAGCCACGAGTACGACAAAAAGGAACGAAATTGAGTTATTTGTAGTGAGGTCAATGGACCTAGAGTCTGTCATACAGAGTGAAGCAAGTCAGAAAGAGAAAAACTAATACCGTATGCTAACGCATATATATGGAATCTAAAAAACGGTACTGATGAACCTAGTGGCAGGGCGGGAATAAAGACGCAGTCGTAGAGAACGGACTTGAGGACATGCGGGGGAAGGGGAAGCTGGGACAAAGTGAGAGAGTAGCACTGACATGTATACACTACCAAATGTAAAATAGATAGCTAGTGGGAAGCTGCTGCATAGCACAGGGAGATCAGCTCGGTGCTTTGTGTCCACCTAGAGGGGTGGGATAGGGAGGGTGGGAGGGAGGCTCAAGAGGGAGGGGATATGGGATATATGTATACATATAGCTGATTCACTTTCTTGTACAGCAGAAACTAACACAACATTGTAAAGCAATTATACTCCAATAAAGATATATTAAAAAAAAAAAAAGCGAGTACGACTATATGCCACTTCCTATGAGTCCCTCTCGTGAATCTCCAAACCTGAGGGTGGTTTTGGAAACTCCAGACCCACCCAGCTACCCACTCCCCGTCAAAGGCGGCCCCTTGATCCTCAGCCCATCTGAGGCTTGTTCTTCCCAAGCTGTGGACCAGACCCTTGTCGCAGCGCCAGGTCTGGGCAGCTGCAGGAGACCCACGTGGGAGTCTGCTAAGCACGCAGCTTCTTGGGGCTCAGCCGTCCTCTACTCGGGGGGCCTGGAGCCAGCCCAGGACACTGGGTGCTTGACAACCCTCCTGGAGGCTCTGATGCCCATCAGCTTGGGAATCCCTGGTTTGGAGGAAGCTCCTCCACCCCCAGGCCAGGATCTGGACATCTGAGC
Source organism: Balaenoptera acutorostrata (assembly GCF_949987535.1). NCBI lineage: Eukaryota > Metazoa > Chordata > Mammalia > Artiodactyla > Balaenopteridae > Balaenoptera > Balaenoptera acutorostrata. The sequence continues at coordinate 12,392,322 of NC_080079.1, read as the reverse complement.
TTCAACACCAACTCGGACACTGACCCGAGGGGCTCTCAGAAATATTTTCTCCCCAGGGCTCTGTTTTCCTCCATCACCAAATGAGGGTCTGGGCCCCAGTTGGGAGCGTTTAGATTTTGGTGGTCACAGATCCCTTTGTGAATCTGATGAGAGCTGTGAACCCTTTCCCTAGGGAACACACTACACACACACACACACACACACACACACACACACACACACACACACACACACACACACACACACACACACACACACACTTCTGTCTCCAAATTAGGAGACTTCACAGACTCCACATGAAGTACCCCTGGCCTGAATCACCCCTCAGGCCTTCCATCTCTCACATTCTGTGCTTCTATCAACAACCCAAGCAGGCTCTTCTGTCACCTCAGACCCGTGAACTCAGGAACCACTATTTTTTGCACCAGTTCCCTAATGTCTGTAAAATTGCAAACACCAAGATTAATTTTCTCTCTGGAATGGTACAGACAGAGATGGGGGGGGGTTATATTAAGTAAGGTTATTAAATTTCCATATTCAGACATGCAAAGCCAGGGTCCTCAAGGAACGCTTAGAAGCCACTCGGTTCCCGATAACCAGATTTGTGATGCTGAAGCCAATTCCCTCAGGTGGTGGAGAGGCTTGTGTCCTGCACCAGGGTCGGCCCTGAGTCACCAGAGGTCTCGGCTGCCCACAGTGTAAGAAGAAAGTAAAGATAAGGGAGAGATGCAGAACAAATCGATATCACCTCCTCTGAGAAGCTCTCCCAGGCCCCCAGGCACCCCTCCTTTGGGCTCTGGCAGCACTCTGTGTGGGCTGCAATTATAGTCTTTGAAACGGTCTGGCTGGTATTACAGTTCATTGTGTACTTATCTGCCTTCCCTAGAGTGTAAGCAATTTAAGATCCAAATTCATGTCTGCATCCCAGCCCAGTTGCCCAGTAACCATGGTGTGGAGGGGAGGGGAGCAGCACACCTGCCTACCTCTGGGCTGCCTGCTGCTTCCCTGAAATCCTGGAAGTCTTGGGAAGTCACTACCCCTCAGCTCCAGCAGTGAGCCCATGTCCAAGCTCCGGTCCACCAGGGTGTCCAATTGTCTGGCCACAGTGATTGGTTCAGGGATGGGCACATGACCTAAGTCAGACCAATGAGATTCAGTCCTGGGATCTGTGCTGAAACTGTCGCAAAAGAGGTATTATCTTCCCACTGGGGCTCTAAAGCTGACTGGATGGAAGCTTGGATCTGCAGCTGGCCATTTCTTCTGTGAACAGGAAGCATGTGTCTGAGGTTGAAGCCAGCTCAGGGGACAGCAGTGCTAAGCAATGCAGAGAAAGGCAAAGTCCTGATGCTCTTGTTTGAAACTCTGGATCCAGTCATATCTGACAGTGTCCCAGGTTCATCAGCCAATCAAGCCCCATTTTGTTTGAGCCAGTCTGAGATGGGCTTCTGTCACTTGCAACCAAGAGTCCTGGATAAAACTCCCAGATTCCTAACTTCCTTCTGGTTGACTGAGTACCTTAAAAATGATACATACTGGAGTTCAAGGCAGTAGTGACATGCTTAAGGTTATGGAGCTGCTTAGTGAGAGGGCTGAGACCAGAACTCAGGCTGCCTGACTCTTAGACCGTTCTCCATCCGACACATTGCCTTCTCCTCCACCTGGGGGCCCAGCTTTGGACCAAACCCAAAGCCACCCTAAAGCCACCATATGGAGTGAGATGCTCATTCAACAATACCCCACCCCATTCTCAAGGACTGACAGTGTCTAGACCACAGACAAACAGAGGTAAAAATAGAGCCACCCCCATAGCACTCAGGGTAGAGGCTGCTTCCAGCCTGAAGGTGGGTTTTTCATCCAGACATGAATCCGGAGTCAGTGGGCAAACAGGGAGAAAGCCAAAGATAAGACCCCTGAGGTGTCATCTCCAGTCTGTCCCTTGACTCAGTTGCTGCTGCTGCAGAGTCAGCCTCAAAGACTAACACACCAGCTAATGCGCCTGCTCAGTTACGCTGACAATGCACTCTTTGTCCTTGGACCCACACACCAGCCCGGGGAGGGATGGTTTGCCTGATAATAACAGAGGGTATCAGCCCACAGCGGTAACTATCAGCCCAGCTCCCATGCCCGATGTCATGATGTTGTGAGTGTGGTTGGAAATCCTGAGAATAATCCTTCTCCTTTTTTGGCTAACTTTTCACTATTGATTTGTAATTTTCTTGATTGTGGCTTGAGAATGTGGTCTGTGTGATGGTAGTTCTTTGGTATTTGTTGAGATTTACTTTGGGTTAGTACGTGATCAATTTTTGGAAATGTTCCATATTTGCATGAAAATATGTATTTAAATGATAAATACAGGATTCTCTATGTATTCATCCAATCAAGATTGATAAAGATGTTATTCTAAACTTCTATATCATTACTAATTGTTTTGTCTACCAGAGCTCTCATTTTCCAGAAAGCTGTGTTAGAATCTCCAAGACTGTAAAGGTTTCCATTTCTTCTCATAATTCTGTCTACTTTCCATATATATTTGAAATAATGTTGGTAGGAGATACTCATCCAAGTATATCTTCCTGGTGAATTGTTCCTTTTGCATGAGGTGTAAGGCCCTCTTTTTCATTAATTTTGTCTGATAATAACATTGCTACACTGGCTTTCTTTGGGTTAGCAGTTGTTGGATGTGTCTTTTTCCACCTCTTTCGACCCTTCCAGTCTCCTCATGTTTTGGATGCACCACTGACAGATGCTGGATTCAAGTAGTTGTTGTTTTACATTTTAATCCAGTTGGAGAATTTCTTGGCGATGTCAAGTGCAATCCATTTACCTGTGCTGTGGTGACTAAAATACTCAAGATTTCCTACTGTCATCCTATTTCGTGTTTTCTATTTACTCCGCTTTTTCTTTGCTTCTTTTTTCTCCTTTCCTGCTTTCTATTGGATTAATCACGTTTTTTTAAAGATTTAATTCTTTGGGCTTCCCTGGTGGCGCAGTGGTTGAGAATCCGCCTGCCAATGCAGGGGACACGGGTTCGAGCCCTGGTCTGGGAAGATCCCACATGCCGCGGAGCAACTAGGCCCGTGAGCCACAGCTACTGAGCCTGCGCGTCTGGAGCCTGTGCTCCGCAACAAGAGAGGCTGTGACAGTGAGAGGCCCGCACACAGCGATGAAGAGTGGCCCCCGCTCGCCACAACTAGAGAAAGCCATCGCACAGAAACAAAGACCCAACACAGCCATAAATAAATAAATAAATAAATTTCTAAAAAAAAAAAAAAAAGATTTAATTCTTTAAATTTATTTTTGGCTATGTTGGGTTTTCATTGCTGCACGCGGGCTTTCTCTAGTTGCGGCGAGTGGGGGCTGCTTTTCCTCGCGGTGCACGGGCTCCTCCTTGCAGTGGCTTCTCTTGTTGCGGAGCACGGGCTCTAGGTGCGCGGGCTTCAGCAGTTGTGGCGCACGGGCTTAGCTGCTCCGCGGCACGTGGGATCTTCCCAGACCAGAGATCTGAACCTGTGTCCCCTGCATTGGCAGGCAGATTCTTATCCACTGCGCCACCAGGGAAGTCCCTCACATTTTTTTTTTTAGATTCCTTTTCTACTGATTTCAAAGGCATACCTGTTATTTTACTATTGTAGCTAGTTTCTATCATATTTTACTATGAATACTTAACAAGGTTTCAAGTTAAGCCACGTCAGTATCCTTCACCTCAATGACACAAAGACCTTAGAACACTTTGCCTCCAATCTCACCACTGTTTCTTCAGGTTGTTGTGATCTAGTACTTTAGTTCCACCTGTTTCTGAACCCCCAAAACTGGTTGCTATTTAATTACTGGTTTTTATACAATCAAGGCCTTATTTAGACTTATGTATGTAACTATCAAGTTATTGTCTTACAATTACTTCCTACATCCTACCTTTCCCTTCTGGGCTTAAACTCCTTAATGTAATCCACAGATACAGAGGTCCAACTGTATTCATTGTATGACACCATTGTATATGAGCATCTGCAGATTTTGGTATCCATGAGGGATTCCTGGAACCAGTACTCCACAGATACCACAGGACAACTGTACATCCTGTAATAATCCTTTCAGCAAGGGTCTGTGAGTGTTAAGAGTCTCAGACTTTCTTTGTCTGAATATGTCTCTCTCTTTTTTTTTTTTTGCGCTCACTCTTAGTTGGCTACAGAATTTTTGACTGACAATTATTTATAGTGGCATCTTTATTATAAAGCTCCATTGTCTTCTTGTTTCTATTGTTACTAAATCTGCTGTCAGCTCGATCTTTTGTAGGTTTTTAAGTAGGTGGTTAATTCTTTTGTAGGTAATTAAGTCTGGTTACTTTAAAGATTTCTCTTTGTTCTGGTTGTCTACAATTTTACTCATTGTATATAAGAGTAGAGTTCCTTGTTTTACCTTCACAGGACTCCTTGTCCATTTTCAACATGAAGATTCCAACCTAGGCAGGATTCCTACCTTAGTGCAGTAGGCAGCATGTCAGTCTCATAATATAAAGATTCTTAGCTTTCATCAATACTAGAAAATGCTCAGCCGTTATCCCTGTGAATATTACTTCTCTCTTATTCTCCCTGCATTATACATGCTGGAAGGCCTATTAGATGTCGGACTTTCTCATTCTATCTTCCATGTCTCCCAACCTCTCTTTCCTTCTCTTTATCATTTTGTATTGCATTTGAGATAATAACCTATCCACTGAGTATCTTTATTTCAATGGCTTCTTTTCACTTCTGTATCGTTCAATGTAGCTCTTTTCCAAATCTTCTTTTTCTCTTATTATTATATTCTGTTCTATCCTTATTGCTTCTTTTCATTTTTTTTTCTTTCTTTAGTATGCTCACATTTTCTCAGGTTCTTAAAATATGAATCCTGTACGCTGTCTCTTCCCCAGAATGATTCTTCACGTCATTTATGATTTTGGATTCTGAGTTTATCTTCAGTGGTCCCATGGACCCTGAATTATGAAAGAATGTCTATTAAAAGTCTTATATTTGCTTCCACAAAGTATCCCAGAGGGACTATATTTTACATTAATACCTCAACTTGGAAAGTCCTCTACCATATGTTTAAATTCAGATTCTACACTGAAAAGTGTCATAGGCACAGGGCTTCAGTTTTTCATCGACTTGCTTGGTTGACTGAATCCTAGACCCAAATATGTGTATGTTGAATGAGGTTGAGGTACCAAAACTTCCTTGGGATACCGTAGAGGAAGGTGTCAAAGGCTTGGGAGGTTGGAATACCAGCGTGGACGTGCTGTGTAGGACTTGCTCGCTCACCCCTGGGAGGATGACTGTGACCCCTGGGAGGATCCAGAGGACACTCCGTTCACCGAGGCTTTGAGAAATATTTTGGTGGGGATTGCATGGCATCTTTGAAGGTCTCTACAGTGGATATTCTCTATAGACCAGGACTGATAGTGGCATCAAACTGGGTTTCCTCAGTTCAATAGAGAAGATGAAATCCTAGAGAAGCAGAAGCCAAGTGATGGTATTTAATTGCCAGAGACGAGGTTGGCACGATTTCTGTAATAAGCAACAGAACCAAGTGTTCCTGGTCTGACAAGCAGAGATCTCTGGTATTGGCTAAAGATCATGGTGACCCTAGAGATGGTGAAAGAGATGGGCACCCTGCAACTTACTTGATTTGTATAAACAGAGACGTTCTAGATCAGGCGAGCAAAGGTTTCCCTTGAAGGAGCACAAAAGAGTCACAGCCCTTCAACTCATTCCCATAGTTGAGCCAGTCCACAGACCTAGACCCTATAAATAATGCTGCTTAACAAGCCATCCCAGAACTTAGTGCTTAAGACAACATCATGTATTCTGCTCGTAAGTCTGCATTTTGTGTGGGGCTCAGTAAGAACAACTGATCTCTATTCTACTTGGTGTCATCTGGGACAACTCAAAGGCTGGGGGCTGGAATCACCCGAAGACTCATCCAGACGTCTGGCGTTTTAACGCTTAGAGGACTCAAACCTGAGATTGGAACAGCTGGAGCCCCCAGCCGCCTCTCTCTATCTTTGTTTGGCCTCCATGTGTGGTCTCTCCAGGATGGCAGCTTCAGAGTAGCCAGACTTCTTGTATGTTGGCTTAGGATTCCCAAGACACACGGGGGGAGAGACAGAGAGAGAGGACACCAGACAGAAACTGGATCGTTTGTTATAGCCTAGGCTCAGATGCCAAGTAGCACCATTACTGCCATTGTATTAGTCAGGGTTCTCCAGAGAAACAGAACCAACAGGATATATATAGATAGATATAAAAGGAGATTTATTATAGGAATTGTATCACACAGTTATGGAGGCCAAGAAGTCCCATAATCTGCCATCCACAAGCTGGAGAACCACGGAAGCTGGTGGTATATTTCAGCCTCAGTCCAAAGGCCTGAGAATGGGGGCTGGGGTGGGGGCTTACGAGGGGGGAGCTCATGGTGTAAGTCCAGATATGAGTCTGAAAGTCCAAGAACCAGGAACACTGTTGTCTGAGGGCAAGAGAAGATGGACATCTCAGCTCAAGCAGAATGAATTCACCCTTCCTCAGCCTTTTTGTTCTATTCAGGCCCTCAACAGATTGGATGATGCCCACCTACACTGGGGAGGGCCATCTGCTTTGCTCAGGTCACCAATTCAAATGCTAATCTCTTCCAGGGAAACCCTCACAGACACACCCAGAAATAATGTTTTACCAGCTCTCTGGGCACCCCTTAGCCCAGTCAAATTGACACGTAATATGAATGATCACAGCCATGTTCTGTGTTTTAGAACTCAGACCAGACCATATTCAAGGGAAGAGATCACAGACCCTACCACTCAGTGGAGGAGTCTCAACATCATACCATAAAAAGAGCATGTGAGATGGACCATATTCAACACAGCCATGTTTGGAAAACACGATCTGCTGCAGTCCCTTGAGAAAGAACTCTGCTCCTCCAACATAGCAGGTGACCATGTTCCTGTGCACTGGATAGGAGAAATATCTATACTTTTTAGGAGTTACTGGGCATTGGCTCTGAACCTACACCAAAGTGGCCACGACACCATGGCTCAGCAATAGACATCCCCTCCTCAAGGCTACAGACACATCACCACCTCCTAAGAGGACCAGACAGTGATCTGATGGCAAGCTGATTACATTGAATCACTTCCATCACAGGAGGGGCAGCACTTTTTTCTCATTGGAATTGAATCTCTAAATATGGATTTGCCTCCATCGACAGGTGACAGGTAAAGAAGATGTGGTACATACATACAATGGAATATTACTCAGCCATAAAAAGGAATGAAATAATGCCATTTGCAGCAACATGGATGGACCTAGAGATTATCATACTAAGTGAAGTAAGTCAGAAAGAGAAAAACAAATACCACATGATTATGGTGGAATCTAAAATGTGACACAAATGAACATATCTATGAAACAGAAACAGACTACAGACATAGAGAACAGACTTGTGGTGCCAAGGGGGAGGAGGGGTTGGGGAGGGATGGACTGGGAGTGTGGGATTAGCATATTCAAACTAGTATATATAGGATGGATAAACAACAAGATCCTACTGTATAGCACAGGGAACTATATTCAACATTGCTGTGATAAACCATAATGGAAAAGAATATGAAAAAGAATGAACATACATGTGTAACTGAGTCACTTTGCTGTACAGCAAAAATTAAGACAACATTGTCAATCAACTATACTGGAATAAAAATTTATTTAATTTAAATAAATATGGCTTTGCCTTCCCTGTTGTCCATGCTTCTACTAAAACAACCATCCGTGGACTTACTGAATACCTAAGCCACAATCATGGTATTTACTTGAGAGCCAAAGAAAGTAAGGAGGAGAAGGCGACTTCCACAAATCAAAATAAAATATGGACCAACTGTAAAATGAATATTCTATCTTCATCAATTTCAAACTTATCAAGGATCCTCTCTGGCAATCTGAGACCAGCAGATGTTATGTTTCAGGGAAGAATTATTTAATGGAATCCTGCCCCACCACAGCACAACTGAATTTATTATGAGAAATAAGCTGAAGGAAAAGTAAAACACTTTCTAATTTATTATGAGAAAACATTTCTTCAACTGTCTGCCAGGCTTTCTACAAGTTGCAGACCTGGAAACATGTTGATTATTAGATTCCATTTTCTAAAAAGCCCATCATCAGTTTTACTCTCACAGGCACACTGAAAACAGTGCCCATGTCCCGGGGCATGGCACTGGGGCACTAAATAAATCTGAACTTTTCCCTGGGAGTTGAAGCTGTGCATGGTTAAGATTCCTGGCAGGAAGTTAGCTTTCCACCCATTTCAAGTGGACCCCTGTCTGGACCGTGGCCCCCACTCCCTCAAGGGACCCTGACTCTGACCTTCTGGCCAGCTCCTGGCCACCCTCCAAGGGGCTGAGATGAGCCCTAATGTCAGCTCTGTCCCTGGCAGGTGCCGGTGCTATGGCTTCAGTCTCTCTCATCCCCTGAGCAACAGTACTGTCTGTTCTCTTGGCCTGAACTGAATCTTCAAGGAACTGCCCAAGCCCAGCCTCACTCCGGAAGTAGGATGTTGGCAGCTAGGGCTAGATCTCTTTGTTTTCTTTAAAAGTCTCCTTGTGAGGTAAGTTCAGACCCAGCCAGCCTGTCCCTGAGTAGAAGCATTAGTAGCTGCAGAAGGGGTCTCAAGGTGGTACCTGCACTCATCCCTCTCTGGTTCACTCAATCCCCCTTCACTGACCACCACCTATGGTCTCAGAGCTGTGGGCCGGAAGAGGAGCAGGGAGGTCCTGCTGAGGAGCAGGACAGTAGCAAGCAGTGACAATGTAGCACAGAAGTACAAATAAGAGTGACTAACTTCAAGGAGGTGCATGGCGGGACGGGGTGTCAGGGAGTTGTACTGATCGGGTCTCCTTCAGAGTCAAGGAGCAGAACCCCATATCAAACCAGCTTGAACAAAAAGGAGATTTACCGGCTCACTGGGAAGTTTAGGAGTATCAGCTTCAGGTACAGCTGGATCCAGAGGCTGAAGCAATTATGTCATCTGGGCTCTGTCTGTATATGGCTTTCTTCTGCACAGAGGTGCTCTTCCTATGCAGACAAGATAGCCACCAGCAGGTGCAGACTCACAGCATCCCAAGTAAACAGTGTCAGTGAAAACAGCACTTCTCTCCTGCAACATTCTCACATCAATCTCAGGGAAGAGTCTGATTGGTCCTGTTTTGGTCACATGCCCACCACTGAACCAATCTCTGTGGCCAGGGGGTTGGATCCTCTGATTGGCCAGCCTGTGTCACATGCTGACCCCTGTGACTGACAGCCCTACCAGGCCCACATGGCCTAAGGGAGTTCCTCAGAGGAACCCAAAGATTGAGTGTGGGAAAGCATGTTGGGCAGATGGCACTCACTTCCCCGATCTACTGCCAAAGGCTTCACTGAAGAGCAGCATATGAGCTGGCTCTGATGGCTAGGCGAGATTTACTAGGGGAGAGTGAGAAGGACAGAGGGAACAGGAGTGACCCTAGACAATGGCTGAGAGGGAGAGCGCTATAAACTGAATGTTTGTTCCCCACCTCCCCCAGATTCATATGTTGAAACCTAATCCCCAATGTGAAGGTATATGGAGGTAGGGCCTTTGGGAGGTGATTAGGTGACGAGGGTGCAGCCCTTGTGAACAGAATTAGTGCCCTTATAAAAGAGGCTATATGAGGACACAGTGAGAAGACAGCCATCTAAGAACCAGGAAGAAGTCCCCCACCAGACAGCAAATCTGCTGGTGCCTTGATCTTGGACTTCCAGCCTCCAGAACCATGAGAAATAAATTTTATTGTTTATAACCCACCCAGTCTATGGTATCCTGTTATAGCTGCCCAAGCTAAGACAGGAAAGCAGAGAAGACCCCTCAGAACTCCACTCACCTATCTCACTCTAATCTAACTTCCACCTCTCCAGGACCATCATGATGTTTGAATCTAGGGGTGGGAGCAATGGGTGCAGTAGTAAGAGGTGAAAAAACATATAGGACCCAGACTTCCACTTGCGCTGTTTTGAAAACAGACTTTGGCACCACCAAATCCCAGATGAAAGCATGCTCAGGTGTGCAACACAGGGAACCCAGAGGGGCAAAAGGAGGTAGGATGGGCAGGTGTGGCTACCAAGACCTTTCTGGCAGGTGGACCTGGTCCCTGCAATGAGCTGGCTGCAGCCTCCAGGGACGAGGAGGACAGCCACTGCTGGGCTTTAATAGCAGAGGCAGCAGCATCAATGAACCAGGAGCACAGAATTTGGAATCTAACATCCTGGGTTTGAATTTTTTGTATTTAAAAAAAATAAGTATAGAACTATGCACCCTTAATTCCACTGCCTGGAGATGACCACTCTGTTTTTTTTTTTTTTTTTTGTCTGCACCGTGTGGCTTGTGGAATCTTAGTTCCCTGACCAGGGCTTGAACCCGTGCCCTTGGCAGTGAGAGCATGGAATCCTAACCACTGGGTGGCCAGGGAATTCCCAGATGATCACTCTTAGCAATCATATATATATATACTTGTACATATATTTTCTTACATATTTCTATATTTTTCACACAAAATATATAGGGGAAAATATACCTACCAAATGTCTCATTTAACAAGATAACAGGGGGGAGTTTGTACAGTTTTGAGACCCTGTTTAACAGTGACAGGTATGAACAATGTCCCATGCCATTGCCTGTCTTCTTATTTAATGGGGAGGAATCTCAGGTCCAGAGGAAGGAAACCACTTGCGAGTTGCTGGTGGGTCAGAAAGCCGCCCCAGATCCGGCTCACGCAGGACCCTTCCCAGCAGGTGACGCTGCTGCGTGGCGAGTTCCCTTCTGAAGGTGACACTTGTGTTCAACGTGGGGGCGGGCAGGGAGCTCTGGCCTCCGGTTGCAGGCAGCAGCTAGGGGGAGGTGCTCATATGCTGCTCTTCAGTGAAGGCTTTGGTACCTTGGCCTCCCCCAGGAGATTCTGGGGCTCACATAACCTCACAGCAGCCCGCAGGGCAGCTGCTGCGGCTTCCTGGCCAGGACCCTGGACCCTGCCTCCCTCCCACCCTCCAGCCAAGCCCCGTCACTTGGCAGAGGGATGGCCCTAGACTTTACCTCTGGCCCAGAAACAGGTGTGGTCAGTGAAGCCAAAGGCCATGGGTACACCCCGAGCATGTCCAGACAGTCAACATTCATCTTTGTGCTGTCAGGGGATGCACGGTGTGCTTTTCCTGTGGCCAGACAGTGAATTTCCTTTGGCTCCAGGAAGGGAGCTATTCATTAGCAAACATCACAGCAGTGGACACCGGGAGCCCTGATGATGCATCCAGCCTCCTGGGAAGCAACTCCATCACCCTGAACCTTTCCCTGGGAGCCAGGGCAAGTGGAGCGATTAAAGGACAGCAGGAGACACACCCAGCAGGGCTGCAGTCTGCTGAGGCAAGAGAGGAAAATCACAGCAGAGTCAGGGCCTAAGGGTTAAGAGCGCCGGCTTTGGAGTCTATTAACCTGGGATCAAAGTCCCTTCCAGCTTTTGCTGGCTGTGTGCCACTGGATGCATTGCATTCCCTCTCTGAGTCTCAACGTCCACATCTATAAAATGGGATTACCCATAATACTTACCCGCCCCACCCGGATTGTTGGAGAGTAAGTGAGGTAACAGGGTAGAGTTCATAGCTGGACACATGAACCACAGTTATTATTTACCTGGTGGTTCTGAGAGAGGGGACAAATCATATAAGTAAATATATGTGTCTACATGATAGATACTACAAATATCAAACTATGTGCTAATCATTTTCTAAACTGTACTATACGTTTCCTGCCTTCTTAAACAGAGTAATTGGAATTTAATATTTTTCTAATAATTCAGAATTAACATTACCAAATAATTATATCCTGCCATCATACGGTAATATCTATAGAGGTGACTGGATGCAAGTTGGGCTATTTGTCCAGGTGCTAGATGGTCCAGCACAAGGTGGCTCTGTTCTAATTGTGCCCGCATCAGCTTTTTTTTTATAAGTTTTTTTTTAAAATAAATTTATTTATTTACTTATTTATTTATTTTTGGCTGCGTTGGGTCTTCGTAGCTGCGCGCGGGCTTTCTCTAGTTGCGGTGAGCGGGGGCTACTCTTTGTTGTGGTGCGCGGGCTTCTCATTGCAGTGGCTTCTCTTGTTGCGGAGCACGGGCTCTAGGTGTGTGGGCTTCATTAGTTGTGGCATGTGGGCTCAGTAGTTGTGGCTCGCAGGCTCCAGAGCGCAGGCTCAGTAGTTGTGGCACAAGGCCTTAGTTGCTCAGTGGCATGTGGGATCTTCCCGGACCAGGGCTCGAACCCGTGTCCCCTGCATTGGCAAGCCGATTCTTAACCACTGTGCCACCAGGGAAGTCCCACACATCAGCTGTTTGACAGTTCGCTGGTCCCCTCTCTCACTGTCCGGTTTTCAGCTACTGCTTTTCATTGCTTTCAACAGGTACCACCCACCCCATCACCACCACCTTATAGTCTGAGCTGAGAAACCAGATAAAGGAGCCTGTTACAAATGTATGTAAAGTAAGAGTTAATAGGTTCCCAGAGAGCAGCTGACTCTTTTCTGCGCAGCAGAAATGCTTTTGTGGAACTCTCTGAGATAATCACCCAAGCCCTTCCACTCACTTCTCACTTCTCGGCCTCATCCTGGATGGCTGAGGTTTGGGGGGTCAGACCCCTAGAAAAGTGACCATCACTATGCTCAGATGACGTGACTTCCAACATGCAAGGTGCTTCAAGGTGCTTTGTTTTTCGGATACAGGTAAAACCAATATCACGGACACAACTGCCATCTGCCTTTAGTACTTTTTTTTTTTAGAAATGAGACAAGATTTCATCTGAGTTGAACTCAAGTCTCTGATGCTCTAAGTGTCTTGTTCCAGCCTGAAAGGACCACTCTGACGACAGGAAGTCATCCTGAGAAAAGCCCGTGGCTCCTAACCTCACAATTTCCCAGCTCCTCCGTGGAGCACTCATTTCTGCTCACCTGCCTGTTCCCAGCGCCTTCATCCTGCTGTCGCAGAGCTTCCCTCATCCAGTGGACATCTGCAAAGTCCCACGATGTGCTAGACACTAGGATGGGCACCGGGGGTCCTTGCCTCCAGAAGCCCCCACCAGGTGAGGGGAGCAGACAGGTAGCAGCGGTTAGTCCTACCTTGTGACCAGCATGTAGCAGGTACAGAGCTTCTGGGCACTCAGAGAAGAGAGTGACCAACTCGTCCCCGATGGGAAGCGGGGAAAGCTTTACCCAAGAGGGGCCATTTGAGCTGAGCCTTGAATGCAAAAAAGGAAAAAGGAAGGGTATCCCTGGTGGAAGAAACAGCTTGTGCAAAGGTGTGAACATTCACAGCTTGTTTGGAGCCGAGGGAGGGCTGGGCAGAGGCGGAGGCCAGAGTGTAAGTGTCCCATCAGCGTGCAACCACCATCATGGAGACAGTCTGAGCAGGACCAGAAAAGGATCCAGGAATCAATCCCCTGGGGTCCCTTACATGTTGGCTGTGGCCAGTCTCAGGAGACCCCCAGTCCTGTTTTCAGATTCAGGGACTCAAGTTCCCATCAGCTTCCACCCCAGGCCCAGGTGTATCTTCAAGAGCTTGTGACCACCTTCTGGAGGCAGCACGTGCAGACTGGCCCTGAGAGAGTGTTTCCAGAGGGCAGCTGATCCCCTGGCCAAACACACTAACAATAATCTCAGGTAGATTTCCAGACCAGACTCTGAAACATTCAAACCAAAAAGACTCAAAGATTTGCACAGTTGATGAAAACTAAAACACCAGCAGGCTTCTCCAGCTTGGGGAGCACTTTCCCCAATCAGTGATTCAGCAAGAGATATGTGTTCACCTGCCAGACACAGGGAGGAGGAGGGCGGGGAGTCTGACACCATCCCTTAAATAAACCATGGTTCATCTTTAGAGCAGCTAAAAAGAATGAGGCGGTGCTATATATACTGACCTGGAAAGCTCCTAAGACGTATTAAATGAAAAAAGCAAATTGCAGGGCTTCTCTGGTGGTGCAGTGGTTAAGAATCCGCCTGCCAGTGCAGGGGACATGGGTTCGAGCCCTGGTCCGGGAAGATCGCACATGCTGCGGAGCAACTAAGCCCGTGCGCCACAGCTACTGAGCCTGCGCTCTAGAGCCCGCGAGCCACAACTACTGAAGCCTGCGCGCCTAGAGCCCGTGCTCCGCAACAAGAGAAGCCACCACAATAAGAAGCTCGTGCACCGCAACGAAGAGTAGCCCCCGCTCGCCGCAACTAGAGAAAGCCCATGCGCAGCAACGAAGACCCAACACAGCCAAAAATAAATAAATAAATAAATTTATTTTAAAAAAAAAGAAAATTGCAGAAAAATACATAGGATCTCACATACACTAAATTTAAAAGTGTGTGTGTGTGTGTGTGTGTGTGTGTGTGCACATGTGTCCCTATAAATGCATGACCAAAGACCTGGGCTATCTCAGAACAACCCCATGCAGTAGTCGCACTAACCCCTTTTGGCCAATGTAATTATTAAGGTTCTGTAAGGTTAGGTAATTTCATCATATGGCTAATAAACTGTTGAGCTGGGATATAATAATAACCACCACTAAGATTTATGTAGCAATTTTTTTCAAAGCACTGGAATAATACACACTAAACTCATTCATTCATTCATTCAACAAGCCTGAACTGAATATCTACTGTGTGCCTGGCACTACTTCATTGGAGGTAAAATGATGAACAGTACAAACGAAGTCCCTGTCCTCATGGCAGTTATATGCAGGGGTCACCTCTGGGAAGAAAATGATAGAGGGTGGGGTTGGGAAAAGGAAAGAAAATATTAGCCTCATGTATACTGTTTGAATTTTTCATAATTGGAATGTACCCACAATTTGAATAATTGAAATTTATCTGTAATGTTTTCATTGAAAAGGTACCTTTGCCTCTAGGGGTATTTAATTTTCAAGCCTACTGCCCAACTGCTAAGACTTTCTTTCTAATAAGTTTTGTTTTAATTACCACAACAGGAAAGTGCATTCAGAAAAGTAAAACATAGATAACCACTTCTTGGGTCGTGGGGAACCTCGCTAGGCACCAGACACTATGCTAAACCTTATGCACATACCATCTTGTCTGATCCTTGCAACTACACCACAAGGTAAGAACTATACCCATTTTATTTTGTTTTTAATTTATTTATTTTACTATTTATTTTATTTTTGGCTGCGTTGGGTCTTCATTGCTGAGCGTGGGCTCTTCTCTAGTTGCAGAGAGTGGGGGCCACTCTTCACTGCGGTGCGTGGGCTTCTCATTGCGGCAGCTTCTCTTGTGGAGCACGGGCTCTAGGCGCGCGGGCTTCAGTAGTTGTGGCTCGTGGGCTCTAGAGCGCAGGCTCAGCAGTTGTGGCACACAGGCTTAGTTGCTCCACGGCGTGTGGGATCTTCCCGGACCAGGGCACAAACCCGTGTCCCCTGCATTGGCAGGCGGATTCTTAACCACTGTGCCACCAGGGAAGCCCTATACCCATTTTATAGATCAGTTTTCAACCAGGGGCGATTTTGCCCCCAAGAGACATAGGGCAAAGTCTGGACATGTTTTTGGTTGTCACATTATAGGGAGGGGGGCGGTTGCTACTAGCATCTAATGGATAGAAGCCAGGGATGCTGAACATCCTACAATGCCCAGGGTGGCCCCCACCACAAAGAATTATCCATTCCAAAATGTCAATAGTGCTGAAGTTCAGAAACCCTGTCATAGATGAAGAAATTGAGGCTTGAGAGAATCACGTGCCCAAGGCCACACAGCTAGTGTGGTAGGCAGAATAATGGCCACCAAGACCTGTGAATATGGTACCATATGTGGCAAAGGAGAATTAAAGCTGGAGATGGACATAAGGTTGCTGATCAGCTGACCTTAAAATAGGGAGAGTAGCCTGGATTGTCTAGGTGGGCCCAGTGTAATCACAAGGGTCCTTAAAAGTGGAAGGGGAGGCAGGAGACTCAGTGTCAAAGAGATGTGAAGTGCTGGCTTTGAGATGGAAGGTCTGTGACTCCAAAGCATAGCTCTTGACATTACACTAGAAAAAGGGAGGGGCAGGGAATCTTCCATGACCCCACAGCCCAGGGAGAACCACTGTTAATATTCTGGAATTATACTATGGTTACAAATTACATCATGAGCATTCTCCTATGTCATTAAAAATTAATAGAAAACCCAACTTTCATTGACTTTATAATAGTTCATCACACAAATGCACCATTATTTAACTGCTCCCTTTTATTTGGCCATTAAGTTGTTTTTCATTCTGTACTATTACAAACAACCCTGCAATAAACATTTTTGCTTGAATTTCCCACTGCATCTTGGGTTATTTCCTTAGAATAGATTCCTAGAAGTCAAATCATCAATCCAGTGGGTATGACCATTTTGAGGCTCTTAACAGATACTGCCAAATGGCTCTCCAAAATGATAAGGACAGGAAAGAATCCATTTCTAATTCTTGAAAACCTGAAGGATTTTTAAAAATCAGTTGATAGATAAAAATAGTCTTCTGTTTTAATTTACCTTTCCTTGGTTATCTGTGGAACTGAGTCTTTTTCTCATATATTTACAAATCATTTTTATGTCAACTATGAATCATTTGTTCATGTTTTTTTCCTATATTTCTATTTGTTAATAATTTTCTAATCAGTTTTATTTTATATATATCAATATGAACATTAAAAATAGTGTTCTCATATATATCACAAATATATTTTGGAAAATATATATTGGAAAATATTTGCCATACGTATTTGTTTGGGGGGAACATTTGCCATAAATAGTTGCTTGTTGCTGCCTTCTGGCATTTGCTGTTATTCGTGTTTTTTACATTTTTTTTTCATGTTGTCAGATCTATTGTTTTTTCTTTGGGATCTTATCCATCACCTAAATGCTTAGAAAGACCTTCCCAGTTCAGAGATGGGGTAAATGTTTACATGCATTTTCTTCTATGTTGTGTGTGCATGTAGTTTAATTTCTTAAATTTAACTCTTTTTTTGTGTGTGTGTGTGGCTGCACTGAGTCTTCGTTGCTGCGCATGGGCTTTCTCTAGTTGCAGCAAGTGGGGTCTACTCTTCATTGCGGTGGCTTCTCTTGTTGCGGAGCACGGGCTCTAGGCTCGCGGGCTTCAGTAGTTGCGGGGCATGGGCTCAGTAGCTGTGGCGCATGGGCTTAGCTGCTCCATGGCATGTGCGATCTTCCCGGACCAGGGCTCAAACCCGTGTCCCCTGCATTGGCAGGCTGATTCCCAACCACTGAGCCACCAGGGAAGTCCTAAATGTAACTCTTTAATGCATAACTTCATTATGACCATGAGGGCAAAGTTCCCTGCAACTTTTTAAAGGTGTACACAGGGTCAAATAACAATCCCAGGAAATATTCAAGTATAGCCAAAAGCAAGCCCGAATGTGACACACACTGAATTATAAGCATCCTTACTGTGGTCCAGCAGGAACCCAAGAAGCATCCCCTCTCCACAAACAGACCCATGTTCAATTTCTCTCATTTCACTCTGAGATTCCCCGGTGCTTATCATCAGAGTGAATGCTGACGGTTTTCCCAGACCTCCTCATCCCCCCAAACCACGTTCAACCTCACAAAGAAGTAAGGACCCCAGCCTGGGGCTCCCTGTGCTCTACCTCCCTATGCGTGCCCTGCCACCACCAGAAGGAAGGATGGAGGAGGTACTCAGCTTGCCCGGGTATCTTCCATGTGTACAAGAGGTACATGTGCCACTAAACTTCTGTTTTTCTCCTAAAAAAAAAAAAAAAGATGAGGAAGAAAGGATGGAAACTCTTCGAACCCACCCTAAGTGGTGACTGGTGTCTGCCTGTGTGGAGAAGCCCAATCATCAAAGAGACAATGGGAAAAAAATGGAAAAAAAAAAAAAAAAACAGGCAATGGATTAGAGCCTGGAGCAGTAATTCTTAGCTGCAGTGTCTGGTCAGCTCTGAAGGGTGTCATCAGCAATGTCTACTAATAATAGTTAAAGGACCAAGTACTTCAAATGATTAACATTTTACAAAAAAAAAAAAAATTCGTATTAAATATTGAGTAGAGTCAAAAGACTATCTCAAAAACAAAGGTAAGGTATAAAGAATAACAGTAAGAATCAACTATGTATAAACTGCCTACTTTGCCATCAACTTTCGATTTCCCTCCCCAGTCCCATGCCATCCCCAGACCCCTCACAGAAGGACTGTCTCAAATTCTGTGGTCACTCCCTTGTTCTTCTCTATGGTAGGACCATATATGTTTGTACCTTTAGAAAACATTTTGTTCAGTTTTGCATGCTTTTTAGTTGTATCTAAATTGAAACAGCATATGTATTGTTTTGCCACTGTATTTTTTCTTTCGACATTATGTTCCTGATACCATGTTTTTTCATGTAGCTATAATGAACTCACCAATACTGCTCAATGTGTTCCATTGAATGAACATACCACAATTTATTCATTCTATCAGTGATGAACACTTGGATGTGTTTCCAATTTGAGGCAATTAGAAATAAGGCTTCAGTGAACATTTTTGAACAACTTTATTGGGTTATAATTTATATTACTATAAAATTTACCCATTGTAGTGGACTATAAATATATACATTTGTGCAACCATAACCACAATCCAGGTTTAGAACACTTCCATCACTCCAGAAGGTCCCTCATACCCATTTGTGGTCAATCCCACCCACTCACCCACCCACCCATAGCCCCGGGCAACCGCTGACAACTTTCTGTCTCTATAGTGTTGCCTTTTCTAGAAGTTTCACACAAGTGGAATCGTACAATATATAGTCTTTCATGCCTGTCTTCTTTCATTTAGCATAATTTTTTAAAATTTATTTATTTATTTATTTTCAAATTTTTGGCTGTGTTGGGTCTTTGTTGCTGCATGCGGGCTTTCTCTAGTTGCGGTGAACGGGGGCTACTCTTTGTTGCAGTGCATGGGCTGCTCGTTGGGTGGCTCCTCTTGTTGCAGAGCACGGGCTCTAGGCACGCGGGCTTCAGTAGTTGTGGCACTCGGGCTCAGTAGTTGTGGCGCACAGGCTTAGTTGCTCCATGGCTTGTGGGATCTTCCTGGACCAGGGCTCGAACCCATGTCCCCTGCATTGACAGGCGGATTCTTAACCACTGCGCCACCAGGGAAGCCCTAGCATAATGTTTTTGAGGTTCATTCATCTTGTTGCATGTATCAGTAGCTTGTTCTTTTTATTGCTGAGTAGTATTTCATTCTATGGACACACCATACTTGTTTATCCATTTATCAGTTGGTGAATATTTGGATTATTTCCAGGTTTGGGCTAATATGAATAATGTTGCTAAAAGTACTTGTGTACAAGTCTTTGTGTGGACCTATGTTTTCATTTCTCTTGGGTAGATAACCTAAGAGTAGAATGGCTGGGTCATATGGCAACTTTATGTTTAACTTTTTTTTTTTTAATAAATTTATTTATTTTATTTTTTATTTATTTTCGGCTGTGTTGGGTCTTCGGTGCTGCGTGCAGGTTTTCTCTAGTTGTGGTGAGCGGCGGCTACTCTTTGTTGCGGTTCACAGGCTTCTATTGCGGTGTCTTCTCTTGTTGCGGAGCACAGGCTCTAGGCACGCAGGGTCTAGAGCGCAGGCTCAGTAGTTGTGGCTCACGGGCTTAGTTGCTCCGCAGCATGTGGGATCTTCCTGGACCAGGGCTCGACCCTGTGTCCCCTGCATTGGCAGGCGGATTCTTAACCACTGCGCCACCAGGGAAGCCCCATGTTTAACTTGTTTAAAAAACAATAAAACTGCTTTCCAAAGTGGTTGTGTCATTTTGCAGTCCTACCAGAGTGTATGAGAGTTCCAGTTTCTCCACATCCAAGTAGCAAAACCATTGGGTTTTGCCAGTCTCTTCTATTACATCTACTTTAGTTGGTAGGTAGCGTATGAACATTCTGAATCACGTTTCCTGGTGCACCTGAGCAAGATTTCTCAAGCGTTTGTATCTGGCTGACTGCTCAATCATAGGTTATGTGTGGCTTCAACTTTACTATTAGATATTAACAAATTATTTTCCAAATAGATTGTAGCAATTTCACTCCCTTTAGAGTTCCAGTTCCACCACATTTTTGTCAACATTTGATATCAATAGAATGTTTGATTTTGCCTGTCTGGTGGTGTACCTCATTTGGTTGTAATTTGCATTTCCCTGATTGTAATCTCGTTTATTCTTTTTTTTTTGGCCGTGCTGCGTGGCTTGTGGGATCTTAGTTCCCCCATCAGGGGCTGAACCCCAGTCCTCAGCACTGAAAGTGCGGAGTCCTAGCCACTGGACTGCCAGGGAATTCCCCTTAAAGCAGTATTTATATATAATTATTAGTTGTTATTCAGATATTCTATATCCTTATTAATGCTTTGTCTGTTTTACCTACAAGAGAGTTGCAACATCTCCCACGAAGATGGTGGATTTGCCTGTTTCTCCTTGCAGCTCTATCGGTTTTTTCATTCACGTACTTTGAGGCCAAACGATTAGGTATATACTAGTTTAGAATTGTTATATCTTCCTGGTAAAAGCCAGGAAGCCTGGTAAAAGCCACTGAGGCTTTTACATTACATAGCCACTCTTTAATCTCTAGTAAAGCTTTCTGCCACAAAGCCTGTTTCGTCCGCTGCTGGCAGACCTGTGTCAGCTTTCCTCTGTTAGCGTCTACTGGCACATCTTCTTTCATCCTTTTACCTGTAAACTTTCTGCATCCTTATGTTTTACACGTTTTTCTTATAGAGGATGTATAACTGTTTTTTTAAAATCCAGTCTGAAATTTTGTACTTTAATGGCATTCTTTAGTCCATTTACATTTATTGTAAGTAATCTTATGTTTGCGTTTATTTCAGCTATCTTATTGTGTACTTCTAATTTCTTCTACCGTTTTCATGACTTTTCCCTCGATCATGCTTTCTTTTGTAATATTTATTTTTTCTTCACTCCACTTCTTTACATCCACTGTATTGGAAGTTATACCCTCTATTTTCCTTTTTTTTTTTTTTTACAAGCGGTGCCCTACATATTTTAACATACATATTTAACCTATCAAAATTAATATCAATGTCCACGGCTTCAAAATGATCCACAGTGTGGGAGCTGGAGTGAAAAACAGGTGTGGGGGGCTAGATAAAATAAGAGTCGTCCTGTATTAAGGGAAAAGTGGGTTAAGATTCTTTACACTATGACCTTTACTTTCGTAATGCTTGCAATTTTCCATAAGTTAAAAATCTTAGAGTTGGTATCTTTACCCTCCTCCTGAACAATACAAGGATTTTAGAGCACTCTATCCCAGTCACTCCCCCGTGATGCACACGCTGTTGTTGCTTGGTATTTTTGTTGTACTTGGCTGTTTGTTTGTTTTAACCACAAATTAAATAACATCATCGCCATCATTATTATGTTTTAGAGTACCCCACACATATACTACTTCCTTTGCTCACCATCCCTTCTTGCAACTCAGACCCTAGGCAATTACCTTCCATCTGCCTGAGGAACACACACATACACTGCGTAGGGCTTCCTCACCCTATAGAGTCCGCTGTATTGGGTCAGGTCCCAACTGGCAAAGGAAACCTCAATTCACCAGCCCAGCTGACCTCTGGATATGCAAAGGTCTTGGGACCCATGACACATGGGTCCCCTGTGTGTTGGTTGGATGCCCCTTGCCAAAGGGTCCCACAGTCCTCTGTACTCTTCCTGTGGGAAGCAGAATAATGGCCCCAAAAGATGCCCACATCCTAATTCCCGGACCCTAAAGACTATGTTACTTTCCATGGCAAAAAGGAATTAAGGTTCCAGGTGGAATTAAGATCGCTAATTAGAGAGCATTAAAATAGGGAGATTACCCTGGGTTATCCAGGTGGGCCCAATGTAATCACAAGCATCCTGAAAAGTAGAAGAGGGAAGCAGAAGAAAATAATCCTTTGAAGAAGGAAGGGGGCCACAGCCAAAGGAATGCAGGCAGGCTCGAGAAACTGGAAAAGGCAAGGAAACAGATTCTCCCCTAGAGCCTCTGGAAAAGAATGCAGTCCTGCTGACACCTTGATTTTAGCCCAGTGAGACCCATTTCAGACTTCTGACCTCCGGAATGGTAAGATAAGTTTGTACTGTTTTGAGCCACTATGTTGGTGATAATTTGTTGCAGCAGCAAAAGGAAACTAATATGTCTCCCACCAAAGTATCATCATCTGTTTGCTTGTCTGTCCACCCCCATCAGAGTACAAGCTCCATGAGTTCAGAAGTATGCCCGTCTTATTCACACTCAGCCCAAGGCCCTGATGGTGAACAAATAAACCTGAGAGCTGGAAAGGGCCAAGAAATCACTTAGGCCACCTAATTATTTTAAATGAGAGAAAACTGAGGCCCAGAGAAGGGCAATGACTTGCTTAAGGCTGCTCAATCTGTACCAGCCTGGGACACCACCCTGCCTTCTGGTCCCTAAGCCATAGAAGCCCCAGGACAGGCACTGTCAGGGCACAAGAAACCCTAGGGAACTCGGGACAGCTGGGAAAGTCAGGTAAGACCGAGAGAAGATGTCTAAAATGACTTGAGCAATCTTAAAAATGTTAATCCCAATGGAGTCCCTGGTCCACCAGTAACTACTAGGGCAGAACTGCGCCCAGCACCCGCCTGATCGGCTCAATTAGAAAGACACTTTCACCTGAAGCTTTAGAACGGCCCATGGGCACGTAGTTAATGGCAAACTGAAGGCCTGCTTTCAAGAATCTTATACAGCAGAAACTAACACAACATTGTAAGGCAATTATACTCCAATAAAGATGTTAAGAAAAAGAAAAAAAATCTTAGCATTTCACTCTTCTGGCCAGAGTCAAAGCTTTGGGCAAATTAGGAAAAGGTACTTCTTCCACAAGACATCTTTTTCCATCTGTCAGAATATTGTCATAATGTACCATTCCATTAGAAAAAGACACTTTACTCCCGATTTGCCAGAAAACTATCAGAGATTCACTCACACGTGTATTACCACGTCTATGAAGTACAAGACACCCCCTTAGATGCGAAGCCCTTGCACAGTGCACAACCTGTGGAACCATACACAGCAGCCCTGTTAGGCAGTCTGGTCTCATCCCCTTCACTGACCTCATCTTCCCCCACCTCAGCCCTCAGGCCCATTGGAAAACAACCTTGACCTCACAGTTTACCATTTCATGTCTAACTCCTCCACTAGGGGCCCCAGCTTTTACTCCCTTCCCCTTGCAGACAGCAGGGGTTGAGGATGAGCATGAGAAGCCTGATAGTCCCAGTCAGAAAGAAGGTGAGGAGGTAGGGAGACAGCAAGTAGTGAATGCTAACTGAAGAGCTGGTTGAGGAAATCTGGTAGCTCCCAGCACAGGCCTTGGAGAAAGCCCACCCACTACCTACTGGGGAGATGCTGGGTACACTTTTTTAGCCTCCGAAAACTTCATTTTCCTTTCTGTGAAAAGGGTATGATTGTAGCACTGCCGGAAGGATTTAAGAAACTATGAGCTCATGCTGGTGCCTGTAAAGGCTCTGGACGTGCGAGCTGTTGTTATTTCTATTATTATCAGCACCATCAGCCCAGGGACATCTGCCCTTCAGGCTGTCAGCTTCCAGGCATATCTTGCTTTAAACAAAATTGGAACGATACATATTTCTAAAAGCAAACCACATGGCTAGGAGGAGGGAGGGTGTGTTACAAAGAGAAACGATTACTCGTTATACTAAAGTACCCATTACTAGATAAATAGAAAAATCCACACCGCTTCCGAGTGGAATTGGTTTTCTTTGGGAACAATTTCTGACACGCTGGATGGGCCCAGTTTGGCCCCAGGCGGCTCCTTGTACCATCTCCTTCTGCCCCCCACTGCCTGTGCTCCTAGCCGTCCTCCCCCAGGCGAGCCCCAGAAGCCCCATGGCCAGAGGATGACCGGGTGCATCCAAGTAGGCACAGCCCAGCTTTGGAGAGGGACACAGGTTAAAATGTGAGCTCTGCAGCCTCCCCTCGTGGATAACACGAGGGCAATCACAGCACCCACCTCGTGGAGCAGCCGTGTAAGCGGTACCAAGACGATGCTATAAAGCACCTGGTCTGATGGTCGTGGTGTTACCATTACTAATATCAGCTGGGAGACTTCAGCGCAAGGCAGGGTGGGTAAGAGAAGAGCCACCCCAAAGCCCCTGTTCTCAGTTCTCTGGATTTTCTTCCTGCCCCCATTTATACACACACACAATTCTGACATGGTTGTCACCTCCATCTGGCCAGAATGTTGTATCCCACCTTTTTGATAGAATTCCCAAATGCATTTTTTTTCATGTTACTACGTCTCAATTAGAGTGAATTCAGCTGCAAGTAAAAGAATACCTGACTTGTAGCGGCTGAAACAATAAAGATGTTTAATTATCTTGTGTAACAAATCACAAGACTTCATTTTTTTTTTTAATATAGCTTTTCCAGGCAGCCATCACCAGTGTGCCAGCTTTTTATCCCTTAAGACTTTTGTCACCTCTGGGCTGCCTCAGCTCCACAACCTGCCAGTGACCAGAAGAAGGTGAGGTTCCTGGTCTTTTTTTTTTTTTTTTCTTTTCTTTTTAAAGAAGGGAGCAAACTCCCTCTCAGAGCCCACCTAACAGACCTCCCCTTATATTTCAGGGACCGGACCTGGGTCACCAGCCCTCTCCTAGTAAAATCAGGGAAAATAGGCTGTTTCTGCTGGCTCACACCCATCACAGCTCACCCACATAGGGCGAGGGAGAGACCGTGCCAGTACACAATTAAGAAAGCAAGAAGGAGAAAGTGGCTGTCACTTTACACGATTAGCCCCCTCGCTGATCGAGGAAGGAGCTGGAGCCCAAGAGTGGTAAAGTCCCACGTCCAAGGCCACAGGCGACTTTGCAGAAGGACCAAGATAAAAACCCAGCCACTGGCCCAGCAAGCTCCCGCCACGAGGCTTCTCAACCCACTACAGCCGCCTCTAAGCCCCAAAGGGCAGAAGCCCCGTCCCCGGGACCCTCTGAGCTCGGCCAGAGGCATGACATGCACAAAGTCAACACCGTTACAGAAGTGAGCCCCTGACATACCCAGGCCCCAGGGCGGGGGGAGCCAAAGCACTTCCTGCCCCTCGCGAGAGCTTGGCAGGCGGGTCAGCGGGAACCCAGAGCCTGACAAACAGCATCTCTGTAGCTGCCTGGACACCCGCCAAGCTGCCTCATTCCCTAGGGCTGACCTCATGTTTCTGAAGAGCCTCAAGACGCCTGAGGTCTGTGTGTTGCCTCTCATGGTTCAGTTCTGCTGCCAGCAAAGGAAATGGCCCAGGATGGCGGCTGGGGGCCACGTGGAGAGGTGGAAACTCAGAGCCCAAGCATCCCTCCCCACCACCCACCCCTGCCCTGCCCGACTTGTGCCACACAGGCCCCGTTCCAGAAGAAACTGAGCAACGCTGTCTAACCTCTGAGATGAGGCCCATCCTGATCTGCCTTCCTGCTTCCATCAATCTGAAGGTATCCCTCGAAGACACTGTCACAGTCTGACTCTTTCCGTTTCATTCCAGACTTCTGCAAAGGGAACAAAAAGGCAGTCAGACTTCATCTATCGGAGCATCTAAGAACATCTCAGAAGTCAGTTCCACTGCCTCAAAGAGAGCTGGAGAGCTCATCTGAGGCCTGTGCTTGGTGACAAAAGTAACTGCTGATTTACCCTAGAGCTGGACCAGGCAGCCACTCCAGCCTTTCTGCGGTCACTGACAGTGTACTGAGGCCCAGGGTGTCACCCGCCAAAAAAAAAAAGCCTTTATGAACTTGGCCTCCACTTCCAGACATTCTTTCAGGGCAAAACACCTACTGTGGGCAAGGCCAACAGCAGACAAGGTGAGCAGCCTAGGGAAAGAGCACGGAGCCAGGCCCCCAGGACACGTGAGCATCCTTTCACTTCTCTCCAGGGCATCTATCTCACAATCACCACAACCCACCCACCCAGGCTGTAGCTCCGAATCAAGGCATTTGTTTCCATTCATGTTCACTTAAAAGTGTTTATTCCCCTTGCAAAACCACAAGGGCTAAAAAATCATGGGAGGGAGGAAAGAAGGCCTCGCTTATTTGCCAGCCTCTCTTTGGCCTGACCAAGGCGGACTGGGCCCGGCAGCTGGCGGTTTTAAACTTTCCTTGCAGAAGTTTTTCTCAGAATGGTAGCTCCAGTCTTCAGAACTTGAAAAGCCTGCATACCTTGCAAGTATGCAGGCTGCAGGAATTTTCCATTTATAGAATAATATTCTTCATACCACTCTGGGGGCCAGCGTTCTCGTGGTAAGAGCTCGGAGTTCAGTGTCAGCAAACCCGCCACACTTCTGCAGGAGCCCCACGCCATCTGGGCCCTTTTATTTATTTTTGGTGGGAGACGGGAGGAAATAAAGGAATAGCTTTTTAACTTGAGTGCCAACACAAACTTGGAAAAGGAACTGGGTTGGCAAGTGCAGAATATCACTGCCTGGTTTGGGGACTTAACTGTTAGGGAGTAGTAGGTGAGGAAGAGACTGAAAAACATATCTTCCACCCCACACGTAGACAGGTGGCCAGAACAGGCATCACATTACCACCTCAAGGCCTTCCCCATGCCTGCTACGTGGCCTCTGGATTGTTCCTGAGGGCAGGGGCCCACGCCAAAGGCACAAGGCCCCATCTCACTTCTCTTCTTCTAGTTTTCCCTGTGTGCTACACTAGATTTCTGCTGATGCATGCACAAAGTCTGAAATACCTTCAGGTTCCATGATATAGTGGGAAGGCCACCATGCCAGTCATGAAGAGGCCTGAGTCCTAGTTCTGGCTGTGACAAATTCACCATGTGACCTTAAAGGAGCCCTTCTCTTCTCTGGGTCTCATTTTCTTCATCTGTAAAGTAAGATCGGAGTGAATGATCCCAAAGATCCCTTCCACTGCTAACATTCTGACTCACTCATTCATTCTAACGTTAACCTGTGCCAGCGCTAGGTTCTGGGCATCCCCTCCTGGGCTATTCTAAACCTGCTGGGCGCAGCCAGACCCATAAGCATAGCCTAATGACCGCTAATGACGGCTGCAACACCAGCCTCCCAGTCCTTGTTTCAATAGCCACAGCTCCTCCAGAGAGAGGAAGGAAAACCCTGCCCTGCCCCATGAAGCCAACACTGCCTGCCAGCTTAGCCACCAGAGGAGGCGTTTTCCCTGTCCCACAGTACCCTACAAGAATCCTCCCCCCCCCAAAAAAAAAAAAAAGAATCCTCCCAGCAGCTAATACCTTTCCTACTTTCCATCTTTTTAAAAAATGTATTGCTGCTTCTCCTGGGAAGGACATAACCACCTTGCAGCCACCTAATCAAGTCTTCTGATTTATTTTCCAATTTTTTAGAAAAATTTTTTTATTCATTTCAAAGTATTCAACTGTGACGCTGAATACGCTGTGTTATTCAAATTGCACATACACCTCAGATTTTAATACAGCCCCCTGACCCGGGGTTGGGGGTGAGGCAGGGAGCGTGGGGAGCTACACACACACACACACACACACACACACACACACACACACACACACACACACACACACACACACACACACACACACACACACACACACACACACACACACACACACACACCAATCACTGTCCTAAGGCCGGAAGGTTATCTGGCCCAGCCCGCATCCCCACCTGTCACCAGCGAATGGCCACCTAGTCTCGGAACACCTGTTGGGAGGTACGTCGTGCTGTGGGAAAGTCCTGCGTCCTTCCACTACTTACTAGGCAAGAACCAAAACCTCTCTGAACCTCTCTGAGTTTTCTGCGAGGATTTCACCCAGTTGAAAGCTCTCCAAAACGCTGTGCAAACGGAAGTTACTTGATTGCTAGGCTGCTCTGACTTAAAAACTGCATCCTTAGGTCGCGCCAAGTCTTGCCTCCCCACGTCTTTTCCTGCCGATGCTGGTGAGAAGGAGAGAGGAAAGAAGGGGTTTCTCAGAAGGCTAGCCCAGGGCACTAAGGGCTGGGAAGTGGGTCTCACCACCAGGCCGAGGGAGATCCAGGCCTGGTCATCGGTTCCAAACCGAGGGAACAAGGCGAAGGCGAAGGCGAAGGCGGGCCCGAGCAGCCGCCCCTCCCGTACTCCTCTCCCCTACTTTCCCCTCCCCTCCCAGCTGCGCGGTAGGGCACGTCCCCTCCCCCGATTCACCAATCAGCGTCCGGAGCGGCGCCCGTGGCGCAGGGGGCTCAGGTCGGCAGCCAATTAGCGCAGCGGCCCGAGGCGGCGCCTCGCCCGCCCACTCCCAGAATGAAAGCCGCCCCGCAGCTGGCGAGGCTGGCGCAGCGCGTGGGGCGCGGGAGCCGCGCGGGCCAAAGCGGAGCGCGCTCACTGCCTGCCTGCCCGCCCGCCCGCCCCCGGCGCGTCCGCCTCCGCTCCGCCTCGGTCCGGGGCACGGGCGAGGTGGGCGAGGTGGCCGGGGCGGGGGAGGGCAGGGGGCAGGGCTGAGGCGACGAAGCCGGGGGCGGGGAGGAGCGGGGCCGGATAAAAGGCGGCGAGGCGGCCCCACCCCGAGGCAGGCCGGCGGGCAGGCTCGGCGCGTCCCTTCCGTCCGGCCTGCGCCGGCGGTGGGGAGGCGGCGCGCGCGTCCCGCAGCCCGCCCATGGAGGCTTTCCCTTGGGCGCCCCGCTCGCCCCGCCGCGGCCGTGCCCCCCCGCCCATGGCGCTCGTGCCCAGCGCCCGCTACGTGAGCTCCCAGCGCCCGGTGCACCCGCAGCCCTTCAGCTCGTGGAACGACTACCTGGGGCTCGCCACGCTCATCACCAAGGCGGTGGACGGCGAGCCGCGCTTCGGCTGCGCCCGCGGCGGGGACGGCGGCGGCGACGGCTCCCCGCCCTCTTCTTCTTCCTCGTCGTGCTGCTCCCCCCACGCTGGGGCCGGGCCCGGGACACTGGGGCCCGCGCTGGGGCCGCCCGACTACGACGACGACGACGACGACAGCGACGAGCTGGGATCCCGGGGCCGCTACCTGGGGGGCGCGCTGGAGCTGCGCACGCTGGAGCTGTGCGCGGACCCCGCCGAGGCCGGGCTGCTGGAGGAGCGTTTCGCCGAGTTGAGCCCGTTCGCTGGTCGCGCCGCCGCCGTGCTGCTGGGCTGCGCGCCCGCCGCTGCTGCCACCGCCGAAGTGGCGCCGCGCGAGGAGCGGGCCGCGGCGTGGGCGGCTGAGCCCAGGCTGCACGCCGCCTCCGGGGCGGCCGCCGCCCGGCTGCTCAAGCCCGAGCTGCAGGTGTGCGTGTTCTGCCGGAACAACAAGGAGGCGGTGGCGCTCTACACCACCCACATCCTGAAGGGACCCGACGGGCGAGTGCTGTGCCCTGTGCTGCGCCGCTACACGTGCCCCCTGTGCGGCGCCAGCGGCGACAACGCACACACCATCAAGTACTGCCCGCTGTCCAAAGTGCCGCCGCCGCCCGCCGCCCGCCCGCCGCCGCGCAGCGCCAGGGACGGCCTGCCCGGCAAGAAGCTGCGTTGAGGACCCGGGCTCCGGTCTGCTGCTGCCACCTGACGCCACCAGGGTCGCCGCCTGCCCACTCTCGTATTTGGTCTGCGCACTCTCCCTTGCTGCTGGGGAGCATGGAGCTCAGCAGTTGGCTCAACTTGGGATGTCGTCTTGTTTTTCTCAAAGGAAGCCGACGGTACTGAGTACTTTCCTGTCGAAGAGCGGTTGAGAGTAGACGCTAAAGTCTTGATTTATCTCTAGTTTGTGCACATCCAGACGGTGAAGGCTGGGTATTCCGCTAACTGAAATGTGGCAACTTAGAGGCGCTGTTTATTTATACGTCGACCTATTTTAGATGCGCATCAGTATGAAATTGTCTCCATCTAATCTTGGATGTTTAATTTTATGAATGGAGGCACTTTACTAGGTCTAGAATATTTTTTTAAAAGCCTCTTAACTGAACTGAACTGGCGATTTTATGGAATGTCAGCAAAATGACTTTTATTGTTTGAAACAAGTAATATTTCTGTTGTCCTTAATCAGTTATAATTCCAGGCGAAGCAAACCCCCGGCCTGGTAGCATCATTAAGTGGAGGCTTAGTAAACTTTCCAGTATTAGTTTGGGTGGGTGTTCCCTCCTTGTGGCTTGTTTCTGTCCTAGCTGGATGTAGCAGGTAGAATACAGCAGCTCCTTATCCTTTTATGTACCAGATCTTTTATTACTAAACAAGCAACTAGCGTTTTCCACCTTTAAAAGTCGTGCCAAGTTATAATGTTGTGTATACACTTGAAAATGGTGCTGTTTAAAAAAACTTGTGCATTTATACAGTAACAGTATGTTAATTCATTAATCTTGCCTTTAACTCTGGTACTTGGCCTTTTGTCTATGCCCCCCACCCCATTCCAGTTTTTCAAAACATTTGTCATCCTTCAGATCAAAGGGGAGCAGTATTCACTCTGTCTGAATTGCTCAATTTCAGGGTTCCTAAACAGTGGAAAGCTCATTCCAGCTGTTGCCTCTCAAACTAAATATAAGATGGAATCCTTTGAGCTCTAGAAAGTCAGTGTAATAACCTGGGTTCAGGAAGGTTCCACTCTGGGCTATGTTGGCTTTAGGCATCACAGGCAGTCCTCAAACTGGTATAAGCACTAATTAAAGGAACTATTGGGGGGGGCGGGAGACAAGGAACACAGCCTCTCATGTTCCCATTCTCACTGGAAGATTACCCTTCTCTTTCTGGAATCCCACCAGTTATCCATAAATGAGATTAAATCTAATCCTTAGCAAAGGTGCTTGACTCCTACTTTAACCTCCCGCCCTCATTTTCAAATCCACTGTAGTGAGCACCACACCATATCTACCATCAGGACAGACATAGAAGGCAAAAATGGAAATGAATTGAGATGAAGTCATCTGAAATGTATAAAATCACTATCTGAAAATACCAGCCAGAGATTTAGTCTATAGAGGTTCCAGGAGAGCTTAGCTACATTATTAAAAATTAGGGGCTTCCCTGGTGGCGCAGTGGTTGAGGGTCTGCCTGCCAGTGCAGGGGACACGGGTTCGAGCCCTGGTCTCGGAAGATCCCGCATGCCGCGGAGCAACTGGGCCTGTGAGCCACAATTGCTGAGCCTGAGCGTCTGGAGCCTGTGCTCCGCAATGAGAGGCCGCAGTGGTGAGAGGCCCGCGCACCATGATGAAGGGTGGCCCCCGCTTGCCGCGACTGGAGAGAGCCTTCGCACAGAAACGAGGACCCAGCACAGCCATAAATAAATGAATTAAACCTTATAAAAAAAAAATTAGACTGCTTTCATGGTAAACAACTAACTTCCTCCGCAGCAAATTTGCCTGATTTGAACATACTTTGAAGCTGCCGTAAATAACACTGGGGGATAGCTATGAGCGTTTATTGGTCAAAGGAAGGTGCATGGGCGGGGGATGGACGGGACGATTTGTTGGTCAGGAAAAAATAATCCACTTGACTCGGCCTGAACTCAAGTAGCTTAATAAAACCATGAAATTAACTTATTTTCTTCAGTTTTGCTAGAAGACATACCAGTTTAAATTAGACTTGCTTTTTAAGGAGTTTTCAGGTCAACATGAATTCCTGTTACCTCTTGCCACTGCTCTAATTGTACCTTTTCAAGAGTCATTATTAACTGAGGGGTGCATTCTCCAGACCGGAAGATATGGTTAAGAAGGTGACTTAACCGTATCAGCCCCCCAAACTTGCCTGTTCTCCAGCTAACTTTAACTCCCAGTATTTTAAGCATGAACAGGGAATATCAGTAGTTTTGTAGAGATCTCTTATGAAAAGTTTACTAACCACGCTAATACATTTAAAAGCAACTCTCGATCTGAAACATGTTTTAGACACTTGAAAAGCTAAATTTAGGGTAAAAGAAACCCAATTTTTTGAAGTGTTAAAAAGTACCCACAGTAGTGTGACGAAATTACTTGTTTTCCTAAGAACAGACTGCATACTTGGCCAAAAAAAAAAAAAAAGTATGGAATCCTCAAAAGAGCTTCACCAACTGTGCAGGCACAGACTGCTTTATATTTTAAAATTATACCACAAATACACATGTACTTCAAAGAAAGTTTCAGTGTTAGTCCTAATTTTCTAATCTGTTCTTAGCTACAGTATGAACATTCCATTAATTTCCTGTATATTTCAGTTAGACTTATGAAATCATGAATCAGTCTACAGCCAAATCATGCCACACCATATAGGTGCCAACCTCCTCCTGGTAGCCACTATGGGTAACTACTAGGATGTCGAGTCTTTTTTGGGCCGCTGTCTCTGCCCTCAGACCCATCCATATTGACAGCAATAACATCCCCATCTAAAAATGCAGAAACCACTGGCAACATGGAAGACAGTGAGTAGGTGGGTCGTTCAGCTTTCCTTTGACACCTGTGAATAAGCACTGGGGGCGGGGTGAGGTTGTGAGGCCTTGACAGTGGAAACTGGAGAGCAGGATCCCAAGCAGCTGCAGACTCTTCTGCCTTTATATCCTGTGCTCTGATTCCAATACCCAGGACAAAGGACTTGGGAGAACAGGACGTCTGGAAAAGGGTCTGGGCAGGAAGGGTGGTTTGCAGACTAGCCTGGAAACGTAACTATCAGACACTCATCTGTAACTCATCTAAACAAATCAGCGTAAATGAATCTGCTGCAGCCGATCTGTGATGGCCCAGGTACAGTCCTGTTCTAGTAACTTAAGACAGAGCAGGTTACTGCCCCAAGTTTTTTCACTTGGTACAAAAGGAAAGACCCTCTCCTCACAAAAGAGGACCTTTTAAGACTTTCACTTGTTTGAAATCCAGATATTAAGAAAAATGTTTTTTAAAGTGTTTTTTTTTCACAGTTTTCATAAAGGTCTATTTCATTATTGGTGGGTAGCGCATTTAACAGTTAAATACATTTAAATAATGTATAGGTGACTGCACGACTGCAGCATTGGTAACTAGATAACCAATTCAACTAGAAACCAGCTAACAAGTAACTGCCTAAGTATTTAAAACAGCTCTTTAGATCATCCTTTGTTTTGATCACCTTCCTGGGTGGAGGCAGGGGAAGCCTGCTGGTCACACTGGAAATATATTAAGGCCATGTCTTCTGATATCCATTCCCAGAGGTTTCTTTCAGCTGGATTAAAGCCTCCAGCTCCAGGGCAAGCCCAAGGTTGTGGCCCCCAGCATTAATGCTCTTCCCATCTACCAGAGCAGACAGTTTAAGCTTCACACCAGGCCTCAGAGTCTGAGTGTAGCCCATTCCAACTAAACTAGAGTTGTTGACTTTTGCAGAAATGGAGGCAGTGAGATCCAAACGATATTTAGCTACAATGCCAAAGCGAGTGCAGTTGGTTCCTGATGTCCAAGCAAGGTTTACTTAAGTGTCAAGATCTTCACATACTTTTTGATAAACTGATCCTCCAAATTCTGGCCCATCACTGACCTTAGTGTGTAGCTGGAAGTCCCCAGTCCTGTAGCCCACTGCAAGGTTATTCCTTGTCAGCTTTGACTTGGCACTATCAAAGGTCATCTGGTACCCAGCAAGCCAGCCCTCATAACCAAAGACTGCTGAACCGTGGATTGCAAGTCCAGCAAAATCAAAGTCAACACCACAACCAAGGTTTATACATCCCCTCTTGTAAGAAGACTTGATTTTACCACTTTTCTTTCCTGTTTGGTGAAAAGGTGGTATCAAATGTCAGTTTCAAACCTTGACAAATCTGGTCTTCAAGAGCGATTTCAGAGTATTATCAGTGTTGCACTTTTCTGTGAAAGTCAGACCACACTCACACCATTTATATTTGGTCTCCAAGGTCCCGGTAACCTTACCAGTGTCTGCGTTAGATGAACCAGATGTTGAGAATTCCACGCCACTGCATGACTTTGTTTTCACATCCAGTTTCACCAACCCAAAACCAAATCCTTGGTTGAAAATATCTCTGGCAGCCTTGCCAAGGTCAGCATATGATGGAGGAATACACATTGGCTGCGGGCAGTTCTGTCCGTAGGTCACTATGGCGAGGCCAAGGGGAGAGGTGAGCCGGTGGTCTCCTGGCAGGGAGGGGGATGTGCCGCTGCCGCCCAGCTAGCAGCTGAGTCCACTCAGCTCGCTCGGGGTCTGGCTGCAGCTCTAAAGTGGTTTCTATCATTGTTAACATCGAAAAGGAGAGGCTGCATCTGATTAAGTTTTAAAAAAGCATCAACACTCCCTCTTCTAGCCTTAAGGCTATACCAACAGAAATTCTCACCACTACTCACACCAGGAAGAATGTAAGTGCCTATAGCCACTATAAATTTGCAACTAACATTCTGTGAAACCAATTATGATTTTTCTAATTTCAGGGGAAAACCCAAGATGTACACTGCACACACACCGTACTCACAGAGAGGATAGCTTTACAAGGAATCTAAGGGGTTCATCGTCACGGAACAGAGGAGGACGTTTTAGTGGAAACATCCTAGCCACATTCGCTTTCTGTTATATTTAGGTTATTTTCTTTGATACCCAACAGTGAGAAATTTAACAGCACTGGTAAAAACTCAAGTTAAAAAAAACCCCAACTGAATACGCAAGCTCAGCATTATAAACAAAACACTTTGACTGTAACCACAGATCAACACTAAAACAAATTCTCTAAGTATTTTATTTATCATTGAAGAAAAAACACAGCAGCAAGTTCTGTGTTGGCTTCAATAAGACCAAATAGTTAATCTTTAACATAGCTACTACACTCCAAAATTGAAGTCAACACAGTCATTACTACAAATTACTTGGTGAAAGAATCTATTCTGAAGAGAAAGGAAATTAGGAAAAACAATTTAAACAATTCCTCCAAACCACACATTTATAAATATTGTCATATTTAAAATGCTTGAAAGGCATGAATTCTCCATAAATGGAAAAGCGGTTTGCTATTGGCAACAGAAAAAACTCAGCAACAGTTTACCAAATGCTTTAAAATTTAAAAGCTGTATCTGTTTTGGATTCACACTTTAGCAGTATTCTTGTCATTACAATAATGACTGCAAATTGGTTTATACTCACCTTCTCTCAAGTAAAATCTACCGAAAATTCCTCTGTATCCGGTGTGTGTAATGTTTACTGCACTTACAGTAAACCTAAAAACTTTCTAAATTTAGTAAATAGTAAATACCTCAAAATACCTAGAGGTATGTCTCAACCACTAGTGGTGTGAGAATTGTTTCAGCTCTCTGCTTTAGCGTCTTCAAATACATTTTCTATAACAGAATCTTACTTCATTCCAAATTAGTATCAGGTATTTCGAAATCAAAAGAAAAAAGATCAGTTCTATACCAAGATACAGGTGTTACTGAATACCTGAAGAATTCCCATTTTAAATTTATTTTTTAGTTTTTCTTTTTTGTAAACAAATGATTGATGAAACAATGCAACACCTCAAATTCCAAAAAATGGCATGGTTTTCCAACCTTCTGTGGATATGGTGCATGATCAACCTATTACATAGGATTAATACAAGTTCATGCTTTTTGTGTTATGGTGAGACATTAAAGAGTCCAATTTAGATTGGTTGAAGCACAAGTATAATATTTCCTTGAATGTCATCAAACCTATGTAAAGACATGAGTTTGAGTACATTATCTTGAGACTTAACGTCGTACTGTGGTCCATCCATCTTCATCAGTCTCATTTTTAGTGCGACGAAGAGATTCCCTATCTTTCTCAGCTCTCCACGAGGTCTTCTCTTTTTCACCTTCTCTGTCTCGGTCTCGATCTCTCTCTCGATCTCTTGAAAGAGCCGCAGGAGGAACACGACGAGGGGCATCCCGCTCTTCGGCCCGGTCATCTTTCCTGTCATCAGCACGTCTCCAAGAACTTACTTTTAATTTAAAAAAAAGGAGAGAGAATAAATTTGTACTGTATGCTATTAGCTCAGACTAAACAGAGCTGAAGCAAAAGGAATGCCTCAAATTACTCGGAAATTCTCTACTGAAAATAGTGATAGAGAATCTTCATTTAAAAAACAAACAAACAATAAAAGCTAAATACACTTTAATCATTTTGATACAATTTCTTAAAACCTTTAAAACAATATACAGACTTAGAAATATAAGTTTGCAAGCAAAAAGAAATCACCGGCCTGGGAAGTGTCCTAATTTTTTTTAAAATTTAGGATAAGGTGACAAAAATCTGGCTGAATAAAAATTTTTTAAAGGATTTTTGGCTCCTGTTGAAGAAGATTTAACAGCAAATAAATGAAACAATGTATTTCATTACCACTATCAAAGAAGAAATACCCTTACAATCTGGTTGTAACAAACCAAATAGTAAAAGCTTGTGAGGCAACTACTTAAGTGCTACGGTCATTTTAAACAAAGCACTTTTCACTAAAGCTTCCATTGTTACAATTCCAGAGAAAGAATGTTTGACACTTTGTGCTTATCTACCAGGACCTTACTTTTTTCCTTCTTTACATAAAATAAACTCTTTTTGTAAAATCAATATAGGTATTGCTTACTACACCACTGAATTAGTCTACTACTATACTTTGAATTTAAAGATGAGCTAAACTTCACAAAGCAACCAGTGAGTAAGTTTGTGAGAACCTTGAACTCTAAATGAAATAAAAGATCTACTTGTCCATCTTGTTTCTGGTGTTCATACACATTTAAGACATAGCAAAACCCCGAATTCCCTCATATATTACGGCTCTCCAGTGTTCAGCGGTCATACAGAAAGAACATCTCTACCTTCCTCACGCTCTGGTCTGAGAGGAGGTCCTCTTCGGTCTCTGTCATCTCGTCTTTCTCTTAGATCACGGCGCTCATCTCTCTCACGACGGCGGTCATCCCGATCCCTATCGTCACGACGACTTGCATCTCTCCAGCTTGAAGATTCTTCAGCTGGTCCTCTTCTCCAGCCAGCTTCATCCCTGTAGCCATTCAAAACGACACGTTACGTTCTGTCATTAGACTCTACGGGTTAATTTTAAGTGAATATATCATATCCAAGTTAGCAAATAATAACAGGAATAAAGTTTAAACTCGTGACTTGACCTCAAACTGATGCCTCAGGCATGGAGGTCAAATGAGAACACCTGGCTCTGCACTGTCCAACACAGTACTCATTACTCATTCCAAATGCTCAACAGTCGAATGTGACTGCTGGTTACCATATGAACATTACATATACAGGACATTTTCATCCTTGCAGGAAACTGTACTGAACTGTACCGGTCTAGATTAGT
Organism: Balaenoptera acutorostrata; assembly: GCF_949987535.1. NCBI lineage: Eukaryota > Metazoa > Chordata > Mammalia > Artiodactyla > Balaenopteridae > Balaenoptera > Balaenoptera acutorostrata. The sequence continues at coordinate 12,355,045 of NC_080079.1, read as the reverse complement.
ACAAAGCCACTTTGACCAGAGGAAGTAAGCTAGAATTCTTACTACTAATAAAAGTAAAGAGGCTTTTAATAATTTAAAGGCAATAAACTGACCTCAACCACAAGGGAAAAGCAATTGGCAGTGAAGAACCTCGACTGGTTCCACTGCCATAGAGCTACACAGCCCACAGCCAGCCACACAGCTCCAGCCTCCAGGTCCTCACTCTGTAGAGAGGGAACTGGTTCAATTAACATGACCTCTAAATTTTTTTAAATCTACACTATGATTCTACTAGATAAACTGGGGGGAGGGAAGGGGATGAGCACCATTTTTCAAAAACAGTTGGGAATGCATAAGAGAGCATTAAAAGAATCCTAAGTGTAATGCCACAGGCACTTCTTTTAATTAGAATATCAAACCTCGGCCGTCTGAAGCGGTCCTCGCGATCCCCATCTCTCTCTCTGTCCCTCTCCCTCTCCCTCTCTCTGTCTCTTTCTCTCTCCGGGTCCCTGTCGTTCTCATCGCGATCTTGATTATCTCGGTCTCTCTCTTTTTCCCTATCCCATTCACGGTCTTCTGATGGTCTCGATTCTCGAGGTGGACCCCAACTCTCTTCTCTGGCTTTTTCTTTCTCTCTCCATCCACCTATGTTTTTAAAAAAGAGAAAAAAAAAATTTCCACTCAAGAAACAGATTGGCAGCCATGAATCTTGATGTTAATCCATCACCATTACAAATGCTAATTAATTTAGGACACTCTACCTCATTTTTAAAAAACCAACTAAATTCATTTACCTCATTTCATGGAACCACCAACTCCTATTTATGACTACCTATTATTTTTTTCTAACATATAACATATAGGAACTTTATTTATAGCCTAGGTTAAATGTTCCATATGCAGAGATTTCAGGTATAAAAATCTGTTCTGACGGTAAAGACAACTCATTTAAGCAGAAAACAAAGGGTGAGGGGTAGGATCTAGATCTCTGAGAGGCAGAACCCCAATTACTAGTTCATTTATACCTTGCAACATTTTCAAAACCTTTCTAACTAAAGACTCTTTCCTTTCACATTCATGCCCCCCACCATTTACCACCCGTAAAAAGTCCTGAGATAAGGATAAATCCTTTGGCCCTGCTCAATATCTCACACTTAGCCATGGGATGTCCAAATCTAGAAACAATATATACATGTACACACACATACGCATGCACACACAAAAAGAAACCAAAGGAAGCAGAGATTTCAATGAAAATGTATTACAGCTGCAAGGCTAATAATTACTAGTCACTAACATTTATATCACTGTGTGCCACAGAACTAGTCTAAAGCCTCTGCCTGTATTAGCTCACTCAATCCTACCCATAGCACTGAGCTAACTAGATTATTCCATACTTGCTAATTTGCTACTTGCTAAAATCTATAATCCCAAAATTAATACTCTAGCACTTTTACAAGTCGCTCGCAGACACATACAGAGTGACGAAATATTTGAGTCGCCTGACGGGCCTGTTGTCAGCTGAGGTCAAACAAGACAATGCCGTCTTCTTGCTGCAGTTCTCCTACTTTAAACAAGTAGCCTTTTGGTGATCTAGTTAGTGCCACATTTTCACATTTTTGTGCTTTTTGTTGGCGATTTCAGTTTTTAAGTGCGCCACCAGCCCTACCCCCCAGCAGTCCCAAGCACAAGAAGGCAATGGATACGTCTTAGGGAAAAAATACATGTGTTAGATAAGCTTCTTTCAGGAATGAGTTACAGTGCTGTTGGCCATAAGTTCAATGCTAATGCATCAATAATATACATTAAATAAAGTGTCTTTAAACAGAAAAATAAAACAAGGTTATGTGTTGACTGGTTGAAAAACTGACCAGAGGGCTCACAGAAACCTAACCTGGTACTTCCCTTAAGAGCAATGGTTCAGTATTCACTGACTTTATATTACATAACTATCAGGAATTAATGAGAATCTACTATACTGTTATCCCCATTTTACACAAGGCACAGAAAAGTTAGGTGGCTTTCCCAAAGTCACAAAGCTTCACAGTGGAATGAAGTGAGAACACAAGTATGCCACAGAAACCACTAAGGATAAAGGGCAGGAAGCTGCTCAAATTTGCATTTAGAACAAATTACAATGGTTACCGAAAAGATATTAAGAAAAAGGATGAAACAGCAAAGAACTCCCATCTTATACAATTAGATGGACAGTGGTGCCCCTGAAGTGTGTGTGTGTGTGTGTGTGTGTGTGTGTGTACGTGTACTGGAGAAGAGGGGGTTCACTTTTGATGGGTTGCGTTGGAAGTGTCAGTAACACTTACAGGTGCGATATAAAGTTGGAAACACAGGTCTGAAGGTAAGGGGAGAAGTCATCTGGAGAAGACAGTAACAGAAGTCACAGACCTGTATACATTACTCAAGAATAATAAAAAGTATGAAAGGATGAGCAGGCCTAAGTCTGACAAAGTAAAGAAATGGGCTCCTCTCATGAACATAATCCCATGGTTGGCAAGAGTACAGACAAATGTTTAGTTAAGTATATTTTGTTTTTCATTATTTATATGAGGAGGCTAGTCCAGGACAGAACCTGAAGAACACCGATACTTAAGGATGGGTACAGAAGGAAGGGACCTCAAAGAAGCAGTCAATAAGGAAGAAGGAAAACAAAGTGCATATATCACTAAAGCAGAAAAGGGGGTGAAGCTATTTGTTTTGGTGTGAAAGATCTCAGAGGCAAGCTTTTGACATAAAAGTCACTGCAGAAATATTCAAGGAAAGATAAAAGACCAGTTTATCTAAAAATAGTAGTAATACAGCCCAACCTCTGTCATAAATCTGTTAAAATTTCACTTTTTTCAGTTGAAAAGAACACTTCTTACTTAACAATCAAACTGTAATTTGTCACCTGAGATCTGAGCTCCTTGTTTGAAATAACTTGCTATTCTCTACAGAACAGTGGAGATTAGCTGGTGTAGAATTTCACGTTGTATTTGCAAACACATCAAGCAGATTACATCTATAAAGCATCCAATCTGGTTTCTTGAATACCAGAATTTTACCTGGTTTGACAAACGGTCTCCAGGGACCAGGTCTTGAGTCATCACCCCTTCTAGGAATCCGATCATCATCAGCCCGTCTTGAGATCCGATCATCATCCGTGTTTCTCCAAGGCCCCCTGTCATCATCTGCACCGCGCCTGGAAAATCTGTCATCATCTGCACTGCGCCTGGAAAATCTATCATCGTCGGTATTCCGCCAAGGTCCTCGATCGTCATCCAACCCACGCCTGGGACCCCGGTCGTCATCCATGCCCCGCCTGGGACGATCGTCATCAGCGTTCCGCCAGGATGACCTCTCCTCATCCGCACCTCCTCGGCGCAGACCCCGGTCCTCATCCATCCCACGCCTAGGTCCTCTGTCCTCATCAGCTGTTCGCCAGCTTCCTCTGTCCTCATCCAGTCCTCGTCTAGGTGGTCTGTCATCATCCGCCTGACGCCAGACACCCCTGTCTTCATCGCCAATTCGTCTGGGAGGCCTGTCGTCATCTGCATTACGCCAAGAAGGCCGGTCATCGTCTGTCCCTCGGCGAGAGAACCTATCTTCATCAGGACCACGTCTTGGGCCTCTGTCGTCATCCATGCCACGCCGGGGAACCCGATCATCGTCTGGTCTAAGAGAGGACTCTCTCTCTTCATCATCCCCCGAACGCCTTGGTCGATCTTCATCTCTTCTTTGAGGCCTCTCTTCATCCCGCCCTTCTCCACGTCTCCACTCCCTACAGAGTAACAAGCCAAACATCTTTAAGAGTAAATTTTCTTAAAAGCAGGTGATCTTTTTGGGAGTGATGTTACTCACTTCTAAAAATCACTTCAGTCTAAATTCATTAATCCTACTCCTAAAAGATTATGTTCCACTAAAAAACAACACAAAATCTTACATCAACAATTAAACCAATAAGCAGACAAGTGCCTTTAAAAGGTATCTGCACTTTATGAGGAATACCTTAGCAATTTCTAAATCTATTACTACAAGCTTTCAAAACGATGAGAAAAATGTTATGCAACTGTTCATTCTTACTCTAACCTCAATACTATTAGTTTAGGGAATTAAAAAAAAAACAAAACTGAAGCACATATTTCCCAAGATATTTATAAGTCAGTAATTACAGCAGCACTGAAGCAAACATTTCAGTAATAGACATGCGTACAATTCTTCATGACTCCCTTTTCCCCACCCCTACAAAATAAACCAAATGAGAAAAACACTGATAAGATATTAACAGGATCTATGATTTGTTGGTACTATTTTCCTTAACTCTACTTACTTCTCTGGTGGGCCTCTTCTCCACTCAGAATCTATTTCAGGTACTTTTCTCCATGTGCCTTCTGAATCTCTATCTCCCCAACGAGAGTCCTACATTGAGCAAAGTTAATGAGAGGCACTACATTAGCAACACTACTGATCAACATATAAACTGAACAGGAATCTCAAAGAGCCAGTAACAAAAGGACAAAGAGAGGAAAAGAATAAGTGAAACATTAAAAGAGATGGACTGTGAAAGGCCAGAAGAAAAGGAGGAAAAATTTCCCTAAGTTTTCTGCTCTAAGTAAATTGAATCCTGATAGGGCACACATGCCAAAATGGGTGAATAACAGACCATATGCTCAGAGCTTCCAAGGAATAAAGCAGAATATCTACTGAAGTAACAAGACCAAGACTATTATCAAGAACCCTCCTCCCATTATGTACTAGGACAGTGAACACAGGTCTTCTGTAGCAGGATGACTTTGAACTGGCCAAACCAATGAACCATTATTCAACTGAGAGAGAAAAACAAAACCTCTTTTGAGACATACACAAAAATACTTGATAAAATATACACTATACAAAACAAAAAAACTTATCTGCAAAGGGGAAAAGGTGATACACAGTGTAAACATATTTTAAACTAAATCATGTTGCCAACAAGGTTGTAAAACTGTTAAATGATTTCTAAATAGAGAGATTAGCACTGTTTTAAAGCACTGGAGGCAATAAAACTTAATTAAGGTGTGCTCAAAATTTTGTTTTGTTCTGAAGAGAGGGAAGAGTTCTCAAAATATACAGACTGAAAGCTTAGACTTTGAAAAGAATAGATGGTAATCACTAAAAGAACAGAGAAAAGCACAACAAATGAGCTGAGAAAACTGAAGTTTGGCTTAAAGAAAGGAAGGGGTGAGTGGCAGGGACATGGAAGCAAATAAAAAAACACCAAACCAAATGTCAGGAATAAAGCCGCATATACTAGTTACCATGCTAAACATTAACAGATAACTAAAGACTCTCCAACTGAAAGGGAAGAGGGGGGCCCACAAACAGAAACAACAAAAAAAAGGATGAACACAGAATTTCAAAAACTAACGAAAAGAATTAGAAACCCATAACCACGGGTGATTTACATCATCTACTTCAGAAGATGAAGCAAATTAACAGGATGTAGCAAATCAAACACTGTACCTCTGATTTCACACATACACACAGCATTTTGTGCCCAAGAGAAAAAGAATACTCATAATATAAAAATTAGCAACAAGAGTAACAAAACTAAAAATCTATCTATATATTATAAAACAAATTGAAGGCTACACAGATAACTAGTAGCAGGTCCTCCAGTAAAATTAAGCATTTGATACAGGTGTGGCACAGATACCTCCAGCTACTCACCTCTAACCTTAAAAAATAAGCAGTATTTTATTTAAAGGGCAGCATGGACACATCCCAGGAAAAACAAAGAGCATGCAGGCAGATGTCACAGACACAATAAAGCATAAAACGAGCTCAGAATAGCTAAAGTATAGGTGACTAAGAAGAATATGGTGATAGATGAAGCTAATGAAAAAAGCAATAAACATAAAAGGCCCTGACTGCTAAGGCATGTTTTTTACCTTTGTCTCTAAGCAATGAGTACCATTCAAAGGAAGGTCTGAAACCAAGAGCAGGGTTAACAATCAAATATGCATTATGAAAAACCAAGCAGGCCACTGTATAGAGGAAGATCTGAAGCTGGGCAAGATTACGATCAGGGAAAATAGTAAGACCAGTAAGTAATACAGGCAAAAGAAACAATCTGAATTAAGGCAGGAGCATAGGGACAGAAAGGAGAGGGAGGGGTTCAAAACACTGTGGTTAAGTAGGTACAATGCCACCACGAGAAGAGGGGATTAAAGAGAGACCCCCTTTACACAAGATAAAGTGAGAAACACAGGTCAGTTTTGGACATGAATGCATATTAAAAATAAACATTTAGACCAGCATTTGAATCACCTGGTACTCTTGTTAAAATGCAGACTCTGAATCAGAAGATTTGGCATTGGGCCTGAGATTCTGCATTTCTACCAAGCTCCTAAAGGGATGTTGAATACTGCTGGTCCCCCAGATTCATCTTTGAGTACCCTCACATCATCCTCCTAATTCACAGTAACTCCTTTCAAGGAACCAAAACAGTCCCTCTTCCACATGACTATGTTACTTTTTGTCAAATACTCAGTTTCATGGGATTAGTTCTTACTGAATTAAGTATTCTAAACTGAAGCCTATTATAAAATCCAAACTTTGCTAAGACAACTCTAATCCCCTCCCCACTGCCTCTAGGAACCTTCTGTCTTTGGGAAGTCAAAGCAATACCAGACTTAAAAAGAAATGTGAATAATGTGATTTAAAACACCAAGCCCAGACACTGACACGTGCATTGACCAATGCATCATGCAAGAGACCTGGCTAATAAACACACGTCACATAAAAACAGAGTGATGTCTATACTTACCTTTCTAGAAAGTGGATCATCACCAAGTCTTCTCTCCTCCTCTCTACGACGTTCCCTTTCTTCAATTTCCAACTCCCTTTGACGTTTTTTCCTTTCCACCTCTTCTAATTTCTTTACCCGCTCCTGATATTCTCGAAGCTCCTCCTCACGTTTCGCCCGTTCAGCACGCTCTCTCTCTTCCCGCTCTGTACAACGTATCAGGTTATAAAGTGTGCCTCCTACCTGCACGCTTCCCCTAGTGCTAGGTCTACTTCTCTGGTATTAAAGAGGCAGCATAATGTAGAAGGAAATTCTTTTTAAGAATTTTACAAGAGTTTACAATCAGCTAAACTTGAATATCAGAAATATTCAAGAAAACAAGTATTACGCCACTCAACACAACTAAAGAAGAATCCCTCCCCCAACTCCTGAGCATCTGGGATGCCAGGTAAAGGATAATCTGAGAGACTTCATCTGGCATGTGTTGCTCAATAAATGTTAACACTATGTAGACTACAGTGATAAAAAATAAAAAGGCAGAATTTTCAAAAGAACACCAAAACCGTGGAAATAAGCTGGCAGAGGACCTAACACCCTCACAGATAAAAAATTGCAGAAAACTACAAGCTGGGTTGTCAGAACCTGAGAACTAGTTAGTTGCAGTTAAGAAGCCAATCATCTTGGTTCCACATTCCTCTATTTTCTAAGTAAGACTGTATAAACTGGACCTATCACCAAGCTTACCATACACCTCCAGTCTGTCTATATAGTTACCTTTTAGCATTTTTTCTTCCGCCCTCCTCTGCTCTTCTTCTTCCTTTTCTCTATAGTAGGTTATTCTTCGTTCTTCTTTACGTTGTCTTTTACGTTCTTCCAAACGATTATGCCTTTCTTCTGCTAATCGCTCTTCAAACTGTTTAAGTTTTTCCTGTAATTGAATGGTTACCAAAAAATAAAAAACAATCAAATTTTCAAGGGCTACAAAACTGGTAGTAAGCTTTAAGTTTACAAAAACATTGCAAGTTTCGTGGAACCACAGAAAGCAACCTTTAAGAATTAAAACCAAATTTCCAAGTGACTGAAGTTCTTGCATGTCAAATTTTAAAAATCTGAACTGACAGTATTATCTATACCCAGTGGGTTTATTTTTATACAATAAATCAAATGATTAAGTCAGAAACTAAGAGCAGGACACTCTGATCTAGTTTTTTCCTTTCTGAATCAAAGAATAAACAAAAGCTTGTATCAAAAGCAAATTTTATGCAGTCTACTTTCACCTTCAGAAAAATCTGTTCATAAGTGATGGTTACTTGGCCTATGAAATAATTTCAATATACCTCTATTAAAATATTATTTGAATGACAATTATAAATATTAGCTCAAGACAGAATGTACCACCAGGTTAAAGAAGAATCCTTAAGGTAAAACCCAAAAGCTCATGAATAGATGTTTCCCTGAAACCAGTAAACAGACTGTCACCTCATAAACAGACTGTCGTGCTGCCTTGAGCCGCGTTACAAATAAATCTCTGTCTTCAAGCATCCGTGACATTCGGTTCTTATGTTCAAGAGCCTTTTCCCGTTCTAGCTGCATTGTAGTAATCTGCAAATACATGACACAAAGTTAAATTTCAAAGTATTCATTATCTGCTTACTAATTTATCCCAAATTCCTGACAGATATTCTTGAAGAATTACAAGAAGTTCCTTTGCCCCTTCCATTCTGCCATAAAAATGGAAGGGTAAGACATCCCTAGGAAGACAATCAGGGACAGAAGATGGAAAAAGACGACTTGGAGCATCTGTAAGAAACGGTTTTTTAACCCCATGGTACGACAACATTTATAGAGGAAAAACTAAAATGTATATGGTAAAACAAAATAACAAATACCTCATGGTATAATAGGCACTATGGCTTTATTATTTAACGCATTTTCTTCCTTAAAAACAACTGGAGGTTAAGGCAGGATGAATTATTCATACAGGAAAGCTTTTCCTTTGTGCTCCAAGTGAAACAATAAAAGGTTTCAGGGCACATGGAGCAAATCCTCCTAAGCATTTTAGCTGGTCGGTAACACTTCTCTTTTTCTAATTTCATAATGACATTTAAAGAATTACCACACAAATTACAACTTCTAAAAAAACTGGAAAAACTGGCAACACTAGGCCCAGAATGACAACAATCCAATGGAACCAAGAAGGCAGCCTCCATAGCTGTGTGTTGTCTCCTGCCTGTGGTTATTTTTTTAACCAGAATGAGGTCACTCATTTTTACTACAAATGTGGCCGCTACAAGCATTTACAAATGTTGCTTTTGTATCGTTAGGTAAATACATACAATACAGACTAACAGAACTATAGAAGGAGCTGTTTAGTCACAAAAAACCGGACTGTACGACTCCACCTATAAGAAATATCCAAAACAGGCAAGTCTAGAGACAGAAAGGAGATTAGTGGCTGCTGAGGGAATGGAGAGAAAACGGAGTGACTGCTAATGGGTATGAAGTTTCTTTTGGGGTATGTTCTAAAATTAGGTTGCACAATACTGTAAATACACTAAAACCATCAATTGCACACTTTAAATTGGTGAAATACGTGGCATGTGAATTGTATTATGTGTCATGTGAGTTATAAGGCATGTGAATTGCTGGGGTATTTTTTTAAATACATTTTTCAGCTATCCTTTGTATTTTACAAGTTTCATTTTTTAATCTCCATTCTGAAAATTTCTGTCTACCAATCTGTTAGCATACAGCCATTAAAGCACCATATCTGGCAAAAGAATACAAAAATCAATTTGAAACCCTGTTCCCATTACTGGCAGAGGACTTAATTATAGCTTACAATCTGAAAATATAATAATTAAATGAAAACCTTACTCTTTCTTCTTCTTGTTGTTCCCACAGATCCATGTCTTTAATTCTCTGTTCTTCATAAGCACTCTTTATCAAAGGGATTTCTTCCAAACGTTTAGCTCTTTCAAAGTAGTCAATCTGAATGTCATGAAAACAAGTGTTGTTTAAAAAAAAAAAAAAAAATTATTTTAAACTTGGCATGTTAAAGTTCACCAGTTCTTTCATTTACCTTTTTTTCTTGATTCTTTAAGCGTTCCTGAAGTTCCTTCTTTTCTTTCTCCAGTTGTTCAACCTGTTTAGCCATGATGAAATCGGGATCCAATTCTTCAAGGTCCTAAAAAGTAATACAAACGCACCATAATTAATAAGAGTATAAAAGAAGTGCACAGCGGTCAATATGGAGCACCATTTCTTTCTAGAAATGTATGCTAAATTACTTTCTTTATAATGGGCAAATGCTTGCAATGGGTAAATTCAGGCAATATAAAAATGTTTTAAAATAGCCTTATTTCCACTTGATTGTAGGGAAAAACAATGTAATCTTAACATCTATTTCTTATTCCTCCATTCTACCGTATCCAAACTCCATTTCAACAGTGGCTAAAAACTGTAGCATCACTAAAAACAACTGCTTACTTCAGAAATTAATGAACTAGCTGTATCAAAATGAGTGAAATAACCAAATAACCCAAAATAAAACCAATAAATGGTAAAGAACTGTGCTTCTAAGAGACCCGAATAAAACTGAAGTTTTTAATGCACAGTATGCTACATACTTCAATGTCAATATCTTTGAACGCTTTGGCACCCAGTTCTGTCTTCTTGATCTGCTCCAAACGCTCACGAACAGTTTTCTTCTTGATTTGTTCATGTTCCTGTAAGATACGCTCCTTCTCTCTCTCCTTTGCCTCCTGTCGCAGCCTCTCTTCTTCAGCCTTCCGTACTTTCTGGAGTTCAGCTTCCCTCTGCTCCAGCTCTTCTTTCTCACGTTGAATATTCAGACTCTCAAGCCGCTCTTTCCTTTCCTCAATTGTCTGACGGCGAGCCAGGATACGCTGATGCTCTTTCCGTGAATTTTTAAGGTATGCAGTAACAGCCAACTGATGCTGTTCTTCTTTCTCTTGCTTCAAAAACGAATGCATTAAAATAAATTTAAGTGACATACCATGGTATCCAGACATCAAAAATATTACATAATCCTAATATATTATCCTTACATGTATCTGCAGTTAATAACAGAAGATAACATTATTCAAGCTACTGGTTCCCAGTACCAAATACTATGGCGCTACTCCTATTTGAAGTCTTTAATAATAATGACATAGCTGAAGAACGTTTATCTGCTAGGTTGACTTTTCCCTGAACCAAATCTACTTTATAGTGTTCAAGCCAAGGCGGAATACTAACAGAGCTCACAAACAAGAAACAACTGAAGCAGAAAGGAAAAGCCCAATCATAGTACTCCCTATTTGGAGGGTCATCTCACATGTGGTCTGTTATTGTACGGTTTAACAGTACTCCTTTTATCACATTACCCGAGTAGTGTATCATTTTATCCCACGGAAGGAAGCTCAAAGATCTGTATATCTGATAAAGATATTTGATAAAATACCAAAACTATCAAATACAACTAAATATCAATAGGAAATATATAATAAATCCCTTCTCTCAGACATCATCTCAAACCTTTTTGTGAAAGACATAAGGGCCCCTCAAAAATTCTGTAGTCCATTTCTCCCAAAGATACATACCAGTATATGAGCTGGCTTAATGACTTCAAGGGCTTTTGCAAGTACTGAGGACATGGCTGTCAGCTGATTTCTGATCTGTTCTGAAGGCATGCTCTGCAGATGAGGACCAATTGGAGCATCTTCTCGAGTAGCATAATTCAAATCAGATCCAAAACTAAGGGTCCGAGATGTGTGGTCAATACGAACCTTTGAAAATTAAATGGTATTATCAACAGTTAAATCTACATGCAAATATAGTCATTCTACAAATGAATAACTTGATTAAAATTTCAAATGCATTTGAGAAAAAAAATTAACTAAAGAATGTCAAATATAAAAGCTAGAAGATTCATTCAATAAAGCTTTACAACAGTGCCACTGTACCAAAAGCTGAGAAGCAAAGAGTACGTGTTTTTCGTCCTCAAAGGCCTCCAACCTCAGAGTCCCCTCGCAGCACCTACCTGAAGGTCGCAGTGCCTGGCTGCATCTACTATGGCCCGTTCCAGTTGGAAAGCATCAACAAAAGGAACCAGAGAAGTCAAACGAGAAAACTCAATGCTCTGATAAATTTGTGCCACCTGCATAAAAAACACAAGGTTAGTAATAATAGCTATCATTTATTCAGCAATTTTTATGTGGAGTCTCATGATAACCATGGAAAGTAGAAATTTAGCCTATTTTTCAAAGGAAAGAAAACTGAAGCTCAAGAGTATGTTAGCAGTACACTGCTGGAGCTGCAATTACAATCCAAGGCTATTTCAAAGGATTATATTATATTTTGAACCATCACATAATCCTTTCATATCCTAGTTTCATTAAAAAAAAAAAAAAAAACCTAAATGGTCACGTATTTGTAGCTAGAGACCTGCTACTTACCTAATTCATCTGAACACTTAATAAAATTGTTTATTTGTCTGAAGGAGACTGGCAGTATTACTACTTAGTTAGACTGCTAATTAACCTTCAATTATTTGTATAGCACATAAGAAATAACACTGCTCACATACAGAATAGAAAGCAGGTCAATGAAATGTGCACAAATACGAAAGTGAACATGTAGTAAAAGCCCCCCTCCCAAATGAAACAAATGGAAGACAAAACAGGATCATTTAAGCCATATTATAAACCATAATATTCAAACTTAAGTACAAAGGTGGACTAAAATATGTTAAAAGACTGACAATACTGGGACTTCCCTGGCAGTCCGGTGGTTTAGACTCTGTGCTCCCAACACAATGAGTACGGGTTCTATCCCTGGTTGGGGAACTAAGATCCCACAGGCCACGCAGTGCAGCCAAAAAAAAAAAAGACCAATAATACTTAGTGTTAGCAGGAAAAAAGGCTTTCTATTTCTTGTTCACTACTGGTGGGAGGGCCCATGAATCTGATCTTTGAGGATCTATTAAAGCTTTAAATGTGTAGACTATGACTAATTCCACTTCTTAGCTACAGGAAGTCACAGAAGAATGCAAAGATACAAGTATAGAAGATGCTCACTACTGCAACATTTTATGATAGCAAAAAAACTAAAAAATTTCCATCAATAGACTCTGAATAAATAAATCATGGTACCTTTAGACAATGAAAAACTACGTAGGTATTAAAAGGAATAAGACATACACGGCTAACAAGGAAAAATGTATGAAGACAGTGGTCAACAAAAAAAGAGACAAAAGCAGTTATGAATTACATAATTGTTTTTCAAATCAAACAGATAAATAGTAAAACTAATTTTGGTGGAGGGTAGAATTTGGGGAGGCTTTCATTTTCTAGGCTATTCCTACATTTTTCAGTTTTGTGATCAAAACAATCAAGGGAGAAATTACAGTTCTTCCATGAAACATTCATTTTTTTTTTTTTAATTTTATTTATTTATTTATTTATTTTTGGCTGTGTTGGGTCTTCGTTTCTGTGCGAGGGCTTTCTCTAGTTGCGGCAAGCGGGGGCCACTCTTCATCGCGGTGCGCGGGCCTCTCACTATCGCGGCCTCTCTTGTTGCAGAGCAGAGGCCCCAGACGCGCAGGCTCAGTAATTGTGGCGCACGGGCTTAGTTGCTCCGCGGCATATGGGACCCTCCCAGACCAGGGCTCGAACCCGCGTCCCCTGCATTGGCAGGCAGATTCCCAACCACTGCGCCACCAGGGAAGCCCGGAACATTCATTTTTTTCATCTTTACCTGCTGGAGAAGCCGGAGTATGGTGTTGTTTTGCAGCTGTGGGACATACTGTTGTAACTCTGGCTCCTTTTCAGGTTGCTCCCTAATCCAATTTAAAACCTATAAAATCCATTAAATTGAAAAAGAGTTATATTTTCCACACGACAGATACTAAAACACCTGAGATACTTTTTCAATTTTCTTAATATACAAAACCACCACACAATGCAAAGAAATACAAAAGGTAACATGCAGCTATTGACTGTTGTCTGAAGGTGACTGACAGCAATGGCTAAATTAGTCATGCTGCTAATTTACCTCCAAAGGTTTATTTAGCACATCAGAAATATCTTTTCTCTTGACATAAAAAAAAAAAGAAATGTGCACCAAATTCAAACACACAGGACAACACTTCTCTCTTAAATAAAAATACAACCTAAGACTGCAACAGGGCTGGCTAACGTGGTAATGTAACCAAAGCTTACCTTTGTGACTCTCTCACAGAGTTTTAGTGGGTTAAATTCGACTTCCAGCCAATTGTAAAGGTCTTTTACTTCTGGGACAACATATTGTAGCACATTGAATCTGACCTACAGTAAGCAAAACAAAAGGTTTAAATGCTGAAGGTGTTTTCAACTGGGATTCTGAAATGATTATAAATTAAAGAAAAATATAAGATTGGAAATCTGGGAAATGACTCTAAGATTATCTAGCCTCAACCTCACCTCCTGGAAATTTATGAAAAAGAAATCCAGGACCACTACGCTGAGTCTCCTGCCCCAAATTATGCAGCTCTCTACAGTGAAACCCCACAAGAATTTACAAGGGAAATAAAAACTCATCAACATAATCAAAATATTTACAAAGACAATTTGTGTGGCCAACATCAACTAATTTATTATCAATAACAAGTAAAATACCAGTTTACAAACAACTTTATCACACAAAAGTTATTACAGCAGCGTCACTCCTGATAGCCACAAACTCAAAAAAACTCAGGACAAAAAGGGATAGGTTCACATAATATACAGAAACGGTCAAAGAAAGCACAGCTACATTCAATACATGAATAAATCTCCCAGATGGTGAGGAAAAGAATTTCACATAAAATATACAAACAGGCAAAATTAATCTGTGGTGTTATAAATCAGGACAGTGGTTATTCTTGGGGGAAATGGGAGAGTGTTGACTGGAAAAATCTTTTGAGAATTTATGCAATTACATTTATGATTTGTACTTTAAAAAAATGTTATAGTTTAATACATTTTAAGTTTATATTTGAATAGAACTCAACTTCCTTTCACAATAAAGATGCTGCTTGCATAAACCGCCCTCACAAAGGAGACAAAAAAGTGGTATAATTTCATAAACTCCAAAACTGCCCATAACCAAATCCTATCTTACCTGTGCTCTAACTACACACAGTGCATGTGACCTTTACCCTTTACTTGTTGGAAACTGCTAACCCAAAGAGAAAAACTGCAGCAACAAACCAAGACCCCAAAGCACAGGAGCACATACTCCTACAGACTAGGTTCTAAACTGAGGCAACTGTTGGCAGATCCCATCTCCAAGACAGGAGGATGTCCACACTCTCGAGCACTCTAGGTTTAACTCCAGTGCAAAATGGGTGCATGACTGATGTCCCACAACGTTTGAATACTTCCCTTGTAAGTGCCCTTGTATGTTTATAGGAATAAGATGTGATACAAGCATTCAAATAAAATTCCCCCCAGCCCTGATTTCATTCCTATCAAGAAATTATTCTATAGCCATCATCAAAAAGTCTACAAATAAATCCTGGAGAAGGTGTGGAGAAAAGGGAACCCTCCTACACTGCTGGTGGGAATGTAAATTGGGGCAGCCACTATGGAGACCAGTATGGAGGTTCCTCAGAAAACTAAAATTAGAATTACCATATGACCCATCAATCACACTCCTGGGCATATATCTGGGCAAAACTATAATTAAAAACGATACATCACCCCTATGTTCACAGCAGCACTATCCACAATAGCCAGGACACGGAAACAACCTAAATGTCCATCAACAGATGAACGGACAAAGAAGATGTGATATAAATACACACACACACACACACACACAATGGAATACTACTCAGCCATAAAAAAAATGCCGTTTGCAGCAACATGGATGCAACTAGAGGTTATCATACTAAGTGAATTCAAAAAGAGAAAGACAAATACCATATGATATCACTTATATGTGGAATCTAAAATATGACACAAATGAACCTATCTATGAAACAAAAACAGACCCATAGAGCACAGACTGGCGGCTGCCGGGGGTGCGGGGTGTGGAGACAGGCTGGGAGTTTGGGGTTAGCAGATGCAAACTCTTCCATACAGAATAAACAAGGTCTTACTGTACAGCACAGGGAACTATATTCAGTATCCTGAGATAGGCCATAATGGAAAAGAATACTTTAAAAATGTACATATATGTATAACTGAATCACTTTGCTGTACAGCAGAAATTAACACAACACTGTAAACCAACTACAATTTGATTTTAAATAAATAAATAAATAAATAAATAATTATCCTAGATTTTCCATTTAGCAACCCCTCCAAATAGGGAATGTGCTAGGTAGGCTACCATAATCTATTAAAGTACATTTCTCTCTAAAATTAATAACTGGCTTTCTGACCTAACAATCTCTTATGAACTGGATTAATTTGAGTCTGTTCCTGAGATATTAGATTCATTCTCTTGGTGATTATGAATTTAGTTATATAAGCCCAAAACTCAGGTCTCGACCTTGTACATATAGTGAACTTAAGTTTTATAAAATGCCTCTTGACAGTCAGCTATTCATCTGGCACCAACCAGTACCTTTCTTACAAACTTAAACATTTGTCTATGGGTACAGTGAGGACCCAGATCTGGATGTCTTGGCTACTGACCCTGATCCCACCAATACTCACCCCTGAATAAGTACCTTTAACATCAAGCTGTGCTATGTACAGACATGGGCTCAAGAGATATGGATTATACTTCCAGTTTGGCACATCTTTCAGTATTTAAAAAAATTTTTAAATACATATTTGCTAGTAAGACCTCTTCCTAATCACAATGCTGTTGTTTTATAATTTAATTCAGTCCCATAAAAACTTTCCAAAACACAAAGCTGATTTTTGCAAGTGGAAGCAGAATAAAACATGGAGGCACACAAAGACAGAGAAATACTGTTTTAGATATTAAGTTTTTTACAAAAGTTGACCACAAAGGGAATTTGCCTTGCTACTATACAGAGAACTATGTTACAAGAGAAAACTGTTGCCATATAGAAAATGTGTTAATTTTTATCTAAATTAATTGACTGCCAGTAAAGTAAGGCCTATTCTCTAATACCTGACCCTCTTTTTCCTCTTGTCCCAAAGTAATTTGCCGGAGGTGTACCACAATAACAACTAAGTCAGACTACTACTGTGAATCAGAATCTCTAAAATCTAAACTCCTCTAAGAGCGCAAATTCCATTTAAGTATCACTTGCCTGGCATGTAACAGACACTCATGTGATAAATTTCCACTGAATTAAAGATTCCAATGTAAAACATTGTGAAGATACAAAATCTTAGGCTCCATATTCTGAAACTGATTTAGTGAATGCAGTGGGTGAAACCTAGAAATCTGCATTTAAAAAAGTACTTCACACAATTTCAGTGCATAGCCCTGATTAAGAACCACTGCCTTAGTAACATACAATGAAAGTTTAAAAGAAAAAAAAGTTGGAAACATTTTAACTGTCCAGAATTGGGCCTAATCTAACTCACATTCTTTCCTAGGCTCATCATCGTATTTCTAACACCTATCAGCTTGATTTTTTTCTATAGCCCCTGAACATTCTTGCCCAGCATCACTTCTCTTACCAGGTGGCCCATATTATTCCTCGAAGCTAGTCCAAGTCTTGTCTGCTACATCAAATTTAACCCCAGCTCACTCAAGACAAAACACCTCAACTGAACACAGTGTTGACTTACACCAGTGGTTCTCAAACTTGTCCATGCATCAGAATTCCCAGCATTTAATAATCATAAATTATAAAACCTGACCATATAGCTTTCTGTTCAAAGCCATAAGAATGCTAAAACTTATACCAACCATATCGTTAATAAGGCCAATTCGCGTTGGTGGGGCTTGCAGGCCTAGCAGTGTTGCAAGGCGACGCTGTTTTTCAACTATAATGCCGTCCATATCCAGAAGTCGAGCAATATCAGTACGCTCAGGGGTAATGGGGATGGAAAGAGTGGCCAAAAGGACTCTAGTAGACATTCTGGAGAACAAAGTTACAATCTGTTAAATGTGTAAATGTTACTTGATAAGCAGAAAGACACTTCTCTTTAATCCTCTAGTAAAATATGCCAGTGACAGAATGTGTACACCATCTTGGTGAACTGTACTCATAAGTATTCATCAAAGCATGGGATTAATTAAAAGAGAAATGGACTATGCTAAAATGAACACTTGGAGAAGCAGAACTTCATTCACCCACTTACTACCGTCTATGTCTTCTAGCTATAGAGAAAGACTGTGGGTAAAATGGCAGAACAGACACATTTGTATGTACCCCATACTCCCTTATAAAAACATTTAAGGCAGCTTTTAAAACTAAGGGAAAAATGACAATAAGAAAGAGGAAAAAATTACAAGGACCATAAGTGAACATAATTATGGAAGGTGGGGGTCAAAAGCTAAAGCTTCCTTAAAACACAAAAGGAAAGTCAGGTTGAATTAAGAGCACCGTAGGACACTAAGGATTGTGGGCTCTGGAGCACAGGAGTCAAGAGTTGGAATCTCAGGGCTTCCCTGGTGGTGCAGTGGTTGAGAATCTGCCTGCCAATGCAGGGGACACGGGTTCAAGCCCTCGTCTGGGAAGATCCCACATGCCGCGGAGCAACTAAGCCCGTGAGCCACAATTACTGAGTCTGCGCGTCTGGAGCCTGTGCTCCGCAACAAGAGAGGCCGCGATAGTGAGAGGCCCACGCACCGCGATGAAGAGTGGCCCCCGCTTGCCGCAACTAGGGAGAGCCCTCGCACGGAAACGAAGACCCAACACAGCCAAAAATAAATAAATAAATAAAGGAGTTCCTTTAAAAAAAGAGTTGGAATCTCAGCTTCACGATTCCCAAAACTGGAACCTCAGGCAAAATACTTCATTTTCTGAGTCACAAGGCTGTTGTGAGGATTAAGGAAAATAACGTACATAGAGCAAAACAGCTTAATGATTATGACAGTACTCTTATAGTATTTTCTAATGGGAGAGTACAGAAACAACAAAGGAAAATCAGGTCTTTTCTTATCCCAAACAGACATGGATTACGTACAGGATAGTGAATGACACAATGAACACTATCCTCAAGAGTTTTTTTTTAAAAATACATACTAGAAAAATTCATTTATTTGGTTCCATGTATTGCTTTAAAAGCTAAAAGAAAAACAATCTGGTGTATATATTTCTACTAGAGGCCAAAATAACATGGTCTACCAATAAGATATGGTATGTGAGTTGCCTATGCCCAACTGAAATGTACAATAAAAACCAAACATGACTGAAAGAAAAGTATACATGTAATGTTAAAAAAATAAAATAGTCTTTAGATTGTTAGGTTATCGACTATCTATCTACATAAAAATACACACACCAAATACTCTACACAGTTAATGTTTTATAGTTGGGAAAAAGTTACTTGATAGAAGTACTCATTTTTTTTGTCTAATTAGTTCTTAGATTCTAAATACCCGTACATGGATAGAAAGCTCATACCTTAACACCGACTTTCCTAATATTCCATTTCCTCAATTGGAGAGTTGATTATCAGATAAAAGATAGCTACTGAAGACCAAGAATACTGCCCAAGAAGAACCACGTCGAGATATTTTTGGTAGCTACAACTGGAAGGACTGCTACTGGCACCCAGTGGGTAAACCAGGGATGCTGCTGAAGATCCTGAATGCGCAGTCCCCTCCACAACAAAGAATGAACCAGCCCCAAATGTCATCAGTGCAGAGGCTGAGAAACCCTCATCAAACACTATCATGCCATTTAGAAGTAATTTCTTTCATAATTTCAATACTATCTGACAATAAGACTCTTACCTTTGCATCTCTTCTTGTGTAAGATTCTTTCTCATTTCTCTAGATAAATGGTAAAGACGATGGAGTGTAGATGCATGAAAAAGAGCATTTCCAGATTTCCAAAATACAGTTGAGACTTTGTTATAATAATTTGCCATCAACTGAGGTTTGGGCGGTTTTTTAGACAAGGAGAATAGCCCATGAATATCTTCCACAGCTTTGAATGCTTCCTAAAATTAGTGGTACAAATTACAGTCATTGCATTCTAAACAAACAAATCTAATTCAAATCTCTTTATGAAACTTAAAATACAGAACACAAGAATAAAAATGGCAAATAAAATGCCTTCATGTGTGGTTCTTTTTATTCGTCTATACTTCAATATCTGATATGTTTCAGAAAAACATCACAGTTACAAAAACACTAAATCCTTCAACTGCTTGAAGTAGATTGCCCAAACTTTTTAAAAAAATATACATATTATCATACCGCTTGAGGGAATATATGTTTTTTTAAATCTGAAAGGATATAAAACACAATATAGAGGTTATTTCTGAGTGATAAGATAATGGATATTTTCTCCCTTTTACTTATCTATTTTTTCTATACTAAGCATGTTTGCTTGTCTTCTATTGAACTTTTTTTTCCTCTTTAGTTCATCAGACAGTATTCCAAGGGTGTACCCTACAGAAAAGGAAAATATGGGGAGAGAGCGGGAAATCACATTTCCACTTGGCTGAAAAACTACCAATTTTTAGTTTCTTCCTCCGCAATTTCAATTAGATTTGGTGGGGGAATCAAATATATAAAAACAATTCATGTGAAAATGTCTTTGCAGAATTCTTAGAGTAAAAAGGCCATGATGAGGACAAGATTCCCAACACCACTGGGATCTCCAATGTAGGATATTCACTGTGCATTGCTTACTAAGTCAGGGCAGCACTGAGATATCTAGGAGGTAATCTAGAGTGCAGTGTTTCTGTAGCTCTCTGCGTTAAAGGACAAGTTCACCTTTGTCATTTCTAACCGGTTGCCACCAATACTTTTATAAAATACAATAAAATTACTACAAAAATAAGATGGAAAGATGAACTTAGACTTTTTTTTAATCAGAGTAAACAGACATAAAACTACCATGAAACTATTCTTTAAAAAATTTTGTAAATGCGTATTCCCCAAGCATTAAGCCACACTTTGAGCACTGAGGTCTGAAAAAGATTACATGATTTGGCTCAGAATTGACAGCAGGCATCAAGAACCAAAAATCTGAGACTTCCTGTCCAGAACTCTTCCTACTCCATTAGACAACCTTAAATTTGTCACCTATCTATTGAAATTAACCAACAGGTTATCAAGATGCAGATACTCATTAAAGGAAAAAAAAAGGTAATATGGGCTGTTATTACTACAAAGAAAAGCTAACAGTTCGCAACATACCTGCCACAATTCCATGCTGATAGCACTGTCCAACTGAACAAGCCTGGTTTCCAAATGCATGGACTGGCTCTCTGGATTATTAAGATTGATTGCTGTACTTTGGTTATGGTGGCGTTGAATCTGAGACAAGTGCATTCTCAAATTGTCACACAGCTTACGGAATTCAGCCTTACGGGTATATTGGAGGCAGAATTTGAAAGCTATAAGCATAATTGTAAAATATATTAGGTACTTTCCACCATCAACTTAAGTATTTGAATAGGTTTTATTTCATATACTAAATAAGGTCAGTTATTTTAACAAGATTTACCAAACTCACCATCAGTCTTTAGAAGTGATCAGAGTCATAACTCACTTCATGTGCCCTGACCACCTTTTGGACATAGTCATCAGTCCTGGTCTAGGACTAAAATACGGTTCTGGGAGAGTTTACAAAAGGAAGCGATTCAAATTTAGGTCTAGGAGGGACTCACCTTTCAAACACTTCAAACCCTAAAAGAGCAAAAAAATTCTGGTCTGAAATACAATGAACTTTCCTATCTAAGTTACTAGAAAACAAGCTTTTGCACTAATTAAAACTAAATAATACAAATTGGGGGTGTGTGGTAACCTAATTTCAACTGTGTACACAGATGTGTAAATGAAATACTTGCTCCATCATTAAAATACATAGTCATTTTCTACTGTCAAAAATGCAATACTAAAATAACTTTTTTCCTTCCCTTAAAAAAGAGTATTTCTATTTCAAAGGATGCAGTTTAACTACAAGTTAATATTTATCTCAACTGTTATCAAAAAGCCCTAGCTTATTTGTGTTAAATGAAAATTCACATATGCTGGCCATGTAAGCATAATGAAACAGATCAGCCAATCAGCCCCATATTAAAAAGAATGGCAACACCTGCTTGTGCCTAAGGCCAAAGTAAGAAAAAGCCAAGAGCCACTCTCAAGTCACTTACAGTTAAAAGGCTGCATTGACAGTAAAGCAAAAAGACAAGATTAGGAAAACAGACTTAACACAGTTCTTCAGATTAAAAGTGCATGCAGAATTAACTACTAGATACTTTTTATGATGATCCTGAGTCATCAAGAAGGTTTAGTTCTATATTCAGTAACACTGTTTAAGAAAGGAAAAATATATAGTTTTTCATAGAATCATGTAAGTCTTCTGGACCTTAAAAAGACTTTAGAAACCCAGTACATGGTTAAGTAGCTTGCCAAAGAATATGTTGTAGAGTCAAAAGTAGAACTCAAGTTTGCCAGAAAGCAATCAAAAAGTTAAGTTTATCTTTTCAGTCACTTGGAAAATTCCAAAATGACTTTAAAAGGTGTTTCAGACATCAGTGGAATATAGAGAATTACCTTGACTAATGAAACAAATTTCTTATAATCATTTATGTAATATTCAAATGAATGCTAATCATCTACAACAATAAAAACTATGTAAAGTAAGTACTACAGAGAAAAGGAGGTTAACTTTAACAGTTAATCTTTTGCAAAACCTATCCTTAAGTCAACTTTCAAATCAGTTCTTGCTTTACCTTGTTGGGCAATATCATGGTAGAGACGCTCTACTCTAGAATTGTTCCGAAGAAGGTCCAAACACTGTCTGTATGATTCCCACAGGAATTTAACCCATGGAGTTAAAAGTAATCTGTCAGTACGATCCTGAGTGTCTTCACCACTTACAGCACTTAGGAGAACACTACAAAAACATTTAAAAACATTGAAAACAATTTTAGACATGGTTTCCTACTTTGCCATATGATTATAAAACCAAAACCAAAATTGATCATTATAAAATAGTTTAAATTCTTACTACAACTCTGGACACACTGTAAAGCTATCAGTGTCAAAGTATTTGAATTCCCAATCTGTATTACAGCCATTTAAATTAGTATACACCCTCCTATCTGATGGTTGTAATTTTCCACCTTTATGAACTTTAAATAGTACATGACTTCTTGAGGTTACCGTACATTTAAAATTTCAAAGATAAGCATTCTTTCTAGCAAACATCTACTTCAAATGGGTATGATGGAGATACATGTAAAGAAAAACAATGAGAAAAATTTACTTAGCAATTTAACCCACACACCTCTCAGGAGTTTGAATATTATCCAGATCTTCTATGTCTAAGACCATCTGCTGGGATTCTTCTTTAGCAGCTTCAGTTTTCTCCTCTGCCAATTTCAAGTATGCCCTAACAACATCCTCCAGAGATTTGATGTTCACCTAGACAAAATAAATAAATAAATAAAACTTTCCCCAACAAACCATAAAATATTTTAAAAGCAAACTTTATGATATAAAACATAATAACTTTCGAGGCAAACTCCTCTGAAAATTACTAAAAGCACTTAGTAAAACATAAAAACCCAGCTGTTCATACCTGTTGACAAATGTTCTTATACTGATATAAGCCTTCTTTAGCCAAGTGGCTCTTGCGAAGATCCACACAAAGTTCCAAGTATTTCAACATAATTGGCTCGTGTATCTTTTGCCATGTTCTATGTTTCTTACTTTTCATAACATCGTAAAGAACGTCCAAAGCAGGCTGCTTTTTGCCAACTTCAAGAAATTCTGGAAAAGTAACTCAGGAGGATTAAAATCAGTTATGTATACTATATAAATGCCTAAATCTTGCTTTTTAATTTGGCTGTTTTAATTTCTGAACCTATTACCATCTCTTTTGAGGTCAAATTTATTTTTGACTTCTAAAGCTATGCCAAAATTATCCAAGGCAAAACAATGAAAAATACTATCTCAAATATGACCTACAGGTAAAACTAGATTTCACTCAATTCCTCTGTACCAATTATATCTTTCTAAGTTATTTTAAAGTTCCAGGAATTCAAGTCATGAGGGAAAACAATCTCCCCCTTGTACATGCAGAAAAATCAAGTATAACTTCGGTCACAATGATCTGGCTGATGAAATTTTTTTAGTTTATGTTAAGACTTGAGGCAGAAAAAACAAATTAGATTGACTTTTTTCCTTTACGATCTATTGACTGTGTGGGTCTATTTCTGGGCTCTATAGTGATCGTTCTCTATTGATCTATCTGTCTAGTTTTTTGCCAATACCTCACTGTCTTGATTACTGTAGCCATATAGAAAAGTCTTCAAATCAAGTAGGGTGAGTACTCCAACTTTGTTCTTCAGTATTGTGTTGGCTATACAACACCTTTTGCCTTTGCACATAAAACTTCAGAATTAGCTTGTAGATACCTAAAAAACAGCTCATTGGGGAATTCCCTCGTGGCCCAGTGGTTAAGAATCTCCCTTCCAATGCAGGGGACGTGGGTTCGATCCCTGGTCCGGGAACTAAGATCCCACATGCCGCGGGGCAACTAAACCCAAGCGCTGCAACTACTGAGCCTGCATGCTCTGGAGCCCACGCACCACAATGAGAGAGAAGTCCACGTGCCACAAGGAAAGATCCCACATGCCGCAACTAAGACCCAGCCAAATAAATAAAATAAGTTAGTTTAAAAAAAAAGAGGAAGCTCACTGGGATCTTATTGAATCTATATAACAAGTTTGGAAAAACTGACAACAGTATTTACTCTTCCAATCCATGAGCACAGAATATCGCTCCACTTATTTATCCCAGTCTAAACATGAGAAACATATTGAGACAAATCCCAGCTGAGAGAGAAACTACCTGACCAATACTGCTCAAAACCGTCAAGGCCATCAACAAATCTAAGAAACTGTCACAACCAAGAGGAGCCTAAGGAGACAACTAAATGTAATGTGGTGTCCTAGATGGGATCCTGGAATACAAAAGGGACATTAGGAAAAGCTGAGGAAATATGAATAAAGTACGGACTTTCCTTAATAACAATGTAACATCATTGATTCATTAATTGTGAAAAATATACCACACAGATGTAAGATATTCAATAATAGGAGAATCTGTGTGTGGTGTACACGGGAACCCTCTGTACTATATGATAATTCTGTAAATCTCTAATTTCTAAAATTAAAAGTTTATTTTTTAATTGGAAAAAAAACTTAGAACGTAGAGCAAAGAAATGTATACTCTTTTAAAATTCACCACCTAAACCTGAAGGCATGTACATGGCAATATTTCAAAATCAGTTCCACTCTTAGGTATGTTGCTCGTTTTGAAACTCAATCAAAAGCAAAGTCTCCTCTATCACATTATTTCTCACCAAGGTTAAAATTTATCATATTTTTTCTCATCTTATTTTCTTTTGTACACTTAATAGACTTGGGGGTGGTACTTTTCTGGTTATGTTCAACTTAAAACTCAGTAACTGGCAAATTTCACACACAAAAAAATCTCTCCACTGAACATTTGAAAAATAATTTGGCAGAACTAAACACTAGTTTACACTATAAAAAACTTAAAACATCTGTTTTTTAAAATCATTGTTTACTTTCGTCCTAAGGGAAAAAAAATCCTTGACAAAAAATTCTTCTAAGTGTTAACCTAACAATGTATAACATTATAACATTAAC
Source organism: Balaenoptera acutorostrata (assembly GCF_949987535.1). Taxonomy (NCBI): domain Eukaryota; kingdom Metazoa; phylum Chordata; class Mammalia; order Artiodactyla; family Balaenopteridae; genus Balaenoptera; species Balaenoptera acutorostrata. The sequence goes on along the minus strand of NC_080079.1, from coordinate 12,329,521 downwards.
TGTGCTAGGCAAACATAGGTAAAAATGTCTCTTATTTGGAGGATTTACTAGATCTACAGATTTAGTGAGTAACTCTGTTATTTCTTCTTACAGTTATCACATCTTTCAGGAATGCTGTTTCTAAACATTCCTTCCTCCAGGAAAACTACAAACAATATTCCAACTCTAGAGTATATTAAAAAGCTTGCACAGGATAAATCACAAAACATACTAAACTTAATATCTTTAACACAATATCCTACATCATCCCACATTATATCAAATCATATTCCTCACAGGCAAATGAATATAAAGCCTCTTCAATACTTCAATAGTCTCAATATCAAACCTGCCAATATGACAGAAAGGCCGTTTTCAGTTGAGTCAATTTTATTACCTCCCCCCAAATAAATCCTACAAAATTAAACAAAGATGTAATACAACTAGATACTTTGTTGAAATAAGCCTTTTCTATTTTAAGGGGAGGACCTACCCATCTTCTTCCTGGCGCATGCACAGAAGATTATTTTAAAATCCAACAGTACTTTAAATGCTTTTCAAAACTGACATAAACAGTTTCTATCAGCCAAAAATTGGGGAGTAAATGTTTTTAAATTTATCCTTTACATTACGAGTATCAGAGCAGCACACCAAAATTACCTATTATAACCTATTATATCCAATTCCCAAACTTATGTTGAGGATTTAAATCCCATACTACCATATATAAACACCGTCAATGCAATACAGAATAGGCACAAAAAGAGTCACCAGCATGATGTGGTGACAAAATATTAAACTGTCAAAAAATAATTCACTTTCCCAATATCTTATTTTTAAATTCGTGTGGTATCTTAATGTCATTTTAAAAAAAACAGAAAGTCTTGTTCAGTGATACAACTAAAAGTACTTTTCATTTCCTCAACAGCCAATCAAAATTTAGGATTCCAAATTCAATACTTTCAAACTCTGAAACAACAGTTTCATAAAAGTCAAAGCAAATGCATTAAAAAATAATTTTTCATAGGACCATCACCACCACCAAAAAAAAAAGGAAAACATGGATACCAGGCAAGGATGTTTTTAAAAGAAAACACTGAAATGGGAAGAAGTTTCTCATGATGATCCATGATGGTGAGTTCCTGTCTTTATCCTAACTGATATCTGAGAATATAGTTTAGATGATCCTCTGAATCATCTAATTAGGGGGAAAAACAGTTTTTGAGGCTGGAAAAAACTATCACACACTAAAACCTCTACTGCAAAATTTACAGAAATGTTCATTACCAGATTGATATTTTTGAAATAAAAATTAAAATCTGGAATTACCAACTATTACTAGGAGGGTGGGCATTCTGAGTTTACCTTAAAGACACAATGTATGAAACTATGTGTCTACCTATAAAGAAAAACTTTAGGTCAACCCTTCAATTTTACTAGTTTATTTGTGCACGGGACCAAGTAGATAAGCTATAATGTTACACAATTTGTGGGTTTATTAACAACTTCATTTTTAAGTCACTGGTTGTAGAGTGTAAGTTAAAAAGCTGTTACAGGGTCAGAAACAACTGGTTTGGCACTACTTAACGATATAAACTGGAAAATGGCTTTTTCCAAATGATTCTGGGGAATGAATTTCTTGCCTGTAACTGCTGGGCCAAGTTCTCATTTTCCTGGATGATTGTTTTCCAATTGTTTCCAAAAATATTGCTCTGATAAACTATTCTACACTTAAATTTATTCATGTTTTATTAGGATAATGTAATGGATGAGGTCCAAATGTGATTGAGATTACCAATGTTATAGATAAATGAGATTATTTCCATTAAAATAAAATGTGCTTTGATCATCCTATTTAAAGTTTTATAAGTAGTGTCATTTGCTGTCCACATTCTGCTCTTTGACACTAAGATGGGATCTCTCGTTCACAAGATCAAAGGTACAGAAATTACTACTTGAAAGGTAAGGCATCCCTACCATACAAGCACGCATCCTACAGCTTAAAGGGGCCTTTTTGAAAAACTACACTAACAAAATTCATGTTCCCACCTCCATCTCAGTGTCCCTTTCTCATCTTGCCTACTTTAATTTCTGACATTTTCCCCATATTGCCCTCCATGAATCAAATCTATTTCAACTTAGAAATTATGAGAAAAGATTTAAGATTTGTTACATATCATATATCCCTACTAATTTTAAAAAATTACTGACATATTAAGTTCATAAAAAGATTCAGAAGGGAGGAGCAAAGGAAACAAGGCCTGAACACATCAAATGTGTAATATTTAGGCCATTGAGATTACAGTGCTTCAGCCAATTAACATGGGGAAAAAATGTCTGTTGGTCAAGCATTCAAAGGACTGTAAAACAGATCTGCAGAAGCAATTACAGCAGTAATTTCACCCAAGTCATTTGGTATACCACAATATAATTCTCTAAGATTCAAAACATCAAAAAAAAAATGTTTTCCCTAACTTTGCTAGCTCATTTTGTAGGGTTAAATTTCCATCTCAATCTATTTTCTTTCCTATAAATTAATCAACATCTGTAAACTTCTTGCCTGTTCTAACTATTAGATAGAGAATTAGAATGGGTGTTGATTAGATCAAAGTTGTAGTTTCAATTGTTTTTAAAACAATTACTCTATTCTACAAAATGTGGCACTATCCTGTTTCACAGACTGTTACTTCTCCCCGACATTCTTACTTCTAGTTAAAGTAACAAGCATGGGACAAACAGACCTCTGGCCCTGACAGATTATCAGTAGTATCAATTGTATGTACTGACTGAAATTGACCTTTTCCTAAGAGGATTTTCAAACAAACTAACAAAATAAGCTTCACAAGCATAAAAGTTTAACAGACACGGCACATCCACCTACAACATGGATAAGATCCAAAACTTGTTTGGATGGAAGAAGGGTGAAACTAAGAGCAATGGACGCCCTTAACACTTATAAACCCTAAATAAGAAAGTGTTTAAAGACCAGAGGCACGTATAATACATTTGCACCCCCATAATGCCAACGTAATAAATGCCTCTTGAATGGACCGCGACAAGCACAAGTTTTCCCAGAAGCGCCGTAAGTTTTCCCGTTAAGTACACATATGGAAATAAAAATCGCAAGTAGCAGCGCCGTGGTGAAAAAAATCGACTGATCTGGAAGTTAAGAGACCTTGGTTTTAGACTCCTAGCTCAACAACTAACTCCCAGAGTGACCTTGGGCAAACCAGACTCCCTAGGCCTCACTTTCGTTATCTTTGAGAGAGAACTTGAAGTCCCTCTTACAGTATTAACTCTGTTCCAACTTCCTGTGATTCGGAGTAGGCTTCTGAGCTGCCAATAATCAATGCCAGAAAAAATAGGAAACGGGTTAAATGGGTCAGAGTCCCCGAAGCGGAGATAGCGGTCAGAGGGGAGGGTAAGTGGACCCTGACCCCGCAAAGCGCGGGGCTGGATTCGGGGGGTGCCGAGCTGTCTGCGGGAGGGCCGGAGGTGGGACTGCCCGGCTCCCGGCCCGGCGGGAGGTGGAGCCGAGGTTCTCGCGTGCATTGTCCCCGGGAGGGAGCCATGTTTCCTCCTCCCCGGCACTCCCAGATGGCGGCCGGGGGCGCGGGGCCGAAGCTGAAAGCCCCGTGGTCTGGAGGACCAAGCGGAGGCGGGAGGGCGGGCGGCAGAAGCTCGGGCCCGGCTAGGCCTGTCTCGGGAGCCGCGGCCCCGAGACTCACCCGGCGGCGGCGGCGGCGGCGGGAGGGACGGCCCCCCAAGCGACGGTTCCCTGCTCCGCGCCTCCCACCCCCGAGTCGGTTGGAGCAAGAAGGGACACCATGCCCAACCACGGCCTGAGTCGGCGGCGGGCAGGCCGCATCGGCCTCCTGTGCAGCCGTACCTGGGCGGCGGAGCAGCGAGAAGCTGGCCCGGGCGCCTCGACTTCCGAGGCCTCGGGCCGCCCCAGTCCGGCGCGCCCTGATCCCCTACTCACCGTTGGCGCGTTTGAGGGCATTTTCCGGCCTCTGGAAATAGGCCGGCATCTTGGCGGCAGGCTCAGCTCACCCGGCGTCAGTGAACTCCTTAGGGGCCCGGGCCGGGAGAGGAGACGAAGGGGAAGCAGCGCGAGGCTCCACGCTCCTCGCCAGCAGTAGCCCGCGCCCAGCCGGCCAGAGACGGAAAGGAAAGAGCCACGTGACCCCCGCGCGGCGGCGCCGCCGCCGCCTAGGCCCCGGATGTAGGGGCGGGCCTTCGCCCGCGCACCGCCCCTCCTCGCGCGCAGGCGCGTTGACCGCACGCCTGCCGGCTGACGTGGCGCCGGTCGAAGTCTCCCTAGCTCTCTGGCTGCACCTGCGGACTCTGCGGGGAAATGTTAGGGAGCCGGTTCTCCGGCACCTCACTCTTGAGCGACAATCTGGGTGGGAAAGGTGAGATTTGGGTCAGAGCTTCTGTCTGGCGAGAAGGCACAGATTCTTCTAACATGACTTGTGCGGAGTCATACAAATTTACTATCAGGTCCCATCCGCCTAGGGAATGTCCTGGCTTGACTGAGTTAAAATGCTGAATTTATTCATTTAACACAAGTCCTTTGAGCAGATATCATTAGGGCCAGCGATGCTCACCACTGGAGATAGTAGTGACCTGTCACAGCACGGACTAGTATGGGGAGGAGGGTTGTAATAAGTAACTTAAACAAATAAGCAAGCTTATTTCATATCTAGGTAAAATTTTAAAATTGGGGACACAGAGATTGCCTGGGCCCTCAGAGATAGATGAGTACACAATGAGGGTCAAGATAGGATCTTTTCTGGGCCTGGAGAAAAACATAATTACTTGCTGTTGATTAATGCTCACTTAGTAGAAGACAAGCAACCTAAGCATACTAAAAGCCACTCAGGAGGTGGCAAAAGGAAGTAATCAGGGTGATAAAGGTTTTTTCCCTAATCAAGCTACTTTTGTACTATATATGACTGGATAACTTCTCTAATACAGTGTTTTGGAGGGCTTTTCTGACTTGAGTGGAATAAATATGATTCTCAAAAAAACAGTTGTTAAGGGCACAACTGAAGTAGTACATTATACATATTTGCAACATAATGTCTTACAGTTTTAAAACAAGTATCACGTTTTACAGTTTACTGAAATGCTTTCACATTCATTGTTTTGTTTACAAGAATGCTGTGATGAAGGTATTTATACTGACGAACATAATAAATTTCAGGGGTAAACCAAGGTTCACATTTATACATTCATTGAACAAACTACATCATATTATCAACAAACCATTACTATGTGCCAGGCTGAGGAGATAAGCACCCTGATAGGTAGGTACACAGCAGTTGAACAGGATAGATTTGGTTCCTGCCTTCTCAGACTTTGCAGTCTAGAGAGAGGAAGATTTGAACACTCATCAGAAGCTCCGTGGAGGGAATTCCCTGGCAGTACAGTGGTTAGGACTCCGTGCTTTCACCACCCAGGGCCCAGGTTCAATCCCCGGTCAGGGAACTAAGATCCCACAAGGCCAAAAAAAAAAAAAAAATGAAGCCACGTGGAAACGGAGACACCACTCCAGTCCAGGCCCCCATCGTCTCTCTAGGCCCATCTCTCAGCACACTCAGTGTCTTTTCAGTGCCCGAAACAGCCCTCTCTCCTACCTCCAACCCAGCGCATGCCATCACTTCACTTGGAAATTCACCACTGCCCATTCCTTGCTCTGGCAACAATCACCTATACATGTCACTTCTGCCAGGATTCTTCCCTGGCCCCCAGATAAGATTAGGTGCCAAGGCATTGAGCGCCAGTAACATCCTGTCTTAGCACTGACCATACTTCAGTGTAATTACTTGCAGACTGTAAGTTCAGAGAGGGAAGGACCATATTTTTGTTGTTCACCACTGTATCCCCAATGCCTGGCAAGGCATCAGGCAGACAAGATGCTCTCAAAAAATGCTGGAGAGAGAAATGAATAAATCCTTACATAAATATTTATATAATACATTTTCCTACCTTACACATGGGGAGGTAACAAGTTTAAAGGCCAATGTGTGTCACACTTCATTCATAGAGCATCTCCCCATCTACACGGAGTGCTCGATATCCCTAAGCCTCAGCATGCAAATAGTAAAGAAGAAACAAGAATGTTCTTCACCCAAAGTTCCTAATGGCACTGATTCTGAACCTCCAGTTGTGCCGAAGTTCACTCATGATTTTCTGAGGTCAGTGCTCAAAGATACCATGCTTTCCTGCACATACATATCCCTCCCCCCTCACTGTTACCTGACTAACTCCTGCTAGTACTTCAAGCTTCAGCCCAAAGGCTTCCTCTGCAAAGCCTTTCCTGCCAGCGGGGGCCCAACCCAACTTCCCCTTTTCCTGTGGTCTTTGTTCAGGCCACCGTTAACTCCATCACTGGGGCCAGCCCTGAACACTCTGCTGCCCCTGCATCCTTGTCAAGGGGTGGCTGTGTTCCTCCAGCAAACCACTGGTGCCTGGAGGTGACCAGTGACCGACTAGCTCTTCCCACTAGCTACTTCCAGAGCGCGCTCTCTCTCTTTCTCTCTCCTCCCTTAAATTCTGAGTTTTGACATTCATGCCATCAGTCTAGGCCACATGTGATTCCTCCACACTGCAGTCCTCAACAGGCATCTTCAGAACCCAGGTCACATTCCCTCATTCCTTGGCTCTTAGTTCTGGCTCCCTGTCACTCTCTCCAACACCACCATCGTAATGATTCGTGGGCTCTATACCCATGTATCAGTAAATGATCCTGGCCACCTGGCCTTCACTATGTGTCCTCTACCTGAGCTCAGCCACTCACACATGGTGATACCCTAGAGTCTAGACCAGGAATCAGCACACTTTCTCTATAAAGGGCCAGGTAGTAATTAATGTAGGCTTTGCAGGCCAGGAAGCAATGTCTTCAATTATTGGGGCAACCGTTCTTGCTAAAAGGATAATAGTCTTTTTTTTTTTAAATATATTTTAAAATGTGAGAAAGCATTCTTAGCTCAAGGCTGTATAAAAACAGGCAGCAGGCCAAATTTAACACACAGGTCATAGTTTGCTGACCCCTAACCCAGACCTTGTCACGCTAACTGTCTCAGTTCCCAAATCTTGATTTCAAGCATCTTATTTTCTGGCCACCACCGCCTATGGTTAATTCTATCAGATCCCTACTTGAACAACCCTGCTGCCTGACTGGGACCTGCAATCCATTCATCAATTGTGCTTCCTTTTTGCTGCTCTCATCCCTCTTGTCCTCTGTTTCCTCCAGACGCAACTTGGACTCCATCATTTAGTTATTTTTCTTGCTCAGTTCTCCCTTTATTCTACCCCAAACCCTGGCCAACCCAAACCTCCACCCACTCCTTGCCTATAGCCTAATGTGACTGGAGAAGAATGCACAGCCATGTCGACAAGTCTCACTTTAAGTTCACGACCACAAGCCTCAACAAGCACTGTGTTGCTGTTCAGCCATCCTACTCCACTTCTCTGGGCCGCACTCCCACTCTCCCAGATGACTACTTCATACTTTTTCCTCTCTCTAATTCTCCAGTACGTCCTTTCTCTACTCTCAGCCAATGGCCAAAACAGTGGAAAATTAGAGAACTTTGGCACTCTGCCATCTACCACCCATCTTCATCTGTGCTCAGACCCTCTGCCTTCCCTCCTGTTACTCTCCATCCACTATCCCATCTAGAGCCAGCCCCTACCTACCAATACGTTGGATTCCATCTCCTCTCACACACACAGATGATCACTGCATCCTCCCTGAAACACTGTCTTCATTTGGCTTCCAGGATCACCCTTCCCTGATTTCCTTCCTACCTCTCTGTCTGCTCCTTATCTCTCTGACCTCTAAGGTTGAAAAGTCCCAGGGCTCAGCTCCTGGACCTCTTCCCTCCTTTAACTACCTTCATCTCTTGGTTCTAGCTCAGGCTTCTAGGTACTTTCGCAGTATGCGTCTTTCCCATAGGCATCTTTGCCGCAAGCATTTTGGCTCCAAATATTTTTTGCCGCATAACTAGTTGGCCTTAGGCAATTTTGCCCTAAAAGATAAAATAATGAAAAGTAAAAGAGCGACCTCATCTGTCAGCTTGATAAAGACATCCATAATGTCACTAACCGGAAGAAATGCTAATACATTTCAACCAGTTGAAACCAAACTGTCAAACCAAGAACTGTCAACCAGTTATTATATCCTTCATAACAAAATTGTCTTACGGCCAATTAGTTATGCAGTGGAAATGCTTGCTTATGGCAAAGGTACCCGACATGCTAGCTCATAGATTTAGAAATCACATCTGTGCTTATAAGTTACAAAATTGTATCATCAGCACTTGATCTCTCCCCTGAAAGCCTGTCTCACATCCATTAAATGTTTGACACACGGCGTACACCCAGCCTGTCCCAAACCAGACTCCGGGTCTCTTCTGGCTGCAACCTGTGCCTCCTGCCATCGTCCCCCAGTGAACCATTACAACCCCTTTCTTCCGGTTGCTTAAGCCACAAAAGTGTTGGAGACATCCTCGACTCCACTTTTTCTGTCATATCCCCACATCCAGTCAACCCATCAACAAATCCCTCACGTGCTACCTCCACAGCTATCACTCTGATCCAAGTCACCATCATTTCTCATCTGGAGTGTATAATAACCTGCTAGCTTGTCTTTCTCTTTTCACCTGGCTCCCTTCTCTTTTTTCTCCACTTAGCAAGGAGGGGGAGCCTTTTAACACAAAAGTGAGGTGATCATGTCAGTCCCCTAATGACGACCCTCTTGTGGCCCCCAGATCACCCTGTGAAAGTCAGTCCTTATAATGGCCTACAAGGCCCTACACAATCCCTTCCTTTCCCTGTCCCTCCCATTGCCACGCCAGTGTCACCTTTTCAGTGCTGTCTTCCCTCACCTCTTTAAAGTAATAATAACCTCCCTTCTTCCCATACGGTACTTCTAGCGTGCTTCTCTTCTTTATTTTCCTCCATAGCATTGATTTCTTTATCATCATTTGATCCCTGATATATTTTATGAGTTTCTTTCTTTATTGTCTACTCCTCTAGAATACAAGCTTGATGAGGGCAGGGATTTGTCTGTTTTGTTCAAATGCTATATCTGCAGCACCAGTAAGAGTGCCTTGCACAGAGTAAGCACTCAATAAATCTTCGTCGAAGAAATGACAATTGGTTAAAGCAAGCCTCCTATATTATAATTGCCCGTCTGCATGTTGGTCTCCTCTATGACCCTGGAAGTCCTTTGAAGATAATGATTGGGACCATTAATCTTTGCGTCTGGGCAGTGCCTGGCTCATGGTCACAACCAAGCACCTTGGTGGTTCCAGCTGCACGATAACAAACTAGGTCCTAAACCTCACAGCCTTGAATTCCTAACCATGGAAGTGTCTAACTGGGGTTGGAAAGTTTTTAGGCAGTGGTGCACCAAAGGCAGACGTGGGGTACACTGTGCTTGTGCCAGACAGTTCTCACTGAGCCTTTGGGTTCTGCACATTTAAAGCAGGAACTTGGAATGCAAATTCAGTTGAGTATATTCTTTAGCAGAAACATGTCCTGGCAATATACTGTTATTTATTGGGAAAAATGCATCTTACACTCAGGAGTCTTCAATTAATATTCTGCTTTCCTCTAGAAGAAGGCTGAGGGGAAGAAGAAAGAGGGGCTTGTTTGTGGGAATTGGCATACGTGCTCACACGTGCCATTGTTGGCACACCATGAAGCCCAGCTCCTGCTTGGGAGTTGAGGAGATTATGCCCAAAGCTACACAAACCAACTACAGCCAAGGAAGCAGAATGAGTAAAAGACACTGTGCATAGTGGTTTTGGGTGTGGTTTGAAACTAGGCTTCTCTGTGAAATGTGTTAAACATGATTAGAAGGAACCCTAGAACGTGTGGGCTTTCATCCTAGGTTTGTGGATGTTAGACTATCTCCACATGGACCTTTTCATTGTGCTCTCTTCTCAGGGAGCAGCTAAAATAGTTCCTCCTCAGAGAACCCTTTCCTGACCACCCAATCTAATCTAAAGACCAGCCTGTTTTAATTCTCAGAGGAGCAGTCAGCACTATCTGGGAGTTTTCTCTGTTTCCTTGGTTACTGTCTGTCTTAACACACTAGATGGTAAGCTTTAAGAGGCCAAGTTCATCTTGTTCACTGCTGTATCTCCAACTCCTGGAACTACGCCCAGCACAGGGCAGGCATTCCATAAGTGTGAGACGTGTGAATAAATGAAGGAATGGAGACTGTGGTAGGCAGACTTCTAAGATGTCCTCCAAGACTCCTTCTCCGTGTTGTACACATCCTGTTTAATGTCTGGGACTGTAAATGTGATGGTGTATTACTTCTGTGAGTAGGTTAGTTATATGTCACAGTTGACTTTAAGAAGGGGAGATCGGGGCTTCCCTGGTGGTCCAGGGTTAAGACTCCACCTGGTTGAGGAACTAAGATCCCACATCCCCCCCAAAAAAGGGAGGGGGACATCATCTGGGTGGGCCTAACCAATCACATGAGCCCTTTAAATCTGGGTGTAGAGGTCAGAGGCAGAGGAAGTAAGAGATTCAAAGCATGAGAAAGTATATGGAGGGAGCCACAGAGCGAAAAACTGCGGGCAGCCTCTAGGAGCCGAGAGCAGTCCGCCAGCCAAAAGTCAACCAGTGAATGGAGGCCTCAGTCCTACAACTGCAAGGAACTGAATTCTATCAACAACTTGGATGAGCTTGGAAACAGATTCTTCCCCAGAGCCTCCAGAAAGGAATGCAGCCTGGCAAGACCCTGAACAGAGACCCAGCCACACAAATCTACAGAACTGGGGGCTAATAAATGGGTGTTGTTTTAAGCCACTGTTTGTGGTAACCTGTTACATAGCAAGAGAAAACTAATACAGAGACCTTAACAGTTTTCTCCATATTAACTCACAGAGAAAAAAGAATGAAACACTATGGAGTCTTCGCTTTGCAGGAAGTGAAAACCAAGGTACAGCTCAATGGAGGAAAAGGGCAAGACTGTGTAAGGTGTGACTATAAAAATTCAGACAGGTCTAGCGAAAGCCTCATGAGAGCTTTGAGACTCTCTGAGGCTATGAACAAGTTACCGTACTCCACACTGGTGTTTTTGGAACTAGGGGCATGTTACATTTCCTAGGGAACTAGGATTATAAATACATCTCAGTTATTCCTATGAGCATGCCAGTTTTGGAGTTAGTTGTGGCTTCAAACCACAGCTTTGCCATTTTACTTGACATTGGGCAAGTAATCTCTCTGAGCCTCAGTTTTATCAGCTGTGGAATAAGCATTATGAGGTTGTTGTGAGGTTGAGTGAGATACTATGTGTATCGTTCTTAGCACCATCCCTGACACAAGCTCTCTAGAAGTCATTTCCACGTATATGCAAGACGGATAAAATAATCAGTGCTTGAAATATTCACAGCCTCTTTCTGCCCCCTCAGCTGCTAAACTATTCTGATGATGACTAATGAGCGTTTCCCCCTTTCCTTCCCCCTGTTTTCCACATCCTGTAATCGGGACAGGAAGTAATCAATCAGGAGGACAGCTGGAGAAGTTGGGTAGGAGATTCAGGTAGGAAGGGGCTGAGATGAGAGACAGAGGGATAATAGAGGGGTGGGAAAAAAGGCTAATGGGGGGGAAAAAAGGAAAGAGGAGAGAAGATGAAGGTAACAGAAAGAGTTATTTCTAAGGAGAGTGGAGAGAGATGTGAGAACCTGTGCCAGACGAATGAGAGAGAGAGCTTACAAAAATACAAGGGAGTCTGTGCCGACATAAATACATGATTGAATAAATAAATGTGAGCAAATAGAGAAATTTCACGTGGAGAAGAATTCCACATAATTTATATAGATACTTTGCCCTCAAGAGAGTGGAGCATAAGCCTCCACTCCTTAGGTGTCAGCTGTGCATAGTGACTTCTATCCAAAAAGAACAGTATAGAAAAAGGAGAGAGGGGGTGACTTTACAGGAGAGAAACCCAACAAACACAACCTCAGCCAGGAGATCAAGGTGTCATATGATGAGATGAGAACTGCACTTGACCACTGTGGTCTTCCTCCCGCTAAATGCAAAACCCAGTCTTATCGTGAGAAAAACATCAGACAACTCCTAACTGAAGGACAGTTTATAAAATACCTGGCCACTACTCCTCAAAACTGTCAAAGTGATCAAAAACAAGGAAAGTCTGAGAAACTGTCACAGCCAAGAGGACCCTAAGGAAACATCCTAAGTAGAAACCTGAAACAGAAAAACTCATTAGGTAAAAATTAAGGAAATCTGGATAAAATATAAACTTCAGTTACTAATGTATCAACATTGGCTCAATAGTTGTGACAAATGTACTATACTTTTTTTTTTTTAATATTTATTTATTCATTTGGCTTGCACTGGGTCTTAGTTGCGGCATGTGGGATCTTTTTAGTTGCAGCATGTAGGATCTAGTTCTCTGACCAGGGATCAAACCTGGGCCCCCTGCATTGGGAGCATGGAGCCTTAGCCACTGGACCACTAGAAAAGTCCCACAAATGTACTATACCAATGTAAGATGTTAATAATAGAAGAAACCAGGTGGGGAATATATGGTAACTTTCAGTATTATCATTGCAACTTTTCTGTAAATCGAAAACTGTTCTAAAACAAAACATTTATCCCAGATTTCAGTACCACATTTTAATATTAAAAATAATACAATAAAATGTTTAAAAATATGAGAGGAAAGGAATTTTAAGACATATTACCGTAGGTAATGAATTCTGTCATCTTTAATGCTCTTTGAAAAATGCAAATAAGGATCAGAATTAATTTTAATTGCATTTTCCTTACTGAAATGTTTCTTTTAATGCAACACAGCTCCAAAGCTGGGCTTCCTGGGGCCTAGGATCTACTCAGGTTCCAATATTAACATCCTGAAATGTTGGAGAACACAAGAAGGATGACTTCCTCTTGGGAATGTTCTGGAAGTCTCGAATAGCCTGGAAGCCAGTTAACCATCAAGACAGAGTGTCAGGGCAGTTGACTGAATCCCCTTCCAGAAGTGACTTTCCAGTCCCCTGGCAGGCCCGGAATCCCTTAAAAGAGCTGCCACCCCAAAGAAGCTCTTGGCTGACTACATGCCTAATCTCTGATTAAATCCAGTTATGGAAACAGATGAAAAGAAGAGCCACACTTGGCTCACAGGAGCCTGGGCATTGGAACATCTGTGGAAAATATTGGGTCCCTTATCCACATACCCAGAGAGTTTGGGCATTTTCCAAATCCACATCAGTGCCAACAACTTCTTTATCTTTTCCTGGGGAGCAAGGAGCAGGCTGTACAAACCAGACGTAGCGGGCCAGAGACTGTCACCCTTAGAAAAGCCTGCCAGGAAGGTAGGCCCTTGGCTGGTGTCGGGAACTTGGATTTCGGGATCACTCCCACCATTCCCAGAATTGATAAGAGTGACCAACTATGCCTAAACTATTCGTACACACAGTGGGGGTCATGCTGAACACCTGTTTCCTTGTGAGAGGCTGGAATTTTGGTACGTGCTGGGCAGAAGTTGCCTACGTGACCGGCACCTTCAATAAAAACCTTGAGTCTCTAATGAGCTTCCCTGGTCAACAATATTTCACATGTGCTGTCACGACTTGTCGCTGGAGGAATCAAGTGCATCCTGTGTGACTCCACTAGGAGAGGACTCTTGGAAGCTTGGGCCTACTTTGCTCTGAACATCAGCCCCTGTGCCTTTCCCCTTTGCTATTTGGCTTTGTATCCTCCAGCTGTAATAAATTATAGCCATGAATACAGCTATATGCTGAATCCTGTGAATCCCCTGAACAAATCATTGAATCTGGGGGTGGTCTTGGGGACGCCCTACACAAGCTATTCTTCTTTTGGGGGGATATCATTAGTTTATTATAAAAGAGAGACATGGAAATTATTTACATGATGAAATATCTCAGTGGAATGGGCAGCTTCACGTGATGCCATTTCAGTAGTGGTTTATTTCAGTCTACATACTTTCCAAGAACGTCACCATCTCTAAGTAAGAAATAATCCTTGTCTAGAACTGCTTTGGTGCCTTAGAGCCCAGTCCGGTAACTACTACTGTTGTTTGCAATACTTTTCCTTGAGATTTTTCTAGAAGCATAATGCCTCTTTTGGTTAGTTTCCACTGCACTCTTTTCAACTAATACTTGGTCAAAGAGGGGGAAAAACTTTCTAAATGCCTGTCCTGCCGTGACTCTGGCCACCGCCACCGTAGTTTAGTTCATACTCTCCACAAGGCTACTCTTATCTATAACATTAGCATAAAGATTTTTCTTGGTCCAACCCTTATTAGGACAGGCACAGAGGAAGATATGGTTAGCTGCATTTGATCACTGAGAAAACAAGCCCAGAGAAGACTGGTTTAACAGCTAGGAGGGGCAGAGCTGGAATTAGAGCTCAAGTTTGTCTGTTCCACACCCAGCAGTCAATCTTATTGCCAAAGGTTGGGGTGCCACCCCTCTCTCCACCCTCTACTTCTCCCCCTTAACGCTGGAGAACCTGTCTGGCAGGTCTGACAACGCTTGGGGGTGAAAAGGGAGGGAGGAAGGCGTCAGTTCCAGTCATCCCCCACCTTCCCAGAGATAACCTCTCCACCCCTACCCTCTGTCCCACTCCATCCGAGCCTGGCCGCAGCCTTCTTTATCCTTCCCTCCCAGTACCCACCACCATCTCCCTCAAATCCTTTGTTTTAGTACCTATTGGTCGTCATCTTCCTCCTCATTTATTTTCTGAATGCCTCCAGAATGTGCCAGAGACTAAGGTGACACCGATGGGCCTTGGCCACAGGGGGCTGTCCCTAACTTACTCTTAGAGGAAGTACTTAGAGTGCCCACCTTAGGTCCCCACACCCAGCAGAGCCACCCAAGCAGGGCAAGGAGAGGCAATGACTCGGAGGCTCTCATCCTGTTCCACCTCTGAGACTTCTCGCCTTTTTCTCTTTCCGCAAGTGTGGATCTCTAGGTCTGAAATCCCAGAAACAATAGATCTGGTCATGCATTCCCTCTCCTCTTTTCTGCTTTGCCACCTGTTGTAAGGTGGTCACAGGCAAGAACTCTGCTGTGCTTATGTCTGTACCCTCTCCCCAACCTTTATCCCATGTCACAGTCTGTTTTGCAGGTGCTAGCACACTGAGCAAAGGAAATCAAGTCTGAATGATTCTACATTCTTGCTAATTTAATGGAAAATGATTACCCAAGCCCAAAAACCACATAAAATTATAACGTATTTTGGGCTAAATGTGTCTCTTTTAAGATTCAGCAAATGACCTTAGTGAAGTAGAAAAGACAGGATATCTGGGGTCTATGGATTTAACGTATTTTCTTATTTTTTCTGTCTACCATGTTTCTTCAAATCTAGAAATGCCATCAGTGATTAAACACATCATTTTATGTACCATGAAGAAAGAAAACAACACTCCCGATTATAATTATAGGATGCATCCCAATTTCAGAGATTTAAAAATTTGGACTATTGGATGCAAAGAAATACAGCATTTTTTAAATTGTGAAATAAAAGCAATAGGAGAAAAAAATTGCTGAAGTCATCTATCTAAAGAAAACCACTGTTACTAACGTTTGAATACTTTTCAATATTGTTCTATATTTTTACAGTTAGGGACCTTATAGATAGTATATTTAATGCCTTTATGCACTAAATATACACATTTATAAATATTTGTAAATACATACATTTATGTACTATACATTTCTATATATTTGTATTTTTATTATACAGTCCACAGTGTTTGGGGTACACAGCCCCAAACCTTCCTTCACACCCTCCCCCCTTGTTCTTCCTCTGAGGAAACCACTGTCAGCAGCTGGGTATGCATCCCTCCCATCCTACAACATATATACGTACACATATACACACAGCAGCGTAGAGTTTTACACATAGATGTGATTATAATGAGTTAGTGCAAATATGTCTACTTCACACTCCTTCACATCTTCATAGCATTCTGTAATATGGAACATACGATTGTTTTCTGTTTCTTCATTAACATTGGCTAATTTTCACATTTTCTTTTTTTTTTACAGAAGATTTATTTTATCTTTTTAACATTTTTTTTAACATCTTTATTGGAGTATAATTGCTTTACAATGGTGTGTTAGTATCTACTTAACATTTTTTTTGAATTTTACTTTATTATTTTATACAGCAGTTTCTTATTAGTCATCCATTTTATACACATCAGTGTATACACGTCAATCCCAATCGCCTAGTTCATCGCACCACCACCACCACCCGCCGCTGCTTTCCCCCCTTGGTGTCCATATGTTTGTTCTCTACATCTGCGTCTCAATTTCTGCCCTGCAAACCAGTTCATCTGCACCATTTTTCTAGGTTCCACATATATGCACTAATATGCAATATTTGTTTTTCTCTTTCTGACTTACTTCACTCTGTATAATAGTCTCTGGATTCATCCACGTCTCTACAAATGACCCAATTTCGTTCCTTTTTATGGCTGAGCAATATTCCATTGTATATATGTACCACATCTTCTTTATCCATTCATCTGTCAATGGACATTTAGGTTGCTTCCATGTCCTGGCTATTGTAAATAATGTTGCAATGAACATTGGGGTGCATGTGTCTTTTTGAATTACGGTTTTCTCTGGGTATATGCCCAGTAGTGGGATTGCTGGGTCATACGGTTATTCTATTTTTAGTTTTTTAAGGAACCTCCATACCGTTCTCCATAGTGGCTGTATCAATTTACATTCCCACCAACAGTGCAAGAGAGTTTCCTTTTCTCCACACCCTCTCCAGCATTTGTTGTTTGTAGATTTTCTGATGATGCCCATTCTAACTGGTGTGACATGATAACTCATTGTAGTTTTGATTTGCATTTCTCTAATAATTAGTGATGTTGGGCAGCTTTTCATGTGCTTCTTGGCCATCTGTATGTCCTCTTTGGAGAAATGTCTATTTAGGTCTTCTGCCCATTTTTTGATTGGGTTGTTTATTTTTTTAATATTGAGCTGCATGAGCTGTTTATATATTTTGGAGATTAATCCTTTGTCTGTTGATTCATTTGCAAATATTTTCTCCCATTCTGAGGGTTGTCTTTTCATCTTGTTTGTAGTTTCCTTTGCTTTGCAAAAGCTTTTAAGTTTCATTTTGTCCCATTTGTTTATTTTTGTTTTTATTTCCATTACTCTAGGAGGTGGATGAGAAAAGATCTTGCTGTGATTTATGTCAAAGAGTGTTCTTCCTATGTTTTCCTCTAAGAGTTCTATGGTGTCCGGTCTTACATTTAGGTCTCTAATCCATTTTGAGTTTATTTTTGTGTATGGTGTTAGGGAGTAATCTAATTTCATTCTTTTACATACAGCTGTCCAGTTTTCCCAGCACCACTTATTGAAGAGGCTGTCTTTGCTCCATTGTATATCCTTGCCTCCTTTATCATAGATTAGTTGACCATAGGTGCGTGGGTTTATCTCTGGGCTTTCTATCCCGTTCCATTGATCTATATTTCTGTTTTTGTGCCAGTATCATATTGTCTTGATTACTGTAGATTTGTAGCACAGCCTGAAGTCAGGGAGTCTGATTCCTCCCACTCCGTTTTTTTCCCTCAAGATTGCTTTGGCTATTCGGGGTCTTTTGTGTCTCCATACAAATTTTAAGGTTTTTTGTTCTAGTTCTGTAAAAAATGCCACTGGTAATTTGATAGGGATTGCATTGAATCTGTAGATTGCTTTGGGTAGTGTAGTCATTTTCACAATATTGATTCTTCCAATCCAAGAACATGGTTACCTCTCCATCTGTTGGTATCATCTTTAATTTCTTTCAACAGTGTCTTATAGTTTTCTGCATATAGGTCTTTTGTCTCCCTAGGTAGGTTTATTCCTGGGTATTTTATTCTTTTTGTTGCAATGGTAAATGGGAGTGATTCCTTAATTTCTCTTTCAGATTTTTCATCATTAGTGTATAGGAATGTAAGAGATTTCTGTGCATTAATTTTGTATCCTGCAACTTTACCAAATTCATTGATTAGCTCTAGTAGTTTTCTGGTGGCATCTTTGGGATTCTCTATGTATAGTATCATGTCATCTGCAAACAGTGACAGTTTTACTTCTTCTTTTCCAATTTGTATTCCTTTTATTTCTTGCTTTTCTCTGATTGCTGTGGCTAGGACTTCCAAAACTATGCTGAATAATAGTGGCGAGAGTGGACATCCTTGTCTTGTTCCTGATCTTAGAGGAAATGCTTTCAGGTTTTCACCATTGAGAATGATGTTTGCTGTGGGTTTGCCATATATGGCCTTTATTATGTTGAGGTAGGTTCCCTCTATGCCCACTTTCTGGAGAGTTTTTATCATAAATGGGTGTTGAATTTTGTCAAAAGCTTTTTCTGCGTCTATTGAGATGATCATATGGTTTTTATTCTTCAGTTTGTTAATATGGTGTATCACATTGATTGATTTACGTATATTGAAGAATCCTTGCATCCCTGGGATAAATCCCACTTGATCATGGTGTATGATCCTTTTAATGTGTTGTTGGATTCTGTTTGCTAGTATTTTGTTGAGGATTTTTGCATCTATATTCATCAGTGATATTGGTCTATAATTTTCTTTTTTTGTAGTATCTTTGTCTGGTTTTGGTATCAGGGTGATGGTGGCCTCATAGAATGAGTTTGGGAGTGTTCCTTCCTCTGCAATTTTTCAGAAGAGTGTGAGAAGGATGGGTGTTAGCTCTTCTCTAAATGTTTGATAGAATTCACCTGTGAAGCCATCTGATCCTGGACTTTTGTTTGTTGGAAGATTTTTGATCACAGTTTCAATTTCATTACTTGTGATTGGTCTGTTCATATTTTCTATTTCTTCCTGGTTCAGTCTTGGGAGGTTATACCTTTCTAAGAATTTGTCCATTTCTTCCAGGTTGTCCATTTTATTGGCATAGAGTTGCTTGTAGTAGTCTCTTAGGATGCTTTGTATTTCTGCAGTGTCTGTTGTAACTTCTCCTTTTTCATTCCTGATTTTATTGATTTGAGTTCTCTCCCTCTTTTTCTCGATGAGTCTGGCTAATGGTTTATCAATTTTCTTTACCTTCTCAAAGAACAAGTTTTTAGTTGTATTGATCTATGCAATTGTTTTCTTTGTTTCTATTTCATTTATTTCTGCTCTGATGTTTATGATTTCTTTCCTTCTGCTAACTTTGGGTTTTGTGTGTTCTTCTTTCTCTAGCTCCTTTAGGTGTAAGGTTAGATTGTTTATTTGAGATTTTTCTTGTTTCTTGAGGTAGGCTTGTATTGCTATAAACTTCCCTCTTACAACTGCTTTTGCTGTAACCCATAGGTTTTGGATCGTTGTGTTTTCATTGTCATTTGTCTCTAGGTTTTTTTTTTTTTTTTTTTAATTTATTTATGTATTTTTGGCTGTGTTGGGTCTTCGTTTCTGTGCGAGGGCCCTCTCCAGTTGCGCCAAGCAGGGGCCACTCCTCATCACGGTGCGCGGGCCTCTCACTATCGCGGCCTCTCCTGTTGCGGAGCACAGGCTCCAGATGCGCAGGCTCAGCAGTTGTGGCACACGGGCCTAGCTGCTCCGCGGCATGTGGGATCCTCCCAGACCAGGGCTCAAACCTGTGTCCCCCGCATTGGCAGGCAAACTCTCAACCACTGCGCCACCAGGGAAGCCCTCTAGGTATTTTTTGATTTCTTCTGTGATTTCTTCAGTGATCTCTTGGTTATTTAGTAACGTATTGTTTAGCCTCCATATATTTGTGTTTTTTACGGTTTTTTCCCTGTAATTGATTTCTAGTCTCGTAGCATTGTGGCCGGAAAAGATGCTTGATATGATTTCAATTTTCTTAAATTTACTGAGGCTTGATTTGTGACCCAAGATGTGATCTATCCTGGAGAATGTTCCACGTGCACTTGAGAAGAAAGTGTAATCTGCTGTTTATGGATGGAATGTCCTATAAATATCAATTAAATCTATCTGGTCTATTGTGTCATTTAAAGCTTGTGTTTCCTTTTTAATTTTCTGTCTGGATGATCTGTCCATTGGTGTAAGTGAGGTGTTAAAGTCCCCCACTGTTATTGTTGATTTCCTCTTTTATAGCTGTTAGCAGTTATCTTATGTATTGAGGTGCTCCCATGTTGGGTGCATATATATTTATAATTGTTATATCTTCTTTTTGGATTGATCCCTTGATCATTATGTAGTGTCCTTCCTTGTCTCTTGTAACATTCTTTATTTTAAAGTCTATTTTATCTGATATGAGTATTGCTACTCCAGCTTTCTTTTGATTTCCGTTTGCATGGAATATCTTTTTCCATCCCCTCACTTTCAGTCTGAATGTGTCCCTAGGTCTGAAGTGGGTCTCTTGTAGACAGCATATATATGGGTCTTGTTTTTTTTTGTTTGTTTTAATTTTATTTATTTATTTATTTATTTTTGGGTGTGTTGGGTCTTCGTTTCTGTGCGAGGGCTTTCTCTAGTTGTGGCAAGTGGGGGCCACTCTTCATCGCGGTGCACGGGCCTCTCACTATCGCAGCCTCTCTTGTTGCAGAGCACAGGCTTCAGATGCGCAGGCTCAGTAATTGTGGCTCACGGGCCTAGGTGCTCCGCGGCATGTGGGATCTTCCCAGACCAGGGCTTGAACCCGTGTCCCCTGCATTGGCAGGCAGATTCTCAACCACTGCGCCACCAGGGAAGCCCTGGGTCTTGTTTTTGTATCCATTCTGCAAGCCTGTGTCTTTTGGTTGGAGCATTTAATGCATTCACATTTAAGGTAATTATCGATATGTATGTTCCTATGACCATGTTCTTAATTGTTTTGGGTTTGTTTTTGTAGGTCCTTTTCTTCTCTAGTGTTTCCCACTTAGAGAAGTTCCTTTAGCATTTGTTGTAGAGCTGGTTTGGTGGTGTTGAATTTTCTTAGCTTTTGCTTGTCTGTAAAGCTTTTGATTTCTCCATTGAATCTAAATGAGATCCTTGCCGGGTAGAGTAATCTTGGTTGTAGGTTCTTCCCTTTCATCACTTTAAGTATATCATGCCACTCCCTTCTGGCTTGAAGAGTTTCTACTGAGAAACCAGCTGTTAACCTTATGGGAGTTCCCTTGTATATTTGTCATTTTTCCCTTGCTGCTTTCAATAATTTTTCTTTGTCTTTAATTTTTGCCAATTTGATTGCTATGTGTCTCGGTGTGTTTCTCCTTCGGTTTATCCTGTATGGGACTCTCTGTGCTTCCTGGACTTGGGTGGCTATTTCCTTTCCCATGTTAGGGAAGTTTTCAACTATAATCTCTTCAAATATTTTCTCGGGTCTTTTCTCTCTTTCTTCTCCTTCTGGGACCCCTATCATGCGAATGTTGTTGCATTTAATGTTGTCCCAGAGGTCTCTTAGGCTGTCTTCATTTCTTTTCATTCTTTTTTCTTTATTCTCTTCCGCAGCAGTGAATTCCACCATTCTGTCTTCCAGGTCACTTATCCATTCTTCTGCCTCAGTTATTCTGCTATTGTTTCCTTCTAGTGTATTTTTCATTTCAGTTATTGTGTTGTTCATCTCTGTTTGTTTGTTCTTTAATTCTTCTAGATCTTTGTTAAACATTTCTTGCATCTTCTCGATCTTTGCCTCCATTCTTTTGCCGAGGTCCTGGATCATCTTCAGTATTATTATTCTGAATTCTTTTTTCTGGAAGGTTTCCTATCTCCACCTCATTTAGTTGTTTTTCTCAGGTTTTATCTTGTTCCTTCATCTGGTACATAGCCCTCTGCCTTTTCATCTTGTCTAACTTTCTGTGAATGTGGTTTTTGTTCCACAGGTTGCCGGATTGTAGTTCTTCTCACATTTTCACTATTACTAGTAGCACTGTATGAAGATCCTTGCACATGCATATTTGTGTCCATGTGTAGTATGTCCTAAAAGTAAATTGCTGGGTATGCACTTTTCCATTTTGATAGATACTGCCAAACTGCCTTTTAAAAAGGCTTCATTAACATTTTTTCTTTAAATACATAAAACCCATATTAAACAAAATGGTATTTCCTAGTTAAATCAGTATGAACTACCACAAACTCTATAAGCAATTATGTTCATGTTGCTTTTATCTTTCATATGAAATTCTAGAGCATCCAGCTGCCTTATTAAGGGTTTCTTTCCAATTGTCCCAGATGCCCAGCAAACAAATCCAGGGAGTTTGTGAAGTAGTTCTGGGCATTCCACATGTGACTGTGGTTCTCACAGCCCCACAGATCACTGTTGAAAGACTAAGCCTGCAGCATCCGCTACAGTACTGGACCCTGTGATGTTCCTCAGGGCATGGATCCTTGTGCTGATTTTTGTGGGGGACCCTGAATCTCTGAGGAACTCTTGCTCTGGCTCCTCAGGGGAACCAGTTGCCTCAGGAGCAGCAGGTTATGTAGGGCTGGTTTCAGGGTCCATCACTCCATGCACACAGACCCCGTGTTACTTTCTCTCCTTGGAGGTGTTGGGATCCCTTCAGGTGTCTGGCACATTTCCTCTTAAACTCTCAAACACAAAAGGAGGTGACTATATGTCTTAATCCCAGATGAGGGAACAATTGCCCATCCAAGGAAGACTATGTAGGTGAACTCAATGGCTCCACCCCTTTACTGCAGAGATAATGACTCAAAGGTAATTTTCTCAAGCTTCTCTGTTATAAGAGAACAGGGGGAAAGCCCCACAGAGATATAACATCCAGCAGAGCACTCCATATGCATCTAAAACTAATTGCCTAAGAGTAGCTATATTAGTTTGCTAGGGCTGCCATAACAGAGTACCACAGACTGGGTGGCTTAAACAACAGAAATTTAATTTTTCACCATTCTGGAGGCTAGAAGTCCAGGAAAAAGGTGTCAGCAGGTTTGGTTTCACCTGAGGCCTCTCTCCTTGGCTTGCACAGCAGCCTCTCTGGTCCTCGCGTGGTTTTTTCTCTGTGTGAGCTCATCCCTGGTATCTTCTTGTGTGTCCAAATTTCCTCTTAAAAGGACACAGGTCAGGGGCTTCCCTGGTGGCGCAGTGGTTGAGAATCTGCCTGCCAATGCAGGGGACACGGGTTCGAGCCCTGGTCTGGGAAGATCCCACATGCCGTGGAGCAACTGTGCCCGTGAGCCACAACTGCTGAGCCTGCGCATCTGGAGCCTGTACTCCGCAACAAGAGAGGCCGCGATAGTGAGAGGCCCGCGCACCGCGATGAAAAGTGGCTCCCGCTCGCCGCAACTAGAGAAAGCCCTCGCACAGAAACGAAGACCCAACACAGCCAAAAATAAAAAATAAAATAAATAAATAAATTTTAAAAAAAAACTTAAAAAAAAGACACAGGTCAGATTGGATTAGAACCCACACTAACAGCCTCATTTTAACTTAATCACTTCTTTAAAGGCCCTATCTCCAAATAAGTCACATTCCAAGGTAATGGGGGTTAGGACCATACTATATAACAATGGCTTATTTCAGCTCATATCAGTAGCTGCTATATGTGATTTTATATAGTTATCCTAGTTGATTGGGTGGCAGTGGCCTTCACTAAAAGCAGGTTCTTAAGGCGCAGATTGATGCAGGCTGATGTATTGTTGAGGCTGTTAAAGGGAATCCACAAGAGGATCTGTTTTCCTTGTAAACACTTTTTCTGTAGAACCCCACTAGACATTTCAAAGGCCAATGAAACATGAGTGCAAATGTCTGCTTGGCTTACAAACTGATTCTGACTCTGCATCTCACTCCTCAGCCCCCAATACTTGCATATTTTCTGTGGGAACTAGAAACATTAACAACTATTTACTACAATAGTGAGCACAAGGAATCCAAAAGTGCATGCCCTCCAGGAGTTCAGTCTAATGGGAGAAACAGAAGAGCCGTATACACACCTAAATATACACCAATCCTAGCTCTGCGGCCGAATACTATTAGGCTTTGGAAGAGAGACAATGTAGTTTTGCCTGGGTTTAGGGAAGAAATCATACTTGAGACTTGATGATGAAGAATTTCTCAAGGTAAAGAGCAGGTAGAATGAGGAGACTTGTTTAAAATATAGCAGTACTGTAATGATACAGTAAAAAACAGGAAACAAACTTAATTTCCATCAACAGACAATGGAAATAATCATATTTTCACATGTAAAATATCACTCAACAGTTAAAATTACTGAACCAGAGCTATAAATATTAACTTGGATAAATCATAACGCTGAGCAAAAAAAAAAGAAAGAAAAAAGAAAAGCACTTTACAAACGAATACAAACAGCACGCCATAGCATGGGAGGCTGTGTAGCACAGTGACCCGGTGTGTGGCTAGAATCCCACGGCCTGGTGTCACATCCTGGCACTGCCACTTGTTATCCTGAGCAAGTTGCATCTCCTTTCAGCTTTCTCACCTGTAAATTGGGGATCATAATAGGACTTACAGGCAGGGGTACTGTGAGGATTTATGAAAGTAATACAAGTAAAGCACCGAGAACAATGCCTGCCACCCAATAAATGTTAACTATTGTTCCAATGGTATAAAGTTTTAGAAGGAGTATAATATTTTGTTGAGTGATACATACACATATACCAAAGTTTAAAAACATACAGGAAAACAACAATTAACAAATTTAGAAGAGTGGTTACCTCTGTAGGATAGGGAAGTTTAAGAGATTAGGGAAGAGAAGGAGAGTGATTCAACTACATTTGTAATACTTTATTTCTTTTTACTTTATTATTATTTTCTTTGGCCACTCCTCGAGGCATGTGGGATCTTAGTTCCCCAGGATCCAACCTGCTGCCCCTGAAGTGGAAGCACGGGATCTTAACTACTGGACTGCCAGGGATATCCTTGTAATACTTTATTTCTTAAGCTGGATGGTAACCATATGTTTTTCTTAGATTGGTATGTGTGTATGAAATATGTCATATTAAAAAAAAATTTTTTTTTAAAGATCGAATGAGATGAGGGTGGGATTGTATTCCTACAGACTCCAAAGATCTTTCCCTGATTAGTTTTGTGTGATTTGGGTTTGGAGGCACTGAGAATCCAGAAGAAAAGATCCTGTCGCCACCCAAACTGTCTGGCTCCTTCCCATCACTCAAATCTTTGTTCAAATATCCCTTCCTGAGGGAAGCCTTCTTAACACCCATTTCAGATCAGCGCACCCCTATCTACTCTCTAACAAACGACACTATTTTATTGAATAGGCTTATCCCTCTGGGCTGTTTTAGTAAGTTCCCCATTGGAATGCTCTGTCTTGGTCAATACTATATTTCTAAAGCCATTTTATTTTTATTTTTAAAATTAATTAATTTATTTATGGCTGCGTTGGGTCTTCGTTGCTGCGCACGGGCTTTCTGTAGTTGCGGCGAGCGGCGGCTACTCTTCTTTGCGGTGCGCGGGCTTCTCATTGTGGTGGCTTCTCTTGTTGCGGAGCATGGGCTTTAGGCGCGCGGGCTTCAGTAGTTGTGGCATGCGGACTCAGTAGTTGTGGCTCGTGGCCTCCAGAGCGCAGGCTCAGTAGTTGTGGCGCACGGGCTTAGTTGCTCCGCGGCATGTGGGATCTTCCTGGATCAGGACTGGAACCCATGTCCCCTGAGTTGGCAGGCGGACTCTTAACCACTGAGCCACCAGGGAAGTCCTAAAGCCATTTTAAATCCTCAGTTATTTTTTTTTGTTTTGGATGGCTGGATGAATAAAGGACTGAATGAATGGAGTCCATTCCTTCATCCTCAGGACGCCTCTTTTGAGCCAGACTGGAGGGCAGAGGTAGAATGAGGAAAGCCTGAAGAGAAGAGCGAAGACTGGAGTGGGCTGAGGAGGGGGCGGAAGGAAGATCTGGAGTAGAGAAATGCGGGAGATCTCTGAGGGTGAGGAGCCTGGGGTGAAGGTGAATGGAGGGGCAGACCCTCGGCAGAGCGGGGCGGAGGCGGGGGCCTCCAGTGCGGGGGCGGGGACTGGAGGGAGGGAGGCGTGGCGGGGGCCTGAGGGCGGGGGCCTGCGGGCGGGCGGGCCCCGAGGAGAGGCGGAGCTTATGAGCAGAGAGCTGGGAGCGGCGCTCTGCGGCGGCGGCGGCGGAAGATGGCTGCACCTGAGGCTGCGGACCCTCTGCTGATGCTCGGAGTCGGGCTGATCGGTGAGGAGGAAGGCGCGCTGCCCCGCAGGCCCGCACCCAGTTCTGTCTCCGCCTGGGGCCGGGACGGCCCCTGCTCCCGCGGTCCCTGGCACCGCCCGCGGTGGGGAGGGCGCGGCCCCCTCCATGTTGGGCCTGGGCTAGGGGCTGCGGGGCCCGGCCTCCTCGGCGCAGGGGCCCGGCCTGCCGCCCTGGGCCCGTGCGCCCGCGGCCTTGTGTGGGGCCTGCCGGGCCGGGAGGCGGGGCCGGGTACCCTGGAGGCCTCCTAGGCTGTGGGAGGGAGCTTCTCCTGGACGGCCCGGGCTGCAGAGGAGCCCGGACGTGGAGGGTGACCGAGCCGCGTAGGCGAGTCGCCGGTCATGCAGAGAGGAGCTTGCAGGCCGCGCGTTTGTGAGGCTGCAGGGCCGGGGTCCCTGCGAACGAGGGAGAGCCACGCGTGACTGCCAGCCCGGCGCCCGGCTGGCCCCGGTCATGTGATCGAGCGATTCCAGACGCGGTGGCCAGCTCCCAGCCCGGGGTGCTGCACGTTATGCATGGATTATTTCCCGTTTGACTCTGACCTCGGCTCCAGGGGATCTGGGTAATGTTTGATGCCCACTTTACGCAGCAGGTGGAGGCCCAGGGTGTCATTTGTGCAAGAACGCACATTAGGAAGTGGCAGACCCAGGATGCGGGACCCTTGCAGTCTAGCCCCAGAACCCCAACTCATACCAGTGGAGAACTGCATCCTAAGACAGAGGTCGTGCATATAACACAGGTGTCTACATAATCACAGTGGGTGGAATCCCAGTTCGTTTTGAGGAATTAATGGATGGGGAAGTGCGTTGGGATCTTTGGGCAGTCTGGAGTGTGTGCCGGAACCTTGTGCAGGGTTTTTGAAGCAACCATTCATCCGACAGCGACAGTGAGCACGGGGTTGCTTGAATGAACTTCTGTCGGTTCCCTGAGTGCCATTGTCCTTTGAAAAAGTATTCTTCTGAGATTTTTATATACCCCTAAACCCTAGTACCCAAGCACATTGCTTGGATCTAGCAAACCTGGCGGAAATGCGGCGAAATGTTGCTGATTATTTTCACTGTCTTAAAGGAGTGCGTTTACCTGGGAACGGCTTCCTGCGCTCATCTCTAATGTGATTTTTTTAAACTGTTTCAAAGCAAAACCTAAGTACCTCAGGCATCTTAGTCCTTCTTGAAGGTACCTCGGAATTAAGGCTGAATTAAACTCTGACTTTATCTGGTAACAGCAAAGAAAAAGATGGCTTATCGTATTTTCAATTCAGTTTTTTTAAATTTTTCATGTCGACATGAATTTAAAAGGGATTTGCTTAAAAATAAGGGGGGGGGGGAAGGGGCGCTCCTTCCCCTTATGAACCAAGGAGTGCCAGGTGTTGATAACTGCTGAAGCTGCGTGATGGAGGCTCATTTATCATTCTCTCTATTTTTTTTATGCTTGCTATTTTCCATAATAAAAGGGTTTGTTTTTAAGTCTATAGATCAAAAACTGGATTTTTACTGCTGTATGTTCAGTTACTGTTTCTCTAAAGTTTAGGCTATTTTTGCCTGGAGTTATTATTAGCAAATTGTTCCTATTTTGTTACTGAAGTGTTGACTTTGATGGTGAAACTACATATATGACTGTTTAACCATTATTATTAAAATTTTAAATATAGAATACGTACTATCAGTACATAGCCTATGACAGAGATTTCACCATTTTCTTAATTTCCAGTTTTCAACAAACCCATCCATTCTATGTATTTATTAAAGATCCTTCCAACTAGATTAAAAGGTAAAGTGTGGGAGGAGTTAGGGAAGACCCCTAGCAAACCTCTAAGGCTACATTTTCATTCATGATTTGTTAGAAAAGCTTTTTACTCAGGTGGCCTAAAATTCAAGATCAGGAGAGCTAGCTAATGTAACCAGGAGAGGTAGGTGAGAATTGGGGGGTCTCACGTGCTCTGGGTTGCTTTGTAAAAGGGGGTGTTAAAACTGATTCCACGAAGTGCTTCTGAGTAACCAATCAATTCACTTCCTTGCTGCTGTTTGACATTCTCACAGTGACCATCTTTCCACCGTAGAAAAGGACACAAATGGAGAAGTTCTGTGGGTGTGGTGTTATCCTTCCACGACAGCTACTTTAAGGAACCTACTGCTGAGAAAATGCTGCCTTACAGAGGAAAACAAACTTCTCCATCCCTTTGTCTTTGGTCAGTACAGAAGAACATGGTTTTATATCACAACAGTTGAAGTTCCAGATTCTTCCGTTTTGAAAAAGGTATGACTGTATGAGGGTCAAAAAACAAAAAATATTTTAAGTGATGTAAGATTCCAGTAACCCTTAGCTTTAGACTTCATCATTCACAATACGGTTTGGAAAAATATTAAATATACGACTTTAATTGGGAATGTTCTCTTTCACATTTCACTCTCATTCATTATATTTATTGGTGTATATTATTTGACTGACCTGTGGTTGGTATAGTGAAGCCTTTCCCAGGTTATACTTGGATGGAGTAGAAATGTAGAAATATTTTCAAAGCCTGGATTCTGATTAAAAGTGGGAAGAAGTATTTTTCCATAATTAAAAACTATTTTAAAGGATATGATTATCCTAGTTAAGAAAACCTTTTCATTTGTTTATGGATGATAAGGATATGTTAAGAATAGAAAGGATAATTAAGGAAATTCATGTGTTCTGTAGACTTTGTATGTGTGTGTCATTTCATATGAACACCATCAAGGTGACAGACTAAAAACCAGTAAGTATGTGGTCATTGTGGACTTTCCTAGTCCCACACAACCAGTGGCTTTTTCAGAGGAAAGAATATTGGCAAGAAGTGGCTGAGCTCCTGGTCGGTTTCCGGGTGGGGACTTCTTTTACAATTTCAGGGCTGATTTTATAGTCAATCACCAGACAGTATGAAGCGTGTCCAGTTTAAATGTAAGGAATTACGTTTAAAATAACAGGAAGGCAACAATTTAGAAACTGTAAGAGGTTTAAGATAAAACAGAGATTAATAATTAGAAAATGTAAATTGCAGAAAGATACTCATTAATGGGAATAATAGGTATATGATTATCAGAAATTTATATGGATAATAATAGAGGCATATAAGTAAATGAAGGTTATTATAACAATGCCCTTTAGCCTATATAGCATTTTACGGAGAATTGACTATTTTGGGAACTGTATGATTTTTACTGTATGAATTTTACTGAAACGTATTTTTGTTGTTTTCCATCCTTCTATTTCATTAGTGAAAAACAGTCACTATGTGGTAGGTCTGATATAGCATTCTTTGTTCTGCTTTGATGAGGGTGGGGGGCTTAAATAAAAAGTCACATTTCTGATATTTTTGAAATATTTTTATGTTTTTGAGGAAAAAAATTAAATATATATGTATATATAATTTTTTTTATGTGTGTATATATACATAAAAGTATAAAGAGGCAAGTGAGGACTTGGTACATTTTGGTCTTTTCTTTTTAATGCTGGTATGTCTTATACAAGAGGCTTGTTAGGATATAGTAATAAAGATTAATTCTATTAAAGTGTCTTTAAAGAGTGTACTTTTTTTTGTTTGTTTTGGACAGGTGACTCATTTTTCTATTGTTCTGACCGCCAAAGATTTTAATCCAGAGAAATATGCCGCCTTCACTAGGATATTGTGTAGGTCTGTATGAAAACTGTATTAAATGCTAATATACAAAAATGAAGATCTTACTCAATAGTAATACAGCAGATTTCTACACTGAGGAAGCATATTTCAGCCTTCTGTTTCCCCAACTTAATCTTTACTGGCCCTTCGGACACTGTTTTATAAAGAGGAACTTTGTCTTCTGCTTCCATGGTACTGCTCTTATTAGGGAAAATGGTAGAGGGGAGGAGAAGAGGCAGTTTGCACAACTATTGTAATTTCTGGGTACTTTGAGTCACTTGCCACTTTTGGTCTGTTACTTCTACTCATTTCTGATCTGGAACTTTCCTTAGGATGGAAGTGGTAAGCTGGTTCATTTGTGTCAAGGTCTGTGTGTGGGAGTCATTTGGGGAAAGTCAGTGGGCATTTTGAATTATGCTAAAGCACAGGAAAATATTTCTTAGCTGGAATGCTGAGGAGCTGAGAAACTGATTTTTTGGTCAATCGTTAAACTGAAGGATAGACTCCTTCAGTTTCATCCCAGCTGTTGAAAAAATTTAACTAAAATATACAGTCTGCTTTTTTGCCTTGATAAGTATATCTGGTGGAATTAATGAAATCCGTCTTATATGTTAGGGATATTGGCTTTTTCTTTAATCAAGGCTTTTTCAGGGTTTGGGGTTTTGATTTTTTTCTAATATCGTTACTAGATAGAATTATAATTCTCAGTGTTATGTATTACTCTCAGCCCTCAAATTTATGCCCAATAAGTAGGTTTTTTTTTGGGGGGGTGGATAAGGGGAGTTGTTTCTGTTTTTCTCACTATAAGCCTGATAAATGGTTGCCTTTTTGCCATTTCTGTGTATGACCACGTGCACATGCACGCATGCGCGCGTGCACAGCGCAAGAATACAATCTCATCACCTAAGTGTTTCGGTTAGGTTGTATTTTGACAAAATGAAGTTTTAGTGTTTTTGCAGTCAGCTGTGATAAGGCTTCTTCCTTTCAGTGAGATAAATTCCAGGTGTACGGCTCACTGTGGAATATAAACAGTTTTCTGCAAATGCGGCACTGACACAAAGGGAGATTATTATTGTTAGAAGGGGCTCTATCCAGAAGCCGTGAACTAAAAACACTGCAAAGGTGTTTTTGAGCAACCGTTGGACTCCCATTTCATTTGATTGAGTCAGGGTTAGGTTACTCAACTGAATTCACTGGGAAATGTTCTGGGGCCCAGAAGGCGAGGTTGCTTTAGACCCCACTTCCTGCCCAGGAGGAAGCCCAGAGGGTTTCTCCGCTTGTGCAGTGCTGTGGCATTGTCACATTCTGGATTCTCTTCTCTGTCGTCGCAGTTACAAGAGAAATGAGGGCTCAAGCTATTGCCAGCCACCTGCTCTGCCCCCACCCCTTACAGCACTTGAGTGCTTGCCCTAGCGCCTGTCCACGCTCACGTGCTCGTGTGCACACACACTCACTCTCCCCGTGTGCACATGTGCCTGTTCACACACACAGAGACAAGCACTTTATTTTTTACTTTCCCTTTATTTTCTATTTTACTTCTATTGATGTATAGTTGATTTACAATGTTGTATTAGTTAGACACACACTTTTTGATGGTGGTGAAGTGCTCCGTCCCATTTCTGGTGAGAGGTGCCCTCCACAGCGCGCTGCTCACCGTGGCCATGGAAGCCCGCATGGAGGGGTTCATTCCCCCTGTGGGATCTGGGTCCAGAGCCATGACCCCTTTCTATAATTTTAAATTAAAAAATTTTAAAAATAAATTTTATTTTATTTAAAAAAATTTAATAATTTTAATGGTGTTTTTTGGTTTCCTGCTTTGTTTTGGTGGTGGTAATGTAAGCACATCGTAAAAAGAAATGCAAATAATACCGAAGAGTATACAGTGAAACCTAAGTCCCTTCCTTCCCCTATTCCCCATCTCTAATTCTACCTACCGACTCCCCACCCCAAGGCAGCTCCTGGGCTTCCCTTCTCTATATCTTACTGGAGATATTTTCTTCATATACAAGCATGTATATGGGGTTGACTGTTCTATATATATGATAGTTTACCATATTCATTGTTCTTTGCCTTTTTTCCCCAATTTATGCATTGAAATAATTTAAAAACACTGATTGACAAAATTTAGTAAGCAGTTAAATCACATGCTTTTTTCACTTAGTCTACAGTAAATATAGTTTTCAAGTGATCTTTCTTAAACAATTATTTTATTTTCGTCCCAATTTTCTATCCCTTCAGCTACTAAAATGCCCAAGTAGACCCAGTCCTGCTTCTCCAGAAGAATTTACATTTACTTACTTACAGGAAGATATTTCAGGGGAAGGGGCTGATTTCACATGTGAGCTATAAATGTAGCCAGTTTCCTGTCAGCATTTTCTGGAAGTTTTAACTTGATGAATGTGTCTAGTGTGCATTTATCACCGGAAACTTAAAGGAGTTTGATTTCTTAATTATCTACATACAGCTACCTCTGAGAACTCTGATAATAAATATAGGTTCTACACCTAATTACTGCTTTCTTTGTGAACAATGCATAAAACTCCTTTCTTGTCAGAGGATATCCAGCAATAAAACGGTTGTTATGACTAACAAAAACAGTTGTGAATGTAAGACATAAAAAGAGATAAGGATACAATATCCTTGAGAACAGCAGGGCCTCAGAAAGTCCCCAGTTCATTCTCCTGCCTAAGTGGACCACAGCAGGCCTCCCCAGATGTTAACAAGAGAGCCGACTTCACAGAACTGTTGAAGGTTGTTCAAGTGGTTGTTTTGTTTTTCTAGTACATTTTCTAATTAAATTTATAGAAGTAACCACATCATGAAAAGATTCAGGCATTCAGAGGTGTATTAGCAAGTTGGCGTAGATTCTTTAGAATGTACCCGTGCCTGGCCTTGGTGCGTTTCTCCAGGTGGTTCATGCTAACGAGTAGCACGCTTGCTTTTTGTCCTTTCTCACAGAATGTACCTGAAACATGGGAGCCCAGTTAAGATGATGGAGAGTTACATCGCGGTTCTCACAAAGGGGGTGTGCCAGAGTGAGGAAAATGGCTCTTTCCTGAGCAAGGATTTTGATGCCCGAAAGGCATACCTTGCAGGCTCCATCAAAGGTAAAAAATCAATCAATAAATAAAAAGAAGAAGCGAAGAAGAAACAAAAACCCATCCCAGATGAGTCCATCCCAACAACAACAAAATCCCCAAGCCAAGGACAGTCTGTCATTAGACTCTTATTTCATCTTTCCATATATTTTCACCTACATTATATTTGTTTCCTATGCAGGAGGGTAGTTCAACTTCTACATTTCCTTATGTGGTTAGAACTCTGTCAGGAAAGCAGACTTCTGTGGTGTTTCTTTCCATATGATTCCAGCTGTTAATATAGAAATGTTCTTTCACCGGTGAGCTAAAGTTCACGGGTCAAGGTCTCCACTGACTTCCATCACTTTCCTTTCCTTAGATCTTAGCAGTGACCTGTTCCACCTGGGGAGCTCAAGCCCCTGCCCCAGAGTTCCCATTCTAACTCCCCATCACTCTCTCCTCGCTGGAAAGTCCAGCCTAGGGCTAAACCGAGACATCGGGTCCTTAAGAGGGAAGAGAGGGGAACTCCAAGGGCGATGCTGGCCTTTGTTCTCATCCTCCCACAGCACCTGTCTGCACTCTTTTTGTTTTTTTTTTTTTTTGACTGTGTTGGGTCTTCATTGCTGCGCGCAGGCTCTTCTCTAGTTGCGGAGAGCGGGGGTTACTCTTTGTTGCGGTGCGCAGGCTTCTCGTTGCGGTGGCTTCTCTTGTTGCGGAGCACGGGCTCTAGGCACGCGGGCTTCAGTAGTTGTGGCTCGCGGGCTCTAGAGCACAGGCTCAGTAGTTGTGGCACGCGGGCTTAGTTGCTTCGCGGCATGTGGGATCTTCCCAGACCAGGGATCAAACCTGTGTCCCCTGCATTGGCAGGCAGATTCTTATCCACTGCGCCACCAGGGAAGCCCTGTCTTCACTCTTGATCCTACTGTTTTATATGGTTTCTAAGCATCCCTGTTGAGGTGTTAGGTGTTTGTCCAACTGTCTCACAAGGACTTATGCAATGATGTGTATGTGGGTTTGGGGGGGGTCAGTGAACATTTTTTAAAATTTAAGTTTGCACGACACCAAGGATGGTGGTTCCCTTCATATAATTCCACTTTCTTGTGAGTCTGGCTTCATCTGTGCATCCAGCATGCCGTCCCTTGCGGGAGCAGGTGTAGCTACGGTAACGCCCATCCTGGGGAGCAGATGTATGGATTGATATGCCCATCCACCAAAGAAGGTGCTTCTGTACTTATAACATTTACCTAAATTTATTCTCTGTGTTGAAAATAATTTTGCATTCATACAAGAATAATTTCCAATAAAAACTTGATTTCCTTATATAATGTTTAATGCAGTAACATAATTTTTTTTGTTTTAAGACATTGTATCTCAGTTTGGAATGGAAACTGTTATCTTACACACAGCACTGATGCTAAAGAAAAGAATTGTCGTCTATCACCCCAAAATAGAAGCTGTCCAGGAGTTTACCAGGTATGGTCTCTTATCATTAAAAAGTGTAAACTTTGTTGGCAGCCACTTTGGGGCCCTCTGTGTCACTGTGTGCCCTGTTCCTTTGCACACTGGTATAAACAGGCTGCGTTAGGTTGGGGGTGAAATACCATTTTGGTGTAATGTTTTAGTTTAGATTTAGTGGTTCAAGTTTACTGAATTTGAACAGATTCTTCTTTAAATTTTGAAATATGAATATTTTGGAGCGGGGAGTTTGCAAACTTTCCCTTGCCAGAGAGTAAATATCTTAGGCTTGTAGCCATACGCTGTCTGTCCCGACTACTTAACTGCCACAGGTTGCATAAAAGCAGCCATGGACAATACATACGTAAATGAATGAACTCGGCTATGTTCCAGTAAAATCTTATGTGCAAAGATGGGCAGCCGACCCATGGGCCATAGTTGCCTGACCCCTGTTTTAGGTAAGTTGTTTCTTCCATTCAATTTTATTACAGACTGTATTATTTATATAATAAATATAGTTTGTTTTGTTTTCTTTGTCAAATCTAACTTGTTCTTAGATTCTTCTATAAAAGCAGGGGAACTAGTATTTATGCTGTTTACTGTATGCCAGGCATTGTATAAGTCACCTTAAATTATTAAATTTACTCATGACAAGAACCCTGGGAGGAAGTGTTACTGCCCTGTTTATAGATGAGAAGATGGAGGCTAAGGGTTAGATATTGAGAAGAAGAAAGGCTTGCTAGTCAGAAGGACCTGGGTTAAAGTCCTGGGAGGCAACTTCTTAGCCTTGTGACCACATAAAGTGTACGTAATGTTTCTACGCCTCAGTTTCTTTACCTGTAAGATGAAGATGATAATACCTGCCTCGTAAGCTTGGTTTCAGGATTGGAAATAATTTGTGTAACGTGCTCAGCATGCACCTTGTCCATAGTGTGCACTCTAGAGACGATCATTGTTATTATGATTGTGATTGCCTTAGATCTTAGGTAACAGGACCAGAGTTTTTACCCGGCTCTGACTCCCAAACCCTGTATTTTTCCACCCAATTACCCTTTTCCTCTCCATTTATGCTTCTGAAACTGGAGTGTCCACAGCTTCTGAGATACGTAGCAGGCCACCAGGGGGTTCACAAAACCACAGATAAATTCGGCACATACTTCTTCCTGAATGAAGTAGCTGTTTTATTGGAAGTTTCTTTAAGAAAACTTACTTCTGTATAAACACAAAGTAGTTTGCAAGTTTGGCTGGAATTTTAAATATGAAATGCGAGACTTCAAAAAAATTTCTTGTTTGCAGGGCCCACTTTGGATTTTACCCTCAGACTCCCTCCATGGCAGTCTGCAGAGCGGGCGTTGGGAGGAACACTTTAGAAGCATCCTTCCTTGCCACCATGGAGATCTTTTGAAACTTTACCTTGAGCTTTTTGTAGCCAATCTGACCCAACAGTCGGTGTTTAAAACATTGCATTACTTTACTGTGAAGCCTGGAGGAGGTGTTGGCATGTGTAGGGTTTGTTCTCCCTCTGCATCTGGTAGCCAGTTTCCTCCCCCAGAAGAAGAGGGAAGAGGATGGGCTGAGTCTCAGGTGTGGGCTGGCAGCCATCTGTGTTCTCACCTTGACCCCAGGACTCTGCCTGCCCTGGTGTGGCATCGACAGGACTGGACCATACTTCACTCCTATGTGCACCTGGACGCCGATGAGCTGGAATCCCTGCAGATGTGCCCAGGTAGACAGCAGGCTCCCAGGGGATGAGAAGCTCAGCTTTACTAGGGTTGTTTGTTTTGGGGGATTTTTTTTTTTTTTTTAAGTGCATTCCTAAGGGGCATACTGATCATTTATTTTTTTTGGTAAATGCAACCGTTTCTTTTCCCTTAAAAAGTTTTTTTAATTAAAAAAAAAATTGTGCACCTGAAACCAACACAACATTCTAAATCAACTATACTCCAATAAAAATTATAAAGTACCAAAAAAAATTGTGGTAAAATGCACATCACATAAAAGTTACCCTCTTTTTTTTTTTTGGCCATGCCTCATGGCTTATGGGATCTCAGTTCCCCGACCAGGGATCGAACCCACGTCCCCTGCATTGGAAGGCGGATTCTTAACCACTGGACCACCAGGGAAGTCCCTAGAAATCTTAATTTTAATGTGTTGGGATTTTGTAGGCTTTTATGATTTTATTTTTTATATTTTGTTTAAGAAAAGTTCTATCCCAACAGTAGAAAGGTATTCTCCTATATATTCTAGTAAAAATTTTTATAGTTTTTTCATTCCCATTTAAGTCTTTAATCTACCTGGAATTACCACTTTTTGTAGGGTGTGGGTTTGGGATCTGGTTCCATTTTTTTCCATTTGGATAGCAACGTGGCTCAGGAACGCTTATAGAATAGTGTCCCCTCTCCAGGAATCTGCAGTATCATTTCATTTCATTTCATTGATTGATTGATTGATTTATGGCTGCATTGGGTCTTTGTTGCTGCGCGTGGGCTTTCTCTAGTTGCGGCGAGTGGGGGCTGCTCTTCGTTGTGGTGCGCGGGCTTCTCATTGCGGTGGCTTCTCTTGTTGTGGAGCACGGGCTCTAGAGCGCAGGCTCAGTAGTTGTGGCGCACGGGCTTAGTTGCTCCGCAGCATGAGGGATCTTCCTGGACCAGGACTCGAACCCGTGTCCCCTGCATTGGCAGGCGGATCCTTAACCACTGCACCACCAGGGAAGCACCAGCATCCCCCATCTTAGGGGCTTTTTTTGTCACTTCATTAACATAAACTCTGGTGTGGTTGAAAGGGGGCTTGTTATAAATAATAAAAGACCCTCCGTTCACCTTTAACACTCTGGAACTATTTCAGGAACTGGGGACAAAATCCAGGTATTATAACAAAAGGTGCTCCTTTAACTCTTATCACTTAGGAAATTACATGTGTTGTAGGAGCTCTGGCCAGGAGCCTGGATAACCAAATATACATTTCTTATTATATCACAGTATTACAGCCCCTTTATTTCCCAAATGATAGAAGAATTATGGTGTGTATTAGTCAAGGAAGCGAGTCATCACGCAATAAACATTTGTTAAGCACCTAGTGTATGCTGAGGTCTTGGCAAGTTGCCGCATTATATAAGACAAGACGCTTTTCCTCAACGACTTTATGATCCAACTGGCAAGAAGAAATTGAAACTGAGCGGGGCCCTATGGGCCTCCCAGGCACGGAGGCCTTTTTGTCCCCCATTTTTTGCAGACAAGACTCCAGCCTCCATGACCTTCCCAGAGTTCCAAAGGGCAGATTCGAACAGTTGCAAATCAAGGCAGGAGCAGCCCGATCACCACCTCTAACTGCAGGAGACTACAGACATCTTCTGTGAACATCCAAATTGGCTTCGGCCATTTTCAGCTTCCCCCCCCCCCCCCTCTGGAGTCCGTCCCCAGCAAGGGTCCTCCTGCCCAGTGTCATTCAAGCCAACAGAATGAGTTTTCGTTTCGGAAGCAAAGGAAAGCTTCACCCTTTGATCTAAGAAGGGAGAGGTCGCAGCCGGTGCATCCACGCTCGCCCCCGCAAACCGTGGTCGGGGCCGTTTTATAGGGATCTCGTTCTGTGGGTGGGACAGCAGAGCTGTCGCGAGTTGCCTGCAGAGCTCACGCTGCAGGTGGCAGTGCCGGGCGCAGTCTCTCTGCCCACGACCCACTGCTGCCATCTTGAGCTCCAGGTTTTTGATTTTGTTGCTGCTGCTGTTTTTTTTTTTTAATATATAAATTTATTTATTTATTTATTATTTATTTTTGGCTGTGTTGGGTCTTCGTTGCTGCGCGCGGGCTTTCTCTAGTTGCGGTGAGCGGGGGCTACTCTTCATTGCGGTGCGCGGGCTTCTCATTGCGGTGGCTTCTCTTGTTGCAGAGCACAGGCTCTAGGCGTGCTGGCTTCAGTAGTTGTGGCTCACGGGCTCAGTAGTTGTGGCTCACGGGCTTAGTTGCTCCGCGGCATGTAGGATTTTCCTGGACTAGGGCTTGAACCTGTGTTCCCTGCTTTGGCAGGTAGATTCTTAACCACTGCGCCACCAGGAAAGTCTGCTGCTGTTGTTTGTTAAATGTTGTCACTTGGTGAAGTAAAATTGGTCCTCAAAAAAAAAAAAATTTTTTTTTTTTTTAATCGTACTGCTCTGTGAAATCCAAAGTCTGGGAACCATTGTCTTAACACCAATTCCAAAAGTCTGCTAATTCTTGAGTTGCCTTGATTCCTTTAGCATTTATTGTATCAGATCTGAAATTGGTGAAGACGTTGCTGTTTCCACCATGCTATCCCTGAGGAACCCGAGTGTTTGGCTATGACTTTCCTGTTGACAGAGACCTAGGGGGGACAGTGGTCAAGAGAATCCTTGCTGCCTGCTGCCTCCTCTGTCATTCTTGACCCAAATAGCAGTGACTGAAAAGCAGATGCTTTGCTTCAGCCTTCCTCCTTGACACTGAAACCTAGTTTTGGAACATTTTGAGTTGCTTGAGTTTCTTCAGGCAATTGGCGAAAATGTCATCTTAATAAATGCCACGGGATATAGCTAAACTGCCCTGGATAAATAAAGCAGAGAAGAAAAGCAGCTGATGAGCTTTTAGACTCACTCCTTTTTTGGTATGTTCACAATGTGATTTCTTCCTACTCTAGTAACGTTGGTCCTCTCTGTAATGCAGGTTACGTCGCTGGATTTGTAGACTTGGAGGTGAGCAATAGATCAGACCTGTATGATGTGTTTGTGAATCTGGCAGATAGTGAGATTACCATTGCCCCGCTTGCAAAAGGTTAGTTCTCTGTTCTGTTCTGTTGTTGACACAAGATGTAAGCCAAGCAGTTGTATTTTTTAGGCTGATTCTCCCTTTTGAAGGCCTGCTTCACCTGTTGTGCTGGAGGGATTTTTCTGTTTCTAGAACACAGCATTCATTTTAATAGACCTAATAACGCTTTCAGGGATACATCTGAGTGCTTACTCTGTACGGTATATGTTAATAAGATAAATGGTCTGTTTATCTTGTTTCTTCAGTTTCGTATTCAAACAAGGTGTATTTGTTATCTATTGCTGCATAAGAGATTACTTCTAAACTTAGTGATTTAAAATAGCAAATACTTATCTCACAGTTTTGGTGGGCAGGAATTTATGAGTGACTTAGCTAGGAGGTTCTGATTCAGGGTCTCTCGTGAGGTTTTAATCAAGATATTGCCAGGGCTGCAGTCAAATGAAGGCTCAACTGGGGCTAGAGAATCCATTTCCAAGCTAGCTCACATGGCTGTTGACAGGAGGCCTCACCACATGGGCCTTTCCATAGGGCAGCTTGAGTGTTCTCACCACGCATCTGCTGGTCTCCCCCACAATGAGTAATTCAAGAGAGGGGGGGACCACAGTGCCTTCTGTGACCTAGTCTGGGAAGTCATACATGATCACTTCCTCCATATTCTATTTGTTAAAGCAAGTCATT
The DNA here is from genome assembly GCF_949987535.1 of Balaenoptera acutorostrata. Classification (NCBI taxonomy): domain Eukaryota; kingdom Metazoa; phylum Chordata; class Mammalia; order Artiodactyla; family Balaenopteridae; genus Balaenoptera; species Balaenoptera acutorostrata. The sequence continues at coordinate 12,289,805 of NC_080079.1, read as the reverse complement.
AAGGGAGAAGAATTAGACTCCATCTTATAAAGGAAGGAGTATCAAAGAGTGGGCAGACATTTGTCACTACACGAGGGTTGAATATGACTCCCGTGTGGAAAATCTTTTTGAAGGATGTCTCAGTAAGCACCAGGGAATGAGAGTATTATTAGGGCTAATGACCAAGAAAGGGTGTTCTAGTGTCATAGGGTCATCTCTGGCAACTGTAAATTATCCTAAATTACAGCTGCATAAAGTAGAAAAGATTGGGTTAAATATGTTTTGAGCCTACGACACTATGAGGTATTGGTTTTAGACAGGAATTACATACAGATAACAGCTTTTGTAGTGTCATTTATCTTTCTCCTAAAAGTGGGAGCAGCTGAATGCCAGCCAATTAGGGATTTTTGTTAGCTAGGTTCTGATTATGTGAGGTTTTATCTAGCAACCTCAAATTAATAGAACCAGAACTTGTTTTCACTTTGAAATTACAAATATAATAAATATTCATGGTGGAAAATTCAAAATATAGTATCAGGTCTTTAGGGGATATTGCCTTTTGTAAAGCCAGAGTGATAGAAAACTAGCTGTGGCCAGGGCCACTGAAACTGCTGAAGCGTTAGGACCGGAAGGCGTGGCAACTCCCTGCTGCCCTCTGCTGCTCTGAGTCTATAAAACGGCTCATTCCAGTGGAGTTTGTCCCTCAGAGTATCAAACAGAAATTTCTGTTAACCTTCTGGCTGCAGAAAATAGCAGTGTATATAATTAATGTAACTTGGGTTGTTGCCTTAGCTCGTTTCCAAGGGCCTTTACACAGTGAATGTTGAGCTGCTTCTGCAGAACTGACAGGAAGTGCTGCTTTCACAACATCCCTGCCAGAAAGATAAACATGAATTCTCAACTGCGAAGACCTGGACAGGAAAGTCAGGCTGTTGGCTTACAGTCACAACCTATAGGCAGTCAGATTTCATTAGGTTTTGTCTAGAAAGAAAAATAAAAATTCTTATCAGAATTTTGGTTTTGTGGTGGTGTATTTAATTTTGGACATGAAGTATATAAATCATGATCATGCCTTATCTCCTATTGTGTCATCATATTTGTGTGTAGTAATAAGATGGAAATGGGGGGGTTGTCAGTTGCTTTTTGAAAATTCCCTGTGTGGTCGTTCAAGTTTTCAGATAGATGATTACTCTTAATTATGTAAACATCTAAATATTCACACAACATATTCTTCTTGATCTCACCAGAGGCCATGACAATGGGCAAACTACATAAAGAAATCGGTCAGTTAATTGTCCAGTCGGCAGAAGATCCAGAGAAATCAGACAGTCAGGTTATACAGGTAATGCCTTAATCTTCCCACTGAGTCTCGAAACGGCATTGCTGGGCAGCGGCTGGTTATCTGCTGTTCACGGGCACAGAGTGAAGTGACTGGAGAGGCCGGTGGGCAGCTGCTGAGATGAGGTCTACAGGATGGCCCTGGCGAAGATGAGCCAATCAGTTACCAGGCTCCAGGGAGAGAAGGACAGAGGGCGTTGGTGCCAAAGCCAAGCGTTTATAGTGAAAGATGTGATTGCCAAGTGGTGAGAGGGGCCATAGGGTTTGGCGGGGACCCGCCAGCAGCACTGTCCTTTCTCTTCAGTGCTATGGCCGGGAGGAGTGGGCAGGTTTTGTCCCGAGAACCCAAACACTGAGACTGTCTTACCGGACAGATGGTCATTGCCCACCCATTGCCCTGTCAACATTAGAGGGAAAACAATGTTGGTGAAATGTGTAAATTTGAGTTTTGTATTACTGTGTTTTTCATGGACTAAAAGTGATACACAGATGACTCAGTATAATGTATGATGAGAGTGCCTGCCATGTTGTATGGGTTCAAAATATTTGAATAAGTTAATGATGTCAGCAAACCAGGGGAAAGACATGACTTTAATGCGAGCTCCGCTGAGTCCTCAGCCACCCAAGGGGAATATCAGTCAGTGAAGGGGAATAAAGCCCTTGCAGCAGGCGCTGGGTCACTCATCCCAGGCAGGAGGGGACTTTGGGGAGAGATCTGTTCTAAAAACAATAGCAGTTTCTCAAAAAGTTACACATAGCATTAACATAGATTTGGCAATTCTACTTCTGGGTATATATCAAAAACTGCAAGCAGGAACTCAAGTAGATATTTGTGCACCCATGTCCCACAGCAGCATTATTCACAATGGCCAGAAGGTGAAGACAACCCAGATGTCCATCAGTGGGTGAATGGATGAACAAAATGTAGTATATACATGTGGTGGAATATTACTCAGCCTTAGAATGAAGTTCTGACACGTGCTACCACATGTATGAACCTTGAAAACATGTTAAGTGAAATAAGCCAGTCACAAAAGGACAAATATCGTGATTCCATTCATATGAAGTACCTAGAATAGACAAATTCGTAGAGTCAGAAAGCACAGTGGTGATTGCCAAGGGCTGGGGAGAGGCTGGTGGGGAGTTACTTTTTAATGGGTACGGAGTTTTGGTTTGGGATGATGAAGAAGTTCTGGGAATGGATAGTGGCGATGGTTACACAATACTGTGAATGCACTTAAAACGCCACTGAGTTGCACACTTTAAAAATGGTTAAACCCCCCCCACCGACCCCACTGTCACCGCTGCTCAAAATTAACCATGACATGTGTTTTTTGTTGTTTTAAATGTTTCATTTTTTATAATTTATAAAGTTAGTCTGATAAAGTTAAGAATAGCAGGAAGAATTCTGGAGCACTCAAATTTTTTGATACTAACATATTGTGTATTTTCCTGTTCTATTAAAGGATATTTCCCTAAAAACAAAAGAAATCTTCACCAACCTGGCTCCATTTTCAGAAGTTTCGGATGATGGAGAAAAGCGAGTGCTCAATTATGAGGCACTAAAGCAAAGACGATTTCCACCAGCAACAGAAAACTTCCTCTACCATCTAGCAGCCGCGGAACAAATGCTGAAAATCTGATGGTGGGACAGAATGTATCACTGATAACTGATCTAAAGCCCTAGCACCATGATTATCCATTAACTGTGTAAAATACTGGAAATAACAAAGAAAATGTTATATTTTTAATGATTTATTTGAAAGCATTGCAATTTGACCTGAAAAAGCACTGAAACACATATGAAAACACTTCCGATTTCCTCCTATCTGATTAATTTCATGCCTACTCTCAATGTTTACAAAGTGCTGTAACCACCTATATATATAACATTATAAAACAGCCTGATGTCCTGGAGTAAGAGCAGAACAGCTCTGTCAAGTCCTCCTGCAAATCACAGCAAATCTGAAAGCCTTCGTTATTATAAGTTCCAGTTTGTCTCAGTGTGTAACCACAAACTAATGGTTTATTTTCAGAAAGCTGCCTGAAATTTTGCTTTGTATTCTTCTAGGAAGAACTTTAATTCCTCATGAGGAACTCTACTTTCTGAGCCAAACTACTAAGTTTTCTGCAGAACCATCTAGAAGATCATTCAAAAGACCCTGCAGTTGCACTTTCTTGTAAAAGAAATTTTTTTTCCTTAGCCTTTGAACATTTTGCCTATAGTATGAGGGTTCTGCATAGATTTTATACTTGAGTAGACAACTTAATAATCCATATTTATACTGTTGCAGAGGCAATAAGCATTTGGCAAACTTAAGCCATTAGTACTCTTTAATTAACCCAGTTGCTAGCAATATTCTTTTGAAAAAGATGCCAGTCCTTATGTAGTAGAGTAAAAGAAGAAAGCCCATTTGGAATATAAATGTCTCTATGGCTGAAACAGCAGCCTTATGTAATTGGTGAGAGAGCGTGAGAATTAACTTCTTGTAAAGGCCAAAACCAGAGAATGTCTTCAAACGACATCAGTAAAAATAATGTGGCCACGTATGAAGGTAACCGTTCTTTGTTTAGTTAGGTAACTTTTTCATAATTGGAGACCTAAAAATTGCAAAATAAGCATGGGGGTCTAAATTATGTTCTTCTTATATGTATTCATATTAGTTATGAAAGGTTATTTTTCACTCAGTACTGTTGCCCTTAGAAATCTTACCCAGAAAAATGTTTGCAAAAAAGCTTGTCTTTATTGGATCTTTCATTTATTCCTGGTGTTAGACATTTGTTAAGGAAAAAATTTTTTAAATAGCCCCTCCTTGGGTGGGGGCAGGGGAGGACTTGAAATGAGATGATGTTTACTGAGGCAAACAATTGAAAATTAAATCTGCACTTTATGAGAATGAATACTAACATCTTTTTTGCCCTCGTTTTTTTGTATTACTCTATTAGCTAATGGTCAAAGTTGTTAAAATGACAAATTTATGATACAGAAATAAAATGAAATATTTTGATACTCAACAGTTTTAGGCATATGAAAAATTGTGCCCTCTTTCTCTAATTCTCCCCACCCCAAACAAACAAAAGAAAAAACCCTCTTATGTCAACTGCAAACCCACCAGGGAATTATCCAAAGACCGATCTGAAAGTGAGGCAGTCTGGCTCCTTCCACCACTGGCTCAGCCCTTCTCTCTCTGCCCGGCCCTCCTCCACCCCCCACTTCCTGGAGCTGACTGTGAGGTCCATGTGCCTTCTCTGAAAAGATGCTCTCACATTACTACTCAGTTATCTGTCAGTGGCTGAACCTCCACTTGGAGCCATTACACATTTTGTTGTTAAGTTTGTTTAGTATAAGCCTGTGCCTACATGGAGCTGACTGATAGATCACTTTTACTGATTTCGTCCTTTTAGGCTGTTGTGAAACATCTTTTACCCAATTTGGAGATAACCGTCATTGTGGCCTAGGGAAAACGGAAACCCACAGGTGCATTCTTAGATGACCTGGGGCAGGGTGTGTTAGAAACAGCCCTCCATCCAGTACGCATGTTTGGGTACCTACTCTACACCGTGGACTGCGTATCCTGGGGCTTCCTTGATGCCCAAGACAACAGTTCCTGCTGTCAAGGTGCACAGTCTGTGGGCACATAGGTTCAGCAAACGGGATTGCTTGCGGTGTGGCAAGTGCTAGGCACGATACGAGCGCTATGGGAGCACACTGGAAGGGCAGCTAGTTCAGTACTGTGAATCCTGGAAGGCTTCCTGGAGAAGAGTGATTGACGTCCAAGTCAGACCTGAAGCACAGGGAGGAGTTAGCCCAGAACAGAAGGAACAGCCGGTGGGAAGGCCAGAGAAGAGAGACCACAGCACATCTGAGGAACTGGATGTCAGTCCAGAGTGAGGAGAGGGAGTGGCAAGAGATGAATAAGGTAAAGGCTCCTGCCTGCCACGGCGAGGAATTTGGACTTGATCCTGATGTTCTGGGAAGCCATTTAAGGCTTTTAAGCAGGTGTGGTTTAGAAGAGCGGGCTGGAGATGGACTGACGAGCGACACCAGCAGGGGATATGCTGTTCGGCTGGGCAGTGGACGCGGAGGGGTGAGTTCTAGAGATTTACTAGACGTTTCAAGTGCTCAACAGCTGCATGTGATAAGCAGCTACACACAGGTGTCATTTCCTGAGGTTGGGAGGGAAAGATGGTCTCAAGTGGGCATCCAGATGGCAAAGCGCAGCGGGCCGCTGGACGTGGGCCTGTTGGGCAGGGGAGAGCAAGCCCCACGACAGGCCTGCACAGGGGGCAGTGGCAGTATGACCAGCATCTGGGGGGGCACGGGTGACAGCAGTCTCAGCAGTGGAGGGCGGGGTGGAAACAGTGAGGGTAGAATACTCTTTGAAAAAGTCTGGCTACAAAGGGGGGGTTTTGCTTTTTTCATGAGGCAGGTGACTCAAGCAGTTGAAATGCTACTGAGAAGGAACAGAGAGGGGGAGGCTGGAGCCAGAGGGGCAGTGGAGGCTGCAGAGCAAAGGCCCTGAAGAAACAGGAAGGGTCGGGCTCAAGCCCAGGGCACAGCTGACTCTGCACGGAGGAGGGGAGGCCGGGCGTGTGTGGAGGGAGGTCAGCAGGTTTGGTGCCAGGAGGCCAATAGCCTTGGCTTTCACAGTGGAGGAGGAGACAGGGTCACCTGCCAGTGAGGAGAAAGAAGGAGCTGGGCAGCAGCTGGCAAAGATTTTAAGCAGCTGTCCAACAGGAGTAAGCTGAGAAGGGAAACAGGATTGCTTTGGGGGTTGGAGGCCTTCACTGGCTCCCCGCATATACACCTCGAGATGGGCCATCAGTTTAATACCTGTGCCTTGGGCACATGGGCACTGGTGGACCTTTCTCCTTTGTTTTCCAATACTCAACTTTAGAAAAGTTTATTAGTTCACAGTATCCTTTCACAGGCTGACAAATAGAAAACTGAATCTTATATCGCACATGCATCCCCTCAGCAACCCCGTGTGGTGGGTTAGACAGGACAGCCCCCGTTTCTCTCCTTCCACCCAAGCTTGTTTAACCCTAGGCACGATCAGCCTCAAAACAGTCTTGGCATGCGTAATCGGAAGCCATCCTGTTGGCGCAGACACCTCTGGGGGTTCCAGGACACTTCTGGCAGGGCTGTCCAAACTGAAACCTTGGAGGAAGGTTTTCACGCAGGTACCAAACAAATTCACCTAAAACTCACCCCTACACCCCTCTGTTATAGAAGAGTTCTGTTTCTTCTGTTGCAGATTGAATTTCCTTTTCAAGCTCACTGCACTGTATCTAAAACACAAAGTTAAATTCTTAATATTCACATTAAGACGTTCTCTTGCCTTAGAAGCCAAGTTTAAAAAAAAAACAACACAATTTCAGAAAGCATCTATTTCACATAACCTTTTCAGTGATGTCTAATCTATAACAAAAAAACATTAACCTAGCTTCTTAAATACTTTCTTATGGAAAATTTGAAATATAAACAAGTGCTGTGGCCCATGTAATGTCCAAGGAGGTGCCCTGGGCAGGGGCCTGGCAGAATCCCTCTTAGCCTTGGGCTCTCTCTGCAAACCACCCTAGGCAGGACAGGACCACCATTCAGCTACGTCATGCCCACCTTGGACCAACAAGGTATTTTAAAAGTCCAGCAAATGCCAAGACTTGCTTGGTGGGGTTTGGGGACACGGGGGTGACAGCAACAAGCATTTGAAATGTTCAGCCAAGAAATGCTAGAAATCGATATCTACTACATCAGTAATGTCCTTGATACCAGCAACAAGGCTTTGCAGAGGTACTATGATCATCATCTGTCTTTAATAGAAATTAAGCCTCAGAGCATTTAAGCAGATTGACCAGGGTCATGGAAGAGCTGGGAATCTGAGTGCAGGCAGTCCGACGCACCATAGGTCATAATACACCCTGGTCTGTAGAACAGCAGCCACTAGCTGCATGTGAGCACGTAAGATTAAATTAAACTAGATTAAAAATGCAGTTCTTCAGTCACACTAGCCACGTTTCAAGTGCTCAACAGCCGCATGTGATAAGCGGCTACACACATTGGACAACACAGATATAAAACATTTCCATCACTGCGGAAAGTTCCATCGGGTGGGGTGTCGCTACAGTATATTATGAAGTATTTAAAATATCTCAAAGGTTTTTTTTTTAACGTCCCAGAAAAATGCTTCAGATATACAGTTAAGAAAAACAGAATCCAAAACTGTACAAGTGACCTGGGAGATGGGATTATGCATAAATAACGTTACTTTGTTGTATACGTTTGTAAATTTCGCAGATTTTTTCGGAGAATAATTTGTTTCACTCTGATAAGGAGGGGAAGAAAGAGTTACACATAGATTTTTAGAGGCAGTCGAAGGGGGACACTTACCCGCCCAATCTGTGGGAATAGACTAAAAGAAATTGGCACCATCAGTCCCATGACAAGGATAGTACAAGAAAGCTTTAGGGTCCACAGTGACCACGGACACTGCAGGAAAAACTGGGTCCTGTAAGAGACAAGGTACCAGGGCTTTTTTTAGAGGCCGGCCCTCTGCTCGAATGGTGTCCAATTGTCTCGCCAGCAGCTGCAGGCCCGGACTTGGTTCCCACTTGCCCCACAAACAGGCGATACTAGCAGCTGCGCCCACAGAGCGCTCGCTACGCGTCAGGCCCGGGTCAAGCACTTCACGCATCTGCTCATTAGATCCTCCCATGACCCTATGAGGTCTGTGTTATCATCATCCCCTTCACACGAACAAGAGGCTGCAGCCACAGACCGCACAAGTCCCTTGTCAAAAATCTCCAAATTCTTAAAAGTGAGAGGTCAGGTTCTAGAGCCTGTGCTCTCCCCTGGGCTACGCTGACACGGATGTGACATTCTGACCATGACCTTTGAGAGTGTGGGAAGAAGGTGCAAGAAGCCCAGCCTGGGAGTCAGAGACCTGGGGTCCTGGGGTCCGGCTGGGGCTCGGCCACTGACAGACTGTGTGCTCTTGGGCAAGTCACTTTCCCCTTCTGAGCCTTGAGTTTTTTCAGATGCAAAATGAAAGGGTTGAGTCGGAAGAGCCACGGTGGTCACTCCAGCTTGGACACCATCATGGCTGTGGGATGACATGAGGTCCTTCCAGGCACCCAAGGCCCACTGGGAAATGAGGACCATCTCTCCTCACCAGGCAGCGGGTGCCACTGTGCAGGCCTCAGGGGACGAACCGCAGGACCCCAGCTTTTCCAGAAGCCCCCACTCTGAGGCCAGCCAGAGAGGTTCAGGAAGACCCCGACCCAACAGAAGTCCCCACACCCACCTAGCTGGATCGACCACGGGAAGTAACAGTTGGCTCTGCCCAGGACACTGCTACTTCCTGAAATGTGTTCCTCGTGTGGTCCTAGCAGGGACTTCCTAGCTCACCACCTGGACAGAGCAGACTGGTTCAGCACCAGGCAGGTGACCCCTCTTGGGCCAATAGAATCCTTCCTTGGGAGTTTGTGAACTGAGTGGAAGACATTCCCTGCCCCCAAACCCCCAGGGTTTGCTGTGTTTTTCTCTCTCATCAGGACACTGCGAGGATATGAGCCGGGAGGTGGCTGCAGTCACGTCCCTCAACATGAAGAAGCCAGTGTGTGGTGGGAGAGAAGGAAGACAACACCCACGAAGGAGAAGAGAGGACCGTCCTGCACCAGAGCTTCTGATCAGCTGCCACAGGCAACGTACCCCGACCGTACCCAATATCTAAACCAACACATCTCCCTTCTGCCCTAAGCTACTCACTGCAAGTGGGGCCTCTCGTACTGGCTGATCCCAGGCTCTCCTCCTAACAGGCCATGTTTCGCTTCTCAAAAGGGATGGCAGTCTACTGATTCTGGGCCACTGAAGCTAATTTAACACATGCTTGGAATGAAGGGGGAAAAAGAGGCTTGAGCAATATTCATAGCATATCAGAGCTGGGAGAACCCGCAAATCATCCACACTCATCAAGCAAGGAATCGAGCCTCAGCAGGTGCCGGGACATGCCCAAGGAGCAGACGTAACTGAGGACAGGGCCTGGGCGAGATTCCAGGTTTGTTGGAATTTGCACATCGTGATTTGCACATCTGCCCTAAATCAATCCTACTGTCTTAACTGTGATGAAGCGTGTTTAGAAGGAAGATACCTGAAGCAACTTATTCCCACCTCTCCAACCAGGTTCAGTATTTGACAAGTCTTATACAATTTTGATTGTTAAAATGTTTATTCCTGGGCTTCCCTGGTGGCGCAGTGGTTGAGAATCTGCCTGCTAATGCAGGGGACACAGGTTCGGGCCCTGGTCTGGGAAGATCCCACATGCCACGGAGCAGCTAGGCCTGTGAGCCACAACTACTGAGCCTGCGCGTCTGGAGCCTGTGCTCCGCAACAAGAGAGGCCGCGATAGTGAGAGGCCCGCGCACCGCGATAAAGAGTGATCCCCGGTTGCCACAACTAGAGAAAGCCCTCGCACAGAAATGAAGACCCAACACAGCCAAAAATAAAAAAATAAATAAATAAATTAAAAAAAAAAAAAAATGTTTATTCCTACCCGGGGAGATGAGTGCACCTCTTACCTTTTAAAAAAGTATGAGAAGACTTCAGGGATAAAAGCTGAGGTCCCAAACAGCACAACTCTGGATGTTGCCGTGTCTTTAATGGCCTAGTGGAAATGAAAAGCAAGCAGCTTAGCACGTGGAGTGAGACAGTTTCCAGGCATCTTGCAACTCATGACAGAGGCCGGCAAACAGCAGCTCTCCCTTCTCTCTTAGAAAAACAATGCACGTGCAAAGAAGTGAAGGCAGCGCCTGACGTGCACACGTACAGAGGATGCCTGGGGTTGGTGCCAGAGGAACCGGAAATGGGATTTACCTCCCTGACTCCACAGTGGTCTCCATCACTCCCACCAACCACCCCAAGTAAAATACCAGGCACAAGCAAAGGCAGCTTACAGGCAAATCCTTACTTAGAAGCAGATGGCAGTCCGTTTGATGGAAATGCTGGACTTGCCACTGAGGACCCTTCCAGACCAGGACTCTGCCACTGGCCTTCCTCTCCCAAACAGGCCCCCCCAGTTATTCCCACCCCTTCCAGTGGAGGAAGCCCGGCTCCGAGTGCACTGGTGTGGCATCACACCCACATGTAACATGAATATGTCTTCCTGTATGCACCCATCTTTGGCTTGTGTAATTAACAATGTGCTATAAAATTTTATTTTGTGTAAACACATAGGTATATTTCCTACCATGTTGTCATCTTTTCTAGAATATACGTTACTCTCTATATTGAACAGTTAAACATATGATTGACTGTCTGGGTTATATGCACAAAATCATGCGTACTCAAGAGTAATGTCAGAGACTTTCAAGGGAAATTTTTGACTACAGATGACACTTGGGTGCGAACTTCAGAACCCAAGCCCTGGATAAGACGCAGCTCCACACACAGCATCGCTCAGCGCAAGATGGACAGGCTCCCCACCGCCCCCTCCCCTGAGCTCTGTTCTGTGCACTTCTGTCCTCCCATGACCCCATGACCCTGTGACCCTGGGGCTACAGCCCGCTGTCTGGGCTCCTCTGCTGTACCCAGCGCGCCTGTTCTCTGCTTAGGACACTAATGCTCAGCTCATCCGATCCTCTGCGGGAATGTCCTTCCCCCACGAGGACACAGGGCGCCAAGAAAGGGGGCTTTTAAAATAAACTTTCAGGAATACAAGATAAAGTTGTTCGACTCCAGGAGGAGAAAAGGGGCTGCTGAGCAAGCTGTGTTTCGACGTCAGTGAGGCGAGGCCAGCCTCACTCCATCTGTCTCGTGTGGAAGAGAAGACATTCCAAACCAGACACCGGTCATGAGGAGACACTGCAAGACGCGTGACAGCTTGCAACTGAGTAGCTGACAAGGCCAGGCCAAGGAAAACAGCACGGACTAGGCTCCTGAAATCTGATCAAAGGTGCCCCATTACAATCAGATATTGCTGGTTACGCAGTTTCTGAAACTTTAGCCAAAGAAAATAAACCTTTCGGTGACAGGGAAGTGATAAAAGTATGCTTACGCACGGTCGCAGACACTTTATTCTTAAGAGAAAGATAAACATTTAAAAAAGAGCAGACCATCAAACCTTTCTTTTACCCTAAATTGGCCTTCATGCAAAAAAGGAAGTTTCTCTCGATGAGCTGGGCTAGGTAAGTGGGTAGCAGGGCCCGAGGCTGCCTCCCCGCCCCCAGCCCCTGGAGAGGAGGGATGCTGACTGGTGAGGGTGTGGGTCTCCAGAGCCCAGCACAGCGCCCAGCAGGGAGGAGGTGCTGAGGAACAACTTGTGGATTAAACATTTGCTGTCACTCTTCTCTCCAGCTCTGTGAACAGTTCACAACAATACCCATGCCCTGCACTTAAATTTGAGTTGAAGAGAAATGCAAACATATATCCACACGAAGAGTCGTACATAAATGGTCAGAGCGGCATCACATGTAATAGCCAAAAACTGGACACAATCCAAATATCTATTGCCTGGGGAGTAGACAAGCAAAACGTGGTACAGCCATACAATGGAACACTGCTCAGCAATAAAAAGCCACACACTACTGATGCCTTAAAAGTTGGACGGACCTCAAAAGTCAAATAATCCAGACACAAAAATATTGTATGATTCACTTGTATGAAACTTCTAGAAAAGGTAACACTATGACGATAGAAAGCAGATCAGGGGACTTCCCTGGTGGCACAGTGGTTAAGAATCTGCCTGCCAATGCAGGGGACACAGGTTCGAGCCCTGGCCCGGGAAGATCCCACATGCCATGCAGCAACTAAGCCCGTGCGCCACAACTACTGAGCCTGCACTCTAGAGCCCGTGAGCCACAACTACTGAAGCCCACGTGCCTAGAGCCCGTGCTCTGCAACAAGAGAAGCCGCCGCAATAAGAAGCCCACGCACCACAACGAAGAGTAGCCCCCGCTCGCTGCAACTAGAGAAAGCCCACATGCAGCAACGAAGACCCAACGCAGCCGAAAATAAATAAATAAATAAATTTAAAAGCAGATCAGTGTTTTCCTGGGGTTGGGGGTGGGAGGGGGAGTGACTGTACATGGGCACATGGAAAATTTTTAGGGTGATGAAAATGTTCTAAAATTGGACTGTGGTGATGGTTGCACAACTGTTTGAATTTACTAAAATTCATGAAACTGTACTCTTACAATGAATTTTATACTATGTAAATTCCTCCTCAATAAAGCTGTTTAAAGATGTCTCTTTAGGGTGATTCTTTTTTTGTTTTGAATTTTATTTTATTTATTTTTTATACAGCAGGTTCTTATTAGTTATCTATTTTATACATATTAGTGTATACATGCCAGTCCCAATCTCCCAATTCATCCCACCACTACCCTACCACCACCACTTTCCCCCCTTGGTGTCCATACATTTGTGCTCTACATCTGTGTCTCTATTTCTGCCTTGCAAACCGGTTCATCTGTACCATCTTTCTAGATTCCACATATATGCGTTAACATACAATATTTGTTTTTCTCTTTCTGGCTTACTCTGTATGACAGTCTCCAACTCCATCCACGTCTCTACAAATGACCCAATTTCGTTCCTTTTTATGGCTGAGTAATATTCCACTGTATATATGTACCACATCTTCTTTATCCATTCGTCTCTTGATGGGCTTTTAGGTTGCTTCCATGTCCTGGCTATTGCAAATAGTGCTGCAATGAACACTGGGGTGCATGTGTCTTTTTGAATTACAGTTTTCTCTGGGTATATGCTCAGTAGTGGGATTGCTGGGTCATATGGTAATTTTATTTTTAGTTTTTTAAGGCACCTCCATACTGTTCTCCATAGTGGCTGTATCAATTTACATTCCCACCAACAGTGCAAGAGGTTTCCCTTTTCTCCACACCCTCCCCAGCATTTGTTGTTTGTAGCCTGTAACTGATTTCTAATCTCATAGCACTGTGGCCAGAAAAGATGCTTGATATGATTTCAATTTTCTTAAATTTACCTAGGCTTGATTTGTGACCCAAGATGTGATCTATCCTGGAGAATGTTCCATGTGCACTTGAGAAGAAAGTGTAATCTGCTGTTTTTGGATGGAATGTCCTATAAATATCAATTAAATCTATCTGGTCTATTGTGTCATTTAAAGCTTGTGTTTCCTCATTAATTTTCTGTCTGAATGATCTGTCCATTGGTGTAAGTGAGGTGTTAAAGTCCCCCACTATTATTGTGTTACTGTCGATTTCCTCTTTTATAGCTGTTAGCAGTTGCCTTATGTATTGAGGTGCTCCTATGTTGGGTGCATATATAATTGTTATATCTTCTTCTTGGATTGATACCTTGATCATTATGTAGTGTCCTTCCTTGTCTCTTGTAACATTCTTTATTTTAAAGTCTATTTTATCTGATATGAGTACTGCTACTCCAGCTTTCTTTTGATTTCCATTTGCATGGAATATCTTTTTCCATCCCCTCACTTTCAGTCTGTATGTGTCCCTAGGTCTGAAGTGAGTCTCTTGTAGACAGCATATATATGGGTCTTTTTTTTGGTATCCATTCAGCAAGCCTGTCTTTTGGTTGGAGCACTTAATCCATTCACATTGAAGGTAATTATCGATATGTATGTTCCTATGACCATTTTCTTAATTGTTTTGGGTTTGTTTTTGTAGGTCCTTTTCTTCTCTTGTGTTTCCCACTTAGAGAAGTTCCTTTAACATTTGTTGTAGAGCTGGTTTGGTGGTGCTGAATTCTCTTAGCTTTTGCTTGTCCGTAAAGCTTTTGATTTCTCCATTGAATCTGAATGAGGTCCTTGCCGGGTAGCGTAATCTTGGTTGTAGGTTCTTCCCTTTCATCACTTTCAATATGTTGTGCCACTCCCTTCTGGCTTGTAGAGTTTCTGCTGAGAAATCAGCTGTTAACCTTATGGGAGTTCCCCTGTATGTTATTTGTCATTTTTCCCTTGTTGCTTTCAATAATTTTTCTTTGTCTTTAATTTTTGTCAATTTGATTACTATGTGTCTCGGTGTGTTTCTCCTTGGGTTTCTCCTGCCTGGGAATCTCTGCGCTTCCTGGACTTGAGTGGCTATTTCCTTTCCCATGTTAGGGAAGTTTTCAACTATAATCTCTTCAAATATTTTCTCGGGTCCTTTCTCTCTCTCTTCTCCTTCTGGGACCCCTATCATGCGAATGTTGTTGTGTTTAATGTTGTCCCAGAGGTCTCTTAGACTGTCTTCATTTCTTTTCATTCTTTTTTCTTTATTCTGTTCTGCAGCAGTGAATTCCACCATTCTGTCTTCCAGGTCACTTACCCATTCTCTGCCTCAGTTATTCTGCTATTGATTCCTTCTAGTGTATTTTTCATTTCAGTTATTGTATTGCTCATCTCTGCTTGTTTGTTCTCTAATTCTTCTAGGTGTTTGTTCTTTAATTCTTCTAGGTCTATGTTAAACATTTCTTGCATCTTCTCGATCTTTGCCTCCATTCTTTTTCTGAGGTCCTGGATCATCTTCATTATCATTATTCTGAATTCGTTTTCTGGAAGGTTGCCTATCTCCACTTCATTTAGTTGTTTTTCTGGGGTTTTGTCTTGCTCCTTCATCTGGTACCAAGTCCTCTGCCTTTTCATTTTGTCTATCTTTCTGTGAATGTGGTTTTCCTTCCACAGGCTGCAGAACTGTAGTTCTTCTTGCTTCTGCTATCTGCCCTCTGGTGGACCGTTTAGGGTGGATTCTTAAACATAGAACCTTCATTTCTAAAACAAGGTATTTTATTTCTGGCAGCAATTTCTCTCCCATTACTTGCAATTATGATGTCCCTGTTGTAATTCATTTAGAAAGGTGGCCACTATTTCCAGACCTGCTATTAGATGGGCTGGTGGGAATACTGTAGCACGTATCCAGTGGTTTACAATTCAGCTTTGTAAATTGGTGACAGGATTTAGAGTAACATGTTTCATGAGCCAAATAATGATGTATTTACTGATCGACTGAGAGGCCATCTTATCTGACCACCTCTCCCACCAGCATTCTGGGCAGAAGGAGGTCAAGCTGGCTCAGGGAGCCCCCTTGAACGCAGACACTGTGAGAAGCCCAGCTACTCCCTTTGCTTTGTGAGCAACTGCCTCACGTTACAGTTCTTTAGCTAAAGTCACTTCACAGAGATCAAAAAAGATCTCACTTCCTGAAAGGTATTTTTTTTTTTTAAGTCTATACCCAAAATGAAACCATAGACTACTGCAGGTTCTTTGAGCTGAATGCAGACAGAAGCTACTGTGTTGGATTGAGCAAAAGAATAAACTATTTAACAATAAGAAGTCTTAGAAATGGAGGCCTTTTAGAGGAGTTTTAGGTCAGAGCATTGGATTTCCTCAGGCCATTCTTGACAGCAGACTGGTCCTTAAAGATGAAGACTCTAAGAAAATCCACTGGGAGGTGGACACAGAGGGCTTCTCTTAAACCCAGAGACAGTGTCCACTGACTTCCCCAAGTACAGAGCAGGCTGGGAGGGCAGATGCTGAGCTTGGAGGACAAGATCTCATCTTCAGACAGGGGCCAAACGTTTGGCGGACGTCCATCTGTGACCCATCTTAGGGGTCAGTTTGGCTGGGATGTAGTTCACAGGTATTTAATCAAACACAACCGAGGTATTGCTGTGGGGGTGTTTTGTAGATGTGATTAACATCTACAATCAGTTGACTTTAGGTAAAGGAGATTGATTACCCTGCATAGGGTGGATGGACCTCATCCAATCAGTTGGAAAGCCTTCAGAGCAAAATCTGAGGTTTCCCAAAGAAGAAACTCTGCCTCAAGACCACAGCATCAGCTCCTGACTTTCCTGCTTTCGGGCCTGCCCTACACATTCCCAGTGCAAAAACTGCACAAGCCAATTATTTAAAATAAATGTCTTACTATATATATAGATAGGTGATAGATAGATAGGCAGATATCCTATTGGTTCTGTTTCTCTGGAGAACCCAGACTAACGCACCACCTTTTAAACATTAGGGTGGGGCTTCCCTGGTGGCGCAGTGGTTAAGAATCCGCCTGCCAATGCAGGGGACACGGGTTTGAGCCCTGGTCCGGGAAGATCCCACATGCTGCAGAGCAACTAAGCCTGTATGCCACAACTACTGAGCCTGAGCTCTAGAACCCACGAGCCACAACTACTGAGCCCTCGTGCCACAGCTACTGAAGCCCACGCACATATAGTCCGTGCTCCACAACAAGAGAAGCCACCGCAATGAGAAGCCCGCGCACCACAGAGAAGAGTAGCCCCCGCTCACCACAACTAGAGAAAGTCAGCACGCAGCAACGAAGACCCAATGCAGCCAAAAATAAAAAATAAATAAAATAAATAAATTTATAAAAAGAAAAAGATCTTACGGCAGAGAACAGATTAAAAAATTTTTTTAATTTAAAAAATAAACATCAGGGTACAAAATGTAAACTCTCTCTCTCAGCCTCATAAGAAAAGACAGATAAGAAAAGGTTGAAGGGAGACATGAATTTGTTACCAGCTCTCAAACAGGCAATTCAATTCTTTTCCCAAAAGGCAAGCAGCTTACAGCTCCATCTCGTGCGTCCCCCTACCTTTGTCCCGGCTTTTCTGGAATAGCCTATGACACTGCCTTCCTTGTCCATGACCTCAATCCCTCGCAGGGGCTCCAAACTTCTCGATGCAACCACATTCAGTCCACTGAGTTGGGCTGTGGATGTAAAGAAGAAAACACACAACAGAGAGGTAAGTGTCGGTCCAATAAAGCAACATCTTTTCCAGTGTCACGCCTGTTTCTTTGATGGTTGCACTTCCTGATCCTCGGGTGGTACTGGGCCAACCAAGCTCTCCTCTGGGCTGTGGGGTAGGCTCAGAACTGCTGGGCTCTCAGTCTTGGATCCTGACCACAAACCAGCCCCAGGTTCTGACACCCCTGACAGGATTCCCGCAGAAACCCTGGGGTCCTTGAAATACGCCTACCTGCTTTGCTGAAGCTGGTTTTTTTTTTGTTTTTTTTTAATGTTTCTTTGGCCGCGCCACGTGGAAGGTGGGATTTTAGTTCCCTGACCAGGGATCGAACCTGTGCCCCCTGCAGTGGAAGCGCAGTCTTAACCACTGGACCACCGGGGAAGTCCCTACTGAAGCTGGTTTGACCAAGTTTCCGTAACATAATTTCCCAAAGTTTACCACTGACATAATTCTGCTAACTCTTCAAGCTGCTATGATTCCCAAACCCAAATGTGGAGCGTGAACTAGTGAACTTGCAGGCTGGCAAACTTAAAACAGTTGGTTAATATCTCTGTCACTCCCTGGGAGTCAGACCACTGGGTTGGAATCCCCTAGACCACCACTTTCTCCCTGTGAAACCCCAGAAAAGTTCCCTAACCTCCCCTTGACTCAGTCTCCTCATCTGTAAATGGGAATAATAATATTACCTACCCCTAAGTTGTTGTCAAGATTAAATGAAATAATACATGGACAGGGCTTGTACAGAGTCTTTCAAATGTAATTTGTGTTTCCAGGTTTGTGTTCACCCTTGGACAACTAAAGGGGTATCTACAGAGAAAAGTGTCACCTCTCAAACCAAAGACCTAATTTGGGACTGGGGGCACCGGCAAGATGCAAACAGCGGCCCTCATCAGCCACAGGGACTTGGGTATCCCTGAAGATGGAGGGAGGCTCCCTGCTTACCGAGAATGACGACAGGAATGACGTTTCTGCTCAAAACGCTATTCAGTGAAAATCTTACTTGGAGCAAACGAGGGAATAACTAGAAAATAAGAGAGAAAAATCATTACTGCATGGAACCAGCAGAGAGCTAGTGTCAACTTACTTCCTGTTACAGGTCAGACCCCTGCAAGTGCTCTCCGTGTATTTCTTGTTTTAATTCCTGCAACACTGACGTGTTCTCCCTGATCATCAGAGGAACTCTTGGAGACTTAAGAGAGGCTAAAGAACTTGTCCAGAGTCACTAAGCCATTAAGAATTTGAGTCAAGATGTGAACCCAGGCTTACTGGACTCTGAAATCTAAATTTTCTCCCATTCGTGTCCTGACATCTAAAGCAATACACAATTTGTGTAACATGTTTATAAACATGAATAAATTTTTTTTTTTTTTTTTTGGCTGTGCCGCGCTGCATGTGGGATCTTAGTTTCCTGACCAGGAATCGAACCCACAGCTCCTGCAGTGGAAGTGCAGAGTCTTAACCACTGGACCACCAGGGAAGTCCCCTGAATTAATTTGTTTTTAAAGATAACAGTACTGAGTCCATGCCTAGAAACGTGGAAAATAATCACACAATTTTGGGGTGATAGGATTACAGATGACTTTTATTTTCTTCTTTACGTCTTAATCACACTTTCTAAATTAAATTAGAAGGTAAAATTTTCATTCTGAGGAATAAAAAAGATTTGACAGATTTTTAAAATACATACTCCAAAAAAGGTGGAAGAAGCAATCACTCCTGCTCCTAGCAATATACTCTCATGGGGGCGACGATCCTAGGGAAAAACAAAAGTTCATATTTAGCAAATACCAGAGTTTTACCCAGGAAAGATAATTAAAACAAACACACAAAATCGCCAAAAGAAACAATATGAAATTGCATACCCTCTGGGCCTCATAATACTCACATAACTTGCATTTCCATTGACAATGTTGAAGACTGTACTGTAGGTGTAGAAGGAAACCTGCAGGAAGGCAGAGGCTAACGTGTCACATTTTTGTTTCAAGCACAAAAAAATTCAATAATTATGAAATAGACGAGTTGCTACCTGAGGTAAAATCATGGACTTTAGACTTTTTACTGGCAGCACTGACAGAAAAACCTGTAAAGAAAATAAAGCAGATACAGACTACTATATATATTATAAAATAAACATAAACAACAAGGACCTACTGTGTAGCACAGGGAACTAGATTCAATATCCTGTAATAACCTACAATGGAAAAGAATCTGAAAAAAGAATAGATATATATGTATAACTGAATCACTTTGCTGTAAACCTGAAACATTGTAAATCAACTATACTCCAATTAAAAAAATAAATAAAAAAGAAAATAAAGCAGAGTTGTGAGTGTCTGGGGGGAGGGAGGGCTTGTGGAGCAAAGAACTTCCCCAGGGAGATGCAGACCTGAGACCCCAGGAGCAGGGAAAGTAGAGGAAGGTGCGATGCAGGGGGCTAGGGGGCAGTGGACAGGTGATGTTGGATGGGCACCCACGGGCACTGAGAGCTCCTGGGTGCTTCACAGTGGTCCCCATCTCCAGGCAATTGAGCAGGGCAGCTAAGAAGCAGCACCTACAGGGGCAGAGGGGTGCTGTCACTTGGTGAGAGCACCTCATGAGAGCCAAGGTGGACGGCCTCGCTGGGGGCGATTCCGGTTTCCAGGGTAGGGCCTGAATGAAGGGGAGGGCTTGCAGAGAGAATGTGACAGCCAGTGACATGGGCTTGTGCCAGGGAGCACATCTTAACTCATCAATCTGCTCCACAGTGCTTTGCACACGCTAGGTGTTCAAAGAAAGGATTACCTTATGACACTGTGGACCCTCAAGAGGCCCTGGTGCCTGGGCAGGATACGTGGGAGTGGGGTGGGGAGTGGACAAGGGTCGGAGGTGCAGGGTCCTAACCATCTATCAGGCAGTCACGGGACAGAGGTCCAGAGCTGGAGGACACCAGCCACTGAGCTTAGGAGATGGGTGGACATCTTCCTAAACCCCCAGCTTCAGAGCGGTGAGCGGCAGCTTACTCACCATGGGCGCCGTGAAAGGCAGGAGAGCTGGCAAAAAAGACAAGAGGGTCAGTGACAGCAGAGCGGGTGGAAAACCACCCACCTAAAAACCTCTTCTCAGGCCGAATGAAGGCACGGACGCCAAAGGGTACTTTTTACACATGCTTTTTTGTTCCTAATAAAAATAATAGCTGTGCACGTGGCAGAACTTTAAATCAGCACAGCAGTTAGATCTGACCAGGCTCCTGCTCACTGAAGGTAAGTGGTCACTTGTTCCAAGTCCTTGTTCACCCTTCCACATGAATTCAATACATCTGTGACACTGTGACTTATAATAAGACGTATACTTGCTCTTCCTCTCTGTTCCTGGCACACAGCCTAAAACCCTTGAAATGTCCTAAGTGAGAAGGGCGACGAAGGTGAAAGGAGTGTCTCTTATTCTTCATAACAAGCCCCTTTCAACCACAACTGAGATAATGTCAATGCAGTGACCTTGGGAAAGCACCTAAGGAAGGGGGTTGGTTGCCAGGGGGACCAACCACTTGACTAGAGGGAGGCAAGGTTTTCTAAAGGTTACAAACCACTCTGAAAATTAGACTCAACTCACCTGCAGGTCGAAAAGGACCAGGGATCAGCTTGCTATTGTCAGGATGCACTGTTGACTTCAGAAGGGTAAACACAAAGGTGAGTCTGATGTGTGGTTTTGTTATCTTAGGCTAAAAATTAGGACGGGGCTGAAACTTACGAGACTTCTCTTCCAAGCTTCTTGTACCTAAAAAGAGAAAAACCAAGCAATAGCTTTTAAAGGTGGCTTAGCAGCCAGAATATCTCCTCTACAGTCTCATTTCTGGTGCCACCTTTGCTCCACCTTTCAGAGACTGGAGGGCAAACTGTTCTCTACCACACGGACCAAACAAATCAAAACAAGTGAATCAAATGAATCAAACAAATGAACTGACAGGAAGCAAAGAGAAGATCCACATGAAAATGACCAAAACAGTAAAAAGCCCCAAGTCTCTAACCTAGGAGAGGCCAACACCTAACTCATCCCTCGGGTGAGTCCCTGAATGCAGCCAGCCTCCGCTGGCTCAGAGCAGAGTGGCCTGTGTGCAGACCACGCCGTTAGCCAAGTCACTTGTAACAGAGCCAGGCTGTGAGCTCAGAGGCCCCAACAAGTTCTTAGAAAAACCAAGTTAAATGTGTGAGCTTTCCACAGGCTGCCTGGAGCGACTGATGTCTGCGGCCTCCGGAAAGCCCTGTACACTGCAAGGTAGATAACAAACACTTGGTTTAAGTCTTTGGGCAGGACTATCACCTCACTGCCTCTAGTAGGAAGTAGCTTCTGACTCCGGAGGCCTGCCTGCGTTCTGGAATTTGCCATGGGGCTCCAGGAATCAGCTACAGAGAATCCTCACAACAGATACTGCAACTGCAAATATCTGTTGCACAGGAGGAACCCTATACCTTTTCTTCTTAATACCAGCTCCTAACACTAGTAACTAATATTAATCTGGTTTACGAGAAGGAATCCTACCTACATTTAAAAAGCTAACCCAACTGGGCAGTGTTTACAATGGCAAAAGCCCACCTGATTTCACACCATGCAAGTAAAATCACCTAAAGGCAACCCTACTCAGCCTTGAGCCAGGCACACCTGGGAACGAGAGCCATACCGTTTTGTCCTCCAAGTCACTTCTGGATGCATCTTCATGTGTTAACAATAGCTGCCTTGATTTTTCTATTTTTTCCTATAATCAGAGATAAGGAAATCAAGCAACGATCTCAACATTGTTCAGATTTATCCACAGATTTAAGCAGCACATGCTCACTCACACCTGATTTTAATTTTAAAGCAACGTGTAGCTAAGGCTCTGTACCCCCTGAGTTTCCATTAGATAGTCCTGTGTGTCATTCAGATTCAGACCACCCAGGTTCTTTTTTTTTTTTTTTTTAATTTTTATTTATTTATTTTTTGGCCACACCTTGTGGTACGTGGGATCTTAGTTCCCCAACCAGGGACTGAACCCCCACCCCCTGCATTGGAAGCTTGGAGTCTTAACCACTGGACCACCAGGGAAGTCCCCCACCCTGCTTCTTATACAGCTCCAGCGGCTTACCCCACTGCTGCTGCCACCTGCCCCATCCCCTCCACCGGTTCCTCTCCGACTGTCACCATCCTCCTGGCTACACAGGTCAGAAACCTGGAAGTCCCTTCTCTCTCATACCCACATCTAATCAGTTTAGTCTTATTTTCTCTCTTCTTTTTTACTTAATCTGAGAAAAAAAATTAAATAAGGAAATTTTAAAAATGATTACATACAATCCCCTCACCCAGAATTAACAACTGTGAACATTCGGTTATATTTGTTTCTAATTTTTTCCCCCAAAAGATCCATCACCCCCAGTCTCAATTTCCTCCCCATTCTATCAGAGGTAACCACTATTATGAATTCAAGGTATAAACTTCCAGCCCATTGTTTATATCTGTACATACATGAATACATGTATCCATAAAACAAATATGTAGATTTGGTTTTTTACGTTGTAATTTGCATAAATGCTGTACTATATGCATCTTGCTTTCTTCACAAGACATCATGGATACCATGTTTTTCCATTTAACATCACACAGATCGTATGTTTCCACTTCATATCATAGGTTGATCACCAGATCATCATTTTTAACAGCTGATCAGTATTCCACTGCATGAATATACTACATTATACTTCTCTATTTCCCTACTGACGGGCATTCAGCTTGTTTCTTGTTTTTCTCTATTATAAACAAGACTATACGGAACACTTGAGTACAAGGACAGGAGCATCCCTGTGGATCTGGCCCCGAGGGTCATTGCTGGTGACAGGGTCTCTCCTCCTCTCCATCCCTCAGTCACACCTGGTTCAAAGTCTCATCTTTCACTTGGACCGCTGAGCCATCCATCCCCTGAACTGCTCACAGTCTGGTCCCTTCTGGTTACTCACCACATGGCTAGGTACAAACCCCCCTCGTCTGAATGACACACAAGGACCTTCAAGAAGTGCCTGGTTCACCTGAATTAAAATAAAAGCCCCAGTAGGACTTCCGTGGCAGTCCAGTGGATAAGACTCTGCGCTTCCACTGCAGGGGACACAGGTTCGATCCCTGGTCAGGGAACTAAGATCCCACATGCTGCGCAGCACGGCAGAAAAAACAAAAAACAAAAAACCCTAGTAACTGGGTGACCTGGCCCACCTGGCCCACCCTCCCCCATTTCGCTTACAGTCCGCTCTTCCTGACATTTCCTCCCTGGCCCTCCCTCCCTCCCTGCCTTCTCTAAACAACCTCCCCCAATTCCTTGCTATACCTTGCCCTTAGAACCCTAGGTCAAGGTCTGCAACTAGCTTTGCCAGTCTGTCCTCCATTACCAGGGAGGTTTGTTTGGATCCCCTTTGTTACTACCTGTTAAATAGATGTCTGCTTTTATCTACCACCCTTCCAATCCAACAAGCTCATTCGCAAGGAATAAAAACATGATAATATATATGGATTCTGTTATCTCAACTACTTTCAAAAGGGACACACAGTCTTCACGTTTCAGAATAAAATGTGAAATTCACTCTCTCTGAAAACAAGAAAATACTTACAATTGAAACGACCAAATTTGTAGGATCCAATAATTCTGTCCACTGAAGAAATCTTTGAATAAAAGACTTAAGAGGGGCAAGAGCACCAGAGAGGTTAATGGCAGCAGAAAAACCAAGATACACGGTAATAATAACAGTTAACATTATTTTTGAGAACCTAATAGGGCCTTCTTCTTGCAGCATCTCCTGGAATCCTCACAACATCCCCATCTTACAGATGAGGAAACTGAGGCTTCCAAGGACTCATGAATGGATTCAAGGAAACCCAACCAGGAAATGACCCAATGGCCTGTGCTCTTAACCACTCCAATATCAAAGTGCTCTTGAGGGTTAAAAGCCCAGACTTTGGGGTCAAACGGGCCTATGTTGACACCCCATATATGACCTTGAAGCACTACCTAGAAAGGTCTCAGAATCTGTTTCTTCACCCTCCTGTGGTGGTTATAAGGCTTAACTCTAGTCATAAAGAGTTAGATATAAAGACACCCCAGTGAAGGCTCAATAAAGGCAGTTCACATATGCAGAAAGCAGCACGGTTTGCCCCCAAAAGTCCCCAAATTTTGCAGTGGTTTTAGCTTTGAGGCCTGGCTCTGCCAGGACACCTGGAGTACCCTGTCCTTCCTCAACATCCCCACCTAAGAGAACCAGGCTAGGCTCTACTTTAGGTAAAGGCTGAAAGAGAACACTCTAGAACTGTGCTGTCCAATTAGCCACATGCAGCCAGGCCAAATTGAGTGTGCTGTATGTGTAAAAACATACACGGGATTTCGAAGACTTCCTACAGAAAAGGATGTAAAATATCTCATTCATAATTTTCTATATCGACTACATGTTTAAATGTTAATATTTATATCTTTTGGGCGAAATGCAATATATTATTAAAATTTAAATTTTAAAAGCCACGTTTTTTAATGTGGCTACTAGAAAATCTGGAATTACCTACGCGGCTCCCATCCTATCTCCACTGGACAGCGCCGCCCAGCCCCACTCTGAGATGGGGCCCAGGTTACTTTCCGGCCATGGCGGCTTCCCGCAGCCCCGAGTCTCACTGTCCGGTGGCTGAGCCTACAGACTCGGGGAAGCTGGGGCCTCCTGGGAGGACCTGTTCCTCTCCAACCTGATGCTCAGCAACAGCTTAGGCAGCGGAAGGCAGACCCCTGAGTGGTGGGGAGTGACTCCTCAGTTCGTGCGATCTGCAGGGGGATACTGTGCGACCCTCGCTAGCGAGGCCTGGGGCAGAGGCCACGCACGGTAACACCCATGGCCGTCGGCATCCGGCAAGCTTGGGTTTCCTTCGTGCCCTCCCGGGGTCTGAGATGGGAAGGCGGGTGCTGCGACCACGTGGCCTGCCCAAGGTCACCGCGGCCAGCTGCGACTCCACGCCGCGCGGCCCACGCCCTCCCCGTCCCCAGACGCGCCAGGCCCGGGCCGTACTTGGCGTTCGGTGATCCAGAAGCGCACGTTGGGCTCCATGCGGGCTGCGGCGCCGCTGCACCCTAGGAGCCTCCCGGCCCCCGCGCTTCTTCCTCCTGCTGCTCCTCTTCCTGAAACCTACGAGGAGCTGTCGGGAAAGGCCGCGGCCGCCCGGCCCGGCGCGGAGGAGGAGCCGGCGGCGAGCCCCGCCCCGGGCGCGCGCGTCCCCTATCCCCGCTCCCGGGGCCGCGCGCCCGCCGCTCCTCTGCGTCACGCGCCCGCTGTTCCCGCGCCCGGGTCCCCGCACGCCCGCTGCTCGGTGTTACCACGCGCCAGCGCCCCGGGCCCCGCGCGCCCGCTGTTGCCGTGAGCCCACCTCTCCCACAGGTCAAGGCCTCCCACCCTTGCTCCGCCCTTTCGGGTAGCCTGGTCGCCTCCAGGCCTAGAGGGGTCACCTATGGAACCTCCAGCTCACGGTACCTACCGCGAAGACCCGATCAGGTGGCGTGTGGCGCCTTCCACAGCCTCGCCCTGCGCTCCTGCAGCGTCCAGCCCCCGCCCAGCACAGGCTTTTGGATATCACCCTCGAAAATCCCTTCAATTGCACCTAAAGTCCAGTGTACACGGGATCAGGGGTAGTCAGGACTCGCTACATAATTTGCGTGGCCCAGTGAAAAATGAAAACGTGGCGCCCCTTATTAAAAAAAGACTGCGAATTTTCAAAAGTCGACATCAGAGCATTAAACCAAGCCCTGGGGCCCCTCTAAGTTAAGTGTTGGGCCCTGCCGCCAGCCCGTGAAGCTGGCCCTGATGTCAGTGCACTATCCCTCTCTCTGCCCAAGGGTTTTTCCCCAGCGCCGGGGCAAATCCAGCTCCTTCTGTTGGATATCAGATCAGGTAGGGACCATTTGCAGAGAAAAACGTGCCTTCCTTCCGCCTTCCATCCCCTTCCCCAGCACTGGGGTGGGTGGGGGTTATGTGTGTTTGTGGAAGACGTGTGGATGTTCAGGGTGTTCAGGGGGCTCCTCAGGAGTCCTGGGCTGGGGACCCAGCACCATCCATTACTTGGTTGTGTGACCCTGGTCAAATCAATATCTCCAAATCTACCTTCTCATCTGTAAAATGATGACAGTAATTGTACCTATTTTGTTTTTGTTGTGGATCCAATGAGATAAAACATGTAAAAGCCCTAACAGTGCTGGCTCAGTCTGGGCCACTTACAGGCAGCTGGCCTTTGCCCTCCCTTGCTTTGCCTTCCCCTCTGGGAACATGAAACCAGCTTATTAGAGGCCCATGTGGCGTCTCAGCTCCCACTTTTGCTCAGCTCACTTGGCTCACTTTTCCATAGCCTTCAAGACTTCATTTCGTCCTCCAGGAAGACTTCCTTGATGCCCATAGCTGGGTAAGGTGCCCCCTCCTCACTGTTCCCCAGTGTTCTATGCCCCAGGAATGTATCTATTGTACCACAGTTTAGCACACCTGTATTATCCTGCTGGCTCTACCTGCAAGTATGTCACAGATACAGCCCACCTGACCTGCTTCCATCTCTGGACTGTCTAGCCTTAACAAAGGAGCCAGAGTGATCCTCTTAGAACAATTTGATGTAACTCTTCTCAAAAACATTCCTGACATTTCCCATCTCAGAATAGAATCCAAAGTCCTTAGCTTGCCCATAAAGCACCCTGGGCTCCCCATTACCATGCTTCTCCTTCACAGCTCTGGTCACATGGCCCTTCAATTCTTCACCCACCCGAAGTCCACCCTTGCTTCAGGGCCTTTGCACCTGCCATGCCCTTTGCCTAGAACCTTCTTATCCTCCTTACTCCCTCACCTACATGTTTTATCTCATTTGATCATCAAAACCCTAAGATAGGTACAATTACAGTCCTCATTATACAGATGAGAAAACAGACCTGGAGAGACTGACTCCCTGAAACCCTTTTAGAACACACCTGCAACACTCTGCTCTAGTCCCTTGCTCCACTTTATTGTCCTTCCAAACATCCTATGTATTTTTTTTTTTGGCTGTGCCACAAGACATGTGGGATCTTAGTTCCCCCACCAGGGACTGAACCCGCGCCCTCTACAGTGGAAGCGTGGAGTCTTAACCACTGGACCACCAGGGAAGTCCCCCTATGTATTTTTATTATGTTTATTCCCTCTAGAATTTAAGTGCATAAAGGAAGGGGTGTGTCTTTTTTGTTCACTCTCTTGCCTCTAAAATAGTACCTAGCATATGGTAGGAACTCCAGGATTTATTAAAATTAATAAATGCTTCCATATTTCTTTTGCCTCCTAAACTGAGTTCCTTGGAAGTGGAGCCAGCATCTTATTCATCTTTGTAGCCACTGAGTTAAATGTTCAATAAATGTTTGTTGATATAATCAGAGAAGGAAAACTAGAGTCCCACAACATAAGCTGAACCAATAAATTAATGGTGTTAAAAATGCAAGTATTTTAAAATGTTTATTTTTTATTATATTTTTTACACTGAACACTTCAGGAAAGAAAATAATTACAATGATTCAAATGCATGAATGATTCAAATTCAAAATGCAATCCCTGGATTCAATAATTATCCTTTATAATTATGCCCAATCAATATTAGAAATGTATGTAGGCACTAAGTCAGCTAACAAAATAAGTAAAATAACTATATAAAGTATAAGCCTCAGGACTGGGGAACATACATGATCAGTTAAGTCACTTGGCCACTGTCGGTGGTTTTTTAAAAAACATGATTCACATCTGCTTCAATCACATACACATTCATTGCAAGTGTTCTTTTTTTTTTTTTTTTTCTGGCCGCACTGTATGTTATGTGGGATCTTGGTTCCCTGACCAGGGATCGAACCCGCGCCCCCTGCATTGGAAGCACAGAGTCTTAACCACTGGACCACCAGGGAAGTCCTGCAAGTGTTAAATTAGACCATTGATGCTAACAACTTAAAACCATGATCTTAAAAGAAAATTCAGTTTAATACAAAGAAACTCAAGAAGAAAATTTCAGGACCCTTGATCAGAAGCTTTTGATGCCTGTCATACTACTCTGGTGTACACAAAGGTTCAAGTAAGGCTGATAAAGAAGAGTTGTTTCCTTTTCCCTTTGAAGACATGATCCAAGAAATAGGGGAACTGCACATTCTATAGCAACTAGCCATCCATCCATACACTGCCAATAAAGGACTCCTGACGTTAGTAACTAACCACATTTTAAAAGCCTTGGCCAATGTTACAAAAACAAAACGTTTAGAGTAATATTTACGAATACAAGCATAATTGTTTTTTTGCCTTCTATAAATAATAATCTTTGAAATGCTAAAAGTGAGTTCCAGCTGTGGTTCTTTTCTGGCGTGGGAAGCTGCAGGTGCACATGGGATGGTCTACTGATTTACCTTCTCAAAGTATTCTTTGGAAGCAGTCGGATGGGGCTTGATCTGAAAATACAAAAACATTTCACTGGGTAAGTGACTTTATGATCTCAAAAATGAGTTGACAGCCCTCAATTTTTAATCTAAAGTTCTTTAACTTTTTAAAGATTGGTCTGTTTCCTTTAAAATGCCTGGATGAAACTTATATTAACAGCCTGCCTGGTGCCTGGTCCCACCCTCACCTGCACCAGCTTCACCCATTTGCACACCATCTACACCCTTGCCCCAAGGGTGGGCTTCTTTCGTGGATATTCCAGGCCAGCAGCCCTTGAGGCACTGAGGACCTGGGACCCTCTGCTGGGGTCCCATTGCTTTTGGAAAAGAAACCTACTGTAGGAGAATCTGGTGTCCAGTTGGCTGGGCAGACTTCTCCATGGGTTTCTACAAACTGGAATGCCTTCACCAAGCGGAGGGTCTCTTCCACACTTCGGCCCACTGGGAGATCATTGACGCTCAAATGCTTGATGACTCCGTTGGGGTCAATTATGAAGAGACCTCTGCATCAGAATTTATCATCATCAGTATTTCAACATTACCAGAGCTAGAAAGACTCTAACTTCTACCCCTTTTTGTCTTTAATTATCCTTGATAGAGCATTTATTAAACTCTATCATATGCTTAAAAATGGGGTTTTCCTTGCTGTACAAACAGCTTATCATCCCTTATTGATGACAGATGCTTTAACAAAGACAGGACTGGACAAGGCCACCATGGAAAACAGGCAGTATGGTCACATTTACAAATGTGACCTATATGACGCAGAATCTGTAAGTCACTGAACTACAGAGAGCAAAGACTTCTTATTAGTGATGTAGTAAGCATTCTTTGGGCTGCTGCATCAAATCTTGGCAAGAAACCATAGGCAATTGGGAAGGGACAGAGATGTATTTTATCTGTATTCAGTAAGTACTTATGAAGTGAGTGAATTCTTGCGTGGGGTGGGGGGGAAATCCCATGGGAAAATTTACTGGCCTTGAGGCTATGCAGAGCAGAAATCTAAAGGAAAAACCAAGCCCATCACTTTTATTTATTTTGGTTACACTGAGGTACAGTTTGTACAGGAAAGACAGAATGAGTGCTTAGCACTATTCCATTATTAATAGTTTTCAAAATAATGAATTGGTTCCCTGGAACTCTTCAAATCATCGATTTAAATATATTTGATGTGTTTCAGTTACTTATAGTTATTATTTTTATTGTCAGATTGTCCAAGCCCATCACTCTTTATCACTTGGCAGCAATGTAATGAGGTGACCCACCCTGGGGTCTGTGCTCATCTTCCATATGAGTGTTGGTGTTACTATGACATATGCAGATGTCATAAAACTCCTAGGTTTTTAACAGTCCATCTTTAAAAGGGTGTGGCATTCCAAGTGTTAATCACTCAGGAAAAAGTCAAGTTAGAGAAAACTCAGAAGATAAAAAGGTGGTTCTCCCTCCCTGAGCCTGGCCTTTGGGGGGTCTAGGCTTTGAGGCTAAGGGGTCCTGGTGCATGCTCCTGCAGGGTGCAGCCAAGGTGGAGTCCACCATTTAGATGCAGACACAGGGCTAGGATGATCAGGGCCCACAGACTCCAGAAAGAAAGCCTTATCTTACAAGTCAGACTCAACTCCTCTCCCTATGTCAATCCTAATAGAGAAACCAGTAGGGAGGTAACTGCAAAATTAGCATGACTCTACAGGGGAGGGGATCCTGGGAGGAAAATGCCAGCACTCTTCTCCTTCCCTTGCCAACTCTGTCAAAGGTAGGCTTTAGTTTATTAAAGGAAGACCGTAATCCCCTTGGAGTCAAAAAGGCCCAAGCTCCAAGGTGGCTCCCGGAGCTAAAATTTCAGGTGTAACCCAAGCAGGCCAGACGTCAGCTACAAGAGCAGGCAGGTAAGCGGGTTCAAGCCAGCCCCCAGCAAAACTGTGAGGCATATCAAAGTGGGGTTCTCGCTTCCTTCCTGGAGGTAAAGTTTTGCCCAATCCCTCCTTCATTCAGCAGCCATCAAGATGCCAGTTCTAAGGCCTAAGTTCTCATCCCTCCCAGCAAGGTTGACAGGCTGGGACAGGTACTAGAACCTGTGCCAAAAACTCTGTAGCTGCCTCACCTTATTTAATCCTCACAACCAACCTGGGAGGTACATTCTCATTTTAGTTACAGGAAAAATGGGACTCAAAGAGGTTAAATATCTTGCTCAAAGTCATACAGCTATTAAGTAGCTGAGTTTAAACAAATTCAAACTCCGGTCTGGTTCCAGTGCTTGTACAAGATCCTAACCATTCCAGAAAACTGACTCCTACCCTTGCTGGCCCCCCCCATCTCCAAACAGTCTGATGGCTTCAGCGCCAGGAGTGGCTCCCAGACAGTCAGGGAGAGTGGAGCAGTGTGACCATCAAGACATGATATCCTTCTTCAGAAACAGGCCCAGGGTGACGCAGGGGGCACACATGTCTCAGCCATTTCTGAAAGACTGCCAACCCTTGCAGGAGGCATCCATCAGTGCTTATTAAAAGACAAATTAAGGATTTGGGGTTCTAAAAATTCCCTACCAAGGTGTCTATAAATCCCCTATGAAGTAGGATGATGCTAAACATGAAAGCCAATTTTAAGTTCATAAGAAACGGATCTTACCGTAGTGCAAGGCCGGGACCTTCCAACAGCACACCGTAGTCTCGGGAAATCTGTTTGGTCAAATCTGACAAGAGTGTGATGTGCATGTGGCCCAAACCGCCATTCTAATAAAAATGCAAACAGGGCTGGTTGTTATACCGTGGCTCCCACAGCATCCTCGGCCAGGCAACACGATGTCTGACCGACAGTGGCAACGGACGGCAGTAACTGAGCGCCAACAATGGGCCGAGCGCTGCTCTAAGCTCTTTCTGTTGTCTCACTTCCTCCTCCAAGCATCCTGGAATAGCTACTATCATCACCACCCCTGTACAGATGAGGAAACTGAGACACACAAAGGTTAAGTAACTTGCTCCAGGTCACAGCTAGAAAGGGGCAGAGGCAGGATTTACACCCAGCTGATACTACAGACCTTTCTTTTTCTAATTCTTACAGTATCCTTTTGGTTGAAGATTAATTTCTGAAGCATAAAAATGGAACAGTTAAAAAAAAAAAAGAATACTTTGAATAATTTGATATTGATAGTCCAGCAGCATAGCTAGAAATTTTGATTCTCCCAAGCAAGTTTCTAGGCAAGAATACTGATCGTGCAGAGCAGTGAAATCAGAAAACTTAATCACTGTCCCACATGGCTCGCAGGGTCCCGGGGATCTACAGGGTACAGGTGAGAGGGGAGGCAATGGACCCCAGCTGCTCCCCTGCCCTGCAGACTCTGTTCTCTGTTACCGTTTGTACTCTGGAAAATACAAGTGTAGTGGGGAGTAAATTCATGGCAATGTTAAAGGAGATATGGGTAGAGTTTAACAGAATTTGCCAGTAGGTTAGGCCTGACAAATAGCCCATTTCAGACTACTCATGCTTTAACAACTTCTACGTTGGTCTTTAATGGGATCATTTCAGTTTTTAAGATCAAGTGCAGACACAGTGTGAATGATGTGTATACCTTCCTTGGTGTGTTTATCCAGGCCAGGTGGGTGAAGTGGGAATCCACTGACACTGCAACAACTTCACAGTTCACATCATGAAATTCATTGGCTTTGTCACTGAAAGCAATAATTTCTGTAGGACACACAAAGGTGCTAGGGAAAAAGGGTAGAAATTCTCATCAGAGAATTGAAAAACAAGGGTTTAAAATCTGAACAATAGGTGTCTAAAAACTAGTTCAGGGACTTCCCTGGTGGCACAGTGGTTAAGAATCCGCCTGCCAATGCAGGGGACATGGGTTTGAGCCCTGGGCCAGGAAGATCCCACACACCACAGAGCAACTAAGCCCATGCGCCACAACTACTGAGCCTGCGCTCTAGAGCCCACGAGCCACAACTACTGAGTCTGCGTGCTGCAACTACTGAAGCCCGCGAGCCTAGAGCCCCTGCTCCACAACAAGAGAAGCCACCGCAGTGAGAAGCCCGCCCGCACCAATGAAGATCCAACGCAGCCAAAAATAAAATAAATAAATAAATGATTAATTAAAAAAAAAAAAAAAACTAGTTCAATTTGCTTAAAGGTGAGAAAGGCAAAATGGTTAACCATCCTCACTGGACTCCTGGTCACAATGATACTCCAGTTTAAAAAAAAAAAAAAAAGATTTATCACCACCTTTCTATTTAAGAATCATATTAAAAACATGGGGGTAGGGGAGGCATATTCCAAGAATAAAGACAAAATTTTATCTAAATAAAGTAACTTCAGGAGAAATTTCATTTTATCCTTACTTTTCTCATTTTCCCCCGAACCAGTGAAAACTTCCTCACAAACTGGCTTACAGGAACTACTACTCCAGAGTACATACATAAAACAGAGCCACATTAAACCCCTGCCCCATTAAAAGGAATGCCACTCCACCCCCTATATTTATCACTTGTAAATTAGCTATAGATGCAAACTGTATCAACAAGGCCATCAGTGATAAAGGGTCAGCAGCAACCCTCCCCTTGACAAGAGTAACTAGAGACAGGCAATGTCAGCGGGGAGGCAGGGATCTCTGCTTGCTCCCAGAATGACATTAAAGCATCACAGAAAATACACTTACAAATCCAAAGGATAGAAGAAGAACACTAAATATTTCCCCTTAAAGTCATCAAGGCTTATTTCTTTGAACTCTCCATTGACAACAGCTGTACCCTTAAAATAGGGTGCATGCTGGGTGACGGCAGGGGCATGGCATGAGGAACCTGAAAACAAAACATAACACACACATGTAGAGTTCATTTGTTAAGCCAAGCACTTATTTGATTTTATTTAATCCTCTCACAGTAATTAATTAATAGTATAATTAAAAGTTCAGTTCAATTGTACATCTTAGGTAATTTTTTCTCTTTTCATAGTTCTAGACTGTACACATATTCAAAGTGCTGTGGAAACTAAAAAGACAGGAGACAGTAGGGATGGAATGAACATAGAATTAAGGACAACATGAGCCTGGAGGTGGATTCTAAGTATGGTTCGGATTTTGCCAAGACCAGGGCTAATGGCACAAAAGAAAGAACAGGGCAGGTGTGGGGAACAGCCTGTGGCAGAGCTTGATCTAGAGAGCAGGTGTGCATGGAGGGAAGACGTGTGGGAGACAAAGCAAGGTTGGTGAAGGCCATGCTGCAAGGGCCCTTATATATCAGGCCAATGAATCTGTTCTTAAAAGAAGAGATACAGGAATCACCGGAGGCTTTCGCGTAGGAGATGGATGATGTGTCAGCTGTTCTTAGGAAGATCAGTCTGCAGGGGAGAGTAAGAGGAGCAGGGAGGGGGGCGCCTGATGTTAGGAGGTGACTGCAAGCATCTAAGTGAGAGGTGTGGAGGGAAAGGGTACGGCAGAAGGAACAGAAAGAAAGGAAAGGATGTAAGAGCTGTGTCAGAATTGGAGAGGACGTGCTTCTACCTGGGAAGGCGGGACAAAGGAGGCCAAGTGTCAAGATGCCTGGCTTCAGAAACAGGAGGAGCTGCTGGGAGGGGCGTTTGGGACAGGTGACAAGGAAAGTTTTCAACCTGTGGCATCAAATCGCTACCAGAAATTTCTTAAAGCTCCGAGGAAGTAAAATTGTAAACTTTTTTAGAACATTTCACCCACAAACAAAGGGTTTGCTCAAGTATATCCCCCCAAACCATTACATGTTAAATACACTCTTTTTAAAAGGTGCGACAGATCTAAAGGAGGCATTTTCAAATATCTGAGGCTGTACTTAGCAAACCTCATATTCTAGAGAATGGAGTGTAAATCTCAAGAAATAGCTGTGCATCACAGATCATGGAGCAGTCCATTAGACCGGCCTAACACGGCCAAGTGGAGCCAGCCCACAAGTTTGAATCCAAAAGCCTTTACAGGAGCTGCACTGTCAGTCCCCAGTCAGCTCACACCCCTTCACACACAGCAGGCCCAGAGGCCTCTGAGTGTTCTCACCCACCTTCCAAGTTCCTCAACACTGGGGATTAAAACCTCTGGAACCAACAAGGAAAGGTGACACAAGGACAGATTGCCTCAGTGATTCTCAACCCTTGGCTGTACATCAGAATCACCTGGTGAGCTTTTAAAAAATACTGATGGGCTTCCCTGGTGGCGCAGTGGTTGAGAATCTGCCTGCTAATGCAGGGCACGCGGGTTCGAGCCCTGGTCTGGGAAGATCCCACATGCTGCGGAGCAACTCGGCCCGTGAGCCACAATTACTGAGCCTGCGCGTCTGGAGCCTGTGCTCGGCAACGAGAGGCCGCGATAGTGAGAGGCCCGCGCACCGCGATGAAGAGTGGCCCCCGCTTGCCACAACTAGAGAAAGCCCTCGCACAGAAACGAAGACCCAACAAAGCCATACATACATACATAAAAAGAATGTAAGCAGACAAGAATAGCATTAAAAAAAAATAAAAAATAAAAAATAAAAAAAAGAAAATTGGTTACATAATATACACACACACACACAAAAAATAAAAATAAAAATAAAAAATACTGATGTTCTGGTCTCACCCCAGAGATTGACTCATTTTGTTTGGGGTGGGATTGGGGCAGGGGTATATTTGCAAAAGCTCCCCAGGTGAGTCTAATATACCGCCAGGGTTCAGAGATGACAAATGTTGCCATTTTCTGGTTCAAACCAAAGCATAACAACACTTACTGGTGCTAAAGGCGAATTTTGCTTGAGCAGAACCAGACCACAATGCATTCGTCAAGCACGTTCTTCGAGAAGCAGCAGGCCTAAGGGCTGCAGAGGCAGAAATGCCCCAAGGAATGGCACTCACGTGTCGGACAAGCTAAAAAGAGAAACACTTTAAATTAGGAAGTATTCCCAGAATGGTGGCTGAATTCCTGCTGAGAGGGCATCAGGCCAGTAGTGGCCTCGGCTGTCCTTATTCCCGTGAACAAAAATACCAGACTCCAAACTCTAAGAGCATGGATTGAGTCTCCATGTTCTTAAAATTCCCTTCTGCTTCCTTATCCTTCAAGATTGTAAAGGGGGTTGGGGAGGAGGAAAGGGAGATGCTGATCAAAGGGTACAAAGTTGCAGTTATGTAGGATAAGTCTTGAGATCTAATGTACAAGCATATTGACTATACTTCATAATACTGTATTGAAGCTGGCAATATGTTAAGAGTAGATTTCAGGTGTACTCATCACACACAAAAAAGTAACTATGTGAAAAGATATGTCAATTGGTTTGTAGTAATCATTTCATTATGTATATCGAATCATGATGCACACCTCAAATATATAATTTTTATTTTAAAATATATATAAATTAATGAATGGGAAAAAAAAACAACACTGCAAGGCAGAGGAGAATTATAAGAACATAAAGACTCCATGCTTTTAAGAGCAACCCAGAGGATTCAGAAACCGGGCAACTTGGCCAGGCCCTGTGTATTAAGCCCTTTACCAGCAGATCTGCTGAGCACGCTCTACTACGGTCAAGGTTGTCCCTAGAAAAGACAAGGGCCTTCCAGCTCCACAGAGAAGCAAACAAGTAGAGCAAAGTTCAGCCTCTGGGAAAGTTTGGACAGGGCTCAAGGGAAACGTTTGCTCAATTTCAGGGTCCAGCATGACTCAGGAAGAAGAAAGAGCCTGCGCTGAACCCCACCACGAGAAAGGGAGGGCGGGTAGCAAGAGGGTGCTAGGCTTTGCCTGGAGAAAACGGCAGGGACCGCCCTGGGCGGGGAGGAGAAAAGCGCCTTTTGCACGTAAGCACTTTGGTTACTTTGGCATTTTGGTTTTCATCCAGCATTTAAGTGGCTGCTCACGGAAACATCATTCTTTCTGTGTTAAGGTGAGGAAAGTTAACTGAGGTTCGGAAAGGAGAAGTCACTTGTCCAAGGTCACAGAGTCGTTTACAGAACCGGGACCAGGGGCCAGGTCGCCTGCATCGAGAGCCAGATGCTTAGGTGGAGAGGGGACCGGGGACCCACGACCTGGAGCGAAAGGGATTTGGGGAGGGGACCACAAGAGGGGTGGGGTGGGGGAAGGGCGGCTCTGCGCAGGCGCAGGGAGCCTTCCGTAAAGGAGGAGGCCTCTGCTCCGTTACCCTCCGATATCCTCCAAGAAGGGTGAAAGGCCCCAAGGCCGCAGGGGAGCGGGATCCCAACTGGGAAGCACGTTCTCGGAGCCACCAGTGTCTCCGCGCCTGTGCCCCGCCGCCAGCCACTCACCGAAGTCCGGAGCAACCTTCCCGCCACGGCCGCCATCTTCAGGGTGCACAGCACCCACGGGGCAGACGGAGAAGCAGAGGAGGCGGGGTCTACAGGGAGGGCGGGACCAGGGGCGGGGTCTCGTTCTGCGGGGGAGGGGCCCAGCCGGAGCCGCGGCGGGGAAGAGCTGCATCCTCCTAGCCTTCTGGGGATCCTCCGCGTGTAGACGTCCCTGTGGTCGGGTCCCTTGACCCAGATTCATACGGGGCTAATTCCTGTTAAAGCTTCTAAGTAGCTGCATGCTTGGGAAAGCGACACTTTATTTCTGTTTGTCGCCCCAACCTAAAAAGGTCTAATCCAGGTGGGAAGATAGATATTTCCATATTTGCTACTTTTTGTGAACCTGTGGATTACGGTTTCTGTAAAAGAATCCCTTTCCTATTTCAGCCAGAGGTTTAGCCTTGTGGCTTCTGGATGAAATGGAATTAATTATTAATGCAGGGAATTCCCTGGCGGTCCAGTGGTTAAGACTCTGAGCTCCCAATGCAAGGGGCGCAGGTTGTGATCCCTGGTCGGAGAACTAACATCTAGCACGCTGCACGGCGTGGCCAAAAAAAAAAAAAAAAAATTATTAATGCAATTTTGGTCCGTTAATAAGATGAGTGGATCAGACACATCAAGGTTTGTGTTGTCCTCAAAACCTTTAGGATGATGCATGGGCTTCCATTTTGGCTTCTTTTGCCAAAATTGGGAGAATTAGGACATATCTAAAATTTGTTTTCTGTTGATTAGTAAAGCCAAGTTCTCAGTGGTGAGCAGGGTACTTTGAAGCAAATTCATCAAACATGATAAAAATCATACAGCGGCCCTACAGTAAGTGTGACAAAATGTAGATTCTAAGTGAGTATTTTTCAAACACCAGGCCTGTTACCTGAAAAACCAGGTTCGCCTCTTGGTGGGTGTGGAGCCAAAAGACACAACCCAGGCAAAGATCCGGAGGAGGAAGGATTTATTACTTGCAGCAAGTAAGGAGAACACCAGGGATCCTTCCCAAAGCAGTATCTCCTCAAACAGGAAAACTGGGGAAATTTTAAGCTAAAGGTACATGCATATTCATGAAGGGGCTTGGGTGGTAGAAAGAGTCCAAGCTTTTTTTTTTTTTTAATTTATTTATTTTTTACATTTATTTTTGGCTGTGTTGGGTCTTTGTTGCTGCACGCATGCTTTTCTCTAGTTGAGGCGAGCAGGGGCTACTCTTCATTGTGGTGCACAGGCTTCTCATTGCAGTGGCTTCTCTTGTTGTGGAGCATGGGCTCTAAGCATGCAGGCTTCAGTAGTTGTGGCACACGGGCTCAGTAGTTGTGGCTTGCGGGCTCTAGAGCCGCAGGCTCAGTAGTTGAGGCACATGGGCTTAGTTGCTCTGCAGCATGTGGGATCTTCCCCGACCAAGGATCAAACCTGTCTCCTGCATTGGCAGGTGGATTCTTAACCACTGCGCCACCAGAGAAGTCCCCAAGTCCAAGCTTTAGGTTCCAGTTGATCTGGTGGTTGAACGCTTCAGGCCAATCTTAAACTTTGAAACAGACCTGGAAGTCTTTACAACTGATGTATTATCTTTGCTATAGTTTCTTCTCTTGCCTGATAAAGTAATTTGTTTCTGCATTCTTCTGTTCCCTTTAGATCATTAATTACTGAGACCTGTTCAAGGGCAAGTTCTGTGGCCAGGCTTAGATCACAAAATAGCTTAGGCCAAAAATGGCTTCTCTTAGGTCAAGAAAGCCATGCCTGGGGGCTTCCCTGGTGGCGCAGTGATTGAGAATCTGCCTGCCAATGCAGGGGACACGGGTTCGAGCCCTGGTCTGGGAAGATCCCACATGCCACGGAGCAACTGGGCCCGTGAGCCACAACTACTGAGCCTGCGCGTCTGGAGCCTGTGCTCCGCAACAAGAGAGGCCGCGATGGTGAGAGGCCCGCGCACCGCGATGAAGAGTGGTCCCCACTTGCCGCAACTAGAGAAAGCCCTCGCACAGAAACGAAGACTCAACACAGTCATAAATAAATAAAAGAACGTGAATTTCTAAAAAAAAAAAAAAAAAAAAAAAAGAAAGCCATGCCTGGTTCTCTTCCTCCAGGGACCCCCCACCTTATCTGCTTACAGGCCCAAGACAGCAGCCCAATTCCCAGATCTTTTGGCCATTGGAGAGGACGTTTCACTGCTTATCACTTCTTTTCTAAACAGAAAGCTGAAGCAATTGCCTGTGGTTCAACAGCTTGCCTCAAGTCACACAGGGATTCATTGGCGAGGGGACAATTAGAACTGAGAACTCTTCATTGGACACATTGGTCTGCTGATCTCTGTCTAAAGCTTATCTCCCTTGTCTCCCTAAAAGGAATGAAATAACCTAGAATCTCAGGCCCAGAGGCCCAGAAGGAATTTCATACTAGAGCCTTTCAAGCCTGTTCAGAATTGCAAAAGTGAGTGGCCTTCAGCTAAATCTCAGGCTACAGCCAAGGACTTCCCCTGGGAGGATAAGCAGAGTCCTCCACTTGTTCATTCCAAGAAAAGATAATCTTAATTAGTATTGGTATTTGAGCACTGTTCTGCTAAGCCTTCCCTGACTACCTCCCCCATGGGTCTGGGTTAGAGAAACCTTGCAGGTCCCTAGAAAGCTTTTCTCATTCTCATGTCTCACGTTTTTCTCATTCTCATTGCTCTTGCCACATCACATTGGAATATTCTATAGTCTTCTCTAGATCTTAACCATACTGTGAACTTCATGAGGGTAGAGCTCATGTCTTACTCAGCTCTGTGGTCCCCATGGCTAGGCTAGTGCCTGGTTCATAGCAACTGCTCAGAAAAATTTGTCAAATGAATGAATAAGCAGTGGCTGACATGGTGGCCAAAACGTTCTTTCCACATTCATTCTGCAAAAGACATCTCTTTATTCGGTTTTCTCTAGCTGTCACAACAAGGACACAGATTGTTCCCCTGAGGGAAAAAGACAAACTGAACTTGTCCTCATTACCAAAAGGGTAGAAAATAACTGAAATTCTCGCTTTTGAGTTTGGGAGAAGAATTTTTGGAACTAGTCGAGGGAAAGGCAAATGAAAAGATATATGCTACTTTTTATGATGATTAGGAAAATACCTCCCTGGAACCACAAGTTAATATTCTGGTAACTAGGGCTACAATTAGAGATGGCAAACATTACTCTGGGTTTTGCTGTGTTCTTCCTCTTTCCACGGCAAAAAGCATTCATTTTTTTCCCCTTCTTTTCCCATTGACGAGGGCCCCTGGGCTCAGGGAAGGTGCGGTCTCCACACTGAGCCATGTCTGCTAGCAAAGGCCTCTCTTGAGAACATTATCCCCCGGATTCCCACTGCATGGCCTCGTGCTGCTCCACGGTGAGCTCCTCAAGGGCAGGCAGCGGAGTAGTGGGTGGAGTCGACTTGTCCTCAGTTCAAAACCCCATGGGGAATTCCCTGGCGGTCCAGTGGTTAGGACTCTGTGCTTTCATTGCCGAGGGTGTGGGTTCGATCCCTGGTCGGGGAACTAAGATCCTGCAAGCCACGTGGTGTAGCCCAAAAAAAAAAAAAAAAACCCCACGGACCCA
Source organism: Balaenoptera acutorostrata (assembly GCF_949987535.1). Taxonomy (NCBI): domain Eukaryota; kingdom Metazoa; phylum Chordata; class Mammalia; order Artiodactyla; family Balaenopteridae; genus Balaenoptera; species Balaenoptera acutorostrata. The sequence continues at coordinate 12,249,475 of NC_080079.1, read as the reverse complement.
CAGATTGTTTCACCTTCCCAAGTCTGAGAGTCTCCATGCAGGAACCTGCACCTCACAGGCTTCTTGTGAAGCTTCTTGTGACGCTGGGTTGGGAGGGCCTGCCCACTGTGGGCCCCTGGTCATTTCGTGTTCACTCACAGGGCAGCTCCCTTCCTGCCACCCCGACACACCTCGGCTTCCTTCTGAGCCTTTTCCCTCCTGTCTTTATTGCCTATTCCCTGCCTATTCCCTCTCCCCCCACCTTTATTCAGTAGACCATATTTTTTAGAGCAGTTTCAGGTTCACAGCAAAATTTAGTGAAAGTACAGAAGACTTCCCGTTTACTCCCTGTCCCCACTCCTGCACAGCCTCTCCCAGACCTACATCCCACACCAAGGTGGTGCATTTGTTACAATCCATGAAACTACATTGATAATGTCATTGTCACCCTTAGTTTACATTAGGGTTCACTCTGGTGTTGTACATCCTATGAGTCTGGACAAATGTGGTGACGTGTATCCACTACTATAGCATCATACAGAATAGTCCACTGCCCTAAAAATCCTCTGTGCTTCCCCCAGTCGTCCCTCCCTCCCCATACCCTTGGCCACCTATCCCCTTTTTAGAGCTGTGTCTCCCGTCCAGCCTGCCAACATCTCCACTCAGATAACTCTTACTCAGCCCAGACTTACCAAACACAAGACCAAACTCTTGCTTTCTCTCCTCAAACCCATGCCTCACGGTGCCCTCCCCACCATCCCAGCCGACCAGCACCCAAAGGATACACGGTCTTCTCTCCACCTCCACTGCCACCACCTCAGCCCAGGCCACCATCGTTTCTCCCCTGGAATTTTCACAGCTTCTTAGGGCCTCTTGGTGATCAAAAAGGCTTAGGTCACTTCCATGATGTGAGGTCTATTTTAAAAGGGAAAGAAAACACAACACAAAGTCCACACAATTCTGTCCCATGTCTCTGTGTCCCTCAGGCCCCGCTACTTCTTTGGACTCCGGAGATTCCCAACTGCCCTTACCTGCATCTCTGTGTTGAGGCCTTTCAGAACTGGGGAAGGCCGGACCACCCATCCCTGTGGAAAGACAGAAACTTAGGAGAATTAACCCCTGCCCAGCAGCCCTCACAGTGGCCAGGTGGAGAGAGTTGGTGTAAAAATAGCCCAGCTCCCCTGCTCCTGGGTAGACAAGCTGAGGTGCATTTCCCAGCGTTTCCACAGGGATTAAGCTGGTCACTCATCGAGGTTTCTTAACACACTTTTACTGGCTGCTTTCCTGTATGACTTCCCCCACCTCTCCTGCACTTCCGGCACCTCCCAAACAAGCTCCTTGCATTGAATCCTAGTCTCAAGGTCTAGGAGAACCCAAACTCAGACACGGCACTACAAAAACTGTAATACAGAATGCTATCCACAGGCTGATTACAGGATTTAGGTAGAAATATTTATTCGTAATTCACTCCATGCTGGGAGAGCTGGTCTTGGGAACCAGGTTGTCAGGTAGAGGATGAATGCCACCCTTCTCAGTCCCATCAGCCTCTCTGTAGTGGCCCGTAGAACTCTATTTGGAGACGTTGCAAAAGTACAGGCCTGAGGCCCACCCCTTTACCCCTGGTCTGCCTGCTTCCCCTCCCCCTCCCGTGATGGGCCCTGCAGCTTCCTACCTGGTCTCTCTGCTTTCACCGCCTCCTTCCAATCCATCCTCAGCAGCAGCCGTGGTTCTTCTTCAAACACCAGCCAGGTCATTTCATCTCCTGCATAAAACTCTTCAATGGCTTCCCGTTTCATTAGAGTAAAACCCCAATACATAGAGGGCCCTAGACAGTCTGTGCCCCTGCTTCCTCCCAGACCACTCATCTAGGGCCCACCCCACCCCATTCCTGCTCCAGCCATGCTGGTTTACTCCTCCTTCCCCCAACGCCCAGCCCGCACCTTGGCACCTGCTGTGCTCTTTGACTGGACTGCTCTCCGCTCATGTCTGGCTCCCTCCTCCTCCTTATTTAGGTCATGGCTTAGCTGTGGTCCTCACCAAGAGGACTTCCCTAATGACCTTGTCTGTTATTACCTGCTTGGCCCTTGTTTGTTTCCTTTGATTGGAAATTACAATTACTTTGTCTGTTTACTGGGTATTTGTTGGGTTCCCTCCTGAGATAAAAGCCCCAACAGGGCAAGGACCATGCCCATCTTGCTCACTGTTACATGCCCAGACCCTAGCACCGTGCCTGGCACATGGCAGGCTCCTGGCAAATTTAGATGAATCTGGTTGAAGATCTAGCTAAAAACTCACCATATGCAGCCACTTCTGATTACACATCCCCCCATCCCAGCTGACATCTCCTTTCCCTGAATGCCTTTGACAGTTATCAACATAATTCTCTTGGCGATCAATCCTCTGTGTTTTATCACAAACCTTTTACTGTTGCCTTGAACTGTTACTTGACTCATGTTTCCTTTCTTAATCATTTTTGGTGGCTCTTCTGGTTTGCAGCTTGAATAACTGGCTAATTCACTTTTTAAAAGCCCCTCAAGGGCTTCCCTGGTGGCGCAGTGGTTAAGAATCTGCCTGCCAATGCAGGGGACCCGGGTTCGAGCCCTGGTCCGGGAAGATCCCACATGCCGCGGAGCAACTAAGCCCATGTGCCACAACTACTGAGCCTGCGCTCTAGAGCCTGCAAGCCACAACTACTGAGCCCACGTGCTGCAACTATTGAAGCCCGTGCTCCTAGAGCCCATGCTCCACAACAAGAGAAGCCACCGCAATCAGAAGCCTGCACACCGCAACAAAGAGTAGCCCCTGCTCACTGCAACTAGAGAAAGCCCACGTGCAGCAATGAAGACCCAACACAGGCAAAATAAATAAATAAATAAAATTATAAAGAGAAAAAAATTTTTGAAAAAATAAGATAAATAAATAAATAAAAGCCCCTCAATACTTGAGGGTATATTTTCTAATAATAAGGACATTCTTTTATACAATAACCATATTACAACGATAAAAATCAGGGGTGTTGGGCTTCCCCGGTGGAGCAGTGGTTGAGAATCTGCCTGCTGGTGCGGGGGACACGGGTTCGAGCCTTGGTCCGGGAAGATCCCACATGCTGCAGAGCATCTAGGCTCATGCGCCATGACTACTGAGCCTGCGCTCTAGAGCCTGCAAGCCACAACTACTGAGCCCACGTGCCACAACTACTGAAGCCCGCGTGCCTAGAGCCCGTGCTCTGCAACGTAAAAGGCCACTGCAATGAGGAGTAACCCTGCTCGCCACAACTAGAGAAGGCTGCGTGCAGCAACGAAGAACCAAAGCAGCCAAAAGTAAAAAAAAAAAAAAAAAAAAAAAAAAATCAGGGGTGTTAACATTGACCCACTATTATTGAATCCACTGTCCATATTCAAATGTCATCAACTGTTGCAACAGTGTTCTTTACATCAAGAGCTAGCCCCCCTCACCCCTCCATGATCCAATCCAGAATTACTCATCACATCACATTTAGTTGTCTTGTTTTTTTAGCCTCCTTTAGGCTGGAATAGTTCCTCAGTCTTTCTTGATCTTCCTTGACCTTCACCGTTTTAAGAGACACTGGCTAGCTCTTTTGTAGAATGTCCCTCAGTTCACTTGTTTGATATTTCCTCATCATTCAAGTCAGGTTAAACATTTTTGACAGGAAGACCACTGAAGTGTTGATCCATAATTTACTTAACCAAACTGATATTGTTGGAGATTTGTGTTGTTTCAAACTTTTCTTCATATTATAACTAATATTGTGATCTTTATATATCATCGTAGCCAAATCTTTGCACACATTCTTATTTATTTAGGGTATATTTCTGGAGGTGGAACTGCTTTAAGGGTTGTGTGTGTGTTTATAATTTTTGTTACGTGTTGCCAAATTGCCTTCTAGAGGGGCTGTGCCAGTTTACACTCCCTCCACAATGAGTGAAAGTGGCAGTTTCTAGGACGTTTTGCCAACACTGAATCCAAACAGTTTAAAGCATCCTTCCTGCAGCAGTCTGTACTTCTCACGTTGATCTATCTTCTACTCCAGTTGCTTGCATATGGCTGTTTGGTGCAAAGCACCTAGGAGCTGTTTAAAGGTAGGACTTGTGTGCTTTACTCATCTTTGTGGTCTTGCTCATCCCATGGTGCCTAACTATGCTTCCTACTTATCAGTGGATCAATAAATGTCAAAGGAAGGAAGTAACAAATGATAATTTTGACACCTTATATGATTGTTGGATTCTGCTCTGACATGTTGGGTTACTAAAAATGTCATTAACATTAGCATTTCAGAGTCCAACAACCAGAGTCCCTACTAGCCTAGATTAGAAAGCAGTCCAGCTTTTTTACCAGTCCCCATTCCCAGGACCTCCTGGGAGTCCCAGAGAATCTTTGCATCTTGTCCATTTTGATCCCAGGCACGCTCTTCACCTCATGTATCAGCACTGCAACAACTGCTCTGGGTTGCTCAGCTCCCCTCTTGCCCTTGCTCCAGAAGCTTCTCTGGGCTGCTGCCGGTCTTCCTGTATATACTTCTGGGTCCCAGGGTGGTCACATGCCTTTCTCTCAATTCCTGGATGCCAGCAGAGATGAGCGATCATTTTAAATTGAAGGCTTGGGGATAACAGACGGGAATTACAATGCAGACAAGGCAAACATAAAGCAGGGTGTGAGCTATCCTGTTCATACACTCTGTCACCTTCCCAGCTCCATATGCACCCCTGAGGGACGATTTTCTCCTTTGCAACACCCCTTCTTCCCCCATGTTTCAGGGATCTGCTCACTTGGGAGAATATCATATGGAGCACCCTTGATCTTGCCTCTTTTTCCCATCCCAGCCCTCCCCCACCCTCACCTTGGCTTCTCCCAGAAAGAATCCCCAGCGATCAGCTTCCCCTGATGAAGACATCTTTTTAGAGAATATGCAGCACAGTTCAACTCCTCTGTATTCCCATTCCAGAGTGGGAAGTGGCTTGATTTTCAAAATAACTAAAAGCCGCTGAAAGTGTTTCCCCAAAATAAAAGAGCCTTCTTCCCTTTCCGATGAATTTTCCCTCCACCTCTACCACAACCACAACAAAATACTGTTTGCCTAAATAGTCTGTGACTCCCTTTACTCATCATCATTTCAGAAGTATTGGTGCTTCGTCATGAAGCATGGAACATTTACACTCAACCTCACCGGTTTCAAAGCATTATTATGGGCTCCAAATCCCTGCTCTGTTATGGCTACTTAGGGGACGGGCCCCAAGTCTTGTGCAAGGAGAAGCTGCTCTTAATTTCCCCAAGGGTTTGGGATGCTGGGGGCCAGAGGGGGAGAGGTTGAGTAGAGGTGGGACAAGAGGTTGTGCTGAAAATAAAGATGCTTTTGTTTTTGTCTCGTCTCTGGTCCTTCCCAAATGGGAAACTGACATCTCAGAGAGGAAGGAGGATGAGAGGGGTAGTGGAGGGGAGCAGTGGCGCAGCCCCTCCAGGTCAGCAGGGTAGTGAAGCTCCTCATCTGCAACTTCCTAACCGGGAGTGCTCATCATGGCTCAAAGCCTCTTTCCTTCAGAGGAACCACACTCCACCCCGATGCGAGACAGCCTGCCTGTGGCCCGCCACCCCTTGTAATTTTGTTCAGCACGCCAGTGTTCTGGTCCTCTGTTTGTTAATTTCTTCCTCCTCTCCTCTGCCGCTCCCTCTGTCCATTCAACTATTCTCTGGACTCTAGGTCTCCTGCCAATATTCTCTCTCTCCTGCAAGATCAGTGCACATGGTAAAAATGCTGCAACTTTCCTATCGTTCTAGAAGATCATGCAGTAGAATGGAAACAACGCTGCACGTAGAACCAGGGACTGGTCTTGGAGTCCCAATCCTACAACTTTCTGGTTATGCATCCTTTATTTCTCCAGCCTTTTATAGCTCTTTAATTTCCTTGTTTATAAAATTGGAATTATAATACCTACCTACTCGTTAGGTAGGTGAAAGCACTTTCTCAACTGTAATTTGTTGTTTAACATATTAAAATTATTAATCACTAGGTCTAATCCAAGTATTCCTCAACTATTACTTGAATTTAAAAATTTTATTTTTATTGAGATAAAATTAACACAACATAAAATTAACCATTTTAAAGGGAATGGGTCAGTGACATTTAGTACATTCACAATGTTGGGGAGCTACCGCCTTTGGTTCCAAAACATTTTCATCACCCCCAAAAAAACCCCCAGACCCATTAAGCAGTTCCTCCCCCATTCACCCTATCCCAGCCCTTGATATCCAATCTGTGTTCCTATGTCTATGAATTATGGATATTTCATATAAATGGAATCACAGAACATTTGTCCTTTTATGTCTGGCTCCTTTCACTTAGCAAAATGTTTTCAAGGTTCATCTACTTTGTAACATGTATCAATATTTCATTCCTTTTTGTGGCTGAATAATATTCCATTGTATGGATACACCGCAATTTGCTTATCCATTAATCTGTTGATGGACATCTGAATTGTTTCCACCTTTTTTTTTTTTTTGGCCTCGAGGCATGCGAGATCTTAGTTCCCCAACAAGGGATCGAACCCGTGCCCCCTGCAGTGGAAGCACAGAGTCTTAACCACTGGACTGCCAGGGAAGTCCCCTGTTTCCACCTTTTGACTGTTGTGATAGTGCTGTTATGAACGTTTGTGTACAAGTTTTCAGTTCTTGGGGTATATACCTAGGAGTGGAATTGCTGGATCATGTGTTAATTCTGTTTAACTTTTTCAGGAACTCAGTATTTTTTTTAGGAAAGAAAACAAGAACGTTAAAAAAATCAAGAGTGATGGAACTGTTCTATATTTTGGCTGTGTTGGTGTTACACAAGTATATGCATTTGTCTAAATTCATAGAACTAAACACCAAAAAGAGTGAATTTTATTTTACTGTGTGTAAATTTAAAAGGTAGATGACAAAAGGAAAAAAGATACTCATCAACTTTTTAAAAAATCATCTCCTTGTTATGGCAAAAGATGGGTAATAATAAAAAATAAAATAATAAAAGATGTTCATCAGTGAACAACTAGTTAAAGGAGTTCCGGTCCAGCCGTTTAATGGAATGAATATCCTGAGTCCTTAATAAAAACAAGCGAACCGTCCCCCCCGCCCCTTCCCCCCAAAACACAGAGAGGCCAGATTCAGCCTGGACAGGAGGGAATTCTTTGGAATCCCAGTTGGATCCTGGAGCACATGAGGGTTGTGGAGCTGGAGACACAAGTAATAGAAACGTTCTATGACCCAATAACCACTTCATGAGCAGAATTCCCTTTGCAGCATGTGGGGACTGTTTGCATTGCATTGAGTGGCCTAGCACACTCATGGCCTCATTTTAGCCCATAAATGTGGAACCTGAGGCTTACATTTGCCATGTGGGGGCTGGCTGCAGCTCTCCAGAGTTCATGCTAGATGGCATCCTCTCTCTATGGAGGAGACGATGACAGCTAAGCGGAATGAGTGCTCCAACCTGTCAGGTTCCCGCACAAACTCATTTCTATGGCAGGGAACCCACGCCTTTGCTCCTACAGGAGGGGATTAAGCTGCTCCAAATTAGATACTATATTCTATTTTATGTAATTGTCAAAAAAGTGATCTGGGGGCCTCCCTGGTGGTCCAGTGGTTAAGACTCTGTGCTCCCAATGCAGGGGGCCTGGGTTCGATCCCTAGTTAGGGAACTAAGATCCCACCTACCGCAACTAAGCCCTCGCACTGCAACTAGAGAAGCCCACTTGCTGCAGTGAAGAGCCCGCAACGAAGACTCAATGCAGCCAAAACAAATTTTTTTAAAAAGTATATATTAAAAAAAAAGAGATCTGTGCAAAGCATTACATTTTTTAAACTCTGAGTATTTGTTAGATTGCATTTAGCATACAACTGACTAGCTAAGACTTCAAGGAAGGAGCAAGTATGCCCTCCTTTTATTGGGTCAATTAAATATTCACCTACCCACAGTGGCCTATCTTAGGACAGTAAAAGCTTCATATTAAGGTCTCAAAGATAATTAGGCTCAGGGTGTCTGGAGCAAGAGAAAGTTTGTTATTGCAGCATTAATGTCGAAATTGCTGAAGCCCTCTCACCTATGAGTCATCTGGTTTTAAAGGCTCCTAACATTGCATTTAACTCAGCTCACCTCCTTTTTCTCTTTAAGAAGCAATTCTACCTTTGTTGTCAAGATTTTATCCACATTTTCACTGTAGGCTACCACGCTCAAACAAATGAACCTGGCTTCAGTCATGTCATTGCCTGATAGATGCTAGTCATATAGAGACCATCAGTGATGGCTTGGATTCTTTCCGTATCCATATTAACAGAAAATCATTGGCTTTTAAGTAGATTACTAGAAAAGAGTCTGTTTTTCCTCCTCCCACTCCGAATTAATTTTTATGCTTTTGTTGTCTAATTTCCTTACCAATTTGAGCATTTTCCCACCATCTAAGTCCATCTGATTGCTCAGCACTGAACCAAACAAAAATACCCAGCTTTCCATCTGCCATTTTGGGGGTAAATAGCTTGTGTTTTATTCAAGTCTGAAAAGTGAGTTGAAATTGGTCTGCTTAGTTTTCCTTAAAATTGTGTGATTGGTTTAACTACTGGGCTGATTGCAGGAGACAGCTGGATTTGAGGATGGAGGTACAGTCAGATGGATGGAATCATTCCAGGGACTGAGTGTCATGGCTTTCTAAGATGTTGACCTCTGATACCAGGAGGCCAGTCTCCCCTACTTTTCCCTTTTAATCTCTGATGTGGCAGTGATGTAGGAATTTTGATAGTTATCTAGTACAGAATAACTAGCACCCCAGAGGCCTAGGTGGGGCCGTGTCATGGTGTATGTGCTCTGAGTCAGCAAACATTGCCAAATACTGTGCGTAAGGTACTTACTAGGTTCTATAGAGAATGGAATCAAAAGATGAAAAAGACACATTTCAGCCCTTTGAGTAGGGAAGGCAGACACTTACCTAAAAAATTAGCCTTGCCATCCACTTATCAACTGACCTAATTCTCCCAGGCTCAGTTTCCTCTCCATGCAGTGGAGGCAACAACTTTGTAACAACTCAGGGCCCAGGTAAGTCTACTGTGGGGACCCTCCTAACAGAACATAGTACCAGGAAAGAGGCCTTTCCTTCTCACTAAAGAAGATCATGTTAAACTGCTACAGTGTCAGGAGCACAGAGATCACGTGTGGCTGGAATCTTTTTTCTGAACTTGCAGTTGAGACCCCCACTGATGACCCTGTAAAGTCTTGTTACCAGGCTGGGCGTTTAGATGTCTATAGATCATAATTATCTGGCAACACCAGGGTGAAGCCTCCCAACAGACTTATTACGATCAGCCAGTTTATCTTGAAACCAAAGGCTGCTACGGTCCCATGAGTTGCTTGGAGGTCAGTTTTTTCCAAAGTGTGATATTTCTGCTACTACTCACATTTCAAAAATGCTTTGGTTAGGATAATAAAAAAAAATTTTTTTAAAGCAACTTGACTTTAAAGAAAAATATTAAGTAAAGAGAAGAAGAGTAGGTGGTCTACAGCATTGCAAAGTTTTTAATGTCAAATTTGGTCACCACTGGGTGAAGGGACTTCTAGAGGGGAGGGAACATAACAGGAAACCCCGTGCCTCCAATCCCACTGTCAGCTCTCATTTCTCCTCTCCTAGAATCTTCCTAGGTGCCTGGGAATCACTTCCTCTCTGTTTCCAAAGTCCTTTGTGTCTGTGTCCACAGTGGCTCTTATTCCATTTTATCTCAGTGCTTTTCCTCCCAGTTTGCTTGCTTTCCTAGTGTGAGCTCTCCTGGGAAATCAGCTTTGTATTCCCTGCCGTGCTCGGCACATAAAGGTGAACTTTGAAGATGGAGAGAAGAAGTGGGAGAATGAAAGCACTGTCTCTCCAGCTGTTTCCTGATGATTAGAAAGCTGTGAGGCAAGGAAAGGGATGGAAACTCCAGCTCCAGCACTATTGAAAAAGCCAGTTTGATTATTCAAGCAAAGCAATCCATATTTGGGGACAAAGATAGGTTTGTGACTTTCAGAATAGTTGATTTCTATTTACAAGAACTCTGACAGAGCAGCTTTATCCACACAATACAGGTGCTGACAGAAGAACAAGAAGATACCCTGTTTCTTTGGCATTTCCAGCTCAGCTCACCTTGAGTGGATTGGGAAGTCAGCATTAGTCTATGGCATATTCCCATCCCTCTCAAACTCACCACCCTCCATTTGGATTTCTCTTCTTCCTCTCAGCCAGCAAGATTCCCAGCTTACCTATTGATATTTAAACTCGTCCTGAATCAAACCCGTTTTTCAAGAGCACTGTGAGTCATTAGTGCAGTCATGGAAAGGAATGAAGCAATAATGGTGGTGTTATGGACTGGAATGGACTCCCCCCCCCCCCTTAAGTCTTAAGCATTTAGCCAACTGCCTGCTTTGCCTCTTACAGTACAATTTAAATTCACTCTGGCAGCCAAACAGAACAATTGCAACCCAGCTCTGCCAGCCAGCCTGCTAGCCAGAAATTAAGTGCATAGACTCTGAGTCCGACTGCTAGGTTCAAATCTTAGGTCTTCTGCTTATTAGTTGTGTGACCTTAGGCAAGTTATAAAACCTCTCCTAAGCTGGTGACTTTATTTATAAAATGGAGCTGTGTTCTCTACCCCATCTGGATGTTGTGTTTACTGAAATTAATCATAAAGCACTTAGCACAGCACCTGACCCACAGCTGGTATCCAGTAAAGCTAGCCATTATCGTTTCATTCTTGCATTGGAATGTCCTAATTTCTTCATAGAGGCACAGGTACTTGAAGTACAGCTATTTATTTTGTAGGCAGAACATATTGCCTTGTAGCAGAGAGAGAAGTAGATAGATTTTCACTTGCTGAATGACCATGCTGAACCCACTTATTCTCTAAGGGTCTGTTTTGCAACTGTAAAGTGAGGAGGGGGGAAGGAAAGGCAGGAATTTTCCAGGATTGCAAACTCAATAGTCTGTAGAGGCCAGATAGGTAAAATCAGTGGTGACTTGGGCTGAGTATAAGACAATAAAGAATGGTGGGGATTACGGTTAATTGTAGAGTTTAGTTACTCAAACTGTGGTCCACGGACCAGCAGGATTGATAGAACCTTGGAGGTGGTTAGAAATAGCTGACTCGCAGGATCCTCCTCAGCCTAAGCAAAACAGAACCTGTATTTTAACAAGATCCCTTAGGTGATGTGTGCACATGAAAGCTTGAGAAGGCTGTTGTGGAGCACAAGCCATGTAAAGGCGTTCAATTTTAGTTAGTTTTTTTTTGTTTTTGTCAGTCAAATAAGTAAACTTTGGGCTGCATCAGGCCTTAGGCTGCCAGCAAGTGCCAACCGTAGTTGGTGAGCTCTGAGATGCTGCCAGCTCTAGGATTCTCCATCTCTCTAGACTCTTCCATTGTAAGTTAGGGCTCTGGGCAGGTGGATATGCAGCCCAAACGAAGCCCGGGATGCTTAGAATAGTAATTCCTGGAGTGGAAGATGCTTAAGAAATCATCTGCTCAGCTCTCTGCCTTCTGACAGGTAAATTGTTATTGTCCCTCTCCACTTTGCAGACAAGATAAGTGAGGCACAGGGAGACCCACTGATCCAAATCCAGACACTAGAAGTGGTGGTGATGGATACACTCCATCAGAAAACGACAATCCTGTGCTGTTAGAATCGGCGACCATCCTGGTTTCCAAGGCCTGGAAAGTCTATTCATTTCTTTATATTCTCCAATGCATAATAATTGTTCTCCGTTTCTCTCGGCACCTCCCTGCCACTTCCTGGCAGCCCTAGGGATGTAAGGTTTCCTCCTTTTGGACAGAGAAGGCCCAGAGCCGGCTTCTGAACGGATATCCGGCAAGCAAGATGCGCATGAGGCAAAGGCCTCATTGTTCCTTGGGGTCAGCCCGCCCCTCCCCCAGATCGGAGGTCACTTGTCGCAGACCCTGGGTGTCCCAGGGCCCATTTCCCAGGAGTGGGGCCTTCAGAGGAAGCAAGGAAGCAACGCTGAGTGCAGATCTGGGGTCTGATGTTCTGAGGGTACGGTGGAAAGGCACTAAGAGCTCCAAGATAAATAATCCCGGAATTTGAAAACGAATTTCCAACACTGACTGGGTGCTGTTACTTATTAACGTTCCTGACTCCGGCGATTCCGTCTGCATTTTTATTAATCTGAATGAGTTTGGTGGTAATGAGGATCTTTGATTTGCGGGCCCCGCGTGCTGGAAGGCAGGTTATGTGCAGAACCAACCACTTCCCACGCCCGGATCCCCCGAGTCGCAGCCGGACGTCCCGGGCGCAGAGGCGGTGGGGGGCGTGGGGCCGTCGTCCTCCTGGACCCGCCGCCGCGCCTCCACCCCGCGGCCGCCGGGGGGCGCTCGGACTGCGCGGCCACGGCCGCGGCCGCCAGCTCCGGGTCACCGCCGACTCGCAGACCCCTTCGCGCCCTCGGAGGAAACAAAGTACACCTTTGTCAGCCACCGAGCGCGTGTGCGTGTGCTCCGGCGCACAGTGGCCGGCCGCCGCGTGCGGGGCCCGCGGGCGCGCCTCGCCTCCTCTGGGCGGCAGCCCCTGCGTGGGCCCGGCGTGCCCCGGAGGAAGTGGGCTGCGGCGTGCGGTCGGGCCGGCCTGACCTCCCTCCCACCCCGAGCAGGCCACGAGGGGAGGCCAGAACCCGCACCGACTCCTGCCCGGCCGCGGCGCTTCGCCCGCCGCCGCCGTGGCCTGTGCACTTCGCTTTCTGGGTTTTCGGCAGGGCGGGAAGCGGGCGAGCGGGAGCCCCAGGGGTGGACGTGCGAGTCCGGGCCCCAGGACTGGGGGCTTCGGCTCGGCCGGGCCGCCTTTGATTCGCCCGCCACCCCTAGCAGCCCTGGGGCACCCCCGCCTTCACTCCGAGGCCACGTCCTGGGGCGCCTCTGGGACTCTGGTAGCCGCGCGCCAGCCCGGCCCCAGCGCAGGGCGCTGGGCGTACTACAAGTCCCAGCAGGCCCCGCGCCGCGAGCGCCGAAGCGGGAGGCGCGGCCCGGCCTGACGCCTGCGCATTGCGGCCGCCCGAGCCTGCTAGTACCACACCCCCGGGAGGGACCGAGGGGAGGCAGAAGCATCCGAGGCATTAAAGCATCCGAGGGAGCCTGAGGGGAGGAGAATGGAGTGACAGAGAAACACGGAGGGTGGGGGGTGGGGGGGAGACTGTTGAGGGAGGGGGGAGGGGGGACACAGAGGGAGGAAGAAGCGGCGGCGGCGGCTCGTCTTTGCAGAGGTGGAAACTCCGAGGGATAAGAGCAGGAATAATGCGGTAGGCTAGGCGGGCTGCTCGCTCCCGGCTCCGGCAGCAGCGGCAGCAGCCCGAGCAGCGGCAGCAGCAGCGGCAGCACCTCAGGCGCTGACAGCCCCGCCGGCCGGCTCCCTCGCTGACCGCCGACTGTCAATGGAGCTGGAAAACATCGTGGCCAACACGGTCTTGCTGAAAGCCAGGGAAGGTAAGAGGCAGGGCTGGTGCGAGCCTGGCGCATTCGCCGCGGGCCGGGGTGCCGGTGTCGGGCGGCGTGTGGGCTGGGGCTGTGCGTGTGTGCAGGATGCCCGCAGTGAGTTGGTCGGGAGCAGGACACCTCGGAGAGCTGCTCTGCAAACGTTTCAGGGTTCCTGCCCTTGTGCTCAGGGAATCTGGACTTGGGCAGAGAAGGAGAAACGTCGAGGTTGCAGGGATTAAGATGCTAAAATATCCTCTAGTTTCCAGCTCTAACCTTACAGATAGTGCCATCTCGGCAGCTGTTGAAAGGTCAGTTGGAAAGGCTTTCATTCAGGAAGAGATGGGCAAACATGCAAATAAAATAGCTTTTCCGAGTCGGCCCGGGATGGTTCTGTGAGTGAATTCGGGGGGTGGGGTAGGGGGGGAATTATTAGAAGCCAGTCTTTGCTTGCGCAGGCTGAGTTGATATAGGCTATTGCTGGAAACCATCCGCTGGGAATGTTTCTTAGGGAAATCCCGTCATGTGGAAGGAAGCCTTTTAAAGGCAAAGTAAGATGTTGAGGAATTAGCCTGTTCATAGAGTAACGAGACGATGGCTGTACAACTCATCTAGAAAATAATTCAGGATTTCAGGGGTGGGTTCCCCCCCCCCCCCCCCCCCCCCCACTTTGTGGAGGAGGAGAGGTAAGTGAATTTTTTGGTTTTGGGCTCAATTAAGGAAAGAAAGGTAGGTGTGCCAAGTGTTTAGATGCGTTTTGGATGCAAATCATTAGATTTTCTGTGTTAGGCTATCAGGAAATATCGTCTAAATGGAGTGGGTAAGAACCTAAGTCGAGACTATAAACACACTTTCTGACTCTTCCTTGAGTTGGGGGAAAAAAAAAAAAAGAAAGAAAGAAAAGAAAAAGAGAGAAAGTGGCCCAGAAACTTACATGCTTCCTAAAATGATTGCGTGCGTGTAAACATACATATTTAGGAACACCTGGAATTTATGTAACATCTCTTTTGCCAGGATTTGAGCTCTGGATGCAGCCTTTTTATGAAAGGGGAAGTGGTTTTCCCTTTCGTGGGAGGAGGCTTTATTGGACACCCAAGGTAGTAGGCAGTCTACGTAAGGTCTTGACTTCAGAAGGATACTCGGGGAGCAGCCCACGAAAACGCCTTATTTACTTCTTAGTATTTTCATTCACCCACTTTAATGAATGAAGGAAGACTTTCTGGCCAACAATAAAACGATTCATGTTTATCCAGACGGTTCCATCACCTTGTGGCACTGTACACGATGTGTGAGTAGGTGATGCACAGCTCAGCAACTCACGTCGTAATTTCGGCGTCACTTGTCTCTAAAGCAGCAGCCTGGAAGATTTGCTTTGAAAACTCCAGCAGAGTTGAAAATGTGCAGGTCTGTCCCTCCCATTGCTCGGCTTTGGTGTGAACAGACTTTTAAGAGAGGCTGTTACTTGGTGACTTCAGGTTCTAAAGCATGAGTATTTTCTGTTTTCCTAACGGGACATTTTAGCAAATTGGATCAAGGTGGGGTCTGGTGGGCTCTCTCCTGAACGGGGCAGTGAGTCCTGGAGGGGGAAAAGCGGACAAAACAGTCCCCCTCCCCCGCTCCCAGCCTTAGCAGCCGCCACCTAGTGGTGGAATATGGTTGTACATCTCAGGGCTCGGGGGCTGGGAAAGTTTTCACCCTCTCTCCATTCTGAAATTTTTTCCTGGGAAATCATTGGATATGATGGTACTGGAGGCTTTGCAAGTTTCACTGGTTTCTCCTGTTGCCTGGGGAATTGTGCTGCCTAGATTTGCTGCTCTACACATTCGTTTGCCTGGAGCTTGCTTTTTTCTTCTCTCAGCATTTGGTTGCTTCTTTTAAAATGTTTTGCTTGGAGTGGGCAAAGTATTATCAGTTTTCTCCCCCAGTTTGGTCTCCCCAGTTTTTTTTTTTTTTTTTTTCACCAAAATGAATTCACCGCTTGATAATTTTGTCTGTCAGGTTAACAAATCGGTTTTTTCAGAGCCTTAGGAAAGAAGGCTACAGTCTGGAGGCTTATATGGAATGACCGAATTACAGTGATTAAAAGTTCCCAAGAATGTGCCTTTCACTTCCTTTTCCTTTTAAAGTCTTTTCAATTTCTCTTTGAGAGTTTGGTAGTCATCTCATGGTGAGAAAATAGGCTCCTGATGACGCCTTTGAAACGGAGGGGGCCTTGCCTCTAAGGATACGGAGAAACTGACACGTGAATGAGAAAAATTAATCGCTTACATGGAAACTTCATTTTGAAATTTGCGTTTCTCCCCCTCTTTCTCTCATATGTCTAAAGAGAATCCATGATTTTAAGTGCTTCCACTTTCTTCTTGCTGGGTCTTTATTAAAGATTTAAGTACGTATATTCTAATTAATGTAGAAGCTTTTAGAAATAAAAGCAATTTATTTTTCTCTTTTCGATTCTCATGTAGTTGAAGTCATTCTTTTAAATTAAGTAATTCTCCTAATAATCATATTACCCAGATATTCATAAATGAAAGTTCTAGTCAGTTTAGTGAAAGATCTAACATAAAATTTATAGTATCTTTAAAAATCTGAGTTGTTTAGAATGTTTAAAATCACTTCTTGAAGATTCTTGTGAATAGTTTTAGATGAGAAATATGATTGGTAAATACGAAATTTAATTTAGTTCACTTAACAAAATCCATTGTAAACAATTTAAAATGTGGCTTTCAAGTAAAAGTCACATTTGTCCCAAACAATAGAGAAACAGGCCTTGAAGAAAGACAGACATACTTTGCAAATGCTATAAAGGAATTTGTAGTTGTCCATGTTGGTGGGTAATTTTGGGGCCTATCTTTGTTATTGTTACGCATTCTTAAAGGCAGATGTCTTCTAAATTCATTGTAAGTTCAGATTCTTACCATAATAATACATGTATAAAGTGAAAAAATGAATATAGCAATAAGATAGAAAATCTATAAGTGAATTAGAGTAAAAATGATTCATTGTTAGTAATTAGAAAACATAGGAAGGCAGATTGCACCTTTGTGACAGTTGTTTTGAAATAAGATAGAGATCTGGGTTCAAAATTTTAAACCGCCCAAATGTATTTTGTTCTGGTCTCATGAGAAAGCATCAACTTGATCACTCTTAGGAACTTCAGCTTATTCTCCTAAAAAGTGGGTGGTTAGGAAAAAAAGAAAGAAGTTGAGACTGAATTCATGCCAATTTATGGAAATGAGCTAAGTGATTAAGCATTTAATGAAAAGAGACCCAGACTAACTTTATCTGTCTATCTATTTACATTTCAGAATCTCAGAAAATTGGCAAGCCTGCTAGTGCTGAAATAATAGTAGTGAGAAAGAGTGTTTGCAGGGGCCCTTTTGTGTGTTTCCTTTTGGTTTTATTGTTGCAGTAAAGGTTTTTGTGTTTTTGTCATATTCTAGATCTGTTGCCTCACTCCTGAGTGAATGGTGTGGAGCAGAAATTTTGTAAAGGCCCACCTTTCCTTTCTTTACAGGCCAGCAGTAGCCATAGTTGATCAATAAAGATGACAGAGAGGGAGTATTGATCACATTTTCCTGAGCGTGATGGTAGCAGGCACTGAGTACAGGAACTGAGAAGTCAAAAACATAATGACTTTGCCCTTGGTCAGGATGTCAAAAACCAGAATATGCCAGAGCCTTTGACTCAGATATCTCTGTAAATTTGTTGGCCCGGATCTTCCTGATGTTTAAGATTGGGGACCTGGGGAAAGGTGACAGCAGAGGCTGGGGAGGGCTGGAGAGGAGAGGGGACCCGCATGCAGCCGGCGAGGGGCAGGCTCTGCCCAGACAGACTCAGCATTCCACAGTGGGGCCGAAAGCCCTTGTTGCCTCTCTTCCCTCTTTCCCTTGCACCCTAGTTCACGATGACAAAACCGAAACATCATTGTATTCCGTTATTAGAACATTGGGATGTCTCTGAAGCCCGCAGCCCTCCTACTGCTATCGGCAGCCGTACTTAATCCACCCCGTGGCTTCTCGCTTCAATCTTCCCGCACAGAAGAGCGGCAGCTTTGCGTCCTGGGTGCAGGCTGCTCAGCGTGTGTAAAAGCTGCTGGGCCTATTAAGTACAAAGCTGTCATTAAATGAAACTGCCTTTTACTTTTTCTGAGTTTCTTCTCAGTACTGACAACTTGGAGGTGGAGAAACCAAAAGCAATTGTTTTCAGAGGCCTTGCTTTCCTACAGAAAGATTTCCAGTGATGATTTCACTTAATCTAGCTGCCTGTTTTTAAAACCATCAGATAAATGCCCATAAGACTATCGTCTTCCGATAGCTTAGCCGCTTCTTGTCAGATTGTACACTCCAAAACACTTGATTCTTCCAGTCTCCAAACTAATCCTTGTTTAAATTATGTCTTCAGCAGCCATAACTCTTGTAGTGGCTTGCCAAATGATACCCTTTGGGTGTGGGCTGAAGACTTCGGTAACATCCAAGTGAATTTCAGGAAAGAGCTCAATATAGGACAAAATTCACCTTTACCAAGGGCCATTCAACCCAGACCTGGGAACTTACAGTGTTCTAATGAAACGGTTCCAGGACTGCGGGTAATATTTAACGTTAATGTTTGTTGCCAGTATATTTGTAGCTCAAGGTAAAGTATTATAGGATCTAGTCATTTTTGAAATAAAAAAGGCTTATGGTTGCAAAAAGATTTCACTGCAGTAGATCATGCAATTCAGAGGTGAAATGTGAGAAAACAATAGAAAGTGACTAAAAACAGGTGACACATAGAAAAGGAAATCAGGAATTTCTTCAGTCTTACAACCCCTAGCCCCTACACCTCACTTCAAAATAGAATAGTGAAGATAAAGGGTTTTAAGATGTGATTTTAAATGATTAAAATAGATTATGTGGGCTTAAATTATAGGAGTGATTTCTACTTGGAAACACATCCTATTACATTTCAGTGAAAATTTTTATTTAAAAATATCCTAAACATTGAAAAGATTTTAATCCATAAGTAAAGCTTAAAATTTTATCTTTTGGGGGTAAAGACAATATTGTTCCATCTGGTACCATTCAGACACTGGAGGAAGCACCCCATTTGGTATAAATTGTGCTGCCTTTTAAAGAGAAAGCAATTATGTCCTGACTAGACCTTGCCCCCTCCCCCAGTTTCTCATTTTGGGTTAACCATTCTTAAATTGTCTTCTGAAGTTCTTACAAGGGTAAAAATCATTCATTCATTCATTCATTCAGCATTTGATTGTTGAAGGACCCTGTTGGAGGTGACATTTTGGATGTTCAGCCCTTCATGAGATGCAGCTGGAGGTGGGTGAAGAGATGGAATTGGGCATCATCTTTATCTTCTTAGGCTTTTAAACTGATAAATCAGATCTGAGTAGAACCCGATTTTTCCCCCATAGAGCTGAAGCTGTCTGTGGTGTGACCTGCTTAGCTGGGAACTCTCTGTTGACTCTGCTGTGCCTAGAACTTGGACACTAGCCTGAGGGACCAAAACACGATTTAAGGATAATTCAGGGGTCATACTTGAGGGATAGGCCCGAATCTGGAAGACAACTGCTAATTTTCCAAGATACTGTGTTTTTATGACGGTCAGTTCCTACAAATGGAAACCACTCAAAACAATAGCAAGAGGACCCTTTGGTTGAGGAATGAGAAGATCCAAGAGGAAGGTGGTGTGCAGAGGTGCCTTCCAGGTGGAACCTTGGTGGTCTTCCTAGGGCAGCAACCTGGGCAGGGCTGATGGGCTGCAGTTCAGGAGTAAAGATGGTGGAGGCCGCCTTCCTTTCTGGCTTTTTCTTGGAATTGGTTTGAGCATGTCCTCTGGTGGAGCCTGGAATGACCTGAAAGTGTTAAAGGCGTCTGTCTAGTCCTCTAAAGATGTGCTGTCCAACATGGTAGCTACTAGCTGCATGTGGCTATTTACATTTAAGTTAATTAAAGTGAAACACTCCATTCCTTAAGCGTGCCAACCACATTTCAAGTGCTCAGCAGTCACATGTGGCTAGTGGCTACCCTGTTGGACGGTGCAGATGTAGAACATTCCCAGCACTGCAGAAAGTTCACTTGGACAGAGCTTCTCTGGAGTTCTACACCTTGAATTAAATGAGTGTGATAACCCCATAACTTCTGACATGAAAACTGGGAGAAGGTAAGGGAGGGGAGGACAGGGAAATGGGGCAGGAGGAGAAGGAGAGAGGGAGGGGAAGGAGGGGGAGAAACAGGAGGTGCTGTGGGGCTGGGGGATCAGGGATTAGGACTGAGTCACTTCAGAGAAAAATGCAGTTCAAGGACAATCATAGATGTTGGTGGTGAGAGTAAGCCACCCATATTCCTCCCCCCCTTTTTTTTCATATCTTGTTGGGAAATTTGCCTAGATTGACCAACTGACTGTCCTGATTTAAATTAAGTGCATGTTATAGATGTGCACAGGGCCCCATGTTCCTTCTCGAAACTCCTGAGGTGAGGATATTTTAAAACCATCATTTTATTAATAAAAACAAGAAGCTGTGTGTACAGTAAATCCGCAGAAAGAAGGAAAAAAAAAAAACAAACCCTCTTTCTATGGATTTCAAAAAGGCAGTCTAAAATGAGCGGGAAAATAGGTAAAACAATTTTAAGGGTTTCTGTTTTCTTTTGAACACGCCAGATTGAAAGAAGATCATGGAGAAAGATGTCAAGAACACACTATTCCTGTACCCGGTTTAAAATGATTTCTCTTTAAAAACTGTTTCCTGTGAGATTTGAAACCTTTTAAGGACAACCCAGTTAGAACACACTTAGAAAGCAACATGATTATTTGAAACAATGAAACAGTGCGCTGCTGTTCTTTGGGGTCGGAAGCACAGAACTCTGTCTGAAGTTGTGCCAGCGAGTCGACTGGTAACCTCCTCCTGGCAGAAGTCAGCAATAAATTAGGCTCATTTCCATAGGGCCTGTTTTGTCTCTAGGAATTTGTGGTCGGTGGAGTATCAGTATTTTTTTAAAAGGCAATGATGAAATAAACCTCAAAGGACAACTTCTGGGGCCTGTGCAGAAAGTAAAAGAAACGGAGATAAACAGATAAGAACATTTGTAGGTTGAGAAGTGGCAGAGGTCCACAGGACGGCCAGGGCCTGGGCTGCCCCAAGGCTTCTCGGTGGGTCTACTGATCTGTTCTCCGCTTTCCAGAACAGAGGTCACCCCTGCTTTTCAGATGAGGGAAAGCGAGAGGAAAGAAAGGGAGTCACTTGTCCAAGGTTACTTGAATTGCAGACTTTTCTGGAGAAGCCCTCCAAAATCCTTTAACGTTCCAAAAGAAATCTTTCCCCTCCCCTGTAATAACATAAGCCCCAAACTCCCACAAAAACCGAAAACTGAAAAACCAAACCCATTTCCCTGGGCGGTATGGTTTCTAAATGTAAATGCCCTGAGGTTGCACTTGTGGAAGAGAAAGAGGGTCTCTGACAGATTTCCTGGGGAAAAGGGGCAAAATGGGAATCTAATTGCCCTCCAGACCCTGACTTCAGCTAAATGCCAATTTGAGAGCAGTTGGACAAAGTAATTCCTACTAGGCTGTGAATGACTACCGTAAGGTGAGTCCCCACAGTCGGTGTTTCCATTTTAAAAGTAGAACTGTTTATCAGCTCGAATGAATCTGTGATTGACGAGGGGGAAGACATATACAAACGTGCCTGCACCTGTGCGTGTGTGCACACATGGCTGCGATCCGTTCTGAAGCCCCGTCACCTGTGTTCTCCTACCTGCGTTCCCCCCTCCCTTACACATACCAGCACACCCAAAGAGCAAGGTCAGCCTCTTGGCATTCTTCTTCCTGGCAGGGCTTGGGGAGAATCTTGAGTAGCCAAAGAATTGCCCCAACGAGATGGGCGGTGGTAGGGACATGTCAGTGGTGGCAGCGCCGCTCCCTTTCCTTGGCAGGGCCAAGACGTGGGCACTGGGCAGGCCAGTTCCTGCTGATGTTGGCTTGCCACGTGCAGGTCACGTCTGCCCGAGCTCCCCTTCCTTGGGTGCCTGCTACCCCTTGGGAGATCCTTGCCCCCATGCACCTCTGCCTGATGCACCTTAGGTATCTGCTTATGTCTCTGCAGCTTTCTTTACTAATAAAAAAGTAGGGGGCTGGGATGGGGGATACCTACCTACTGGAGTGGTTTCTCGGCCACATCGCAGGGCACACCCCCTCCTCCTCCCAAAGAGAATGTGTGAAGCAGCCTTTTTTCCCCAGAAAAGCTCTCTCAGCGTTAACCCTTTCCATGTCGCAAGGGTAACCTTGTGGGTATTTGCATTTAGAAACCAGACCATGCACCGTGGGTGCATTTTGCATTAACTTAGCAACTTCACTTCTCAAGGATCTTTGGGAGCTGAGAGTCTCTTCCTTGGGGGTTGCTGTCAAACTTGAGACATCCTGCTGGAGAGGAGGCAGCACAAATGAGGGGACAGGGAGTCAAGCCTTTGATCTGCTCCTGCAGAGAAGGTGAAGCTCCGAATTTAACCGTTTCAGGAAGGGAAGTGGGGGGGTGAAGGATAGAATGACCCACTACAGGGTGGAGAGAACCCAGCCAGTGTAATTGGTCTGCATATCTGATAAAAGGTCTTATGAAACCTCATTTGAAAATGGAATTCCATCTTGGCACGGGTCTTAGCACCACTTGTGAAATGGAAACAAGCTGGAGGAAGGTCAACAAATGGGCCATGAAAAACAGCTTTCTGATGGCTGGTGCAGGAACGCACTCTGCCCCATCCTAACAGTGTCTGGGCGCTCAGGAAGAGCTTGTTAGTATGCTTAGATAACATCCCCCGAGAAGGAACCCCAAGCTCTAGGAAAAATAGGGGGTGAGATGGGGACAAAGAATTGGGCTGCAGGCTTGAATAGCAAAGATGTCTCAAAATCCCACTATTCTCAAGCCGAGTGCTGTTGTGGGTTGATGCCACTAAGCCTACAGTCACAGATTAGGGAGGCCGTCAGTCAGATGAGCATGTGCCTGGAACGTAGTAGGTGTTCAACAAACCTTGATTTGGGAATGATTGACTGACGTATATCTAAGTTTTGTGGAGGAGGGGGAAGAGCCAAGAAACTAAGGTCCTCAAGAAGTGGCCTTGATGTCGCAGTAGATGGTAAATTAGGAGATGATTCAACATGGTTAAGAAAGATTAACTAAGGGTATAGGGAAGATTGGAAAATGTTTTCCAAATGTTTGTCTTAACTGTGAAAAATGTCTGGCAGACTTCCCCACCCCGACCCCCAAATTGGAAGTGGTTTGTTTTTACTTGTTTTGGAAGAAATAAATATTTGCATTAGTCCAAACATTCGGGGCAAACAGTTCTCCCCAATTCTGAGGCTCTGTGTGGGTTGGAGATGTTTCATGCTGATAACACTCATACCTTTTTTGGCTAAATCGAAGGTAGCTTAGGACACAATCTTCACATGCTTTTCACATCACTGCTAGAACGAGGCTGAGCAAATGGAAAGAAAATAGGAAGCCAAACACGGATCCTTCCAGGTCCAGGAATGGCTGATGACCTGGCATTTGAAGGATAGAATCTTTATAGAAAAATTGCCTGTTTGCTCATGGGCAAAGAGGCTGGATCCAATTAAGACAAGGAAAACGTATGTTAACTCAGAGAAGAAATTTCTAAACAGTCAATCCTGTAATCCTCTCTGAAGAGGAAGGGGTCGACATGACGGGGCTTTATGGATGATGCCACACCCTGTGCTATATAATAATTAGTAACCACTGGTTATTCTGCCTCACACTCATTCCCCAAACCACTAACCATCGCTTGGGGTGGAATGCACCAGGCCTAGATATTTGCCCCAGATGTCTTCCCATCGATAGTATCCAATTAGAGGGCTTTTGAAAATTAAAGCTTAATTCTCTTATAACATATAGCAGAATACAAATTAAAGAAGAACAAACCTGATTTCCTCGACGGTTCAATGGGTGACTAAGGTGAGGGTTAGTCTTCAGGTTCCCTTGAAGGACACGTCTCAGTTTACGTTTTGGTAACTATTGGGTGGCTAATTGTTTTACGTCCTGGTGCCTGGTGCTTTCGCTAGTCTTTTTGGGCAGCTTACAAACATTTCAGGAGTGACTGAGGGGATCGAGGATTTGAGAGGCCTATTCAGAGAAGTGGACCTATGTCTGCTTATAATTTCATTCTTCTACGGTGGGCCTCTGCATTCTAAATGTCTTCCTCAAATATAGAGCTTTGGGGATCCCTGCCAGCAGAATTCCGAGGGCAATAGCCCTAGATTGGCTTCTGCATCTTCCCTAGGGTCATGAATCCAGTATTTAGTTAGGTCTTCTTATGTGCTAGGCACCATGCTAGGCTCTGAACGGAGAACAGGAAGCAATGGAGCGTCCCTTCTTCTTTCTTTTTTTTAATAAAGATATTTTTATTTTTATTTTATTTATTTGGCCACGCCTCTCGGCTTGTTGGACTAGCTCCCCGACTAGAGATTGAACCCATGCCCTTGTCAGTGAAAGCTCAGTCTTAACCACTGGACTGCCGGGGAGTTCCCCCCTTCTTCCTTTTAACAGAATTGTTTAGGAATTATAGAGTCCTTGGTGCCCACGGTTTCATTTACTCTTTACAGTCCTGTGAGGTATGTTTTTTTTTTTTTTTTTTTTAATTTTATTTATTTACTTATTTATGGCTGTGTTGGGTCTTCGTTTCTGTGCGAGGGCTTTCTCTAGTTGCGGCAAGTGGGGGCCACTCTTCATCGCGGTGCGCGGGCCTCCCACTGTCGCGGCCTCTCCCGTTGTGGAGCACAGGCTCCAGACGCGCAGGCTCAGCAATTGTGGCTCACGGGCTTAGTCGCTCCGCGGCATGTGGGATCTTCCCAGACCAGGGCTTGAACCCGTGTCCCCTGCATTGGCAGGCAGATTCTCAACCACTGCGCCACCAGGGAAGCCCTGTGAGGTATGTTTTATTCTTCCCCATTTTATAGATGAAGAATTGAAGGCTCTGAGAGGTATTGGGTTGGCCAAAAGGTTCGTTCGGGCTTTTCTGTAACTTCCTACAGAAAAACCAGAACGAACCTTTTGGCCACAACCCAATAAATGCCTTATCCTGGAGCATCCTGCTAGGTCCACAGCCCGGACCCAGCGCCAATCCCAGTCTCTACTCTGGCATTCTTTCTGCTCCATCATGGCTGCTGCCCTCAATAATCTTACCAGCTAGTGGGAACATCAATACTAACATGCATGAGACATTTGCAAAAGAATCAAGTGTGCCGCGGTGACTCACAATTCAATAGGAGTCATTCTATCTAAATTTGAAGGTTTTCAAACATTTGCACAGACCATACTTGCTCGCTAAAGAAAATGCAGACAACAGCGCACAACATCAAGAAGAAAGTCAAAATCTCCCTCCTCCCATGTGCCTTTGCTACCGTTCCATCCCTCAGAGATAGTTACTGTCAGCATTTAGATGGACATTTTCCCAGATCTCTGTGTATATGCACTCATGAACATACAGATACATTTGACACAAATGGGATCCTAGTATCCACGTACTTCTGCAGCTGTTTTCAGTCAACAATAAGTTGTAGTGCCTTCCCATATCTCTGTTTATAGTTTCCCATGAAACGAAGGTGTGTTTGGAAAAATTGTGAAAGACTTTGGAAATGGAGTGTTGTTGCAGTGGAATGCTGGGTGTTTTCTAGCAGACCCTGAAGGGCTATCGGGCTGTAAACGGGTCTGTGTCTTTGTTTTGGAGTAGCTACATTATTACATTATTAATGTATTTAACCAAGCCCCTATAGTGGGCCATTTAGGTTTTCCAATTTTTAAGTATATTGTGAACAGTGTGGGAATCGTCTACCCATTCTATAACATCTTTATACATTTATTTAAAGACTTAGCCCCCCCACTCCCCATGGTGGTATCTGCCTAATAGATACCATCCCTCACTCCCCACTTTGGGAAGAAGAGTGATGATTTCTGAAATGGAGTTAAGTGATCCTAGGGATGTACAAAGTACATTTTCTTATGAGAAAGAAGCATGATACACGTGAGGACATGTGATGCGATATTTTTGAAACCTTTGGGGTTTAACACCCGCACCTCTGAGTGTTCAGTCATCTTTTCTGTGCTATTCAAAGCTTGGATTGGGGAAATCAAGTTCAGTCAAAGACTTTCCTTGGCGATGACTTTATAATTGCCCCCTGAGTTTTGCATGTGTGAATCCGGCAGGGAACACAGGCTCAGATAACAGCCCATATTTCTCTCTCTCTCTCTGTTTTGTTTTGTTTGTTTGTTTGTTTGTTTGGCTGCCCTGTGTGGCTTGCGGGATCTTAGTTACCGACCAGGGATCGAACACACATGCCCCCTGCAGTGGAAGTGCGGAGCCCTAACCACTGGACCACCAGGGAAGTCCCATATATTTCTCTCTTTTGATCATCACCACAAGCCAGACTTGGCAGGTATTATTATTGTTATTTCAATTTGAGAAAGAAAAAAATCAAGCTCAGAGAGGTGATGTGATTTTCCAAGGTCACACAGCAAGGACCCACTTCTCCCCCTTCCTCCTCTGGTGCTAACTCACTGCATCTTTTCCCATCTCTAAGGACTTCCACGTTTGTTTGTATGTTGCATAACTCTAGGGAGGCATCTGAACCTGGAGTTCGGAGTTCATTGTTCAGAGGGAGTAGAGTTATAAATGTATCTTGGGGAAGGGACACCCTTTCCTAATTCTTTCAAAGGTGCCACATGTGCTGCTGTTGGTTCCACATAGTGTCCTTTGCCTCCTGTCTCTGAGCTGGTATAGCTTTCTCCTCTGTGGAATTCTGGGGGTTTTTCCATGGGTAACTGCTTTGACTGCAGGTTTGCATGTGATTTACCTGGGTGAGGGTTCTGTGAGTCTCACCTTGAGAATCCAGAGCTCAGGTAAAAACAGTACAAAACAAAACAAACCCCTGGCCCTGCCTCTCCACTCTATATCCCTCTGAGATAAGCTTGGCTCCAGGGCATAGTCCAAGGTCCTGGGTCTTCAATATTTTTGTAACTGTTGGAGGAGAGAGTGGCATTTTCTTCCTGGAAGCGTTTGTGGGTTCTTGGCTCGCCCGGTGGAGACTCACTGTGCCTGGAAGCGCAGGGAAAGGAGAAAGGCTGCCCCTTAATTGGATGAGTCTGCACATGGCTGTGGGCTCACTGTCATCTCCGAGCCCAGGAAGGAGCTCCAGCAACCAGAGCCTGCTCCTACCTTCCCCAGAGGAGGGGTCTCAGGACCGAAGGAAGCCCATGTGTGCGTGGAGTGTAGGGCCGGAGCAGAAGCAGCCTCCAAAGGAGGACCGGCCCCCCTCCGAGGCAGTTCTGCTCTTAATACTGATTCCCAGGCTGCATTAGCTCCCTAAGGCCACTTAGGGCTACAGAGTACCACAAAATGGGCGGCTTAGAACCACAAAAATTTATTGTCTCACAGTTCTGGAGGCCAAAATCAAGTTGTGGGCAGGCCACGCTCCCTCTGAAGGTGCTAGGGAAGGATCTTTTCCAGACCTCTCTCCTAGCTTCTGGTAGCCTCAGGCGTTCCTTGGCTCGTAGATGGTTGTTTCTCTTTATTATGTCTCTTCATGTGGTTTTCCCTCTGTATCTGTCTCGGGGTCCAAACTTCCCCCTTTTACAAGGACACCGGTCATATTAGATT
Source organism: Balaenoptera acutorostrata (assembly GCF_949987535.1). NCBI lineage: Eukaryota > Metazoa > Chordata > Mammalia > Artiodactyla > Balaenopteridae > Balaenoptera > Balaenoptera acutorostrata. The sequence goes on along the minus strand of NC_080079.1, from coordinate 12,222,365 downwards.
GAGGCCCACCCTAGCGACCTCATTTTCACTTAATTACCTCTATAGAGACCCTGTTTCCAAATAGGTCCCATTCTGAGGGTTATGGCTTCACCATCTTTTTTTTGGTGGGTAGGGCACAATGCAACCTATAACACAAAGCCCTGCCCCTGATGTTCTAAATCAGAAGCTCCTGGGGAGCACCTGAGTGTCTGTATTTTAAAAACTCCCCAGGATCAGCCAGGTTTGGGAACCACTGCGCTAAAAGGTTTCTCACTCTCTTCTGAGGTGATCTTGGAGATTCAACTCCAACCTGGCTCCCCAAGTAGTACCCTCTGCACTTACCTAGCAGTAGGTTTCTGCCCTCTGCTCAAATCTTTCTAGTGTTGAGGAACTCATACATATAAGAATGATAGGCTTTTTGCTTTACCCACTAAACAGTAAACTCCCCTGAGGGCGGGGACTAGGTGTTTTCTTTCCTGTATCTCCCTGGGCCTCACCAAATGCTAATGGTAAACCCAAGTCTGCAGTCAAGCCCAGTTGTGCCTGGTGCAGTGCTAACCCACCAGGTCCTCGTTCTGCTCTTTAGCGGCATCCAGAATCAATGCACCACCCTTTGCTGAGGGGGCCCTTCTGATGTTAGAAGACAGCTGTGACGCCCACTGTAGAACTGGCACCAGAACCCCAGCCTCTAGATGCCCAGGCCTGTGCTTTCATCGTACACCACGTTCGAATAACAGACACATTCGACCAAGGGTCAGAATCTGCTAGCAGATGGGGCTGTGGTGTTGCTTACACCTGGCACAGCTCAAGGAAAAGCTGTTTAATAAATTCCTAGAGGCGGGGTCGAGACACCCACTTTTTTGCTTTTCAAGGTAATATGGTATCTTCTCTTGCTGTTAAGTGCACCAAGCCAAGATGTGCAGTTTCTGTTGAAAGCGCTATTAATGCCTCTAGTGAAAAGGCTGAAGGGAAGGGAGAATGTGCCGCCGACACCCTGGCTGTGTGAGCTTAGACACATTGCTTGACCTCTCTGAGCCAAACTTTCCTCAGATGTGTAAATGTGTACCTCGGCCCAGGTGATTTCCAGAGCTCTTCTCACCCTTCGGATCTTGAGAATTTGTTGGTGTATATTTCACTGATAGGAATTCATCTGTGGGTACTTCATGATAAGATTCGATGTTCATTTCAAGAGCGGGCATTACATATTAAAATGAAAATTACCCCAAGGAAAGAATTGGAGCTGGGAGGGGTTATGTGCATAATAGAAACAAACAAAAAACAAAAAACCCATCACTGCTAATTTAACTGAAGCCTGCAATCTAAGAAAGGCAAATGCATGATTCTAGTATTTTCTTTAGTGGATTATAGAAAGACAAATTAAATCAAAAGTAAAAAGTAAACTGATTGTTCTGCACGGTATTATCTTAATAAACAGTCTTCCTGGAAAGTTTAAAAAGACACAGTGCTCTGTCTGGCCAAAAAAAACAATAAGTAAATAGTGTTGAGAAAATGTAAGAATTTTCCATCTAGACATGAGTGATGGAAACATTTTCATGTGGACTTGGTGACATCCCGCAAGGAGTCAGAGATTGATAGGCATTACCTACTTTCCAGGGCTGTGGTTGGGGACATTGTTGTCACCCGCAGGGAAAGAGGTCAGAGACTCAGACGGGAATGGGCCCTGCCAAGCACTCTTGTGGGTTCCTGGCAAATCCTGACTCACTTCTTCATTCCCCTGCAACGTGCGGTCTAGACGTCTGCCTTATCTCGACTGGTGACACAGATTTCATAGACTAGGGTGATGCTGAGAGGGTTGGTGGTCCTCTTCTGTGTAAGGTTTCTACAGCTGGAATTGGTACAAGGTGGAGACTGGTAATTTGGGTTCTGTTCTTGCTTTGTTGTTAGTTTGTCTGAGGTCACAAAGCTAGTAACTTAGCCTTTCTGTATCTTTGTCATTACATAATGCCCTAATGATTACAGAGACCAAAGAAAGGATATAAATAAAATACAAAGTTCAGATACAGACCCAAGTATATGCAAAAAATTAGTATATAATAAAGGAAGCATTCGAATCAATGGGTAAAGAACAGCTTACTCAGGAAACGATGTTGAGGTAACTAGCTCACTAGTCATTGGGGAAGGCATGCTAGATTCCAGCAAGACTGGTATTTCCCTCCCCAATTCTGATTCGAAAAATCCTAAGGAATGACTCCCATTGGCCTGCCTTCTGTCAGTGGATCGCTCTGGAACAATTAACATAGATCGCAGGCATCAATTCTTAGACTCTTAGGTTGCAGGCCATTGGGGTGAAGTTGTGAGAACATGGTGGCTCTGGTTGCAGCCAGAGAGGATGGGGGTTGTGAGTGGGGAGGTCATTTCTAGGGGGAAAAAAAAGAGGGTCATGGTCAGACAGGCAGTATGTAGGGATTTGCTATACAACAAAATATCCTCAATCTCACTAGTAAGCAGATTCTTATATATATACATAATCTTACATTGGCAAAAATTTTAAACATTGATAAAGCCTCTTTAAGGAAGTGTGGGTAAATAAGTTCTTTCAAACGTTATACTTCCACTGCTGATAGGAGTGTAAACTAATAAGTCTTTCTTTCTTTTTTTTTTTTAAGAATTTCACTTTTATTTATTTATTTATTTATTTATTTATTTATTTATTTATTTATTTTTGGCTGTGTTGGGTCTTTGTTTCTGTGCGAGGGCTTTCTCTAGTTGCGGCAAGCGGGGGCCACTCTTCATCACGGTGCGTGGGCCTCTCACTATCGCGGCCTCTCTTGTTGCGGAGCACAGGCTCCAGACGTGCAGGCTCAGTAGTTGTGGCTCACGGGCCTAGTCGCTCCGCGGCATGTGGGATCCTCCCAGACCAGGGCTCGAACCCGTGTCCCCTGCATTGGCAGGCAGATTCTCAACCACTGTGCCTCCAGGGAAGCCCCAATAAGTCTTTCTTAAGGACAGCTTGGCTATATATGTATGTGTGTCTCAAAAGGCTTAAAATTGTATAACCCTTGGCCTTGAAATTCTATTTCTAAAATATTTTTTTAGGAAAAAGGAAAAATCAGTGCACAAGTGCTATGCAGGAGGTTGTTCAGTAGAGGGTGTTTATAATAGAGAGAAATAGGAAACAATTTCAGTGACCTTCAGTAGAGGCTTGATAAAATGAATTTTGGTGTATTCAAAAAATGGAAAAAAAAATGGACACATATGTAGCCATGAAGAATTATGGAGATCAATTCTTATTGACATGGAGAGATGATCATAACATAGTGGGTGGAAGTTAGGAAAACCTGGATTTTGTACAGTGAGTGTTCATTATACTTAGAAAAACAAAGACATTTCCATTTGGAGAGGGGGGATGACAATTTGTGCCTTGTAAGGTACAATTTATGTTCTTTGATGGGAACGTAAAGAAATAAAATCCATAAAAAACAAAACAAAACATGCCAGGCCCTCTGGGTCTCACCAAGGGTTGTCCTTCTTAGCATTTCACCATGGTAAGTCGTAAGATTATTCCAGCCATCTTGCTCAAATGATTCTAGAAATTTCCCCTTGGACCCATCAGTTGACTGACTAGCTTGATTGAATCTGTGAATAAATGCCTTAGTGCATCTAGAACACTTTTTTGGGTAGGGAAGCATCTTTGTCTCGCAAATATGAATTTGATTTTTAGGAAAAGCTTACATTCTTACTGTAGGGTTTGGTGCATTAGGGCAAGCAGCCCCTCTGGGTGGCAATTTTGGAGGTGAGGAGTAGGAGGCAAGAGCGGAGAACGGGACTCTTCCCAGTACCCTGGGCAGGGTTGGGGTTTATCTAAATCCCCCCCAGGGTACTTGCTTTGTTAGGCTGGGTTCTTCTGGGTGTGCAGGCACTTTGTGTTTGCCTCAACAGTAAGGCAATTTGCTTATTTTATCCTCATGTGACAGTTGGTGGGAGGTGAGCACCTGAATTCTTGTGTGACAAGCTGGGGAACTGATGAAGAGACACTGTGACTGTCTGTCTGGAATCTTGTAACCAGGGATGTGCCCGGGACACTGGCGTCCTGTCAGCTCTATCTAGTGAACCAATGACCAGCTAATGAGCAGGAATACTTTGGGATGCACACAATTGGAGTCAGTTTCACTGCTGTGATTCAAGCACCTCCCAGGTGTGAAAGGCCAGGTGAGGTGCTTTAGGAATGTCGAGATGAAAGAGACTGCTTTCGTCTTCAGGATGTTCCAGTATAGTTGGGGAAGGACAGATACATGGCCAACTACATGACAAGGTAGACTATAAGTACAAAGGCGGTCTCGATGGGGGCGTTCAGTAAAGGCTTCACAGAGAGTTGGCGTTTGGCTGGACCATGGAGGCTGGTGGCTGATAGTGTGAAGCCAACATTCACAGAGCCCCTGCCGGGTGCCAGGCTTTGTGAAGGGGGCTTTATAGAGATGTAGTTTTCAATCCAGTGCGTTAGGTGTCATTGTCATTTGCATATGACAAATCTGACAGAAAGGCTACTGTCCAAAGTCTTGCAGCCGGTAAGCATTGTAGCTTGGATCTGACCCTAAAAGCAGTGTTGTGGGAAGAATTCCACATCATGAGGTTACAGGGTGGAGACGGAGGTTCCTGGCAGTGGGGAGGGCAGAGCCAAATGGTGGTGACCGGGGGGAATAGCACCAGGTGGTTGTTTGCCTGGCGCCTGGAATAGTTGCAAGGTAGCAGCGGGCAGGAAGGCTGGAAGAGTGGACAATCCTATGGGGAATGAGGAGGTCTCTGAATGCCAGGCTGAGAGGTCTGGAGTTACGTTTGGAGTTACTGAGTTTTTGAACAGAGTAGGCTAATGCTGGCTGAGCTGGAAGACCCTGGATCTGGCGGCAGAGGCTGTGAGGCCAAATGCCCAGTAGTTCTGAGAAGTATGTAGGGGCTGACCAGCGTCCTCCCCAAAAGAGGGGATGGGGTGGATAGGCACGGCCTTGGAGGCTGAATCTATAGAACTCGGCACCTGATGGGATATGGAGGTGTGTGGAAGGACAAAACTATTAAGTTTGAACCCAGGCGACATTGCAGAGCAGCTGGGAAGATGTTGCTGGTTCTGCGAAAAGATGCAGGTATGGTTTGGGCCTCACTGAGTGGAGGAATGGCCGGGACGGAGACTTGAAGTTTGTAGGAGCCTCCAGGCCAGAGGTGAGGTTTGGTGAGGTGCCGGCAAGCAGCAGTTTTGAAGAGACATGGGAGCAGGTGGCTCTGTTGTTTTTCCCTGCGCAGCACCCATTCCCTCTTCTGGTAACTGCGCCTCCATTTTTCTCGGGGACCACTCCTCCCTCATATTCAGTCCATGAGGTTGGGTGGTAGTGACTTCTCATTGGCTCTGTTGGTGAGCATGTGACCCAACCCTGGCCAATCAGAGCACTGCTTCTCTCTCTACCTCAGGGACCAGAGATAAGGCTGTGATTCACGGTCCAGAAAGGGCTACCCTTCTGTCGCTGGGGTTGCCGAGCTGGTGGAAGGGAAGGCTGAAGCTGCTGGTGGCTGTTGCCACAGGCTGCCTGAGAATAAAGCCAACCTGAGAGGGAGAGAAAGAGAGAGATTGATTCCTCATCACATTTATTGGATGTTGGTCTCCAGCCATCCTGGGAGCCAGATGTATACCCTAGGCTTCCTGTTTGGGTGACCCATGATTTGACACTAACAGTCAAAGGGTCCTGACTCACTCAGAGTTAGAAGCCATGTCTTTAGGGGATACCTAACCCTAGAAGGCATGGCCAGAGGGATGGAGCATGGGTCAGGAGGATCCTCTGAGTCAAGGAAGGCTGGGTGAACATTTGTCCCAGGCTTTGCCTGAGCATAGGGGCAGGTGCATTTGATGTTTGCCACAAACAATACAGTTTCCCACCTGACTGCCCTTATGGGACTCCAGTTGTAGGAAAAAAAAAAATCAGGAAACAAGTAAACAAACATGCTGGTCACCATGGAAATGTGAACCCAAGGTGTTGGGAACAATAGCTGTGTGTGAGTCCGGAAGTGGATTTGTCTACACAGACATTGGTTTGATCCCAAATCTGTTTCCTTGTGGGAGCCTGGAAATGTCCATAAACTCATTATATAGCAAGCTCTTCCCTGAGAGGGTAACATCTCTGATAAGCCTTTGTTTTATCATCATTAAAATAGCTATAAACTTAATACAGTGCTTATGCCTGCCAGGGCCCTCCTTACAACTGCCTTTTGAGGTAGATACTGTTTTTAATCCCGGTTCCACAGGTGAGGCTCATAGAGATTTCTCAACTTGTCCAAGGTCACAGCTATTAATGGAAAAGTTGGGATTTGAACCCAGGTCCCAGGGTCTGTTCCCTTTCAATCACCATGTTCCATTATCCCACCTTGGTGTTGAAAAAAATATTAATAAAAGTAGCTAATACTTACTTTGCATGTCTTATTTCCTTGAGTCCCTACCACAAATCTATGAGGTAGGTACAGCTGGTTAACCCCATTTTGTAAACGAGGAAACTGAGGCACAGACCATTTAGGAATCCTAGCCACGTCCCACAGTCAGTAGGAGGCAGAAATATATTTTGAGGTTGCTTTTTTCAGATGGATTTGAAATGCTAGCATGCCTTAAATTTAACTTGGAAGCCCAGGATGGGTGATAACTATTTCCTAAATCTGGCTTTCATCGATTGTGATGTTCTTCATTTATTTAAAGAAATAAATCAGGAGAACGAACATTGTGGACAGAGAATAATAGTGACTTGATTTGTGTCTTATCGTTGGAAAACCGTATCCTGGGATTCACTAATGTGTAACTAGTTGGAAAATGTTAAAGCAAGAGTAAGGTTTAAAAACAAAATCACACCATTAAGTCTATGTAAATTAGTTCCTCGGTGAAGAAAAAACCCAGCGTACTACTGTTTGTGGGCCAGCTAGATGTGTTACAAATGCTGTGGAATAGGAGTATGTGACAATTTTTTTTTTTTTTTATTGAGGGCCCATTAGAAGACACACTCGGGCTGCTTAAACTCCCCCAAACTCGTGAATTGGTTCAATAACAAAACGTATGAATCATTTTAATATGAAGGTGCAAGGACATCTGCTTGAGTAATTTCTGACACTTTTTTTTTTCTTTTTGAAAATGTGTTATATTTAGGATTTATTGTTAGAAATAAAAGTGGATTTGGGGAGGCCAGGGCCTGTGCCTATTTATTGCTCTTTGTTGTGTACCTGTATACAGAAGGTGCTCAATAAATACTTTTGGGATGAAATATGAACCCAGGAGCACCAGGAAGCTCCTGAGGCTGGCTGTTGGCCAAAGGCTGATGAACAATTTCGGTCCTTCCAGGGATCCTATTAGGATTGTGCTATTGTTACCTCCATTTCACAGATGAGGAAATTGAGGCTTAAAGAGGATAAATAACTTCCCAGCATTCTGTGTCTTCTCAGTTGTTTAAACCAAGCAAGCGAAGATGATTCTTACACGCACTTTTCTGCTCTGTTGGGTCTAGGGCCCACTCCCCTGCTTTGAGTTTGGGAAGGAAGGTATAGGCCTTTGTTTTGTAGGATTATTTATTTGAGTTACTGGTTTCTGCTCCATCACAGGGGCCTGCAAGCTAGTTAAGGGCTTTATTCTCAGTGTATCTTGTATATTTTTATTGAGAAAAGGCCGCCGCCCATCATATCTCTTATAGATCTGTTTCAGCAAAACTGGCTGTAAAGTGAATTTCTGTAAAGTGAACTTGAGTAAAGTGAATTACACAAGAGTGAATCCTAGTTCCTGATTGTTTCCTTCCTAAAAAATAAGATCATTCCCAGAAAGTGTCCCAGAAGGCCACAGCCTCCAGAGGAGCTGGGCTTTGAGGAGTAGGGGTTTGGGATCTGCCTTTGGCCACATGCCCATCCCCATGCCAGGCTCTCCCCTACTGCATAGGCCGTGGGTGCCGCTCCCGGTATTGTGTTCTTTTATGCAGATGGTCCAGTGCCCAGTAGTGCTGGGGCCCAGGTTGTAGCAGGGGCTATTTATCATTTAGTCCAGGGGTTGCAAACTGTTCAGGTCACACACTATTTTAAAAATCAGAGTATTTCACATAACATTCCTGACTTAAGACTTCTCTTAGAAAACTGGAAGTTCTGGCAATATGAAATAAGAGTTTTTACATAGCAACATCTGTTGAGGGCTGCTTCTACTGGCGGAATTTAAAAGTTCTGTGTCAAGAAGCAAGAATAACTGCAATCCTGCAGCCTGTGGAACAAAAACCACATTCACAGAAAGACAGACAAGATGAAAAGGCACAGGGCTATGTACCAGATGAAGGAACAAGATAAAACCCCAGAAAAACAGCTAAATGAAGTGGAGATAGGCAACCTTCCAGAAAAAGAATTCAGAATAATGATAGTGAACATGATCCAGGACCTCGGAAAAAGAATGGAGGCAAAGATCGAGAAGATGCAAGAAACGTTTAACAAAGACCTAGAAGAATTAAAGAACAAACAGAGATGAACAATACAATAACTGAAATGAAAACTACACTAGAAGGAATCAATAGCAGAATAGCTGAGGCAGAAGAACGGGTAAGTGACCTGGAAGACAGAATGGTGGAATTCACTGCTGTGGAACAGAATAAAGAAAAAAGAATGAAAAGAAATGAAGACAGCCTAAGAGACCCCTGGGACAACATTAAACGCAACAACATTCGCATTATAGGGGTCCCAGAAGGAGAAGAGAGAGAGAAAGGACCCGAGAAAATATCTGAAGAGATTATAGTTGAAAACTTACCTAACATGGGAAAGGAAATAGCCACCCAAGCCCAGGAAGTGCAGAGAGTCCCATACAGGATAAACCCTAGGAAAAAAACGCCATGACATATAGTAATCAAACTGACAAAAATTAAAGACAAAGAAAAATTATTGAAAGCAGCAAGGGAAAAATGACAAATAACATGCAGGGGAACTCCCATAAGGTTAACAGCTGATTTCTCAGCAGAAACTCTACAAGCCAGAAGGGAGTGGCATGATATACTTAAAGTGATGAAAGGGAAGAACCTACAACCAAGATTACTCTACTGGGCAAGGATCTCATTCAGAGTCGATGGAGAAATCAAAAGCTTTACAGACAAGCAAAAGCTAAAAGAATTCAGCACCACCAAAACAGCTCTACAACAAATGCTGAAGGAACTTCTCTAAGTGGGAAACACAAGAGAAGAAAAGGACCTACAAAAAGAAACCCAAAACAATTAAGAAAATGGTCATAGGAACATACATATCAATAATTACCTAAAACGTGAATGGATTAAATGCTCCAACCAAAAGACACAGGCCTGTGGAATGGATACAAAAACAAGACCCATCTATATGCTGTCTACAAGAGACCCACTTCAGACCTAGGGACACATACAGACTGAAAGTGAGGGGATGGAAAAAGATATTCCATGCAAATGGAAATCAAAAGAAAGCTGGAGTAGCAATACTCATATCAGATAAAATAGACTTTAAAATAAAGAGTGTTACAAGAGACAAGGAAGGACATTACATAATGATCAAGGGATCAATCCAAGAAGAAGATATAACAATTATAAATATATATGCACCCAACATAGGAGCACCTCAATACAAAAGGCAACTGCTAACAGCTATAAAAGAGGAAATCAACAGTAACACAATTCTAGTGGGGGACTTTAACACCTCACGTACACCCATGGACAGATCATCCAAAATGAAAATAAATAAGGAAACAGAAGCTTTAAATGACACAATAGACCAGATAGATTTAATTGATATTTATAGGACATTCCATCCAGAAACAGCAGATTACACTTTCTTCTCAAGTGTGCACAGAACATTCTCCAGGATAGATCACATCTTGGGTCACAAATCAAGCCACAGTAAATTTAAGAAAATTGAAATCATATCAAGCATCTTTTCTGACCACAACGCTATGAGATTAGAAATGAATTACAGGGAAAAAAACGTAAAAAACACAAACACATGGAGGCTAAACAGTACGTTACTAAATAACCAAGAGATCATTGAAGAAATCAAAGAGGAAATCAAAAAATACCTAGGGACAAATGGCAATGAAAACACGGCAATCCAAAACCTATGGGAGGCAGCAAAAGCAGTTCTAAGAGGGAAGTTTATAGCTATACAAGCCTACCTCAAGAAACAAGAAAAAGCTCAAATAAACAATCTAACCTTACACCTAAAGGAACTAGAGAAAGAAGAACACACAAAACCCAAAGTTAGCAGAAGGAAAGATATCATAAAGATCAGAGCAGAAATAAATGAAATAGAAACAAAGAAAACAATAGCAAGGATCAATAAAACTAAAAGCTGGTTCTTTGAGAAGATAAACAAAATAGATAAACCATTAGCTAGACTCGTCAAGAAAAAGAGGGAGAGGACTCAAATCAATAAAATTAGAAACGAAAAAGGACAAGTTACAACAGACACTGCAGAAATACAAAGCATCCTAAGAGACTACTACAAGCAACTCTATGCCAATAAAATGGACAACCTGGAAGAAATGGACAAATTCTTAGAAAGGTATAACCGCCAAGACTGAACCAGGAAGAAATAGAAAATATGAACAGACCAATCACAAGTAATAAAATTGAAACTGTGATTAAAAATCTTCCAACAAACAAAAGTCCAGGATCAGATGGCTTCACAGGTGAATTCTATCAAACATTTAGAGAAGAGTTAACACCCATCCTTCTCACACTGTTCCAAAAAATTGCAGAGGAAGGAACACTCCCAAACTCATCTATGAGGCCACCATCACCCTGATACCAAAACCGGACAAAGATACTACAAAAAAAGAAAATTACAGACCAATATCACTGATGAATATAGATGCAAAAATCCTCAACAAAATACTAGCAAACAGAATCCAGCAACACATTAAAAGGATCATACACCATGATCAAGTGGGATTTATCCCAGGGATGCAAGGATTCTTCAATATACGTAAATCAATCAATGTGATACACCATATTAACAAATTGAAGAGTAACAACCATATGATCATCTCAATAGATGCAGAAAAAGCTTTTGACAAAATTCAACACCCATTTATGATAAAAACTCTCCAGAAAGTGGGCATAGAGGGAACCTACCTCAACATAATAAAGGCCATATACGACAAACCCACAGCAAACATCTTTCTCAATGGTGAAAAACTGAAAGCATTTCCTCTAATATCAGGAACAAGACAAGGATGTCCACTCTCACCACTATTATTCAACATAGTTTTGGAAGTCCTAGCCATGGCAATCAGAGAAGAAAAAGAAATACAAGGAATACAAATTGGAAAAGAAGAAGTTAAACTGTCACTGTTTGCAGATGACATGATACTATACATAGAGAAACCCAAAGATGCCACCAGAAAACTACTAGAGCTAATCAATGAATTTGGTAAAGTTGCAGGATACAAAATTAATGCACAGAAATCTCTTACATTCCTATACACTAATGATGAAAAATCTGAAAAAGTAATTAAGGAAACACTCCCATTTACCATTGCAACAAAAAGAATAAAATACCTAGGAATAAAGCTACCTTGGGAGACAAAAGACCTATATGCAGAAAACTATAAGACACTGATGAAAGAAATTAAAGATGATACCAACAGATGGAGAGATATACCATGTTCTTGGATTGGAAGAATCAATATTGTGAAAATGACTATACTAACCAAAGCAATCTACAGATTCAATGCAATCCCTATCAAATTACCAATGGCATTTTTTACGGAACTAGAACAAAGAAATCTTAAAATCTGTTTGGAGACACAAAAGACCCCGAATAGCCAAAGCAATATTGAGGGAAAAAAACAGAGCTGGAGGAATCAGACTATACTACAAAGCTACAGTAATCAAGACAATATGGTACTGGCACAAAAACAGAAACATAGATCAATGGAACAAGATAGAAAGCCCAGAGATAAACCCATGCACCTGTGGTCAACTAATCTATGACAAAGGAGGCAAGGATATGCAATGGAGAAAAGACAGTCTCTTCAATAAGTGGTGCTGGGAAAACTGGACAGTTATGTGTAAAAGAATGAAATTAGAACACTCCCTAACACCATACACAAAAATAAACTCAAAATGGATTAGAGACCTAAATGTAAGACCAGACACTGTAAAACTCTTAGAGGAAAACATAGGAAGAACACTCTTTGACATAAATCACAGCAAGACTTTTTTTGATCCACCTTGTAGAGTAATGGAAATAAAAACAAAAATAAACAAATGGGACCTAATGAAACTTCAAAGCTTTTGCACAGCAAAAGAAACCATAAACAAGACGAAAAGACAACCCTCAGAATGGGAGAAAATATTTGCAAATGAATCAACGGACAAAGGATTAATCTCCAAAATATATAAACAGCTCATGCAGCTCAATATTGAAAAAACAAACAACCCAATCCAAAAATGGGCAGAAGACCTAAATAGACATTTCTCCTAAGAAAACATACAGATGGCCAAGAAGCACATGAAAAGCTGCTCAACATCACTAATTATTAGAGAAATGCAAATCAAAACTACAATGAGGTATCACCTCACACCAGTTGGAATAGGCATTATCAGAAAATCTACAAACAACAAATGCTGGAGAGGGTGTGGAGAAAAGGGAACCCTCTTGCACTGTTGGTGGGAATGTAAATTGATAGAGCCGCTATGGAGAACAGTATGGAGGTTCCTTAAAAAACTAAAAATTGAATTACCATATGATCCAGCAATCCCACTACTGGGCATATACCCAGAGAAAACCATAATTCAAAAAGACACATGCACCCCAGTGTTCATTGCAGCACTATTTACAATAGCCAGGTCATGGAAACAACCTGCATGCCCACTGACAGACGAATGGATAAAGAAGATGTGGTACATATATAGAATGGAATATTACTCAGCTATAAAAAGGAACAAAATTGGGTCATTTGTAGAGACGTGGATGCATCTAGAGACTGTCATACAGAGTGAAGTAAGTCAGAAAGAGAAAAACAAATATCGTATGTTAGCGCATATATGTGGAACCTAGAAAAATGGTACAGATGAACCGGTTTGCAGGGCAGAAATTGAGACACAGATGTAGAGAACAAACGTATGGACACCAAGGGGGGAAAGCAGTGGGGGGGTGGGGGGGGTGGTGTGATGAATTGGGTGATTGGGATTGACCTGTATACACTGATGTGTATAAAATTGATGACTAATAAGGACCTGCTGTATAAAAAAAATAAATAAAATAAAATTCAAAAATTCAAAAAAAACCCTGGAAGTTTTGGAAATATGAAATAAGAGTTTTTACGTAGCAACATCTGTCTACAGTTGCATATTGGTTGTCTATTTTGGGGCAAGGTTTCAGGCTCTACATTTCACCACAGACCCCACTATTCCCTCTTGCCTCATACCAAGTCCCCTCTACTCAATTATGTCACCTGACCAACCCCGGGTTTGGGGCCCCTGTCCTTTTCCATAATATATTTGCCTTGAAAACTTTAAGTTATATAATAAAAACAAGTTCTTGTTTTTTAAAAAAAAGCAGTTTTGCAGGCACAGGGTTTACTTAAAACATAATTTCAGCAGGCACAGATATTGTTCATTTAATGCTGAGAACTGGCGAGAACCCTGTATGAATACTTAGCAGTTGGAATGTGTTGGAGTGAAGGCCATGGCAGGCATTATCTGGAGTCTCCAGTATACTGAATAGAAGGGCTTCCTTCAAGGAAACAGAAAGTAGCACACAAAGCTAAGTGACAGCAGCAGTGTTCAAGGGGAAGACCCTTAAACTTCTGGGATACTGAAGGAGGTGGGGAGCCGGGGAAGGCAGCTGGAGGGGGAGAGACCCTCCCATCAGCTTCCCCCACTCCCCATGGGAACCTTCCCCGACAAAGGAAATGGAAGCAAGTGAGCTGGGAAATACCCAAGCTGAAGCTCCAAGGATACTGTTTACAAGTTCTTACAGGAAAGACTATTATGGGCGAGCTCTTAATGGGTTGTCTGTCTGTCAAGGGAAGAGAGGCTGGGGTGGGGGAGGGCTGGAGTTAAGATGGAAATGGCTCAAGCACTGAATCTTGCATTTCCTGTCTTTCCATTTACAATCTGCCTGGGGATTAAAAGGCCAGGAGGGGAGCCTGCTGAGCTGGGGAGGAAGGGGGATCTGTGTGTGTGTGTGTGTGTGTGTGTGTGTGTGCGCGCGCGCGCGCGCGCGCGTGCGTGTGTGTTTCTTTTTCGTGTCCTATTTTCTGGGTGAAGAGAGGGCTTTCTGGCCTGCAGAGGAGAGGATACCCCTTATAGTGGATGGAGGCTGCCCAGATGACAGGCTGGAAGATCAGATGTTATTGCTTTCCTGGGTGGAGTGTGGTCTGGAACGAGGGGTGCCTAGCCCTGAAGATCACAGTTAAACTTTGGACTAGCTCACCCTGGGGAGGTGGCACGATTTCCTCTGAAGTTTTAAAAAAGAGGGCAGAGATTCGTTTCCATCTGGAATGATGGGTGTGGCCATGCCTGGCGGCTGGGATGGACACAGTGATCTTCCCAGCCCTCTTTGTTCTGGGACTAGACACCCGACTCCTCACCGCCTGAGAAAATTCGGGGACTACAAAGGTTTAGTCTCAGCACATTAGAATTACTGCTAGAAAATAAAGATCCTTAAAGCTGGATCCTTTGGCTTCTTGGGCAGCAAACAGAGAAACACCTCACTTCTGTTAGACACTCAAGCTCCAGTGTCACAGAGCAGAGTGAAGAGCATCCTCTTCTTTATTTAAAAATGGACTGCGCATGCAGCGGAGCAACTTGGCCCGTGAGCCACAACTACTGAGCCTGCGCGTCTGGAGCCTGTGCTCCGCAACAAAAGAGGCCGCGATAGTGAGAGGCCCGCGCACCGCGATGAAGAGTGGCACCCGCTTGCCACAACTGGAGAAAGCCCTCGCACAGAAACGAAGACCCAACACAGCCATAAATAAATAAACTAAAAAAAAAAAAAAAAAAGTTTAAAAGTGCACTGCGTGGCTGTTGACTATTCCAGGGCCCGACATTAAATAACCAAACGCAGTTTGCTGTCTGGAAGTGCTTCGCCACGTTCTCCTGGGCCCCGTCGAGAAGTGGTGACCCCCGCAAAGAAGGGTGATCATATGGCCAGTGTTAGGGTTCATAGTGTCCCCTTTCATTCTTAAAAGGGTCCCTGTTTGGACAGTAAGTTATATAGTCACTTTACCGTGAAAGAGCAGAAGACACTCAGTAGAAAACTTTGGGGAGGCAGTGTTGAAACCAAGCCATTTGAAAAACATGATTTTCCACTTAAAAATATATATAGGGCTTCCCTGGTGGCGCAGTGGTTAAGAATCCGCCTGCCAGTGCAGGGGACACGGGTTCGGGCCCGGGTTCGGGCCCTGGTCCGGGGAGATCCCACATGCCGTGGAGCAACTCAGCCCACGCGCCACAACTACTGAGCCTGCGCTCTAGAGCCTGTGAGCCACAACTACTGAGCCCGTGTGCCTAGAGCCTGTGCTCCACAACAAGAGAAGCCACCTGATGAGAAGCCCGCGCACCGCAACGAAGAGTAGCCCCGCTTGCCGCAACTAGAGAAAGCCTGCGCGCAGCAACGAAGACCCAACACCGCCCAAAAAAAAAAAAAAAAAAAAATATATATATATATATATATATATATATATATATATATATATATATATATATATATTTCTTTTTTGTAATCTAAATGACGTCTGCAAACTTCAGAGCCTGACTTCTTGCTCGAAAGAGAGGAAGGAAGTTTTGTTACTGAGAAAGCTCATTAACTAAAACCAAACAGAAAAACAAACAAACAAAAAACAAAAAAACCCCAAGGAGAATGAAGTAAAAGAACCCGGAGCTTCCTCATCAGAGGCCCGAACCATGCAGGGGCTGCGGGGGCTGAAAGGGGGCTTGTAGCAGCCTTCTGTCCACGTGGGCAGACCCCTCGGAAGCAGGGCCTTCTGTCCACGTGGGCAGACCCCTCGGAAGCAGGGTTTTGAAAGGAAAGAGGATGCAGAGAGGTTCATGACTTGATGCTGGCCAGCTGGAACATCCAGGATGCAGATGCCCAGGCCACAGGGCCCTGAGGTCAGAGGGAGCAGGCCGGCGCCAGACTCGCAGTCCTTTGCTGGGGCCACTGGTCCATCTGTGAGCACGGTTGATTGCAAGAGTGTGGGCTAGGGGTTGACAAACATCTGGGCTCTAGTCACTTCTGTTAAGAGATAAACTGAGGGATATTAAAAATTTTAAGGGGACTTCCCTTGTGGCGCAATGGATGAGACTCCGCGCTCCCAATGCAGGGGGCCGGGGTTCGATCCCTGGTCGGGAAACTAGATCCCACGTGCATGCCGCAACTAAGAGTTCTCATGCCACAGCTGAGGAGCCTGCCTGCCGCAACTAAGACCCGGTGCAACCAAATAAATAAATAAATATTAAAAAAAATATTTAAAAAAAATTTTTTTAAGGGTTTATTGGAGCAAAAATCAGTTCCCATCGGGAAGTGCCAAACCAGAAGCAGTTAGGAGTGCTCCACTGACTGGGAGGTGGGGGGGACTTATATAGAGAAACTGCGAAAGCAAAGAAAGGAAATTATTCAGTTGACTGAAGCTTAAAGCCCAGTTGGCTCTTTGTGATTGGTTGTCCTTAGCCTTTTAATTTCATAACCTCGAGGCACTTACAGGCTTAGATTTTGTTTGGCTTGTGTAGGCTGCCTCAGCCGAACCACCTCCTTCTTTAATTAATGCAACACCAAAAAAAACAAAAGGGACTTCCCTGGAGGTCCAGTGGTTAGGACTCTGCACTTCGACTGCAGGGGGCACAGGTTCGATCCCTGGTCAGGGAAATAAGATCCCGCATGACGCACAGCGTGGCCAAAAAAAAAAAAAAAAAATTAATGCAGCACTTCCTAGGCGGGGTGACCTATAGCAAATCATTCTCTTGGTTTCCTCACCTATAAACTAGGGATGGTACCACTACCTATTTCCAGGGCTTCTGTGAGAACAAATGGAGGAGGGCAAAGCTGGGCTGGGCCATGCCAACGTGAGGGGTTGGCCTGTGGTCCATTTGTGGTCACAAGGAGGGCTCTTTCCTGTGGGCAAAAGGGAGTAGTAACCCTCAAGCAACTTCGCGTCAGGGACACGTGACAGATGGCCTACAGTGCACTCTCTTCCCAGCCCTGTCAGCAGCTGACAGATCCAATGAGGCTTCGCCAAAATGTAGCTTTTCTTAACATGGGTCTTTCTTCAAATTCTGTCCTACACTGCTGACCACAAACTTCTCTGGGAACGTCTTTTGCCAGAATGAAGCTGGCGTAACTGTAGACAGAGGCAGTGTTATATATATATGATTGTGAAAAATGGTGTAGCGACTGGCACTTAGGATATATTCATTCATTCATTTAATTTACCCACCCAACAAACAGGCACTGAGCCCTGCTCTGGTCCCAGGCACTGGGGCGACTGGGGTAGCCTGGCAGACATGGTCTCTGCCTTGATCTAGAACTTGCCTCCTTGAGGAAAAAGCTTGCAAATAACACAAGTAACTTAACCCTCTGTTAAAGAAAAAAATAAAGACTAAGAGAGCAAAGATTGAGCACTACGTGGGCAAGTTTTACTGCTTAGTGGGGAATCCGACAGCGTGGAGTCTTGGATGTGGGGGACGAGGTCTAGGCAGGGGAAGGGTTGCTGTTGGGCTTTCACAGCTAAACACCCACAGGCTGTAACTCATTGACACTAGGAAGATAGTCTCGCTAGCACTGGTGCCCAGGCAATGCCTGGGCTTGTTGGTTAGGTGGGCACCTGGCTGATCGGAGGTGGTCTCCTGCATGACAAGGGCTGCCCATGGCATCATGGTACCCTGCCGGTTGTGTCTTGTGCCGTGTGCAAGATTGGCCGAGTCTGGGCTATGGCACCCAGTGGGGTCTGTGTTGTAGCAGTAGGCTGGGTAGCCAGGTCAGGTTTGTCCCCTCTAATGGGTTATATACCCATTAAAGGTGAAAATTATTAAGATAATGCAGAAACATGGAAAATCATCTGTGAACTCTTAACTGCAAGGAGTAGAACATGAAAAGATCACAACTCCAGTACTCAGACATCCTTGGGTAGCAAGTGACAGAAATGCAAATCTAACTAGCTTAAACAAAAATGAGAATTTGTGGCCACATGTGTCTGGGAATCTAGGGTATTGTTGGATTTCTGGGTCCAGGATTCAAACGATGTCCCTGGGGTTCTTTCTGTCCCTCGCAGCTCTGCTGATCTCGCCTCCACTTCATTCTTGGCTGCTCAGGGGGTCCCATAGCAGCCCTCTTAGCAACCCCAGTGCAAAGAGAGCATCTTTTCGGAAAACCAGCCGGAAAGTCCTGGAAAATACACTTTTTGGTAGCACGATATCTCTTGCCTGCCTGACGCCTGGAGTGGAGGGAAGGAATGATGGCAGGGGGTCAGGATGAATGGCTGTTGGAGAAGGGGAGGAAGGAGGGCCACAGAGTGAAAACCACGACTGTCCACCCCAACTGTGTAAGAATAGGCACCTCCTGGTAGTGCCAGAGACTCCTCAGTAACTTATAGGCCTGGGTGGTAGGAGCTTGGGTTTTAAAGTTGTTTCCAGTCACAAAAATCAGTGTTTAAAGAGAATAGTCTGACTCAGAATTGTCCTTCCTGTTACATTATGATTGGGGCCAAAATAGACATTTGTGTTTAAGCCTTGATCCTGTATACCAGGGTTTAGCAAACCTTTTCTGAAAAGGGCAGATAGTAAATATTTTAGGCTTGTGGCCTGGGTGGCCTCTGTGGTACTACTGAACTTGATCATGGTAGCTTGAAAGCAGCCGTAGCCTATACCTAAACAAATGGACGTGGGCCACATTTGGCCCACAGGCGTTATCTTGCTGACTCCTGATATAGATGTCTGAAAATCTTGCATTCAAATAGGCCATAAAACACTGCTCTAAAGTAAACTGTATGTTTGCAAACCACATATCTGATAAGGGATTAATATCCCCCCAAAATAAGGGACTCCTAGAACCCAATAGCAAAAAACCAAATAACCCAATTAAAAAAAAGGCAAAGGACTTGAATAGACATTTCTCCAAAGAAGACATACAAATGGCTGACAGGTATATGAAAAGATACGCAACATCTCTAATCATCAGGGGAGTGCAAATCAGAGCCACAGTGAGATAATACTTCATACCCGTTAGGATGGCCGTTATCAAAAAACAAAAAATAAAAAGTGTTGGCAAGGATGTGGAGAAATTGGAACCCCTGTGCCCTGTTGATGGGAATGTAAAACTGTGCAGCTGCTGTGGGAAACAGTATGGAGGGTCCTCAAAAAATTAAAAATAGAACTACCATATGATAGCAATTCCACTTCTGGGTATTTATCAAAAAGAATTGAAATCAGGATCTCAAAGAGATGTTTGCACACCCATGTTCATTGCAACATTATTCACGATAGCGAAGAGATGGAAACAACCTAAATGTCCTTTGACAGATGAATGGATTAAGAAAATGTGGCGTGTGCGCACACACACAGACACACACACACAATGGTATATTATTCAGCCTTAAAAAAGAAGGAAATCCTGCCACATGCGACAGACAACATGGATGAATCTTGAGAATGTTATGCTAAGTGAAATAAGCCCTTCACAGAAGGACAAACACTGTATGATTCCACTTATATGAGAAAGCTGAAATAGTCAAACTGATAGAAGCAGAAAGCAGAATGGTTACCAGGAGCTGGAGGGAGGAGGGCAATGCGGAGTTGCTGTTTAATAGGTATAGAGTTTCAGTTATGCAAGAAGAATAATTCTAGAGATCTGCTGTACACATCGTGCCTGTAGTTAACCATACTGTATCGTGCACTTAAAAGTGTAAGAGGGTAGGGACTTCCCTAGTGGTCCAGTGGTTAAGACTCTGCGCTCCCAATGCAGGGGGCCCGGGTTCGATCCCTGGTCAGGGAACTAGATCCCACATGCGGCAACTAAGAGTTCACATGCCGCAACTAAATATCCCACACGTGGCAACAAAGATCCTGTGTGCCGCAGCTAAGACCTGGCGCAGCCAAATTAAAAAAAAAAAATAGTGCCACAATGAAGGTTGGGGTGAATGTGTCTTTAAAAAAAAAAAGTGTAAGAGGGTAAACGTCATTAAAAAAAAACTATATATCTAAAGTAGATTGTATAACAGTTTATTTTCTGTTCCTAATGTGGTGGGAGAACATTTGGAAAACATAAAATTGATCCCATCACAGAAGCAAGGAATTAGAATTGCCCTGTTCAAAGGGGCAAGTGATGATCCATCACAGATCAATCAACTGAGGAAATCAGTCATGGCCACATCGGAAGAGATGACGTCTGAAGGCTGCAAGACGGCTGGCTGGGTTCAAATGCTGGCTAGGATAGCTTTGTCTTGCCAGTTTTAGCAATTCATACAGTTGTGTCACGGATTTGAGACTAGCATGGCATGCCTAGTTGAGGTTTAAAGCTCCCTCCTGGACCCTCCAAGCCAGGCGTTGCTCAGGATTAAAAACATTCATTGTTTGGTCAACAGAAGGCCCTCACAGCTCTGATGAGAATATCACCTGCGAAGGAATGGGCTCCTCCCAGGTTTGCATTTTAGCACCATCAGACTCTGCTTCGGCAGCTGCTGTTTTAATGGGCACAGAGGGACTGGCTGAGGGCCTCGTGGGGGTCTGTTCCAGATGAGAAAAGTCTGGAGTCCTGGGGTCAGAGTGGGATCTTGGACCTTCTTACGTTCTGCAGATGTGATTGCATGGCGCGCAGAGGCAACCTGGAGTGCAGAGTCCGTGTGACCGTCCTGGGGTATCCACTCCACGCCTCCTACCCAGGCCAGTGAAAGGCGGAAACTCTGAGAACATTCCATTTGAATAAGATGCGTTTAATAAGAGCAACGGAAAATGGTAAACCTGGCTTGGGGAAAGGGAATGTGCTCTTTCATGTAAAACAAACAAAAAATGTGACTGTGGGAAGCATCCAAAAAATAAGATGACCTGGAGGCTGGATTTAAAAATTGGCACTGGGGGAAATCTCATTTCCCCAGTCGATGACTCCCCCGTTAGCTCTGCTCATGCCAGTGGAGCAAACCAAAATAACTTCATAAATTAAAGTTTATGCAGGGAAGAAAGCTAGGCCTGGACTATCACACACCAGATGAAAACCTTGACGGCTTTGTTTACAACCGACATCCTTGGTTTGAAGGTTAATGGTGTCTAGAGAAGGTTAGGTTGTACACATGTGCAATTAAAAAAATCACTATTGATAGAGAGAGACATACTGTGTTTACTTACTATAGTTTATGCCACCTTTGTTGGCTTGTTTGTTTTCCCTTCTGGAAAGAATGTCTTTGTCCTTCGGTAATTAATTATAACCAGCTTTTGTTTAGATCCAAGTACATGGAAACTGCTCAGAGAGCTCAAAGTATGTCAATAGTAGTGCCCTGTAACTAGAACCTCAATTTTTTTTTTTCCTTTTATTATACAAGAAATAGAAGGATGCATTTGGGATGTAAAAGGTTCAAATTATAGAGCAGCATACATTCACAGGAGAGCTCAAAACTCCCCTCACCGCCACCAACCCGCCGCCCTCACTGCCCATGAGGTTTCCTGTTCTTTCTAGAACTGTTTCTTTATGTTCACTGTTTATATGTCCACCAATAAGTGCGTACTTATGTATACATAATATACACAATTACTTTTATTTTTAATACACATATGGGGTCATGATGTATATATTGACGGACAACTTGCTTATTTCACTTCACGTGTCCAGATCTGCTGCTGGTCAGTCCATGTGTGCATGACTTTTAATGCTGCAACACATCTCATAATATGCATGCGTAATTTACTGAACTATTTATATATCCTTCCTTTTGCTGTTAAATGAAGTAGTGAAGACATGACATCACGACTGCCTCCTGGAGCTAGACTGCCTGGCTTTGAAATGGGACTTCACTTGAAGGGTCGGGGGACAGGGGTGTATGACCCAGGGCGGGGTTGGCAAACTGCAGCCCTCTGGCCAAATCTACCCTCCTCATGTTTTTGTATGGCCCATGAGGCAAGAATGATTTTCTTATTTTCAAATGGTTGAAAAAGAAAATCAAAAGATAAATGTTTCCTGAAATAGGAAAATTATATGAGATTCAAAATTCAGTGTCCATAAATAAAGTTTTGTTGGAATACAGCCATGCTCATGGCTGGTGTTTACTGTTGTCTGGGGCTGCTTTCATGATGCAACAGCAGAGTTGAATAGTTGTGACAGCAACCATCTGGTCCACCTAAAATATTTACCATCTGGCCTCTTACTGAAAACACTTGTTGACCCCTGACCTAGGGCAAATTACTAAGCTCTCCATGTCTCCACTTTCTATACCGTAAAATAAAGATAATAATAAAACCTACTTTGTTCAAATATAGTTTAAAAAAAAAACAAGACCTACTTTGTAGGGTGAAGTTACTTATCTATATCAAATAAATATCACATGTAGATTATACCAGATTATAATATGTCAAATGTATGTGTATAAATTACATGTAAAACATTTAGAACTCTTTAAATGCTTCGTAAAGGTTGGCTACTATTATACCATCGTTAGTATCATTATCGTAACTCTGTGCACGTGTGCAGGGACATTGCAGACACCGGAAGTGGACTTGATGGTGGAGGGATGTTGGTAAGTGCTACCGAATTGCTTTCTAGAACAGCTTTACCAATTTTTGCTCCCAGGAGTCCCACATTTCTGACCAGCTGGATAGGGACTCATGGAGTAGATAAAAGAAAACTGAGTCTGCGAAGAGTTGGGTCCTTTTGGGCTCCAAACACACTCTTGATGGGCAGAATTTCCCCTCTGAGTGCTGTGCCCAGATCGCTGGGTCGACCGTGCCTGGAAAGGTGTCGCCTCCAATCAGCATGGACTCACAGTTGTTGAGTGAGGGCCTCCTCTGTGCTGAGCCCTGGGCCTGTACATTCTCACTGTAAGTTTTCACAGCCACCTCTATCTTCCAGATGAAAACCGAGGGGCTCAGAGAAATTAACTTGCACAAGGTCCACAAAACTTTTGATGCCACTCCCTTACTTCCAGGAAGGGATAAGGAGATGTCAGACTCTCCATCCTCTCCCCTCTCTTTCCCAAATCAGCATCTTGATAACCGGGTACGAGCTACGTGGAAAATTGGCAGTGAGCTTCAAAGGGAGTGGCTTAGTCATGGCCGAGTTTATCTCCTCCCGTTCTAAGTAAAGAGAATTTGTCATAGCATACGTTACTATATTTTTCATGCCCCAGTGTCACAGTTTGTGCTGCTCAGTCATGCTGGGAATGATGCAGTTCTAATAGATAACCCCCCTTTGGGTAAAATGTCTATTTTTAGGCGTCTCCCGGCGCTCCTGTCAGGGGCCTTTGCAATAGCATTTCTCATGTTCCATCAGCGGTCTGCAAAACATGAAGCAAATTTACCCAGATATTGTTGACCTTGTACATGAGGGGAAGAATGTTTCTGGTTTTGTGTGTGTTTTCACTGACGAACATTTGCATTCTTTCCTTCTTCACTTTTTTTTTTTTTTCTCACACTGACATTAAGAAACAACAAAACGCCACTTGCCCCACAATTTAAAACTTGGGATCTTAACCTGTACAGACAGTTGTTCTCTATGAGGAATGTGAAACATTTGACAGAATTTCCTGAAGGAATGAAGAGCCACAATCCCCTGATTAAAACCACGTTAAAACAAAAAGCAGGCCATATCCGAAAGCCTCTGTCAGAGGGCTGCTTATTTAATCAAATGAAAAAGGTAGCACAAGTTGGATGTTTATGGCATCACCAAGGCCTTTCTGTGATGCTTAAACTTTTTAAGAACGCACTGAGAACTTCCTCTTAAAACTGTCTCTGCTCTGAGTTATTTTCGCAAAGGCTGGCCTTCCTTCCTGCATCCCAGTGACTGATAGTCATGGTAATAGATGAAAAGCCCAAACTTCCATTCTGACAGGCTGTGAACATTTATCTGAAGTTGTAATTGTCAGGCTCCCGTGTTATTTTCTTGCTGTCTTATACAACGATGATGAAAGGGGCCTGGGGAAAAGTAAAAGAAAAAGCCTTCCGGAAGGTATGTGCCTAAAGCAGGGTTTGTCAGCCTTATCAGTATTGACATTTGGGGCCAGATAATCCTTTGTTGTGGGGTTGTCCTGTGCATTGGAGGGTGTCTAAGAGCATCCCTAGATGCCAGTAACACCCCTGTAGTTACGACAGCCAGAAATGACTCCAGACACTGCCAGGCGTCCCAGTGTTGAGAGCCACTGGCCTTGATCTTGGTGGTCTTGAACTTGCATCCTGCTCCTTTGCCCCGTGCATCTCCCACTTGCAGCTCTCCCATGCACAGGGACCTGTTTTCTTTTCTTCATCCTACCCTTACCGCCTTGAGATAGTGCTGCATCTGGACAGGTGTGCCAAGCTCAGCCCAGGCCCGGGAACCTGGAATAAGGCGTTTCGCTTGAAGTGCTGCAGCCAGCACTCTCCCTGGCAGGTCCCTGTCGCTGCTTGTGCTGCAAGGTATGCTGATGGGCAGGTGTGTCAGTGGAAAGACCGTCGTGGAGACAGGCGTGTGGAAGGGAAACCATCTGGTCGGTGTGGGGTGGAGCCTGGCAGCCCCAGCTTCTGGTCCTGATGGCGGGGGCCACTGATGGACCACCACGCTCTGATCCCTGGCAGCCCAGGCCTGTGATAGACAGACAGCTGCCCTGCTGTTTCCGCTTTTGGAATCTGAGGGCGGAGATGGTGAAACTCCTGGGAGAGGCTCAGCTGGGTCCCAGTGAGCGGGAACACAGCCCTTTCCCAGGGCCGAGAGGCGGGAGGTTCTATGAGTGCCTCTCTCTGGGGCTTGTGGTTCCACCGGCCCCCAGAGCACCGACACCTGGGTGCAGTGGCTACCCTGGGGCGCTGGGGGAAGAGCACTGGTCCAGGAGTCACGCGGCCTGAGTTTGGTTTCCATTCTACCCCGGGTAGCAGTGTGACCTTAGGCAAATAGAGTCCTCCCTCTGTCCTCATGTTTCCCATAAAGCCACCTTCCTGTGTTCCCGTAGAACCTTCTTCGCTTCTGTTTTCTCCTGACTTACAGGCAAAGGTGGGATTGTTAACAGGTGGAATTGTGGCCTTCTTGAATTTGCTTTTAGTTGTGAGTTCCTGACTAGTGGGGTTCAGTGAGGGGCTTGGGGGGGCTCATTCATTGGTTTTTGCCTCATGTTTATGGGGTCTTAGAGGAGAGCCCAATAAATAGCATTTCTCTTTCCTGAAGAAATTGAGAGATGAGACCCTGGTTGCAGGTTTGAACTTTGGAACTTGTCCAGATTTATTTATCAAGTAAGTCATCTTCTTTCCCTGGGGCCAGTAAATCAAGTGTCCCAAAGGGCAGGAGATTTTAGGGAAAGTGATGGACACTGGAGGGCAAGGGTCATGGTCAGTGTGGACTGTGAAGGCCCTGTCCTGTGCCCGGTAGGGGATGCTGGCCTGGCTTTCCTTGACCGTCTCATTGCTCCAGGCTGGTTTCAGACCCTGGCTGTCCTGACCTGCTGGTGAGGGAGTACTGCTGCCATGTCCTTCTGAGCCTGGAGACAGCTCAGTGGTGACAGCCCAGGGACGACGCAGTGGTGTCCACATCACCTAGTGCCTCTCTGAGCTCAATGGTAGAGCTCAGTAGTAGAGTAGATTACATTGGCCCTTGGTGGAAATCCCAAATTCCAAGGAAGAGCATGGGGGGTTGGGGCAGCCATGAACTATCTCAGGTTCTGGGTTGCATCAGAAAACCTGCCACACCAGGTCGCTGATGTCTGCTTCTCTCGGCGTCGTGGTCTCCACAGCCCCCTGGACCCTGCCTTTGGAGGCCTGTGGAGGAGCGGGACAAGCCTGCGCTCTGTGTTCCCCCTTTAACTGGAAGCTTGGAGTCCTCGATGCAGCTGCTCTGTCTTATGTGTCCCATTGACTGAGTCCAAGCTCTGCGTGAGCCTGGTCCCTGATGTGTGATGTGTGGCCTCTCCAAGGCTGGACCAGCATCCCGGCTCCGTCCCTGGCACACACCCAGCTTGTTTGGAGGTCATATAGCTCACCATAAAAATGGTGTGAGTGGCCAGCTCTTTCTTCACTGTGGCTCTGGGCAGCCCAACCCAGCTTTAGGGTGGATGCGAGGCCTGAGAGTGAACTTCTTTGTGAATAATGACACAATTCCAGAAAAATGCAGCATCTCCCGGATACAGCTTCTGGAGCTTGGCCTGGGGAGGGGGGCCTGGAGGGTTTTTCGTGTTTGGGCTCTTGGCGGTTCTTTGCCCCGGGGGGGGGATGTGTGTGTGTGCATGTGTGCATGCTTTTTCACAGGACACATTATTTTCAGATGCTTGTGTGGACAGTTTTTGGGAGTCCCCTGGGGAAAAGGAAAAAGTACAGAATGCTGTGACACCTGATGGAAAATATTATGCCTTAGTCAACGGAGCTGATGTGTCTCCTCTGACTCTTGCCTTTAGACTAAACCAAACCTCAGCCAGAAAGGATGAGGCACACATGGAGCCTTCTGGGCTGGTGACCGTCCCTCTGCAATGGCACTGTCTTAATTCTAAGCTCCTTGGAAAAATGCTTTCAGAATCATACAGTGCTTGCGTTTGGGGGAGGTGCTGAAAGGTCATCTTGGCCAAATAACTCTTTTGAAAGGAAGAGGAAACTGAAGGCCAGGGAAGACCTAAGACCCACCCAGGGTTGCACAACTAGAGCTTGAATCCTGTCTCTTGAAACCCAGAAGAAGGTTTTGTCTATCCTGTGCTACTTGAGTCTTCAGACATATATTGTGACAAGTTTTAGACAGGATTTTAATTTCCACTCTGGTCTCGTTTGTTCAGTCACTCTGAGTGTCACACATGCTCCAGGGACTGGGGACACAGAGGTGAGCAAGGTGGACCTGGTTCTTGTGCTCAGGGGGTTCCCAGTCTAACGGGGAAAACGGCTGTGAACAAGACACCACGTGTGGGATGCGAGCCGAAGCAGAGCCCCAGCTCCAGGACTCACCCGTCACCCCCCAGACCCCACCCTCCATCCTCCGGGCCCTCTCTGCTCTTTGCAAAAAGGCTCTTAGTATCAGAGAATTTAGGGAACTTACCTGAGGTCGGCATGGCCGGGTCGAGGCCTGTGGGTCTGGGGAGGTGACACCGGGCCACAGCACACCCCTCTCCTCCCCATTCCCACCCCGACCCGTTCCCTAGCCTTCTGAGCCACTTTCCTTGGACCCTGGGCTAGTGGCTGGGTCTCTGGTAATGAGTGTTTGGCCTTTGAGCATATTTCTTTTCTTTCCTTTTTTAGAAAGATTGAGATACAATTCACATACCATAAAATTCACCATTTAAAGTGTACATTTCAGTGAATTTCAGTGTATTCACAATGTTGTGCAACCGTTAACACTATCTCATTGTAAAACAGTTTCATCCCAAAAAGAAGCCCTACACCTGTGAGTAGTCACTCGCTATTTGCCCCTGTTGCAGCTCCTGGCAATCTGTGTCCTCTCTTGCTGGACATTTCACATAAATCGATCATACAATATGTGGCCTTTTGTGTTGGGCTTCTTTCACTTAGTCTGACATTTTCAAGGTTCATCCATGTGGTAGCAGGTGTCAGGACTGCATTCCTTTTGGTGGCCGAATAATATTCTGTTGGGTGGATGTATCACATTTCGTTTATGTATCTGTTGATGCCCCTTTCATTTTAACTCTAATCACAGCCTCCGATGTCTGCTTGTGTTCTCTGGTGAGTGTTTGGAAGTTGTTTCTAATTTGTCTAATGGAAACTTTGGTCAGCATTCTCCCCTTGGTAGGCTGGCTGTACTGGCCTAAAGGGAAGCTAAAGCAGTGATTCTGAATTGGGAAGGGGAATGTCCTCTCCCCCAGCTCCCCAAATCTGACATGACTCCCCCGGGGGCACTGTTACAGGTGGGAGTACGTCATATCTCGAGAGTGTTGGGGCAGAGTGGCTGAGACCATGGATGAAGGGATGCTGTAGATGGGCTGGGCTTCCTGGCCGACTGGCCTGCAAGTCTTTATTTACATCTCACCTGAGCTGCCGTGACGGGTTATGGCAGAACTAGTCCAAGAGCATGTTTGGGGCCCTTGCTTAGAGTATTGTCTTTATTATCTTTTATTTTCCCCATTTATTTCATTAAGATATAAAATTCACCTTTTAAAATCACATGGTTCTGTACATTTTAACAAATACGTATAGTCATGTAAGTACTACCGCAATCAAAAACATCTTCATCACCCTCTGAAATTCCCCCAGATTCCTTTATAGTCATCTCCTCCCCCAGCCCCAGCTTCTGGCAACCTCAGATTTATTTTCTGTCCCTATGTCTAGTCGTTACAAGAATATCACAAATGAAATCACACGGAATGTAGCCTTTTGAGTCTGGCTTCTTTCACTTCGCGTAATGTATTTGGATTCACCATGTTGCCATGTGTATAAGTTCCCTTTTATTTCTGAGTAGTATTCCATTGTTTGTTTATCTGTTCCCCAGTTGAAGGACATTTGGGTTGTTTCCAGTATTTGGTGACTATGAATAAAGCCACTATAAACATTCATGAACAGCTTTTTGTGTGAACATAAGTTTTCATTTCCCTTGGGTAAATATCTAGGAGTGGGATTGCTGGGTCATATGGTAAGTGTATGTTTAACTTTATAAGAAACTTCCAAGCTGTTTCCCAAAGAGCTGTAGCATTTTGCATTCTCACCAGTGATGTATGAACGTTCATTGTCTTTTATTACATTCTAGTCTCCAAATTGATCAGAGCCAATATATGCTTGGCTTTTTTCGTTGCAAGGTACAAAGACCTACTCTGTTTACCTTACCTGTTTTAGTTCAGATTCTCCCAGAAGTAGCCTCTGAGGCAGTGATTCGAGTATAAGTGGTTTATTTGGGGGATGGTCCCAGGAAACACCAGCAGGGTAGTGGAGAGGTGAGAGGAAAACAAAGGAAGCCAAAAAAGGGTGTTCCATCGAGCAGTTTACCATTTGGGGCAGCTCACGCTCTATCCCACTAGGAACTCTGAGAACCAGTTCAGAACACACACCTGAGGTTTCTCCCACACGAGGGGCGAGACAGCTGGGTTCTGCAAACCATCTCCCATGTCACGGGCTGAAGGCTGCTGCTGGGGTCTTGTTCGTGGCACTTGCAGCTGCCCCGTGTGCAGAGACAGCTGGCTTTGGCAGACAGAGTCACAGGTGAAGGGTATTTGGAAGTCAGGCCAACCTGTGACAGTCAAGGTGTGCTCTCCTCAGATAGTAGTAAACATTTCCTTCCAGCTGCTCCCCATCTCCCTCTCTCAGCACGGCTCTCTCCACTGGTGGCTTCCCTCTCTGCTTTGTAATTCTGCTGTTGTGTCTCTTCTTATGTTCCCACTGCAACTCACTGACTCTGTTGAGTTCAGACTCCCCAAAGAGAGAAACTGGTTGGCGAGTTAGTCACTGCCTTTCTACTGGGCAAAGTCCTCAATTTAGATCATTCTATAGACCTTCTGGCCATCCTTCGACTGCCCTTGGGTTAGGTGGCCTGGTCTGGGCCACTCAGCTGTGACCAGGGAGGTGAGTCAGAGTTTGGAGAAGCGCTGTCCAATAGAACCTTCCATGATGATGGAAATGTTCTGTATCTGTGCTACCCAATATGGTAGCCACTAGTCACAGGGGGGCTATTGAGCACTGGAAATGTGTCTGGTGCTACTGAGGAATTGAATTTTTAATTTAGCTTGATTTTAATTAATTAATGTTCAACTTCAAATAGCGGCTAGTGTACTGGACAGCACAGTTCTAGACCATGGGCCACGAAGTGGCCTTGACCTTTTTCTCTAGCATATAATGTGATATGTGATATAACCTTTCCTAGAGGTCAGTTTTTTAAAAAGCTAATTAATATCTGATCCAGAAACTGTGATTCTGATTCTGAATCTTTTAAACTCTTTTTCCACCATCTGCTTCAAGAATGGGAAGTACCATCATTTTAGGCAATGAAGTTAAAATTGACCCAGTGATTTTTTTGGGGGTATGATTCTGTTATGAACCTCCTTTGATATATTTACATTTTATCCTCTGAAGTTCTCTTTAATTCTGTAACTCACTCTGACCTTTGTACTACCCCTATTTTGTGTTGTCAGATGTCTGCGTGTGAGTTACTGATTTCCCCCCCTCACACATGGAGACACTTGGCAGGTGGTTGACCCACCAGGGAGTAGGGCTGAAGTTGTCTCTTGGAACTTGGAAGTACAAGTTGTGTTCCTGATGGCAGCTTAAGTGTGCATTTCTAAATCAGAACCAAATTAGGACAAGTGTTCCGTGAAACACCATTACAGGAAATGTTAATAGGTATATCCAAGAAAAAAGGTTCTATGGTCAAACATTTTGGGAAATATTGCTTACTATAGCTTTTTCTTGGATATTCTTTTTTTGAAAATTCTTTTCCATTATGGTTTATCATAGGATAATGAATATAGTTCTCTGTGCTATACAGCAGGGCTTTGTTGTTTATCCATTATATATATTATAGCTTACGTCTGCTAACCTCATCCTCCCACTCCATCCCTCCCCCAACCCCCTCCCCCTTGGCAACCACAAGTCTGTTCTCTATGTCCATGAGTCTGTTTCTGTTTTGTAGATAGGTTCATTTGTGTCATATTTTAGATTCCACATATAAGTGGTATCATATGGTATTTGTCTTTCTCTTTCTGGCTTATTTCACTCAATATTGACAATCTCTAGTTGCATCCATGTTGCTGTAAATGACATTATTTCATTCTTTTTTATGGCTGAGTAGTATTCCATTGTATATATGTATCACATCTTCTTTATCCTTTCATCTGTCGATGGACACTTAGGTTGTTTCCATATCTTGGCTATCGTGAATAGTGCTGCTATGAACATAGGGGTGCATGTATCTTTTTGGATTAGAGTTTTGTCTAGCTATATGCTCAGGGGTGGGACTGCTGGATCATATGGTAATTCTATTTTTAGTTTCCTGAGGAGCCTCCATACTGTTTTCCATAGTGGCTGTACCAATTTACATTCCCACCCACAGCGTAGGAGGGTTCCTTGGATGTTCTTAATGCACAGTCTTATATCAAAGGCTCTGAGAAGTCCTGCAGAGGAATAAAATATTCTTTTTCACTGTAGAAATCAGGTTTTCCAAAATTATTTGGACATGGAATCCACTTTTTTTTTTTTTAATGGGCCATCTCTTTTTTGGCATTTCCTAGGATACTGGTCTGTAGACCCCTTAGTTTAGGAAACAGGAATAGGCAATTCTTAAACTTTTCCAGCTTAAAAGTCTGAGTGCTTGGCTAAGAAGGAAATTCTCTTTTCCATTATGCTCTTAGCTTTTCCTCTACAATCTTTACTTCTTGTCCCCTTCTCTTCCCCTCTGTCCCCCAAGTATTAAAAACCTGGTTGATTACTAATTGTGGGACTTTTTCTGTAACACACATTCTGAGAGAGATGGCCAGACACATCAGAGAATCACAGCGTTGCTTTTCTCAAATGCCACGTGCCCCAAAAGGCTCTATGTTTGTTATCAAAATGTGCTGCTCACATGCTGCCTTGGGTGCTGTCATTGGCATTTTCAACTTGTTCCTGTGTCATTTTGCAGCCTGGTTCTTCTGAATTTCAGCAAGATGACTGTGATTAGGTATGTCTCTTTCCATTTCAAGTGACAGAAGCTCAACTCCAACTAGCTTAAGGGAAACAAACAACAAACAAATCAATCCTAGGGAACTTAGTTTAGTTTGGTTTAATTCTGGGCGGGGCTCAAATGATGTCATCTGGTGATGGTCCCTCTCTGTTTCCTGTCTCCCCGCCTTCCAAAGCTCTTGGCTCTGCTTCTCTTGGTGTGTTGGCCTCTTTCTTTCCTGACACAGCTCATCTCTTTCGCCATCATGGGAAAGACGGCCAGCTGCTCTTTGGCCTTAAGATTTGCCATCCCCCCCAAAGAAAGACTTCCTGTGCCAGCACCAATATATCAGATGTCATTAAAACATTCTGGTCAGCCTTGCTTGGGTTTTGTGTCCACACTTGTGAACAAGGGTTGGGGTCCTATGAGTCATATGCAGGTGGCAGGGCACTGATTGGCAGCATAGCATCGTAAGTGGGGGCAGGACAATTTTTCAGCAGAGAGAGGGGCCCTGGGTGGACTGAAACGACAGTTATCCACTCACAGTGCCTACTCCCTTTTCCTGGTGGCCGGGGCTACCCTGAGTCGTCATGGTGTGATGTGTCTCTTTGATCTTCAGTTTTCACAGTTGGGTTTTGGAATTCAAAACCTGATCAGACAGAGCGATTTTAGGTTTGAGGCTACAGCTTAAACGGAGGCCTCTTGAACAAGAGGCCAGACAGAGCTCGACCACCTGTGTAGCTGTGAGGCCAAACGTGTGCTGGTAAACATTTAAAAACCAGCTCTTTGGAAAGAAGAATGTCGTGATTTGTAGCATTTGTGTTTCCATGGTGTGAATATTCATTCCCTCCATAGCTGATTTCAAGCTATCAACCTGACGTCACTCAACAGGGAGATGGGAAAAGATGTTTGTAATTGGCATGTGCCCATGTAAGCCAGCTCCACAACATGGTGTGAGGTCTACCAGGAAGACTGGAAGCCTGGGAGAGGTTATCAGATTCGTAGCTTGGGCTGTTGAGGGGAAAGATAGAACAGGACCAAAAAGAGATGAAAGCAGAACAATATGCCTTTGGCAGGCGGTTGAGTGGAGGTCAAGAGTGGAGGCTGGGGTCCTTTTTGGAGTCAAATGACCTGGGTTTGAATTTCCACCCGCCACTTAAGAGCTGTCTGACCTTGAGTAGTTCCCTTCACCACTATGTACTCAGTTTCCTCATCTGCAAAATGGGAAGACTATTGAGACTCCATTGAGATGATGCATGGGATGTGTTGCGCACAGGGCCTAGCCCCTACCAAGCACTTAAATATTAATTGTTGGGACTTCCCTGGTGGCGCAGTGGTTAAGAATCCGCCTGCCAGTGCAGGGGACACCGGTTCGAGCCCTGGTGTGGGAAGATCCCACATGCCGCGGAGCAACTAAGCCCGTGCTCCACAACTACTGAGCCTGTGCTCTAGAGCCCGTGAACCACAACTACCGAGCCTGCGTGCCACAACTACTGAGGCCCGTGTGCCTAGAGCCCGTGCGCCACAACAAGAGAAGCCACCGCAATGAGAAGCCTGCGCACCGCCACAAAGAGTAGCCCCCGCTCGCTGCAACTAAAGAAAGCCCACACACAGCAGTGAGGACCCAACACAGCCAAAAATAAATAAATAAATAAATAAATTTATTTAAAAAAAAATTGTTGCTATTACTGACCACAAACAATAATTTGTATAGGATCGTAGGGTCCAAAGAGGAAGGTGCAGACCTCTCCTAGGGCGCTCAGTGTCTAGTTGGGAGGCAGACTGCAAGATGCCTTCCATCCTTTTGTGCTGCTCTGTGCTGGGCTAGTGGGGGCTCACAGCAACCACTTGGGACAAGCGGCAGCCTTTACCCATTTTGCCCCCTCTGCTGGGAACCAGGAAGCCTTCCCTCTGTGAATCAAGCACATGTGTCTGGTCTCAAAGTACTTCCCTCCTGCCCATAATTTTTGGGGCCCTGCTCATATGTCGGGCTCTGTCCTCCCTGCTTTCTATTCCTTAGTTTCCTTAATCTTCTTAACTCCTCTATGAGCCAGGCATCACCAGCCTTGTTTTACAGATGAGGAAACTGGGGCTCAGGGTAGAGCAGGCCTTTGCCGAGGCTCCTGGGCAGGTGAGGGGAAGAGCAAGGATTTTAATTCAAAGCGGGCGTTGTGGACTGAATGTTTGTGTCCTCCAGAGTTCATATGTTGAAGCCCTAACTTCCAGTGCAGTGATATGTAGGAGGTGAGCCTTTGGGAGGGGATTAGATTTAAATGAGGTCCTGAAGGACTTCCCCGGCAGTCCAGTGGTTAAGACTCCATGCTTCTACTGCAGGGGGTACGGGTTCGATCCCTGGTCGGGGAGCTAAGATTCCGCACGCCTTGTGCGGGGTCAAAAAAATAAAACAAAATAAAAAATCCTGTTATTTGAAAAAAAGAAACAAACAACAAATAACTAAATAAGTTCCTGGGAGTGGGACCCCATGATGAAGTTGTGTCCTTAGCTGAGCTGGGGACCACCTGGAGACAGAGGGCCTCCCTGGCTTCTCCTAGGCGGATGTCCTGAGGTGGAACAGCTGTGCGCACCGTCTTAGGGAGGTTTATTTGAGGCTGCTGTGCGCCTGAGCAATCTGGGTTCTTAACCTACTTTTAGAAACAATGCTGGTTGTTTTTACCCAGGAGAGCCCTTCCCAAGTGCCCAGCCGCCATCCAATGAGCTTCTCTTTCCCTTTCATAACTTGTGTGTTTTTAAAGGTGAGGAAGTTTAAATGGTAAAGCCGTAGGGTCAGCCAAGGGAACACGCTCTCTAATCCTTGTGGCTGGGATAGGAAACAGGGAAAGTGGATTCTACCTGGAGCCAAAGAGCCGTAGCTGCTTTTTCCTATTGGGCGGCTGGTTGAGAAACCAGAGGGCCTGTGCTGCTGCTTTCCCATGGGACCTGGATTTGGCCAGTTTGGCGGGGTTGGAGTAGGGAAGGGAGGTGTGTTTTATTATCTGGTGCTGGTTTGGACGGCCTCTTCTGCCAGCTTACCAGTCTGGGGCGGGGGTGGGGCGGGGGGAGGTTATGGTTGCCCTGTAAGCTGGGCCTTGGGCTGCAAGCATTCTCACCTTGGCCAGACAAGGGATTCCTAGGCTGTCAGGTGCCCGAGGCTGAGCTGACTGTGTCCTGAGTTAGGGATTGAGGATGGTGGTAAGTTGAGAGGCAAAGTCTTAGACCAGGTCACCTGTGGGTGGCCTTTGTGCCCTCTCTTTGTAGCTGTGGTGTGAAAGAGCGAGGCTGTTCAGGGATCTTCCAGCTGCTGGTGGAGGTGGGGCGTGGTGCCAGGTGGCAAAGAAGGAAGTGAGGTGGCTGAAGACTCAGCCCAGGGCCTGGGTGCCTTAGTGAGGAGGTGGGAGGGCTTTAGCACTAGGGAGCCATAGAAGGAGCTGATGCAGGAGCAGCTGGTGGTTTAGAAAGCTGACTGGTAGTCCCAGGTAATTTCAGGGACTGCAAGGGGTTGGACCCACACGCTGCAAACCATCAGGCAGCCTTTTTCTTCCTTTTTGTGGCATGCTGCTCTGATTTCAGCACATCTCAACTTTTCGCACCCACCCCACCCCAGTACAGGTCTAGGTACAGTGACAGTGCTCCAGACCCTCTTGTTGGCGATTACTTCGGAAGGGGCTGTACTTGGGATGTGACTCTGACCTACAGGGACTGCATGTGCTCTTTTCAACTTGCCTCTCAGTTTTGCTCACTGCGTGGAATTCACGCATAGGTTTTTCTGCACCGATGTGGAATAAGTGAGTTCTATTTAGGCTGATTTGGTCTTAGGGAGAGAAGCCCCATAAAAGCCATTTCCAATAAAGGGGGGTTTATTGTACAGACACAACAGGCATCTCAAGACAGGCCCCATGAGGACTCGAAATGGACCATAAAATAAGGAATGAAGGCTGTTTTTTCCATATTTCAGGAGCTGCTTGCTGACTTAGCACCGGACCCAACAGGGCAGCCTCACCCCCCCAGGCTGTGTGATCCCATGGCTCTCCTGTCCCCACAGCTGAATGCCCCGAGTTCTTGGGGTCCCTGGGACAGAGAGCCCATCTGTCCTCTCCAGGCTACAGGAACCAGCCAGCCGAGGGATGGGAGTCTCTTGGGTCAGGCGTCCATTCCTGTCCAAGTAGGCACATGATTGGCACTTGTAACTGACAAATCAAGATGGGCAGGAGTGGAGGCGTGGGTAAGGCGGGATGGCTTAGGCACCCCCCTTCCCATCCAGGAGAAGCGGCTCATGGTCATTCAGCTGTTTGGTAGAACCACTGTGAACTCATCCTGCTGCTCTTAGAAGGTGCTTGTGGCAATATAGGAAAAAAAAAGCCCTTGACCACTCTTGGATTCTACAGCAAGTAGCTCCAGTGCCTGCTGTGAACCTGAGTTTTGTCTTGCATGAAATGAAGGGGTCCAATTAGAGGCTTCTGGGAGTGTTTTCAAAGCGATGGGTTTGATGGAGCTTTGCCTCGGCTCAGCCACGCAGATGGTGATGTGGGACTGGGGGGCTGCTCGGACATCAGAAAATGCAGCCTCCCCACTCCTCTGCCCAGCCAGGTCCAGAACCCTAGATGCTGCCTCACAGGAAACAGGGTCCCCTGAGGACGGGAATAAAAGCCAATGGAATTTCTGCAGACATGAGGAAGAGGACGGGGTGGCCTTGTTTGTGCTGATCCCCACATGAGTGTCCTTTCTAAAGCCCACCAGGTTTGGTACCTGCAGGGTGTGTCACCAGGTGGCAAAGGACAAGGTAGAGACAACTGGTACCAATCCCACTCCTGTTCTGTGCACTGGCCTCACCCACACCCGCCTGTGTGCTCCCAGATGGAGAAATTCTTTGTATTTGTCATTTATCTCTTACCTGCTTCTGAAGCAGCAGATGGGAAAACGGAATTAGCAAAGTCAGCTTTCAAACAACCTTTGTGTTAATTAAGTAGAAATAATTAGATTATTTAAAAACAAAATCCAACGCAGCATATTTCTGATTTTTGGATGTACTGTTTTTCCGTGCAAAGAAGCGATTTTATAATACTATAGAGGAAGTCCCAACGTAGCTTCCTTCTGTCTCTGAGCAGACCCCATGTGTGGGCGTCAGCAGTTGGTCCTGATGTCTGAGGACCTGCCTCAATTAGTGCAGCCCCATCAATGAGCTAGACCCCCTTGGTGACTTTCGTTGCATAGAGGGGGCATGATTTTGAGGTTGGATTAAGTCAAGTGGCCTAGGCTTGAATCCTAGCTCTTCTACCAATTAGGATGTGACCTAATTTATTTAATTTCCCTGAACCTCTGTATTTTCATCTGTAAAACAGGGATAATAATAGGGTTGTTGATACTTAAATCCTTGACAAATGGCACATGATAAATGCTAAGTGATGTCCTTGTCATCTTGGTCGTCATCATCCTCATCATCTCAGGACGTGGAGTTGAGTAGGGGATGGATGGGGCGTACTGTCTCTTTAGTCCCCAGAGAATGCTGTCCTGGCCCTGTCTCCAGGCCTGGATGAAGGTGGGGTTCGTCAGTCGTCTCCAGAGGCCTGGGCCCCAGCTGACCTCTCTCCTGGGTGATTTGGGAGTGGATGAGAGAGGGGGAGTCCCCACCTGGCAGCTGAGTCCCTGTGGGCCTGGAGGCCCCCTCCAGAGCGGGAGGGCGTTCTGGCCCCTCCTCAGGGTAGAGCTGGGGCCTTGGTCACAGGCGGATCCTAACTGTACCTCCTGCCACACTCTTCCGGGCAGGTTTCTGTGTGTTCTTTCATGGAAATGGTAGAAATGAGCCGGCATCATTTCTAAACAAAGAGGGACTTTTCACAGGAAGCTTGCAGACCTGACACCTTCTTGCTTGCTGTGGCGCGTGGCCTCTTCACTGACAATTGGTGTGGGACTTGCTTGAGAACAATAGACAATAGTCGTGGCCTGCTTCCTGTGAGAAGCGAAGAATGGGCACAGGTGGGGGTCCGGAGGAAGGGATTTCCTGAGAGCATCCTGTAGCCCCTTAACACGTTGGCCCTGTAATGAGAGCCGTCAGGGCTGACGTTATTGAGGGTGCCCGTAGGCGGGCCCTGTTCTGACACCTCACACACTTGAATGCATGATCCAGAGGAGGTGATGAGGACTGACGGAGGTGCCGAATGCTGCTGTCCAGGCCTCTTCCCTGGAACCATCCTGGAAGGGGCTCGCCAGCTCCATGCCAGGGATGTTGAGCTTCGGGAGAGAGGGGGCCTGGCTTGCCCTGCCCGGCCCGCCCTGCCAGTGGCCCCTGGCACCAATTTCCTTGTCTGGTCTACTTCTGCCGTTTGGCCTCTTGTTAGTTCCTTCAGTGGACCTTCCTGTGTGTCGGTCCCGCTGCCTAGAGCCCCTTCCCTCCTCTCCCTGCCCTTCACCCATTCGATTCTTCACTGACCTTCAGGGTTTGGCATAAACCTCACCTTCTCAGGGAGGCCTTCGTTTGCCGTCCTGAGTAGCTGGGCTCCTTTGCGGACCACGCCATCCACGTTGTTCTCAACTATAGCCCCCTGTTCGTTTCTTCCTTTCCCAGTGCTTACCAAAATTTGTAACTGTGCATTGGTTGGTTTACTTGTGTGTTGTCCCCTCCGTGACTGGACCGTGAGCTGGTTGGTGCAGGTCTGGCTCGTGCTGCCCACAGTGGAATCAAGTGAGTTCGCAGCACGAGCAGACCTTCTCAGAGACCTTCAAACGCTGGGTGAAGGCGTGGCTTGGTGTGTGTGTGCTGGGGGGTCTCGAGGAGATTTTCAGAGGTTTCTTCTGAGAGGTGTGAAGGAGAGAGTTAAGTCCAGTTTTTGTAAGTAAGACAATAGGCATTTTCTCTCCAGCAGCACCAACTGCAGAGTACCTGGCATACTCGTTCAAAGGAAAAAAAAAATCACTTAGTTCTTAAGAAGGCTCTGGAAACTTCATCTGCGTTTGGGCGAATTGGCACGCAAGGCCTCTGGAGCAATACAAATGTGGAATTTGAACTCTACCCTGCCTCAGAGAGCAAGGCTGGAGCGATAGGACAAAATGCATTTAAATGTCATGCGTTATTATTAGTTGTAATCTTATCTTTGTTAATAATAATAACAGGACCCGCCTAGAAGTTGCTGAATAATAGCAGACAGGCGCTTTCCTAAGCTCACCGTCAGACAGAACTGTGGACTCTGGGGAGGCGGTGGTTCCACTGACACCACTGGGAGGGATCGCAATTTCAGCCGGAAGCTCCACCCTTGTCACACGTGTTCTGCCACATCCTCCACGCCCTCTGGGGCTCTGGTCATTCGGAGAGACGCCGTGGAGGCCCGTGGCCTCTCAAACGCTGGCCTTGCCTCTTCAGAGGCTTTTCTACTCCCACCTCCCACCACCCCGAGCTGCTGGCACAAGTTAGGGGGTCTGCAGGTTTGGGACGTGCAGGGCAGTTTCTCTCTGCAGAGATTCTGCTGTGGCCGTTCCCTTCTATTGTTTGCTGCCCCAGTGACTTGCTGAAACCATGTGTTTCCTACAGATTTTGTTTGCCTACGTTGACTTCTTTGTTTTGCTCTAGTAAACAGCCATTTAGCATATACAGATCTCTGCACTTGACAAAGAGAAATCTGGAGGCCTGGACCGAGTAGCTGCACTGAGTCACTGACTCTTTGAGTTTGAAGACCTTGGCTGGTCCAGAACTCGTAAATGACTCATACTGCCAGCGCTGGCCCGTGTGCGGAGGTTCCGTTGCTGGCTGCGGTGGTGGAGGGCAGTATCGGGCCTCTGACTAGTCAGGAGGAAACCTATGTTTGAGAACTAGGTTAGTCAGGGTTGAGTCCCAGCTCCAGCACTTTCAGCAGCTGTGTGACTTTGGGGAAGTTGCTTACCTGATCTGTGTGTTTCCTCATCTGTGAAAATAGTACCTACCTTGGTGGGAGGCTTAAAGGAGTTAATATTTGGAAACCATCTGGTGCAGGGCCTGCGGCTAATACATGCTAGCTGCTCTTGTTATTTGTCTGTTGGGCCCCGTTACTGGACTTGCCCCAGAAATCCTGTTGGGAAAGGCTTTCCAGCGGACCCACTTCACTTAGAAGTGGAATCGAGGCGTTTATCACTGTAGGTTGATGTGATCTCCTGGATGTGGTGGTGATGGTCTGTTCATCAGAAATGGTTCAGAATGTTCTGAACTTCTACCTTGTACAGGATGCACAGACGCTGAATGGAAACAGCCCTGGGTTTGCACCCCTGTGACGCTCTTACTGCCGTGTGACCTTGGATATGCGGCTTATCTTCTCTGAGCATTTCTCACCCGTGAAATTGAGCCTGTGAGATCCCCTTTCACAGGGTGGCCGTGAGCTTGAACTGCGCCTATGTCTGTAAGGTGCTTAGGTGGCACAGAGCCAGCACACGGTGGGTCGGGGGTTTGCCCTGACGGATGAGCTGCATCTGAAAAGGCCAGCATTCGGTATCCTTAGAAAGGGCATTGGAAATACAAGAGAATCTTGAAGAAAGTGGAGTGGTGGGGAGTGGGGAGCAGAGGAGGTGATCACAGCCTTTCAACTTCTCAAGGCTTTACCCCATCAGATTGTCTAGGTCATTTGTGGCCCAGCTCATAGAACTGGAGTGACAGGAGGCAAGACCATTGCGGAGGGACCTGAGCGGCCCCAGAGAGAGTGGATTCCTGTTCTCAGAGGGCTTCAGGCAGAAGCTGGATGGTGCCCGGGAGGGACAGGGATGTGGTGGTCCATCTTGATAGCCTTCAAAGTCCTTTCCACCCTGGATATTCTAGGATTCTTGCACAGAACCAGACATAATGCTCCGCTTCAATACCACGCACGTGTCATTCCCCCTCTTCAGAATATGAGGGCAACTAATGGATTAATGGGGCACCTTTAACCAGTTTTAAAGGCCCAGTCAGAGAGGAGATTACACCAGGTCATGGGTAGACCGTGGATTTCCAGAAGGGGGCCTTGGCAGCTCCACTCCAAGATCAAAGAAAGTGATTTTGAGATGCATCCACTGGCACCTGTTCTGAGGCCAGTAGTGTTGGAGGCCGTGCTGGACACCATTGGCATGAAGGGGACTTTGATGTGGTCTCTTCCAGATGGAGCTCCATTGTGGGATTCCGCTGTCCGTCTTGGTACAGCAGGTTGTAAAGTTCAGGAGTGGGTGACGTCAAGAGTGTACAGACTCCACGTGACCGTTTAAAAAAAGATTTTCAGTGTATTTATCCATGAGCAATCCATGGTGGTCACTACTGGATGTCGGGGGCAGGGTGCCAGCCTCAACACTCTGGGCCCAGGATTTCTCAAGCCCGTCCAGGGCGCCCCAGGCATTGGTACCTCAGACCACAGGTGCAGGTGGACCACTGCTCTGACCCACAGGGCAGGACTTATTTCCCCAGGCTTTGTTCACATTGGCCACCGACTTTTTGACTGTGGTTTTGGGGTTTGTTTGATGGTGGGAAAGTGGTTGAGCCATATACTTAATCTTTTTAAAATGTTTTATTTTTTCAGAACAGTTTTACCTTCACAGCAAAATTAAAAGGAAACTACAGAGAACTCCCATATCCCCCCTGCCCCCAAATATGTACAGCCTCCTCCTTTATCAGCATCCCCCACCAAAGTGGTACCTTTGTTACAACTGATGAACCTACGTGACACCTCATAATTATACAAAGTCCATAGTTTACATTAGGGTTCACTTTTGGTGGTGTGCATTCTGTGGCTTTAGACAAATGTATCCACCATGATCATATCATATAGAATAGTTTCATTGCCCTAAAAATCCTCCATGGTCTGCCTATTCATCTCTCCCCACCCCAAACCCTTGGCAACCACTGACCTTTTTACTGTCTCAGTAGTTTTGCTTTTTCTAGAATGTCATATGGTTGGAATCATACAGTATGTAGCCTTCTCAGATTGGCCTTTTTCACTTAGTAATAGACATTTAAGTTTCCTCCAAGTCTTTGCATGGCTTGATAGCTCATTTCTTTTTAGCACTAATATTCCATTGTCTGAATGTACACCACAGTTTATATATCCATTCACCTTCTGAAGGACGTCTTGGTTGCATCCAAGTTTTGGCAATTATGAATAAAGCTGCTGTAAATATCTGTGTGCAGGTTTCTGTGTGGACAAAAGTTTTCACCTCCTTTGGGTCAATACCAAGGAGAGCAACTAGCTAGATCATACTATCCAAGTATGTTTAGTTTTATAAGAAACTGCCAAACTGTCTTGCAAAGTGGCTGTACCATTTTGCATTCCCACCAGCAGTGGATGAGAGTTCCCATTGCCCCACATCCTCATCAGCATGCGGTGTTGGCAGTGTTCCAGGTTATGGCCATTCTAATAGGTATGTAGAGGTATCTCGTTGTTTTTTTTTTTTTGGTTTTGTTTTTTTAAACATCTTTATTGAAGTATAATTGCCTTACAATGGTGTGTTAGCTTCTGCTTTATAACAAAGTGAATCAGTTATACATATACAATATGTTCCCATATCTCTTCCCTCTTGCATCTCCCTCCCTCCCACCCTCCCCATCCCACACCTCTAGGTGGTCACAAAGCACCGTATCTCGTTGTTTTAATCTGCATTTTCCTAATGACTTAGAATCGGGAACATATTTTCATTGGCTTATTTGCCATCTGTATACCTTCTTTGACGAGGTAACTGTTAGGGTTTTTGGCCTATTTTCTAATCAGGTAGTTAGTTTTCTTACTGTTGAGTTTTAAGAGTTCTTTGTATAATTTTATTTTATTTTTAATTTTTATTTTGGCCTCGCAACACGTGGGATCCCAGTTCCCTGACCAGGTATTGAACCCGCGCCCCCAGCAGTGAAAGCACAGAGTCTTAACCACTGGACCTCCAGGGAATTCCCAAGAGTTCTTTGTATATTTTAGATAACAGTCCTTCATCAGATGTGTCTTTTGCATATATTTTCTCCCAGTCCATGGCTTGTCTTCTCATTCTCTTGACATTGTCTTTCGCAGAGCAGAAGTTTTTAATTTTCATGAAGTCCAGCTTATCTATTCTTTCTTTCTTGGATCAAGTCTTTGCTGTTGTATCTAA
Source organism: Balaenoptera acutorostrata (assembly GCF_949987535.1). Taxonomy (NCBI): domain Eukaryota; kingdom Metazoa; phylum Chordata; class Mammalia; order Artiodactyla; family Balaenopteridae; genus Balaenoptera; species Balaenoptera acutorostrata. The sequence continues at coordinate 12,179,660 of NC_080079.1, read as the reverse complement.
AGTGTCATTGACAAACCTGAAGTCATCTAGATTTTCTCCTATGTTATCTTCTAATGCCTAGGACTTTTCAGTGGTGTCACTGTCATCTCTTGTCGAGATTTTTGGGTAGCCTTCCCTTGATCCTATGTGTTCTCTTTTTCTTTAGCTAGTTAGAGCTGGGTTTATGTCATGAATGAAAGAGCCCTGAGGTGCCTGGTTTATAGCAAAGCTTGGCTGGCCTTTGGCATGTGATCGGGGACGGGTTCCAACCCAGCCATCCCGTTGAGGAGCTGAGAGGCGGGACTGACTGGCCGACACGAGATTATAACACTGACCCAGGGAGGCCAGGGGTTTCCCCTGGGGCACAGGAACACTACACTTATCTTTGAGATGTCTGACCCTGACAAGGCTGGAAGAGATGAGGCAGCGAGTGGTGAAAGTTCTGGTTGGGGCCGCACACGACGTGGAAGGGAAAGCAGGAGAGCAGGAGATGCTTGGAGAGATCCTAGGGGTAACATTCATTGTGCGGCTTCCTCATGCACTTACCCACCACGCTGACTTCAGAAGGTGATCAGCCCATTGACTCCGCGTGTCACCCTGGTGTTGTAAGTGGTGTGTGGTTGGTCAGAAACCTGGGAGACTCAGCATAGGTCTCTTTATGTGGTTGTTTTTGGTGGTTCTGTTTCCTTTGGTGTCTCCTAAAGCAAGGCTGGGTGTGTTCCTCTCCAGCCCACTGTCTGCATCTGGAGACAGGGGGTTGCATCTTTGCCTGTTGAAGGAAAGTTATAGTTTAGGTTTCTCCATCCCCTTGGCTGATTGTCCCTCGCATCCTTTAACAGAGCTGGTGCCCTCTGGGTGGGCTCTGAGGCCCGGGCTGCAGCCCCAGGAACGCTGTCAGAGGGGAATCAGCATGCCAGGGTTCCTGCCTCGGACCCAGCTCCTCACTAGGTGGTCATAGGCAAATCTCCTGGCCTCTGTGGGCTGCAGGTTCCTACTGTTACATGGGAGTTGCTGTGGAAATGCAAAGACCCTTTTAATGTAAAGTTTCTCAGAGAGCAATATTGGAAAGTGGTTCAGAACCTGGGATTTGAATTGTGGTTTGGCCACATGCTAGCTTCCTAAGGCTCTCAGTTTCCTCACCTGTAAAATGGGCTAATGATGGTCCCTATCTCGCTGCTTCTGGGGAGGATGAAATGAGATAGACACCGGAGTATAGTCACTGGTACATTGGTAAGACTCAGTAGGTGGCAGCTAGTACTCCATATCCCCGCCATCACGGGTGTGACCCTCACACAGGGAGGGGAGCAAGTTTCCTGACTCCTGCTGGGGTTACAGCCCAGATAAGCACCCAGAGTGAAGTGAGGAGGGCATACGGTTGATCAGCATCTTTGGTTTCTTTTCTCCAAGCGGTGACCTGGACTTGACCTGTTAGAAGCAGATGAGGGCAACCTGAGAGAGCTTCCTTTACACTGGGCAGGATTGGATCTGTGACCATGGATCGTGTTACCACTTCCTGGAGACAGGCAGTCCTTTCAGTTTTATGTAAACTTTCCTGTGATGGAGACTTGATACAGAGGAAGAAAAACATACGGTGAACCCTTTATTTCCTGTGATAAATGATGACCTTTGGAACTGGGGTCAAGTCCGAATTCTCCAAGGCAGAATTATCTTCTGCTGCTGTGGTTTTATAGTCACGACATGCTGTGCTTTTGGCTGCTGCTTTCTGCCTGATGATCTGATCGAGATGCCAATAAATTAGATAGGTGCCTTTGGAAGGCATTCAGATATTACTCATTGGAGTAAAAAGGCAACATTTGTTCAGGGAGAAGGCCGAGCATTATAAAAATGAGTATTAGGTACTTAGTGTCAACATCAGACAAGAAAAGAAGGGCTGCAGGAGCTGGGGACCGTCTTGCTGGGCAATACTAAAGATGCAGACAGAGATGCAATTGTCCACGGCTGTCCCAGCACCGCAGTGGGTTTTGAGGATTCCCTGCTTGAGGTTTGAAGGAAGTCTGTGTCTTTCCTCCTCTATTTGCCAGATTAACGTTTCCACACATTTAGCCCCAGAGGTGGGATATGCTGAGCTTTTGCTGGAGAGACGTGCAGCTGAGATTCTGCTGTAACGGATGAGGTTTTGAGTGAAATCAGGGGGCGTTTTTGGTTTTCTTGAAGTCATCTTTGACATTTTAGCAACACAGCTAGCAGATCAGGGTAGAAGGCTCCAATAGGATTTGAGATCCAACAGGATGTGGGAGGAGTCCTAGGCCTCAAAGAGAGGAGGGACTTTGAGGAGGATGAAGTGCTCCTTTTACTTATGAGAAAGGCCCAGAGAGGGTGAGTGGAAGGCCGAATAGCACACAGCTATCTAGGGCCAAGTTGAAACCTGAACCCACGTCTTAACTTCTAATCTGGGGCTCCTCTACAGTTGGCCCATGCTTGTTGCAGTTCACAAGTCCTGTACAGTGGCCGATTGTGATGATGCTGTTTGTCACTTCTGTACCAACTTACTTTGGCAGATGAAGTTTATATTTTACGATGTGTTCTTTTTTAAAAAGTGATGTGATCATACTGTGGAAAAATTTCTCCAAGGAACAACGTCCACCAACCATTAATGTTTTGGCATATTTCTTTCCTGTCTTCATTTGTGCCTGAGCATGTGAGTGAGGAGAGAAAGAAAAAGAAAGACCCACAAAGTAAATATACAAGCAGAAGTAATTGTAATAATGTCAGACTTATCATTTAGCCTGACTTTGAAGTTTATTAGAAATTGAGTTGGAGTCCCCTGATGGCCATATTTCCATCGCTTGTCCTTGTGACTTGGGAAAATTTATGATTCCTTGGCCAAATCTCTGGATAACATGACCAGGTTTTAGCCTCACCTGGGTGAGTAAATTTTTAACCTAAATGTTCTCAAGTGAAGAATTAGGTAGTGATAGTCCAGAAGGTAGCTTGTTTGGAATCCTCTTGCTAGACACTGAGCATGGGTTACTGACACCTGGATCAGTTCAGCCTGACCCACAAGAGAGCTCACAGACCGCCACGCTGGGGCGTAGAGACCACACAACTGGCTGACTGTGTGCACTTTTCCCTTCCCAATGGTTCTCCAAACTAGTTCTGGGGGCCATGAAGGGATTTCTAGATGTCAAAATAGAAATAATAATGTCCACACACTTTCCCTGGAGGGATAATTGATGCTGTTGAGACATGGTCCCTGTATATATCCTGTAAACGGACAGCAGTGGCAAGTGGAAGATGGCAGCCTGGGGTCCCTGGGGCTGGCCCTCATTGCTCTGCTCTGGGGTGTCAGGGAAGGCCTGCACCACGCTCCCTTTTCTCTTCTCTGTTACACCCCCTCCACGACACGGCCGGCCTTCACTCTCCAGACTGCCACCTAGGAACCTATATTCTTTTTAAAGCCACTTCACTGAGGTATAATTGACAGGCAGTAAACTATGTGTATTTATAATACGCACGCCATTGGAAAAGTTTGGGCTTATCCCCACACCTGTGAACCCACTGCCACAAACAAATTAGTGAGCCTGTCTGTCACCCCTGCCCGTTTCCAGATGCCCCTTTATAATCCCTCCCTCTCGTCCCTCCCTGCCTTCCCCCCAACCCCAAGCAGCCACTCATCCTGCTTTCTGTCACTATGGATGAGTTGACAGTTTTTAGAGAATCCTGTAAATGGAATCACATATAATTAGCACTCTTTTGTGCCTGGCTTCTTTCACACAGTGTGAGTGTTTTGAGATTCATCCACACTGTTGTCTGTATCAATAGTTCCTTCCTTGTTGATCTACTCACCTGTTTGGGCATTTGGATTGTTTCCAGTTTTTTTTGCTGTTACAAATAAAGCGGCTGGAAACATTGTGTGTAAGTCTTTCCATGGACATATATTTTTCCTTTTCTCTTGGGTCGACACCTAGAAGTAAACACCTAGCATGGCATGGCTGGATATGGTGGGTATAGGTTTAACTTTTCTGGAAATTGACAAGCTGTCAGTTCCTAGTACCACCGTACTAGGAATCTATATTTTTAAATAAGCCTCCCCAACGATCCTCCCATAGCCTTTTCCTTCCTGCGATCACCTAATGGCCTGTGGTTGGTCCTGAGTGACAGGCCTCGTGAGCCAGTCACCTCCACTTGTTCTCTCATGGCCGGCTTGGACTTGGCATCTCTCTGCAAGCCGCCCCTGGGGAGCAGCGGGGAAGCTCAGACTCTTTCCGTGCATACATGCCTCCCACCCACCCAAGCCACAGCAGATGCACTGACTTTCTCTAGGGTCGACAAGCCACGTGGCAAGGAACCGCCTTATCCAATGCCACAGTGTCCCACCCAGAGGCCTTAAAGAGGTGGACGTTCCCGTGACCCCCTCGTGAATGTTTGGATGCCTCGGGGGTCACTTGTCGGCTGACCCCTGGATTGACATGAGCCCACTGAAGAGACAGCCTGGAATCTGGCATGACTGAGCAGTGAATCAGAGCTCCTGCCTGCCTCCTCCCGGCCCTTCCGCCCATCACCCGGCATTTACGGGCCCCCTTAGGCACCAAGCCATGAGCTAGGTGCCCATCACAGAAAGATGAACCAGGGTAGTTCTGTGCCTGCTAGACTCTGTATCCAGGAGAAAGAGCAGGAGGGGCAGATTTTCTGATGACAGCAGGCCCGGGAGGGGCCAGGCTCGTTGCTCCTGGGTGGGCAAGGGGCCGGGGCGTGGTTAAGCCAGACTTCACTCCGATGGCGACAGCAAGGGCCTCGTGTCCCTTCACAGCACAGACGACTCTTGAGGGCTCTTGGGGAGTGAGTGGCGATGGCCCGCGGCCCCCTGGTGTTCTGTGGCTAAGGCCGCCTCGAGCCCTGCGGGGTGAGGAGGAGACGAGGTGTTCCGGGCTGCGGGCCAGGGCCCAGGCTCACGCACGTCATAGCTGCTTGGTGTGCAGCACGTGCTCTCGCTGGGGGCACTCACACCATTTTCTGGGGGGCAGTGAAGTGGAAGGGAAGCATGTGAAAAATAGAGCAACCTCGGGAGACTGTGAAGTCCTGGTTCTGCTGCTGGAGAGGCTGTGGTCAGTTTGTACACTCCTTGGGCTGGTGGTGATGGAGGGGTACGAATCCCACCACCTGGCCACGCAGGCTGTTTTGATCCTGTGGCCTCCTTTTCACTTGGATTCCTGCTGTCCTGACCCCACAAGTCCCATGTTTGAGTTGCACTGGGGCCAGGATGGGAAAAGCCCTGAATGCAAGAGCAGTGTTGGGACTTTACCTGTAGGCAGTGGGACGCCCCTGCGCTGTGCCCAGGGAGTTGGAGGCCTTAGCGCCTTTGACTAGAGTCTTTTCCCTGTCTGTGCAGAGCAACTGTACTTAAGGTGAAGAAGAGTGACTTAAAAATATTGGTGCGGGAACAAGTTATGTTTGGTAATGAAATATCCCAAGCGTGCTTTGTCTGAGTGCTGGTAACAGCTCGTGCTAGGACGTACACAAAATCAATCCTCCAAGCCTGTGGGCCAGCACACTCGTGGCCCCCAGCTTACAAATGGGATTTTTTCTTGTTGGCTTTGCTACCTGCAGGGATGTGAACGTCAGGTTTCTGTGGCCTGCCAGGCCGGTGCCCTCCCATCCATCCCTCTGTCATCATTCAAAAGTGGTTCTAACAGCTCTGGTCCGCTGTCATCCGCTCTCCAGTTCCCTCTGCCTTTGTAGGTTGATACCCGTCTTATTCCTTCTCATTTTAGGGGTCTCAGGAAGGAGAGGGAGTAAACGTGTTGTGTTCAGCTCCGCCATGCTTGCCTGGGAGTGAACCAGGTCTCTCCAGGTGTTGGACAAACACAAAGCATAGAATTTACCATTTTAACCATTTAAAGGTGTGCAACTGAGTGGTCTTAGTTACATTCACAATGTTGTGCAACCATTACCACGAACCATTTCCAGAACTCTTTCGTCATCCCAAACAGAAACTCTAAAGCCATTTAACAATAACTTCCCATTCCTTCTTCCCCTCAGCTCCTGGTCACCTTTGTTCTGCTTTCTCCCTCTATGGATTTGCCTACTCTAGGTGCCTCATGTTAGTGGAATCATACGGTATTTGTCCTTTTGTATCTGGCTTATTTTACTTAGCATAATCTTTTTAAGGTTCATCCATATTGTGGCATGTATATAATATCCCATTGTATGGATATACCATATTTTGTTTAGCCATTCCTCTGTCGATGGACACTTGGGTGCTTTTCACCTTTTGGCTATTGTGAATAGTGCTGCTGTGGACACTGGTGTACAAGTATCTGTCTGAGTCCCTGTTTTCAATTCTCTGGGGTATACACCTAGAAGTGGAATTGCTGGATGGTAACGAAATTCTGTGTTTAATGTTTTGAGGAGCTGCTAAAACTGCTTTCCTCGCAGAATGCTTTGGAGGCAATGATTTCCCACTGCCTGCAGGATAAAGCCCAATGCCCGCCTCTTGCATTCAGGACTTTGATCATTCTGCCTCACTACAAGGATCTGCTCTGACCAGACTGATTTGCCATCATGTCCTGTGTCCACGCCTGGGCTGGATCATTCCTTTCACCTAGGATACCCCTTCACCTCCCTCTCAGATTTACTGCAAATCCTGCCTTCAACACCTCCTCTGGAAAAAAATTCACCCCTCCCTGCTGCTCCCAAGGCAGTTCTTGTGGGTCTGACTCGGTGATGCAGATCCCAGTTTACAAACTAATTTTGGGTTGGTAGTCTGTGCCCTGAGTTTACTCTTTCGCCCGTTTCCTCTTGCTCCTTAGCTCCCACTAGGTGTCAAGCACACCGAAGGCAACCACAGACCGTTCGTTGTGGCTCGGCCCATGTGTGTATGTCCGGCCTGTGACTGCCAGCCTGCGAGCGAGCTGGTGCTCTGCAGCCAGCCTCCACGTGGCATGTCCTCTTCACAGGGAGGGATCTGGCTGGCCCCTGCATGAGCGTGCTGAGCCTTCCATGCCGGCAGGCTGCCTCGGGTTTCCGGGGCGCTGCCTGGCAGCCTTCCCTCTTGGGCCCCTGCCCATTTGGAAGCACGCCCTCGAGCACCACCATCCCTGAACCAGGCCATCAGGTCATCCGATCCCCCAGGGGGGCCAGGAAGCCTGGCTGAACACTACGACTGTGAGTTAGTGACAGAGAAGCAAGCAGCCACTGACTGAACTTGGTGGGCGGATTTGGTGGAGCCTCTGATTTCTTAGGGGCCGTCTCGTTGCACAGACACAGCCTGAGTGGCCTGTCACCCAAGCCAGAAACCCGGTGTGGACTCTCAAGCCTGTCCTACTTCTCATTAACCCTGGCGATTCGCCCTCTGAACTCTCTGTCCACGTCTCTGGCTTAGAAGATCGCTGTGGCTTCCTACACAGTTCCCCCACTTCCGGTTTGTCCCCCACTCCGGTCTGCCTGTTTATGCAGCGCAGCCTTCCTAGAGTTCAAATCGAGCTGCACCCGCCAGCCTGGTGAGTGACCAACAGCCCCTCCCCACATGGATTTCGGGCCCCCGCACTACTTTAGTTCCCTGGGTGTGCACAGGCCCTCCTTCTCACTGTCTTGTCTCATGTGTGCAGTTCCCTGGCCCTGGAACATTCTTCCAGCTCTTCGCCAGGGCAGGTCCCACTTGTGCTTCAGGCTTCGGCCCTGACGTTGCTCCCTGGGAGACACTCCTCTGACCCCAGCTCGATCGTCCCCACAGTGTGCACACCCACTCCCCTCCTCCACCTGTGCTCACCAGCCTTAGTGTGGTCTGGTCTCCTTACCTGTCCCCCTCACCAACTCAGCCACGTCTCACGCCACTGTGTCCCCAGCTCCTTCGACCAGGGCCTGGGCACGGAGGCTGCTGGAGAAATGTGGGTCGTGGGATAGGACAGACCCCCGGGAGGCTGGACTGAGGCCCTCTGGGGGTCCAGGTTTCTCACCTGGAGCAGGAAAGTTTGGCCCTGGGGTCTGGGACAGCTTCCTGCTGTCACGTCCATTGGTCGGGCCCAGAACTAACTGGAGTAGAGACAAGTGCTCCGGGAGTTGTCAGTAGGGTCCAGCGTTGGTGGAGGCCCTGGAGGCTTTGAGGAGGCTTTCTAGAAGCATTTGAGCTGCTATCTCCTGAGCAAACAAGATTGAGTGTCTAATCTTCAAGGCAAGTTCTTTTAAGAAGGCAGGTCTATGGGGCCAGGGGGAGCCTGCAGTTACTCCAGTTGGCAGGGTCTGGTGGGCATGAGCAGGCTGCTGACCAGGGTCCAATCCCTCCTCTAAGCCTGGACAGTCACAAGTGCCCATGGAGACTGGTCCTTCTGCAAAGGTGGGTGCATCTCAGGGCCTCTCAAAGGTGGCAAGAGGCTTGACCTGCTTCTGATTTTTTGTTTTGTTCTGAGGCTACGAGTTCATTAAAAAAAATTTTTTTTTAAAGAATTGGCTTTTTATTATTTCTTATTTTATTTATTTATTTTTGGCTGTGTTGGGTGTTCGTTGCTGCGCACGGGCTTTCTCTAGTTGCGGTGAGCGGGGGCTGCTCTTCGTTGCGGTGCGCGTGCGTCTCATTGCAGTGGCCTCTCGTTGCAGAGCACAGGCTCTAGGCTCACAGGCTTCAGTAGTTGTGGCTCGCGGGCTCAGTAGTTGTGGCTTGCGGGCTTTAGAGCGCAGGCTCAGTAGTTGTGGCTTGCGGGCTTTAGAGCGCAGGCTCAGTAGTTGTGGTGCACAGGCTTAGTTGCTCTGCGGCATGTGGGATCTTCCTGAACCAGGGCTCAAACCCGTGTCCCCTGCATTGGCAGGCGGATTCTTAACCACTGTGCCACCAGGGAAGTCCCCCAGAATTTTTAAATTCCACAAAAAGGTTACAAACATTATGGTATTTAAAACGATTTACCTTTATTAATATGGTGCTTTTAAAACAAAAACTGCTAGCAACTCTAGGTACAAAGTAATGAGAGGACGTAGAAGAAATACTGATTCATAGTGCGCTGCAGGTGGGGTGGAGCTGGGATCAAACAGAAGTGTCCCCTCTCCCTGGGGCTGAGCATAGTCTCATTTGAAGATGATATAAAATATTTGATCTTGAAGCTTCTATGAAAGTGAGGCCAAGCCCCACCCACCCTTCCCACTCCCACCCCCACTCCCCCTCCCCACCTTCCCACTCCCACCCCCACTCCCCCTCCCCACCTTCCCACTCCCACCCCCACTCCCCCTCCCCACCTTCCCACTCCCCCTCCCCACCTTCCCACTCCCACCCCCAGGCCCTGCAAGTCCTTCTCCAAGGCTGGGAAATGAGGACATGGGGTAGGGCCTGGGGGAGGGAGCAACTCACACACATTCCTGGGGCTGTGAGTTGCGGGTTTCTGGAATGCTCCATCTCTGGGCTCCCTGGCCAAGTGCCAGTGGGGCCTGGGGCACAAATGCTATTACCCAGGGAGGCTTGTTCCTGGGGTGGAGTGAGCTCTATGCCTGCCCTCTGGGGACGGGCCTGCTCTGTGGCCGCCTGTGCTGGTGGTTTCCGTGAGATCTCAGAGTCATCAAGTGTCTGTCTGAGCTGCACATCCTACCCCTCACTCTGCAGATGGGACCATGAGTCCCCCTCCTTGCAGCATACATAACTCAAGGTCACACAGTTAGTAGCAAAGCTGAGAGGTAAACCTGATTCTTTAAGGCCTGACTTGGGGCTGGGGGGTGGGAGGGGGAATGCCTCCAGCAGGAGAATGTTTCAAGGTTCCTCTTTTTGTCCCCGGGGCTTAGTATGGAGCCTGGCATGTCAGGAGGTCAGCAAATCTTTGTTGAATGAGTAATAGCAGCCAACATTTACTGAATGCCAGGAATTATGGTAACTGCAAATCTATGTCATTTCATCGAATCCTCCTCCAGCTCTGGGCAGTAGGTACTTTTATCCCCTGTGTGCAGGTGGGAAAGCTGGAATGCAGATGGGAAAAGAAACCTGCCCAACGTCAAATAACTAGTAAATGGAGCTGAGGTTTGGACTCAGGTTGTGGGTCAGAGCCACTGTCGAGACCATTGCTGTCCAATAGGAAATTCATGTGAGCCTCCTGTGAAATTGAAAATTTCTAGTCATCCCATTAAAAAAAGTAAAAGAAAAAAAAAAAGCAAAAGAGAAACACCTGAAATTACATTTATAATATATTTTATTTAATCCACTATAAGCAAAATATTATAATTTTAACATGTCATCTACGTAAATATTATTACTAAGATATTTTGCAGGTTTTTTTCATGCTGAGTGTTCAAAATCCAGTGTGTATTTTAACGTCTCACTTTGGATTGGCCACATCTCGAGTGCTCAGTAGCTATTCGCGTCGGGTGGTTTCTGTGTTGGGCATTGCTGCTCTGGACCACTCTGCTCGTTAATGAATGAATATTGGGATTTGTTGCCATTTGGAGCTGAGGAAGCATGAGGAAGTGGTCAAAGGGAATAACAGATAGAGAGGGCATGGCAGGCCTGAGCATGTGTTTTGGGTTCCAGAAAGCACTCTCTGGGTCTCTCCCCAGGTGTGTGTGCTGGGTGAAAGCTGTCACCTCGAAAAGGGGTATCCCACTAGGGGCTGCCCCTGAGAATGGAGCATCTCGCCCACGTTCTGGGACGGGGCGTGGGCAGGGTTGTGCAGAGCGCAGACACCCTGTGCTTCCAGCCCTGAGCTGCGGGGAAGCCCTGCTAGTCTGCGTGGGGATCTGGCTCTGAGCTGTGTTGCTTTTGGCCAAAGGCAGTTGCAAAACTCCCGGAGCTCAGAACAGGTACGATGTGTTCTTCAGGAAAGGTTACGAGGTTTCAGACATAACAGAGGTTCTGAGTATACAAGTAGAGGATGTCTTCAGGCCAGTGTCAAGAGTGAAGTCATCAGACCCATACATCATGGGGTCAGCGCTGGCTGACGCATTTAGGGCACCTTGGGCTTGGAGGCAGCTTGTAGCAGGGGAGACTAGAAATTACAGACCCGGGGAGTGGGCAAGGGTGTGTAAACGGAAGGGGAGACAGTAATGCACTAGTGTTTTCTTAAATGGGTCTTGAATCAAAGGGGTTAAGACTGTCACTTAAAACATTTCCTGGATGGTCCTAAGGTGTAGCGAGAGGAGGGTCGGTGGGGAGAAGAGGGCTCCGTGGGCCAGGCTCCCCCGTCTCGACTCCTGGCTCAGGGCAGAGATCAGGGCAATCTGTGGCCAGTCTCCCCGCCAGACAAGGTGGCCATGGCACAGTTCTTAAAATCCTGCCCTGTGATTCAGGAATAGGACTAGGTGGCCTGGGAAAAGGAGTGATGGCAGGCAAAATATTTTAACATTAAAAAAATAACAATGGGACTTCCCTGGCGGTCCAGTGGTTAAGACTCTGCGCTTCCAATGCAGGGGGCACGGGTTCGATCCCTGGTCAGGGAACTAAGATCCCGCATGCCAAGTGGTGCGGCCAAAATAAAAGAATAATAATTTTAAAAAGTAACAACAACTGGTCGATAAGTCCACATCCCCTGAGGCAGGAGTGGAGGAGCCGGGAGCCGCTAGGGCTACGCCAGAGCCGGGGGTGAAGTCCAGGCAACAAGTTCTCACCTCACCTACAGCTTCTTGGTGGAAAGCCCTCAGGCAAGGCTGTCTCAGCTTCCCCGTCTGCAAAATGGGTCTAACTATCCCTACTTTCCCTGCAAGTTCAAATTAGATGCTGTACATGCAGAAGCAGTTTGTAGAGCCAAGCACCGCAGAAATCCAGAGGTTATTATTTTTATTAACCCTACTGCGGGTATTTTATTTTTATTTATCTTATAGCCTTTAGGTATCGTGTTGTTGTTTCATCTGAATTTTTTAAACTTTTCATTTTGAAAAATTTCAGGTGTACTCAGACATAGAGAGGATGGCATACTGAGGGCCCTGTGCCCTTCAGCCCGCTTCAACAATTCTTAATATTTCATCAGGGCGATTTTGAGCTCACCGAATAATTTCTTGCATTAATCGAGTTCCCGCAGTGCTTTAAGTCCTTTGAAGTAAAATCTGCCCTCTCGCTTGGGAGAAAGAGTGTGTTTGTGTATTGGGCGTTTTGGCCTAACATGCTCTTGCCGCAGCAAGTGATTGGCTTTTCAGTAACATCTAATCAGTGGACGGTGTGGAATCCCACCTGGGGCCTCTATGGCCCCCTCACCCTTCCTTAAGCCACGAGGGCAAGATCAATTCTTTCAGGAGTTTGCGGGCCTTTGTGGACTCTGCTTTTCAACTTGCTATAATTTGAAGGGAAAAGGTTGTTCTAAAGTCTAAATGATTATTTACACGAGGAGCTGGGGAGTGGTTGACAGGGGTTTTGAGGGGGCCGGGAAGTCTGTTGTCTCTGCTCATTTCAGCCCGCCACGCACACGGTCACCCATTCCCATGTGGCGGTTTCGGTGGGAAAGGTGGGGAGGGGGGGAGTCGGGGGTGAAGGCTGATTGGGCTTCCTTTGATCTGTTTCTGCTCAAAGCTGCTATGTGTAATTCAAGCTTCTTAACTTGGCCAAACCACCTCTGGGTGGTTGTGAGGGTCAAATGTCAGCTCCAGATGTCACGTCTGTCTGTCCTTTGTACCTAAAACAGTATGTGGCACATAGTACGTGCTCAGTAAATTTATGTTGACGATCAGGAGGGAGGGAAGGAGGGAAGGGAGGGGGGAAGGAAAAGTTACATCCATCCATCTATTATTAATAATTCATCTCAAATCTTTCATTTCAGGACAAAGAAACGTCATTAGAAGGCCCGCAGGAAAAAAAATGCCTGTTTCCTCTGGGCTTCGAATGCCTTCTCTACTTTTTCTTCTTGTAGAGATTGTATTCTTTTTTTTTTATTTTTTTTTTTAATTTTTTATTTTTTTTTTTAATGATATTCTTGTCTGCTTACATTCTTTTTATGTATGTATGTATGTATGTATGTATGTATGTATGGCTGTGTTGGGTCTTCGTTTCTGTGCGAGGGCTTTCTCTAGTTGTGGCAAGCGGGGGCCACTCTTCATCGCGGTGCGTGGGCCTCTCACTATCGCGGCCTCTCGTTGCCGCGCACAGGCTCCAGACGCGCAGGCTCAGTAATTGTGGCTCACGGGCCGAGTTGCTCCGCGGCATGTGGGATCTTCCCAGACCAGGGCTCGAACCCGCGTTCTCTGCATTGGCAGGCAGATTCTCAACCACTGCGCCACCAGGGAAGCCCTAGAGATTGTATTCTAATCTCAGGCTTAGCTCAGATGACATTTCATCTTTTAAAATGTTTTGGACTTTCTCTGGCAAAATCCATGGCCACCTCTGCTGTCACCCACACTGCTGTTCACACCGCCATTAAAGCCCAGATAGGAGGATGGGTCTGCTTCATCAGGTGCCAGTGGCACGCTGGTCACTGGGAGGTTGGCGCTGTCATGTCCACATCACCAGAGAGGACTCAGGTTCAGAGAGGCAAAGGGACTCTCCAGGTAGACACAGCTCGTGGACAGTGAGCCTTACATCCAGACTGAGCCTTGTCTGAGTCCAAAGCTCTGCTCGGAGCCCTGCTGCTCCCGGGTGCATCTGAATCCTTGGCTTTCGGTTCCGCCTTTCTGGGCTGGGTGGTCCTCACAGGTAGGAATGGAGCCTGTGCCTGTGTCCCTTGCTCCCAGGGTTAGCTCAGAGCTGGGGACGTGGGAGGTGTGCAGCTCCTTTGGGGGCAAATCTCCCTGGCTGGCCACCCTGGGTGCGGGGTCTGTTCTCCCCATCCTGACTGCCTGCAGATCCCCCTCCAGGAGTTTGTGAGCCTTGAGGGCAGGGGCGTGGCTCACTCCATCCTTGTTGATGTGGGCTTGCCCGGGTGGGGAATGGGGAGGAGAGAGTGGAGGGGCTCTGAGTGTAAGCTCCATGCAGACAAGGGCCTTGGCTGTCTTGCTAGTGGTAGTCGCAGTGTCTGTTGCTCGGTCTAAGCACATAGTAGGTGCTTAATAAGTACGTATGGAAAGCAAGAGTCACCTCCGAGCCCTGCTTCCTGGCCTTCCCCAGGGCTGGCTTTGTTATGGGTTCTTGAGCTACTGCTGAGAGTGGGTGGGCCAGGCCGAGGGGGCACCCGGTGTGACCCTGTCCCCTGAGTAGACAGCAGCTCTACCACCCCTCACTGGTGTCACTGCTCCTGCCCGCCTGCAGTGCATCCCCACAGCCTGGCCCGGTCAGATGAGGACCCTCCCGCGGCGCCCTTGTTTCGCTGCCTTCTCACCCGCTCACGCAGCGTCTCATCTCCTGGACACTCATATCCCGACTGGCTAGCAGGCTGGTCATCTGGAGAGGGGGACACAGTGTCCAAGCTACTAATCCCTGGCCCCCGGCGTGCCCTTGAACTTTCCTTTAAACAGCTCTCCGACCCCCCAGCAGCACTTCAGGTCACATTCCCAGAGAGCCTGCAGATGAGGGCTGAGTCTGTTTATTTTACAAGATTTCAAAAAACATGCCTTTTTTTCCCCCTCTGACCTCAAACAAAACGTTTTCCCCTGCAACGCTTGTATTTTTAACTGCATGAGAAAATATGGTAAGGGAGCATATTTTCTTTTCAGAACTGTCATTTTAAAAGAGTTTTTTAATTTAAAAAAAGGGGTTGAGGAATGGGGAGAGTAAGGTGTTTTTTTGTTTTTGGTACTGTGGAGGCTACTTGGAGCTGTTTTCTGCCCAGAACCATGTGTATGTGGCCCCTACTCAAAGATTCGGAGAGGTTTTTGAAAACTGAGCCTGCAGCTATTTTGGTCATTGTTGTGATCAAGGATTTCTGAGCACCTTTTCCTCTCTTTCTGAAGACCTAGGACTGGACGCACTGAGGGCTGTAAACAAGCATCTCCCTCCACAGCAGGAAGTCCTTTAATATGTCTTTGCTTTGAGGAGCTGGTATTCTGGGCAGAGTGTGGGGTAGGATGGGAGGCGGGGCCTGCTCTGCTTGTGGCTTTCTCCCACTGTGGGGGTCGAGGATGGCAGCAGCCTGTGGACATATTTGTAGCCTCTGAATTATCATCTGGTGGATGTAGGATCTGAGGCCCAGAGAGGGTTGGTGACTTGGCCATGGTCACACAGCCTCCCGGATAGTGATGAGTGGAGGCCTGGAAAAGAGTGTCTTCCCTGTGTCTTGGTCTTTGTACCAGGTGCCCCCTGTGCCCAAGTCTCCCCATGACCCAGCAGCGGTTTGTTGATGGACTTCCTGGAGGCAGTTTCATTAAGCTCCAGCTGAACTGTCTTTGGCCTGATTGGGATATGGTTCTCTTGTTTCCAGCTTGTACGTCCGTGCTCTTTGTTCTGCTCAGATCAGGGTCAGGCATGTCAAATACCTACATTTCAGGGATCCTTCTAGAATTTAAAACTTTTAGTTCAGCAAGTACTTACCGATTGGGAGGCTGCTCTGTGGTCAAGAAAAGTAGAAAAGCTGGCTGCTGCTCAAAAGGAGCACTTGCTTATTTAGCAGGGGAGGTTGAAGCATAAGAAACCCCAAGTGCTGAGCGGCTTCTGGAAGATGCCTCTGTCCCCCGCTTCATTCCACGTGTGGCCCTTCTCATCACCTCCGTCCTTTGCTGTCACCTCTACCGCTACTATCCTGGTTCAGAGACTCATTCCTTCTCTTGCCTGGAGTTTTGCAGTAGCCCCTGAAATACCTCCTGGTCTTGCCAACATCATGATGACTCTCAAACTTGTGTCTGATCATGGCTTTCCTCCCACAGACTGGCTCTAACTTCTCTCCCCAGACTCCCGTCCTGTCCTAGGCCCCACGATCCAGCCATTGCCAGGGACCCCTGACCCTCTGGAGCCTCTCTGCCTGGAATGCCCTCTCACCCACCTCTGCTTGGAGGGCACCTAATTGTCCTTCCAGGGCATGATGAAACATCCCTCCTCTGGAGAACCTTCTAGATTCCTTGGGCTTGGTTTTCCCCTTCTGTGCTTCTACAGCCTTCTGTTCACTTGGGTCCTGTAGTCCCTGATGTTGGGCATAATCATCTGCTTCCTGGCCTGTCTTGTCTTCTGGGCTGCGGGTTCCCCTAAGGAGGGGGCTGTCATCCCTGTATTCCCAGCAGCAAGCCCAGTGCAGTACAAGTCAGAGATGGGAGCCTGTTTATTCAGTAAATGCACCCAGGATAGAGTGGGGAGGGTCAGGGGAAAGCAAGAGGGACAGGAGAGGCGGTCCTGGGGCGAGTAGTAGGAGAAGGTTTGCCGAGGAGTGAGCCTTGAGTTGGCCCTTGAGGGGTGATAGACATTAGGTTGAGGGTGGATCTAGGGTGGGGGGAGGTCTTAGGCGTTGGAAACAACGTGGTGGAGGCCCCCGGAGCCGGCTGTGGGCAGGTGGGCATTGAGGGCTGGGGGTGATCCTATGGTGGGGGGGGGGTCTTCCTCTATGACCTTCAAGTTTCTTGTGGCTTAATCTCTTCCACTTTCCGGAAGCTGGCATCAGCGGCAAAGGAAGGTTCCTTGGGTTTCCAAAGTAACACAAATCAGCAGGAAACTCGGTGAAATCTGTGCTGCCCTTTTAGCTACACGCCGAGGTAGGGGGTTCAGCCTGGTGTCCTTGGAGAAGCAGGCATGTGAGCCCAGGCTCCTCTTGGGGCCATTTGTTGGGGTTGTGGATGGATGGGTGGACCCAGCAGCGTCTGCTGTGGCGGGTGCGACCACGGGGGCGCTGGCGGGTGTAGAGCTGCCTGCCAGAGCCAGGAAGGAACTGCCTCCTCGGGCCTCCTGTCAGCCTTCACAGTCGCCTGGTGCCTTCGCCTGGTGCTTATCCGCTCATTGTTTCTGGGTTGATGCCTTAGACTGGTGGCTATTTTGGGGGTCTTCCAGAGAATTCTAAAAAAAGTAAATAAGCCCCAAACTTAGTTCTTACCCTCAGGGAATAAGTACATTTGAAGTCGTACACAAACTTAAGGATGCCTTTTGCCAGCCGAGACAGGGTGGGGCTCTCCAATCATATTGACTTTACAAAGTGCCTTTAATAACTTAATCCTGGTGACACTGAGCACTAGCTCTGGGTCAGGCCCTGAACCAAGTGCCTGGGGGCATCAGCCCATGTCATCCTTCCGACAGCCTATGAGCAAGAATTGTCTCATTTTCTAGATAAAGAAAGCCCTAGAGAAATTAGGTATCACTTGTATAATAGTTTAAGGTCAAGAGGCCACGTGTGGGACTTGCTTACACTCTCCTTTGACTCTTACAGCCATCTTGTGAACCAAGGCGGGGGAAGTATTTTTATCTCCCATTTAGCAGATGAGAAAATAGAGGCCCAGAGAGATATACAGAGGCACATCCAGCCTGCACCCAGGCTCCTGACTTGTGATCCAGTGCGCTTGCTTCTGGCCATGCTGCTGTATTCTTTATTTAGCTGACAGATGCTGCTCTCCCATGGGGTGGTTGTAAAGCTCCAGTGCGGGGTTGCCCTCAGGGGAGCAGCAGCGTACCCAGAAAATGCTCCGTGTGGTAAGTGGCTTTGTTCCTGTCCACCCCTCACCGTCCCAGAGCACCACCCACGGGGCTGTCACTCCAGTGGCTCTTGACGATGGGTGACAGCAGATCCGTTTGTGTCGACCTTCCCGGTGCCAGGCACAAGGCAGGCTTCCTTCTGCCCTGCCGGCTCCTCCCTGCCCCTGGTGATACAGTGGATGGGAGGAGTGGGTGGTGCCTAGAAGCTCTGGCAGCAGTCAGTGCCAGGAGGGGGTGGTGCAGGTGCTGCCCGATCCCGATCCCTCACTCACTTAACCGTCTCTGCAGGGTGGTACCCAAGTTAGGGAGTGGGAACAATACTCTATTGTTATGTTAAACCTGAAATAGACACCTTCGGTTGGAGGGGGTGAGGTGCGTCTATTATGGTTTAGTAATGACAAGAGCACTCTGTCTTTTCAGATGCTTGACAATCACCTGCTAATCCCCTGGGGTCTGGAAGCAGCTGTATCTTCACCCTCCCCTTCACTCTGTAGGGCGGGGAAGCAGCAGAATAGGGGTGGGGAGGGGACGGGGACTCGGGCTTCATGGTTTGAGAAGATGCATTTGTACTTACTCCTGACCCTTCCCGCGGGGAGAAAAGGGCGCCTGGCTCTGGGAGAGATGCCTGTATGGTGGTGGGAGAACATTGCACAGACCCAAGTTCGAACCCCAGCTAGCATTTATTGAGCACTTACTGCATGCATGTGCTCCGCTTAGCACTGTACCTGTGAGGTCGTGTTCGGTCCTCACAGCGCAGGTCTCTGAGGTCAGTACTGTTTGCTCGTTTGTTCCCTTACTTATTCATCAAGATGATTGAGCTCCACCTGTGTACCAGGTGCGATTCCAGGTGCCAAACAAGGCAGACAAAGTCCTGCTTCCGGGAGCTTACACCCTAGTGAGAGGCATCGGGTGTAGCAGAAAGCAGCAGAGAGCTGGGGTTTCTTACGCAGCTCACAGCCCTGGGGAGCAGAGGAGCCACCTCCAGTCCTGTGCTTCTGAACACCCTGTTCCTTGTCCCCCACCCTGACCACATCACTCTCCACCTCCAGCGCAGATCTCTCTCTGACACCATTGTCTCTGTCTGGATGTCCCAGGCACTGCAGACTTCACATTTCCAATGGGCCTTGTGGTTTTTGGTCTCTCCAAACATGCTTCTCTTACCTCAACAAATGGGAGCCTGTCCAGACTCCCCTCTCTAAGTCCCCAGATCCTGTTACCAAGAACAGTCAGATCAGCTTCTGTGTTGTGCTTCCAGGACCCCTTACCCGCTGCCCCTGCCGTGGTTCAGCCCCACACTGTTTCCAGCTTTGACCTGTTCACCCTTGCTTTCCTGTTACTGTGCCTTTGCACATGCTGTTCCTGCTGCCAGGAACACCGTTTACCCTCAGGCACACTCCCCACTCCTGGCAAAGTCCAGTCTTTGCTCAAACACGCCCTTTGTGGAGCCTTCCCTGATTCTCCTGGCAGGCTCACGTGTGCCTGTCCCCATGCCTCCTGTGGTTAGGACATTCCATGGCTCCAGTCTGACCTTCTAAAGGCTGGCCTGTCCACCTCCTACCACCCTGGGGCCTCCTGGGGTGCAGGGAGCAGACCGCATCTCCTTTTTCATCTTCAGTGCCCAGAATGGTAGGTGTTTATTGACCAGTGTGCTAAGTAGATGACTATTAGATCTCTGACAGAGATGTCCATCTTGGGAGTATCCTTCATACCATGATAGACAGAATCCTGTTCTCCTTTAAGAAGCCTTAAGCTCATCTAATTCTGTAGTTTCCAAACTTGTTTAGATGTCTTAGAAACCTGTTCAAATGAAATTGCTCCACTCGAATGGTTCCTGAGGAGGTCCCCAGGGCACCCTGCAGGGTCCTAGTGAAACAGTTTGAAAGTCACTGGCTAGCCAAGCTCTCAGGTATCAGTGAGGATTGGAGAAGAGAAGGGGTGGGTTGAAGGTGCTTCCGGTTTCATGGTGGCTAGTGACAGAGCCCTTTCCGGTGTGCCGCCGAGTCCCCGTTCAAGCAGACGTTCTAAGGGGGAGCAGCCCTTTATCCTCATGATGCAACGTGAGGTCCATTGGTACTGAGCTTTGCAGAAGCTCAGTTGCTAAGATTTTTCTTTAAGCATCAAGTGTTCTCCCTAAAGAAAAATGCTGCTGAAGAGTGGAAAAATATGCATACCCGCTGAGCCTGGGTGCCACTGCACCACAAGTTTCTAGGAGTTGGCAACTGTGTTTTAAAATTGAGAGGTGCACAGGAAGGGAGCCTGCAAGGAAGGAGCCTATAAATATTCCCTTTTGTAGGGTGCAAAATTGACGTTTGGTTTATTCGAAGAGTAGCGTGTTAGTTTCCAAAGGATGAGCCATAAGGTTCTGTGTATTGTGGGGATGGGAAGAGGGAGGGGTGGGGGGCCATCCCGTCTGGAGAAAGATGCCAGTGTGCCGCTGGCCAAGGGCAGAAGTTGTCCCCACTGTCACCTATATAGTGGTCCAATTTAGAAGCTCATTGGCCTGGAAAGAGGACAAGGTTCCCTCAGTTTCCCCCCCAGTCACAGGGTGAACCGAGACGTTGGGAAATTGTCTCAACTGCCTTTCATTTCTAGGGGATAGATAGCATGTGTGTTCTAGAGCACTCCCCCTTATATTGATACTGTGACCTAGAAGTTTACAAAAGACTTCCAGACATTTTTGGCGGGGGCGGGTAAGCTTTTTATTGAGGTGTACTGTTCATGTAGAAAAGGCAGAAACAATCAACGACCTGCTGGATGGGATTTTGCAAAGTGCACACATTGCAGAGCCAACGCCCCAGAAGCCCTCTGGGACCCCCCTCCAGTGTCCACCTGCCCCAAGGTGGTGCTAACACCAGGGGTTGGTTTTGCCCACCTTCGAACTCTGGATGTGCGGAATCACATGCTACCTGCTTCTTTGCGTCTGGCCTCTTTGACTCACCACCGCGTTCAAGGTTCAGCCATGTGGTTGCAGGCACTTGTAGTCGGCTCCTGTGCACGGTCTTCCACCATCTCCCACACACATTTGACGGTCACGGCAACCTCGCGAGGTATGCGGGTTGGGGACCGTTCCTCCCGTCTGATGGGGAAGGAAGCCCAGCGTCAGGGAGGGGAGGCGGCCTGCGAGGTCACACAGGTCGGCAGAGGTGGGCCGGTTGTCCCCCCGAGAGCTCTGCCCTGGATCCCCACACCCCAGACCCCACAGCACTGCACTGAGCCTCTGCCTCCCAGTTAGTGTAACGTGTTCCGGAACTTTCCCCTCCAGTTTCACATCAATCCTCTGTGCTGCAACAGAAGTTCCTTCCCACATCTTCTTTTGTTCTGTAGAAACGGGCACTCACTCTCTCCTTTGCTCCTCTGGGAAATAACTCGCATTCCCTGGAAGTCACCCTTGGACGGCCGGCAGAGGCATGTGGCTTCCTTGAACTCACCCTCTTCCCAACCCTGTAATTATCTGGGTTACTCGCCTATAAGCCGCTCCTTAGCTGTGATTCTCAAACCGGGAACCCAGCTAGCAACCCCCAGTGGGGTTTGGCCCTCCTGGGAAGGTTCCTCAGGCAGTCATGCTGAGAGCCTTTTCCTCTGGCCTCGTGTTGAGGTAGAAACATACAGGCAGAGGTGCAGACTTTGTTCTGAAAAAATGCCCACGGTGCTCTGCTAGGTAGGCCTGTCCGTTTACCCCCCGCTGTGAACCCCACTCCTGCACAGCCCTGCCTGAGGGAAGCCTAGTGATGGAACATTCTGTGCTCCAGCTCTTTCTTTCCCCTTGTTTTTAAATGGACGCCTGTCATCAGGGAGACACCCCCTACCACCACCACCTCCCCACGGAAGCAGCAAACCCTGTTCATAACTCTGGGTATTTATTTCTGCACCCTAGAGGTCAAACACCCTTCTGCCTCGTGAGAAGTCTGGAATTGACTGAGGAGCTGGGAGTGGATCGTGGGTTGACAGCTCAGATGGGGGTAGCTCTGGGACATGTCCCATCTGCATGACAGCTGCTGAGGAAGTGACTTGATCTTTCTGGGAATGATTTGTTCCTTTGCCCTAGAAATTACCACTGGCTCTCTCTATGGTCCTTCGAAAGCTTCTGGCTCTCCTTTTGAGTTACTTTGACCGTGTTTCCTTACCAGTTGAATCCCCAGTTTTCTGAATTCCCACTGCTGGTTTTGCTTTTTAGCTAAGCCCTTAACTGCAAACATGTAGCATGTATAACATTATTCCCCCGCTCGTGCCAGTAGCAGACATTGCTAATCAATTGTTGCACTCCTGTCCACTGAGCCTGAACCCTGTCTTGAGTCCTGGAACTCCAGGCAGCCACTTCCATCTGTTTGGAGCTCACAGGCTTAAAATCTTTTTGCCATTACAGCTCCAGGTGGTACAAGCAGAATCCTGCTTTCTGCCGAGGAAGCTTGATTTCCTATGAAAGGGGCCAGAAATGAAGGAAATCGCCTTTTTGAAGCATTCGTTAGTTGCCTAGACCTTTTCCCTTTGCAGGTGGGGTGGCAGGGAGTAGGTGTGGTGGCATGTCTTGCCCAGTGTATATTTTGAATTCAGGAGTCCACATTCCTTTAGGGTGTCATTTGCTGCTTCCAGAATCACACTTTCAAGGAGACTTGAAGGTTGTAAATAAATAACTGGACTCTCTTCCAGCCTCCTGAGGTCTCACAGTGGTTGGTTGTTGCTAGAGTCCTCAGAGTACATCCAACAGGATAAAAATGTAACTTGTGCAAGTCCCCACTTAGGAATAGACTCACTTCCTGCTTCCTGGGTGAGACAGCACCTGGCAGGAGGGCGGCCCTGGCTGGGGGCAGGGCAGCCCGAGGGCCACTCTCCTTGCAGCCTAGCTTGGTCAGGGTGCCCCTGCTCCTTGCCCCGCGTGTTTATTTCCCAGGCAGGACTTCGGGGCTCCCCAGACTGCTTACCGCCTCTGTTCACAGAGCCGGTGGTTCCCTGTCTCTGGCAGGCAGCTTAAGGTGGAGAGTGGGGTTAGGGGGCCCCTGGGAGCAGGGGCAAGTCCTCCCTTGGGCCCACATTTCTTACCTGCCCCCCAGTGCGCTGTTATTACAGCGGGACTGGCTAGGGTGTATCGGCCTCAGGCCAGCCTACCTAGTGGTTTAAAACCAGACTTAATCAAAATGTAAATACTTCTTAGGGCCAGAAAGCAGGTCCCTCCAGGTGTTTGAGCAGAGGCTGGAGAGCCAGGAGCCTGAGGAGGGGGCGGGGCCTGTCGGGCTCCTTCCACACTGAGGCCGGGGGTTCCCTGGGGCCCCTGCTAGGCGTCTCTGGAGGAGCCGTTGTCCCCAGGGTGACAGTGCCCCACCTGCCCCACCGCTGCTTGTAGACGCTGTCAATGGGGCAAAGGTTGTTCAGGAGGAAAGAGCTTCTGCGTCCTCCTTCCCTGGTCCCCCCCGCCCCTGCCTCAACAACCCCTCAGAGTCAGTGGCATTCCCCAGAGGGGGGTCTCTGGCTCTCCCGAGGTTGCTCAGTGAGTAGGAGGACAGTCACATGCATTGATGGAGGGCTGTGTGTCTGGCATTGTTCTGAACTCCACAGGTCAGCAGTGACCAAGGCAGACGCCATCCCTGCCCTCAGGTTGGGGTGGTGGCCCGACAGTAAACCAGGAAGCAAACAAGATCATGTCAGATAGAAATAATCTATAAACAGTAGTAATTTCGGATGGTGATGAGCACTGTGGAGTCAGTGAGATGAAGCGGGATTAGATGAGAGAGTGAGACAGACTCTGCGGGTGGAAGTGTTACCGTAGAGGGGGGCCCACGGAGCCGCCACGGGGCTCACGTGACTCAGACAGAGGTGTCAGAAAGGGGCCCGCATGGGATGGTCAGGCAGGGGGCACAGCTGGAGCAAAGGCCCAGAGGTGGGAACCAACTGGAAAGTCTCCGTGGGAACCAGAGGAGGGCAGGCTGTCTGGAGGGGAGTGCAGGCCTGAGGCGTGGTGGGGGCCAGCTGTGCGAGGCCCTTGGACATCATTCCAAGCTCGTTGTAAGTCATTGGAGGGCTTTATGTGAGAGAATTCCAGGATTGGATTTGGGTTGGTATAGCTCTGGCTGCTGGGCCGAGATGGTTTGAAGCGGGTGACAACAGAGGTGGGAGAGCAAGGAGGAGGCTGGTCCAGTCGAGTGACAAGAGCTGATGCTGGCCTGGTCCAAGGTGGCAGCTGTGGAGACAGGGAGGGGACAGGCGTGTGTTTTGCTGTAGAAACCACAGATTTGGGGATGGACCCAGTGTGGAATATAAAGTGGGGGAGCGAAAGTGAAGAATCCTGGGTGTCTCCTGGGTTTGGGACTCAGTAGGGCTCCTCCGATCCACTCACCACCTAGGGTTGCATGGTCTGCGGTCCCCGCCCTGGCAGAGCCAGAGTCCTTGCTTACCTGAAAGTGCCACGCAGTACCTGGCTCCTGCGGGCATCCATTACCATGCCTGGAAGGGTTGACTCCACCTGCCATTCTGGAGCCAGAAGGCTGGACGGTGTGATGTTACCCAGAGTCTGGGGAAGTTGGAAAACTCAGGGTTTAATGCCCGAGAAGCAGCTCTGGGCAGCCCTGGCTGATGTGGCCAGGGGGCTGTGTTTGGTCCCCGGTGACGGCAACTTCAGGACAACATTGAGAGCTACTGTTGATTGCGTGCTTGCCCTGCCGTGTGCCAAGAGCTCTACATGCATTTCTCTCAGGTATTCCTCACAACCCTGAGCAGCAGGGTAGACGATCTTATCCCCATTTTGTAGATGCAGAGACTGGGGCTCAGAGTGTTTGGTCCAAGGTCACCCAGGTAGTGAGCGGCTCAGCTCACTGACGGGCCCCTGACTCCAGGTATTAAGTCCTTTACCAGCACCCAGCTCTGTCGCCAGTGAGCCACGCCGTCCCCTCACCAGTTGTGTACCGAGGGCCCGCTCTGTGCCCATCCCTGTCTAGGCCTGGGGCATGGAGAACCCCTGCTCCTCCGCGCATGCGGAACAGGACCGCAGGGAGTTTGCAGAAAGAGCAGCCCCTCCCACCGCGTCTCCCTTTCTCTTTCCTTCCCTTCCTTCCCAAGAGGGCTCGCTGCCGCTGGCTGCCGGGGCTCAGGCCAGGTGGGAGCTGCAGGCAGAGCAGCCTTGGGCCCCGGCAGGGGCTGTCAGCCTCGTCTTTTGGGACAGCTACCACAGCTGCCTGGGCCCCGCCCGCCTCCGCCCGGGCACCTGCAGGGGCACACCTGACCCGCTTGCACTTGATCTGCCGCCGCCTGGCCCTGCCAGTGGGTGGGGAGCGAAGCTCCTCCATCAGGTTTGGACGAATCCGAAGGACTCCCTCGGGGTCTGAGGATGGAAGTCATACCAGGACATTATTGTGCCAAGTTTTCTTTAGCAGGGAGGGGGAGGGGCTGTTACTCTGATGTCCAGAAGAAGAGGGTGTGATGTGCCCACGTTTCCCAAACCTCACGTCAGATGCCCTGGCCTGGCAGGTGACCGTCCGTGTGTGTCCTCATGGGCACAGGGCCTGGGACTCTGGGGACTGAGCCAGTGGGGCGTGGCTTGCCCTGGCTGGCTTCCCTTCTCCATGTCCGCCTGCTCCCCGGTGTAAACCCGTGGGGGTAGGGCTTGATTCCTCCTCATTCAAACTGTGTCCTTACCCCTAGCCCCCCGCCTGGCCCACTGTAAGCACCCAGTAAATGTTGGTTGGTAGGTTGAGTGAATGAATGAATGGGTTGCCCCTGGTCTTCAGTGCTTCTCTGTTGCTCTAGACCTGCGCTGTCCAAGCTGGTAGCCACTCGCCACATGTGGCCATGGAGCCCCTGAAATGTGGCCAGTCTGAACTGAGTTGTGCTGTAAGCGTATATAATATTTCAAAGACTTAAGTATGACCAAAAACAGTGAAATGTCTCATTAATAATTTTTTATACTGATTATGTGATGAACTGATATTTGATATATTGAGTTAAATATGAAATGTTATTAAAGTTAATTTCACTCATTTCTTTTTCCTCTTTTTTTAAAATTTCCAATCACTATAAATTTATTTCCATTTTCTAGATGTTTATATAAATGAAATCATGCAGTAAATATATTTTCTGTCTTCCTTTCACTTAGCATAATTAATTCATCCATGTCATTGTTTTATAGCTGAGTAGTGTTCTGTTTTATGGATATAACATACTTTGTTTAACCATTTTCATGTCAGTGGATATTTGGGTTGTTTCAAGCTTTTGACTATTAGAAATAAAAATACTATGGATATACATGTACAAATATTTATATAGACATGTTTTTCCTTTTCTTTTTTTTTTTGACGTGGCTGCCAGATAGTTTAAGTTTGCCTGTGTGGCCCATGTTCTGTTCCACTTGGACGGCGCTGGCCTCGGCTGAGGTGTTTGTCTTTGAAAGGCCAAGAGACCTGGGCTGGAATCCCGAGTCTCCCATTCCTGCCAGTGTTACCAGTGCAGGGCTCTGAGTCTCAGTTTCCTCACCTCTGAAATGGGGATGCTGAGTGAAACCTCACGGTCAGAATTAGCAGGAGGAGACAGCAGTGCCTTGTGTATGGGGCCCCGGGTGTTTCGGCTCCCTCCACCTCTCAAGGAGGCGGCTCTGATTTGGGGGTTTGGGGCCAGGCCACGACTGGGCCCTGCTCCTGGGACTCAGAATACAGGCTGTGATGCTGAGTTGGAGGAGAGTGAAATAAAAGAAAAAGAAAATCACTGTGTCCAGAAAATCACTGTGTCCCGAGGAAGCAGAAATGTCAGAAGGATGGAGAAAGGAAGGCAGGCAGGCTTCCTCTCAGGACCCCTGAGCTCCAGGGCAGGGAGCTCAGGGAGCAGGGGGCAGGCCGTGATTGTCACCCCGACTCCGGGGCCCTGGGGCGCTCTCCACCCCAGGCAGTCATGGCCTGCGCCCTCCGTGGTGCTGGGGTGCACCGGTGCCTTTCAGTAGCCTCTGTGTTCAGAACAAGGCCAGTTGTGTGTGTGTGTGTGTGTGTGTGTGTGTGTGTGTGTGTGTGTGGCGGTTACTCCTTTCACCCCCATCCCCAGGGTTCGGTGTCCATCCCTTGAACGGGGTGGGGCAGGTTCAGGACCAGGAGGGAGTTTCCGAGCCCCACACCCTCACTCCCTTGGCCACCTGGGAAGCTACCAGGATTCATGCGGTGCTGAATGCTTCCCATGCATTTCCTCAGCTGTTCCTCCCAATCCATCGAGCAGTAGCCCATTTCACAGAGAAGAAAATGGAGGCTGGGAAGGGAAGCAACTCGTCAAAGGCCACACACCTAAAAAGAGGTGGGCGGCCAGGAGCTGAACGTGGGTCTGCGCTGGGTGCTTGGAGGGTCGACTTCGGACAGAGCGCCCAGAAATCTGCAGCAGAAGGGGCCGGGTTGGACTGGCAGGGAGGCTTGGGCTGCTTGTCTTTTTAGAATATCACCATTCGCAGTGTCATGGCCTGTCTGTCTCTCTGTCTCCAGTCTGCTTCACTGGCTGGTCCCTAAGCCTGCTTGGTTAAGGCCCCGGCACCTCCCGAAGCAAGAGGAGAATGATTCACCATTCCTCAGTTTCCTCATCTGTCACAGCTGGACCTTCCTCGCTGAGTGGAGGGGGAGGATTGAGAGAGGTCAGCCTATAGAGATTGCTGCTCAGTAACAGCAGCTCGCGGGTGTTATTATTACCGTTTCCTTGACTGCCACCCAGTTTCCTATTTCCAGCACTTCCTCTTGAAGCTTTGGAAACAGAGATCCTAAGTGATTGATAGCAAGTGAAGGTGCATTGCCCAGCCCTGCTCCTTGGTCTGACCCAAGGTCAGGTGTGGCCAGCAGGTGGGGGCTGGTCTGTTTCAGCTGCGCAGGGGTGCCAGGAATGAGGTGCGGCCCCTGGCCCAGCTATCAGGGTTCCCAGAGCAGCTGCCTCCCACGGCTGGGCATGGCCATGGGAGTGTGTTCCCCAGACCTGCCGAGGTGGAGCAGGACCAGGTGCCTGGCTGCGAGGAGCCCTGGGAAAGCCCAGGTGAAGGTCTCCTGAACCTCACGTTGAGCTTGGCACGGAGGGCCTGGCCTAGAGCCTCTGACCCTCCAGCTCCCAGGGCTCCCTGCTTCAGGGCTCAGGGCTCTCAGAAGCTTCAGGAACCCAAGGTCCCCAGGGGATTCTTGGCCCCTTGCCATCCCTTTGAGGGCAGGGCAAGGGGCAGGCAGAAGATGTGCCAGGGTCACCTCTCAGAGCCCCGGGTAGAAAGGAGCACAGCATAGCCTGCTTCTGGGGCGATGCCTCTGCTCACTCATTCATTCGTTCCCTCACTCATTTGCAGACACTAACTGCGGTCCGCTGTGGGCCTGGAAGCGTGTCCTAGTCCCTGAGTGCTGGTAAGCAAAAGGGACATGGCCTCGGATGGGACCTAATAAAGACATAAATTATAGGTCTTTGAAGGAAGGACTGGGGAGCAGTGGGAGAGGAACATGGAGACATAACTCTTGGATTGATGGGGAGGGGGTTCAGGGAATGACATGACGCTGAGACCTGAACGCTTGTCTGGGGGAGTGGGGGTGACGTGTGTCAGAGCGCTCAGAGCAGCATTATTTGTGATGGTAAAAATCTGGAAATAACCCACGTCTCTCAACAAAGAGTGGATGAATGAATTATTTTCACAAAACCTGTGGATATATGTTTAAAAATTTTTTATTCTCTTTAAGCTTGAAATATTTCATTAAAAAAAAAGATACTGGAAGTGTGTATCTGGCAGGGGGAATGACATGTGCAAAGGCCCTGAGGCAGGAACTCTTCCCCAGTGAGGAAGCAAGTGAAGGCCTGGCTTTTGCCCTGGAGGCCACCCCACTACCTCTCTGTTTGAAAATCTGCTTTCAGCTGCCCCTGAGACCAAGGGAAAGGTCCTTGGAAAGACGTTCTAGGAGTCCTGGGTGTCAGCTGGAAGACAGTGTGATGGTGGGGGAAATTGGACCATCAGGGGCAGTGCCTGTGTAAGCTAGATTAGTGGGAAGGGAAACCTTTGGGGTGAGTCAGCCTTCTTCGGTTGGATGCAGCAGAGCCTAGCTGAGCTTCTGCCAAGGGCCCTTGGTGATTCTTCTCTCCTTTTGTGGAGGAACTTGCCTGCTAACCAGGGCATCTGTGTGAGGTGAGTCACTGTTTTCCCCATTTTGTTGATCGCAGACACCTCCAAACACGTCCGTTTAGTCTGAACTGCATACACTGATGAACTTGGACATCTGGACGAGCAAGCTGGGCGTGTGCTTCAGCTTTATGTCCATGGATGGCTCTTCTAGAACTCTCTGAAATCCATGGAAGCAGGGATTGCAGATTGAGGATCACTAATCTGGTCCAGAACCTCTCTTTTCTGATGCGGAAACAGAGGCCCGAAGAGGGGAGGTGTCCTATCTGAGGTCATGCTGAGCGGGAAGGAAACAAGGGGCCCGGCTGACGTTTGCAGTCCAGAGCTTTCTCTTGGCCTGGAACATGGGTCTCGATGTCCCTAGCTGAGATGAGTCCTGCTGACCTCTCCTGGGGAGATGCATTGTGTCTGACCCTGGCTCCTGAGCCTGGTGGGTAGGGTGAGAACCACGGGTGTGAGATTCTGGCCAGGGCACTGCACCTGCAGGTGCTTCCTGCTGGAGTTCTGCTAGGGAGCACTTCCCTCCCCCTTCCGTGCGACTCTCTGGCTGCAGCATCCGCCAGCATCTACTGGGTGCAGGGCAGTGTGCTGGGTGCAGGGGGGCCATGGCCTCCGCCCTGCTGGACCCTTGTTCTGGCTAGTCTGTGCCAGGTGGTTGTTAGAGGGTATTGGGGCTTTGCCTGAGAAAATGCTGTGTGCCCTGCATGACTCACTTCTCTCTGGGCCTCTGTATCCCCAGCTATTCATTGAGGGGCAGGGCTGTGTGATCACCAAGGCCCCTCCCAGATCTGGCATCCATTAGTTCTGAGTCTGGTGGAGAGGAGGGAATAATTACAGCCCTTTCTCACTGAGCTTTCTTCACTGTGCTAAATGCTTTACATGCATCAACTCATGACTCCTGTGTCTATGAGGTCAGAAAAGAGTCAGCTGAAGCTCAGAGAGGTTGAGTACTTGCCCAGAGTCAGTCACACAGCTAATAAAGGACACAGCTGGGCTGTGAACCCAGGCAGTCTGACCCTGGAACGTGTCATCTTAATCACCACTGTGGCAAACTGAATAAGGGCCCCCAAAGATGTCAACATCCAAATCCCTGCAACTTGTGAATATGTTACCTACCTGGTAAAGGGATTTTTTGGCTCAATTACACTAATTAAAGTATCTTGAGATGGGGAAGTTTGCCTGGATTATCCTGGTGGGCCCGATGTAATCACAAGGGTCCTTGTAAGAGGGAGGCAGGGGCTTCCCTGGTGGCGCAGTGGTTGAGAGTCTGCCTGCCAATGCAGGGGACACGGGCTCGAGCCCTGGTCTGGGAAGATCCCACATGCCGCGGAGCAACTAGGCCCGTGAGCCACAACTACTGAGCCTGCGCGTCTGGAGCTTGTGCTCCGCCACAAGAGAGGCCGCAACAGTGAGAGGCCCGCGCACCGCGATGAAGAGTGGCCCCCACTCACCGCAACTAGAGAAAGCCCTCGCACAGAAACGAAGACCCAACACAGCCAAAAATAAATAAATAAATAAATAAATAAATAAAAAGTTTTAAAAAAAAAGTATCAACAGCTGTAAAAATGGAATCCCTCTTTAAAAAAAAAAAAGAGGGAGGCAGAGGGAGATTTGACTATAGAAAAGGAGGTCAGAGTGATGCAGCTTGAGAAGGACTCAACCAGTGGTTGCTGGCTTTGAAGATGGAGGAAGGGACCACGAGCCAAGGAATGCGGGCAGCCTCTCGGAGCTGGAAAAGGCATGGGAACAGATTCTTCCCTAGAACCTCCAGAAGGAATCAGCCCTGCCAACACCTTGGTTTTAGCCCAGTGAATCTGATTTCGGACTTCTGACTTCCAGAACTGTAAGATAATAAATTCATGTTATTTTAAGCCACTAAATTTGTGGTAATTTGTTATAGCATCAATAGGAAATTAAAACAACTATGTCCTACTTACTTGCAGCTAGCTCTCCTTTCTGTATTCAAGTTTGATCCTGAATTCCTATGGGTAGAAATCTCATCTGCCAAATAGAGCTCTCCTTGGCCATTTTACAACTAAGGAAGCATTTTAGACAAAGACTTTGTAAGGCCAACCGCCTTGCTCCCGTTTTCTCTGCTGTGTAATGGGAATTAGGAGGGGAAGGTACAGAGGGAAAGGGTCATGGGACCCCAGCATAGACTCTGCCTCTGTAAGTCCCCAGCTGGACGCTCCACCTCTCCAGGCACCGTCTTTGGTCTCCTGTGAGTGATCGCCTACAGTGGGGTCTGCACCAGATGCCCAGCACATCTTTGTGGGCTGAACAAGCAAGGTCAGGGCCAAGGTCTGTGGCAGCGAGTGGTGGGCTTCTCCCCAGGTCCCTGCAGAGAACACAGGTGCTCTGGTTCATCCTCAGGTACCTGTGCTCATGGTAGAAGTAGCCTGTGGGCTTTACTGGGTCAGGAATTTAGACAGTCCTTAAAGAAAGCAGTTCTTTCTGTAGAGATGCTATTTTGAGCTGATCTTTAAGGACAATGTGCCGGCTCTGTAGAACCCAAGGTGAGGTCCTCTGGTCCAGTCCAGTAGCACAAAAAATGGGGATCTTTTTACATTTCCCAGAGTGTGGCTTAACTGCTCTTGGGTCTATTGCAAGGACCCATGGGCCCTGAGAGCTCATGGGCCCAACTCCTCATCTGAAGAAAGTGAGGCCCAGAGAGGGGAAGGGACTCCCCAGGGTCACACAGGAAGTTAGTTAATAGTTTCCTTGTTGGGAATTCCAAGCTCTGAAATGATAGGGATTTTTCCTGGGGTCATATTAAGACAGGGGAGTCATTCACTCCTTCATTTAAGAACATTTTATTGTGTACCTGCTCGGTGCCAGGCACTAGGTATAGTCATGATGCCAGCTTTTGAGGAGTAACCTTCTAATGGGTGGGGTGGGTGAGTGACAATAAGCAAGCTTAAAAGATAAATGAATAAAATAATTTAAGGTCATTACAGTTTATAAGGGGAATAAAGACATGATGGGGAGTATCTGCTAGACAAGGGAATCAGCGAAGGCCTCTCGGAAGAGGTGATCTCTCAGCTGGAAACCAAAGAAAGAGTCATGGGAAGCGTGTTTCAGGCAGAAGAAACAGCCGGGCACACGGACTCGGAGTCGGGGGGGAGGGGAGGAACTGGTGTATTTGGGAAACCAAAGGCAGCCCAGTGCGACCGGCACGGAGTGAACCAGGAGATGAGATAGGGTGGGGAGGCAGGTGGGCTTCGGCCTGCAGGCCTTGTAGGTCACGGCGAAGGGTTCAGGTTTCATCCCAAGGACCATGGGGAGCCGTTGGAGAGACTGGAAGTGGTTTGCTTTTGTAGAATGACACAGGCTGCAAGATGGACCGTGCATTGGACGGGAACCAGATGGAGGCAGGGAGGCCGGTCAGGAGGCTGCTGCAGCCGTCCCGTGAAATGTGATGGTGGCCTGGACCAGGGCGGTGGCCCACTTTGGAGGGGCAGGGAGATAGCAGAGTCAAAATGTCATTTGGCAAGAGAACCTGTAGGACTTGATGGATGGTTGCAGGTGAAAGACTGTTAGTTAGTTGTTGCTGTGTACGAGGTTACTTAACAGCTTAGAACAACAATCAACATTTGTTAACTCATGGTTTTTGTGAGTCAGGAATTGGGGAGTGGCTTAGCTGGGTGGTGCTGGCTTACGGTCTCAGGTTGCAGTCACGATGTTAGCCGGAGCTGCCATCACCTGAAGGCTTGACTGGGGCCGGAAGGCCCACTTCCAGGGTGGCTCCGGCACATGGCTGGCAAATCAACGCCGGCTGCTTCCCGGAGGTCTCGGCTCTTGCCCACGTGGGCCTCTCCGTAGGTGTCCTCAGAGCAAGTGATCCGAGAGAGGGCAGGGCAGAGGCCACAGGGACTCTCACGACCTCGCCTTGGAGTCATACTGTCCTTTCCACCACATCCCTTTGGTTACACAGGTTCAGTGTGGGAGGGGACTGCACAGGCTGTGAATCCCAGGAGGCAAGAATCACTGGGCCACCATGGAGGCTGTTTACCACAGGGGCCACGAAGAGGGTGAGATCAGGGATGACACTAGGCTTTTGGCCCAAGTGGCTGGGTGAATGGTGGTGCCGTTTACTGAGAGGTAGAAGTGCATGTTTGGGGGAGGGTAGCTGGGAATCAAGAACTCTCTTCTGGACCCCAGTTTGGGAGACTTCACCTCTGCACTGGAAACTTCTGTCTATAGGTGCTGCTGTGCTATGCTGGTTTTGGGCTTCCATTAGCCTCAGACTTGGGGGGGAACTTTCTCAGGGCCTAGTTCTCATCTGTCCCTTGAACTAATCCCATGTCAGCCTCGAGGACCAGGAATTAAGAACTAGGCATTCTTAGGTTCAAATTCCAGCTTAGCCACTTAGTGGCTGTGTGACCCTGGGCCAGATACTTGGCCTCTCTGGGCTTGTTTCCGCATCTGCAAAACAAATCCACTTTGCTGTGGTAGCATGAGACTCAGAGATTATGTTGCTGTAGCGCTCAGGCTGCGGCCTGGTTCGCCCTGGCCTCTTTACACCTCAGATTCCCAACCCTTCTGTGTGCACAGTCATAGCTACATCATAACATACCCAGGTCGCTACGTGGATTTGATTGGGAAGGATTTCTAAAGCGTCTGTTCAGCTTCTTTTAAATAGATGATGCAAAAATTCTGGGGACAGCAGAAGTAATTATTACTCACAGGGAAATGCAAGTATTTTTATGAGTATCTTCTGAAAAATTGAGGCATTTTTTCATGAGCAAACAGTCTTGTTTATTTCTCTAACAAAATAGCCATAATTGTGCTGCAGGGGCCAACTTTCAATGCCAGTGGCTTTTCTCAGGGGTCGGCTCACCTCCCTCCTACTCCCCAATCCCCCCACACTTTCTTTTCTTTAACCTAGAGAAAACATAGTGAAGACAAAAGTGACCAAATTTGGGCTTTGCTGAGAGAAGGGGATTACTTTTGCAGTGAAAAGTTAATTTTTGTGGGCAGACTTTCTCAACTGTGAAAACCAGTGTGGGCAAAAGCATAGTAAGCCTGAAAGTACATTTGGAAAATGATTTTCCTTGGAAAGGACATTTTTAAGAAGGTCACTAGTGTTTGCAAGAGGACAGGGGCATCTGTTTTCTCCTGAAGGAAATGTTCACTCAACTCGTAAAGAGACAGAGCGGAGGAGAGGGAAACGGGGAAAGCCACAGGGAGGGGATGCTTGGGGAGCCAGGATGGGGAATAGGACGGCTTAAAATCGTGTTCGCACCCGCCCGGTGCCTGATGCTGTGCTAAGCACGCTCTCTGTCTGACCCTCACAAAGGACATTTGGTTATTACACCTGTTAGGAAACTGTGGCTCAGAGAGATTGGGAAGGTGTCCTGTGGTCACTCAGCTGGTGGACAGAGGACTCAGAAGTCCAACCCTGCCCGTCTGATAGAGCCCCCTCTCTTTCCATGCTGCCCTAGGAGAAAGGGCTCTTGGTCCAGGGTCAGGATAACTGACACGGTAAGATGGGAGGAGACACACCTGAGGGGAAGGGCTGGGGAGGCGGTGTGTGCCCTGTCCCTCCCATAGAAGGTGTTGTGTTCCCATTTTCAGGGAAAAAAATGCAGCCTCAGGAAAGACTACGGTGTGTGATGTGGTTTTATTGTTTTAAAGTCCATTTGGGGGACTTCCCGGGTGGTCCAGTGGTTAAGACTCCGAGCTTCCACTGCAGGGGGCACGGGTTCGATCCCTGGTCGGGGAACTAAGATCCTGCATGCCGTGTGGTGCGGCCAAAACATAAAAAATAAAAAAATAAAGTTCATTTGGAAACCATCTCTTCCCTTGTGGTCCTGCCTCTCCATCTGTTTATCAATCTATCTGTCAACGAGTTATTGAGCATTTACTATGTGCCAAGCACGGTTCTGGGTGTTTGGGAGACAGCAGGGAACAAAACAAAGATCCCTGCCCTCGTGAAGCCTGCATTCTAATGGAAGGAGGGGTGGAGACAGGCAATAAGCCACGTGGAATGTTACAAAGTGATATGTGCAGTCAAAATTAAACCTGCAAGTTAAAAGAAGGGTAGAGGGATCTGGAGAGGCAGGCAGTGGGTGGGTACAGCCTGTAGTGTTAGAACAGGTGAGCAGCAGGTGTTGCCTTGGAGGGGTGGAAATGCTCTGGAACTAGGCAGAGGTGGTGGTAGCACAGCATCGTGAATGTCCTAAATGCCACTGAATTGCTCACTTTAAAGTATCAATAATTAATTTTATTTATTAGGGAAAAATTATTAGGGAAAAAAAGGTGCTCAGGGTCAGCTTCGTGGAGAAAGTGATATTTGTGCAAAAGGCTAAAGGAGGGGGAGGTGTTAACACTTGGGATGTTTTCTCCCAGGGAGAAAGAGGAAGGCTCCGGGCAGAGGGAATAGCAAGAACAGATGAACTCAGGTGAACTATGACCCCCGGGCCAACAGCCTGCTGTCTGTTTTTGTAATCAAGTTTTATTGGAATAAAGCCATGTTCATTTGTTTACGTATTACATTGTCTGTGACTCAGGGACTTCACCTGGGTCTTTACAGAAAAAGTTCCTGACTCCTGAGGTAGAGCATACATAGGTCGTCAGGTGGGAAGGTACATGAGGTATGTGAGGAACATGAGGAGGAGAGAATGGCTGGAGTGAGTGAAGGAAGGAGTAGAAGCAGGTGAGGTCGGAGAAGTCACGGGGACCAAATCATGTAACCCTCCTGCATGGCTTTCCTGTGGCACCTCTGGTAAATGTCAGGACAGAGGCTGACATCATGCTGATGGGGAAGTGTGTGTGTGTGTGTGTATGTGTTGGGTGGGGGCAGTGGTAGGGTGGAGAGATGGCTGAACTTGGGAGTCCTAAGACCTGGGCTTTTAGACCTGCTGTCTGTCCCTCGCCAGCTCTGTGTCCTCAGTTATCTCATTTACGATAGTCGTGATGGTGATGGTGGTGATGGGTGGTGATGATGGTGGTAGTGGTGTTGGTAGGGATGGTGATGGTGGTGGTGGTGGTGAGGATGATCGTGGTAGTGGGGATGATGTTGACAGCGGCAATGGTGGTGGGGATGATGGGGGGGTGGCAGTGATGTTGATGGTGAGGTTGGTGGGGGTGGGAATGGTGGCGATGGGCTGGCAGTGGTGATGATGGTGGTGGTGTTGATAATGGCTGCATTCAGTGAGCCCCTACTCTGTGCTAGGTACTTGCACACTTGACTCTAACTCTTATCGCAGCGGTGCAGATTGGGTAGCAGCATCTTCCTTTGCAAGAGGAAACACTGAGTGACTTGGGGAAGACCATGTGTGTGGCAGGGCTCAGATAACATGCTGTGATAGCCACTTATCATATTCCAGTGAAGAGACCCGGAGGCAGTGGGTGTGAGAAGCCCTGGTAAACAACGCAGCCATCACTCAAGGGCAGCAGCCTCTGGTCAAGGTGGCCCAGTCTTAGCGCTGCCCTTGGCAGCAAGGGTTTCCTGGGAGGGACCGTCCCCGGGCCTCCCTGCCCTCCCACTGCCACCCCAAAGCCACACCAGAGGCCTCCTGTGTCTCAGGCTCAGTGTGATTGGGAGGGGCCGCGTCCCCCCAGCCCCATGGCAACCAGTCACCAGGCCTGGTGTTGGTTTGGGTTTTCCTAATTGAGGTTGTGGGATCCTTCTGGTTGTGGCTGAGGTTCTTCTGCCCTGGAAACCCGACTGTGGCGTGGCCACGGAGTGGGGCCTGGAGGTGCTGGGACCTGCCCGCAGGCCGCACACGCCCCGTGCCGCTCACCACCGCTCCCTCCCGCCGCTTCAGTACCGCGCTTCCTTTGAAGAACATACTGGAGGTTTTAGGTTCTTGTAGCTGACAGCTGTGGCACCACGAAACGTTCCGTGGTCAGGATCCCTGTGTGTCTTTGCCTCGCCACGTCTGGTCCCATGGAGGGTGCAGCCGGCCTTGAGGCCTGGGGTGTGGGAATGCACTGCTTCTGTTTGCCCACCATGGTTTTTGCCCACCCTCCTGGTGGGGTCCCTGTGAACAACGGAAACCCCAACTAAGCCACGGAGTTCAGCTCCCAGGCGGGTAGGCAGGCCCTGGAAAGGCCTCCGCTCCTGTCCCGTCCTCCTTGCTTCGCTGAGTTTGGGCAGGGTGCTTGCTCCCCGGCCCGGCTGCGCCTGCACCAGTGTCAGCCTTTTGACTGGAGCTCAGGGCTTCATCCTGAATTCTGAGGAATTCAGGTGGTGGTGGTGTGAAGGTGGCAAGCCCCTCTGGGTGGGAAGAGGCTCTGTGCCCCGAGCCCTGCCCTCCTCCCTCTCTCGCCCACCCCCGGGGTCCTATGCCAGCTAGGAAGGCGCTGGACGCACTTGAAGACACCAGGGCTACCGGATGCTTCCTGCCCCGGAGAACCGTGGACTCGGCTGCCCCGTATAAACGGCACAGTTCCCATCACAGGAGATTCTGGGCCAGAGGTGCCGTTGGCAGCCCTTCGTGTTGTGTTTTCATCCAAACATTTCCATCAGCAGGTAGTTCTGGGGGCGTCTCCACTCGGCGCCACCAGATCCTGACCTCCCAGCTCCAGCGCTTTGGGACAGTGGGGTAACGGAGGAGTGGAGGACAGGGGAGGATGGAGGGGGGAGTCACCTAGATGCAGGGGGCGTCCAGGACACGTCACAGAAGAGGGTGTCCTGAGGCAGAGACCCTGTGAGTACTGGATATTTCTAGAAAGTGAGACCTACAAAAATAGAATGAGGCCCCTGGCCCTGGGTTTGCAAGCTCCATCCCCCTTGCCCCACGCACCGATCAGCTCCCTTCTTATCTGTACTAATGAGATCTTAAAGAAACACTCTTTTGAAAAAAAGGGTTCTGCTGCCATGACCTGACACCACCCTCCCCCGCCCCCTCCTCCCCCTCCCATCCCAGGTGAGGAAACTGAGGCCAGAGGGGTGGGCCCGTCTCCCTTTCACAGTGGTTGCCAAGTGCATTGGGTTGGAGAAAGTCCCCTGCAGGCTGAGGTCACCTCAAGTACATTTGGCTGGAGTCATGTCCCTTTGGAAAAGGCTTGAGTCACTCAGTGACGCAGTCCCGCATGGCCCTATAATTGGGATCTTGCCTTGTTTGGGGCTGTATGAAAAGAGACTCTGAACCAGTGGGATGCCCACACCCTCCTCATCAGCTTCAGCTGCAGGCGCCACTCTGGCAATGGCAAAGGGGACAGAGCCCAGGTGGATGGGACAGAAGTGCTAATGGCAGGGAGGGCGAGCATAGAAACAAGCAGACACCGGGGTCGCCTACCCCAGCAGGAAAACTGGCCTCCTCCGCATGGCCTGTGGCCTTTGAGAACACCCACGGCCCCCCCGTGGTGACGTGTTCTGGAAAACCAGCCCTGCTGGCAGTGCTGTGGAAACTGAGTCCTGAGAACTCACCTGGGTAGAAAGGAATTGAACAGACTCTTTAGCTCCACAGACGTCCCAGGCAGAATTGTCACAGTGCCTTCCACTTGACCGGCTGGAGTGGCTGAGTCGTCAGCTTCTGTGGCTGGGAACACAGAGAGCGATCCTTCCCATGTACCGTCACCAGGATGCTTGAGACCCTCCCAGACCTTGATCCAAATGCGCTGAGAGCTCCTCCAGTTTTCAGGGTTCTCACCCACCAGCCCCCAGATGTGTATTCTAAAGACCTGCTTTACAACACAATTTGAATTTCTAACAGATTTGGTCCCTGGCATTAGCATGACCTTTCCAAGCCTCCTGGAAGCTTGGTGACCCACAAGCCATTCTGAGGAAGGGGCTCTGAGGTGGCAGGAGGAAGAGGCCCTGCTGAGAATCCTGGGGCCCCTGTAGCCCGGGCCCCCCTCCATCCTGTGTCCTTGTGCCTTTAACCAGCAGTGCCCTAAACCGTTTTGGAAGGGAGGGCAGCTGTTTCTGTGGTTTCGCCTGTGCTGCCTCTAGTTACATCTGGCCCCACCTGGGGGGCCTCTGCACTGAACGGGCAAAGCTCACGCAGCCCCTCCGTCTCGCCCCATCCACAAGGGCCACAGCTGATTGGGTAATTTCAGAGCCTAGGCTGGCCCACGACATGTGGCGTGCCTGGAGAGAAAAGGTGAGTTGGCCAATCAGATCTGCTCCTTGGGACTCTAGACTCAGGATTCTGGCAGATGGGCAGGGAGGGGGCTTTGGGGCCTGCCGGCTGCAACACCATTCTGAGACTGACTACCCCGAGTGAGCAAAGACACCACAGAGGAAGTGCAGTCCCCACAGGCCCACCCTCACTTCAGACCGCAGCCGCCGGTTTGAGGGTCCCCAGGCCACACATACTTCTGACTAATTGGCTACAAATTTGGGGATTCCCCCAACCCCTCTCAGGTTTGGTGATTCACTAGGGCGACTCACAGAGCTCAGGAGAGGGCTATATTTACAATTTTATTAGAGCAAAAAGATACAAATCTGAACCAGCGAAAGGGGGAGATGCATAGGGCAAGGTCTGCTAGGGACACGTCACCCTCCCGGCACCAGTGTATGATCACCAGCCAGGAAGTTCACCCAAGCCCAGTGCCCAGAGTTTTTATTGGACTTTTCATTACTTAGGCGTGATTGATTGAATCATTAGCCACGTGTTTGAACCCAGTCTCCAGCCCCCTTCCCCTCCCCGAAGTTTGAACACCATCATTTGTCTCAAAGCCCCAACTCTCTAAGCCCATGGTTGGTCATTCTGGCATGGCCAGCCCCAGCTTGAGTCGTCTCCTTAGCATGAGCTTGGGTATGGTTCCAGGGGCCCACCATGAATAAAACCCACACCCCCATCACTCGGACAATTCCCAGGACTGGGAGGTCACCTACCAGGAACCAGGGACAAAGTCAGTTTCTTCGTTATAAAACAACAGCCAGTTGGGTTCCATGCAAAGAGGTAAGTAAGCCTGGCGTGGTCTGCAGAGAGGCGCATGGCGGAGTGAGAGGCGGAGACACCCCAGCTCCGGGTTCTCTGTGTCTCCACAGCCTTCCTGTTCCCACAAACCCAGCTGCTCTTGGCTGCCTCTCCTTGGATTCCTAGAGGCTCCAGTGATCCTGGTAATAATCCCTGTCTTTGTGGGTCAGCTTAAATGATTCTCTCTTCCTGCTCACCTTGGTTAGAACCACACTCACCAACACGGTTTTCCAATGTGAGTTGACAAGTCTGTCCTGGAGGATGTGGTCCATGGGAAGACCGGCTTCCACTTCCTCAGGGCCCACAAAACGAATCAGGTCCTCTCCGGACCCCAGTGTGCTTATCTCCAGGGATGATGCTCTTCTCTCTTGGTTCCAGAGAACAATAAAGGTCCAAAGGGAAGAGGTCAGAATGGGAAGAGGTACCCAGGAAATATACGGTGTGTGCACTGATGATTTGGGCGGGGTTTGAGGTGGGTCCTGCCCGCTCCGTAGGGAGCCAGACCTGGGCCTGGTGCCGGGTGTGGTGGGCCCCTGAGGCCATCTCACCAACCTGTTCCCACCATGGCCATTGGTGAGCTTCTCTCCGGTGTCTCCTTCTGGATTTCTGGAAACAGTTGGGTCCGCATCCAGTTTGCCTTCCTACCCCGGCGAGTGGCCGGGTAAGTGCTTTTATGGGCGTCGTGTGAGAAGAATGCTCAAGCCAGGCAGGGGACAGGGACCGGGGTTCTTGTCAGAGTCAGACCGCAGGATCACCGAACTGGTCCAAACTGCTGTGAATTTTTTCAGATCTAAAAAAGAAGTAGGCAGGGCAGAAATAATAAGTCAGAGAGAGAAATTTCCAGAAAGAGTGGTCCCATCGTCGTCCCATTTCCCACGTGATGCTCAAGGACTTTCTCAAACTTGACTGTGCATCAGAATCAACCTGGAAGGCTCATTAAAACAGACCACTGGGCCCCCTCCCAGAGTTTCTGACTCAGTAGATCTAAGGTGGGGCCCAAGATTTTGCATTTCTCACAAATTCCCCAGTGATGCTGGTGCAACTGGTCCAAGGACCACATTGGGAACCACTGATTCAAGGGTGTGAAGGAAGTTCTTTCCAGCAAATGCAGAGAGTCTTTCTCAGCTTTCCCCAAGGAACCTTTCTCTGACCAGGGAGGAAGAGAACATTAGACTAGGAGTCAGGCTGCCTGGGTGTGTGACACAAACCGCTTGAGTGATTTGAGGCAAGGTTCTTGCCTTTCTGAGACTCTATTTCCTCACCTGTCAAATGGGTCCAGTAAGAGGACCTACCTTGTGTGGTTGATGTGAGGATTAAATGAGAGGGTGTCTTAAACAGCTCCCTGACTCTGGTAGTACAGGAAATGCCACATTTCTTTAACTTCCGAATCAAATACACTGTAAGATTGATGAGGAGTTCAAGGTCAATTGTTTTGCAAAGGTCTGTCCCACTCCCTTCCATGGATGGCACGAGAAGCCCCAGGGCTCAAAGGAGTCCAGCAAATAAGACGTCACACCATCGGGGTCACTGCTGTTGCCGATTTTGTCAGTGTCCTTTGGAGGAGAGCGCATTTCCACTCCCCTGTGCCAGGCTGGTCCCGGGTCCCTCACAGCTCAGAGCCCCTCGTCACTGGGGTCTAGCAGGGGCACAGGCCTCCCCACCATACTGTCTCCCTCTCGTTCTCATTTCAGTCCTCAGCCTTCAAAGCACGAACACCTCCCTGGAAAACAGTAAAAGCAACAAGAATAACAGCCGATTTCTTCCCCCACAGTGACAGTTTTCTCATGGCAGTTTTTTGGCATGATCTTTTCATTCTTCCCTGGGCGCATCCACAGGAGCAAAAGATATGCCAGTTAGTTTCTCAGTAGCTCACCCTGTTAGGAGCACTTGGCCCGTGCTTAAGACACGGTAGCTCTTTATTACTTTGCTTTTTTCCCAAGTCCTGTGCTCCATCCCCGCTAGGACTTGCCCTCCTGCTGGCCACTCTCCCTCCTCCTGCCCTGCCACCCCCTTATCACACTTCCCTCAGCCCATCTGGGGTGTACCTGCACGAGGCCATTGCTGGCAGCCAAGGGAGACCCTGGGGGCTGGAGAAAGCAGAAGTGATTCGGTAAGCAACTTCCTCTCTGGAGGCTGCATCTTCCTGTCGCCCACCTTTCTCCAGGTTTTGCTTGCACTCTTGCCCACCCAGGAGAGAGACCTGCTGCCCTGGTCCTTTGGTACCTTCCCCAGAGCTATGAGTGGGTGGAGTTCAGCCCATGTCCACAAGCCCGACATCTTGGTCTCTTCTCACCCCTGATAGGAGCCCTCCTGTCTGGCTCCCGGCCTGTGCTGCTGGCATCCCCTCCCTGGCTGGGGCCCTCTTCCTCCATGCAGCCCGCCACCTGCCTAGCCACACCCCCAGTGGTCTCACTCAGCTCTGCTCTTTTAAGCATGGAATGAGCTGGACGTCCACGAAGGTAGGCACTCTGTCCTCTTGGCCGTCTCATTTTTAGTATGTGGAAGGTAAACTGTGAGCAGCAGTAGTCTGGTTGGTAAAGAAACTAAAGCCCAAGGATGCTCAAGACAGGAAGTGGCTGCCAGTCAGTGTGGGCTGGAGAAGATACACGCTCTTGTTTGCATGTGTGGTTCATTCATTGGCCCCATTAATTCCTCTCCCTGAGCCTCAGGTTTCTCATCTGTGAAATGGGGCTAGTAACTGCCTTATTGAGGACCAAGCGTGTAGCACCTAGTTCAGTGCTAAGCAAATATTCACTTAACCCGTCAGTCAACATAACTTAACAAAAGCTTGCAATTGTCCAGGCCAGTTGTGTTAGCTGCCCTACCCTCTGGAAGGATATGGAGCAGGTCTGGGCTGAGCTGGGAGAGGGTTGTGGGCAGACAAGGGATCTGCCTCTCAAGGGCAGCCCTG
Organism: Balaenoptera acutorostrata; assembly: GCF_949987535.1. Taxonomy (NCBI): domain Eukaryota; kingdom Metazoa; phylum Chordata; class Mammalia; order Artiodactyla; family Balaenopteridae; genus Balaenoptera; species Balaenoptera acutorostrata. The sequence continues at coordinate 12,137,415 of NC_080079.1, read as the reverse complement.
GAAGGGGCATAACGTTGGGGGCTTGAAGAAAGAGCAGGGCTTCGACAGGCAGAGGGGTCAATTCTGGAGGTCAGAAGTCTGACCTGGGTCTCACTGGGTTAAAACTAGGGTGTTGGCAGGGCTCTTTCCTTTCTGGGGGCTCTAGGGGAGAATCTGTGTTCTTACCTTGTCCAGCTTCTAGCGGTCGCCTGCATTCCTTGGCTCGTGGCCCCTTCCTTCTTCAAAGCCAGCAACAGCTGGTCTAGTCTTTCTCACATCACATCACTCTGAGCTGACTCTCCTGCCTTTGCTTCCACAATTAAGGACTCTGGTTACATCGGGTCCACCCAAATCATCCAGGGTAATGTCCCTGTCATTATCCTTAATTCAATCTGCAACCTTCATTCCCTTTGCCACATAACCTAACATATTCACAGGTGCCAGGGATTAAGGGATACTTTGGGGGAGCATTACCTTGCCTGCCCTAGTCCCTGCCCTGTTCTGGGGGATGAGGAGGTAAGGAGGAGGAAGAAGGAAGCCCCAGGTGGCTGTGTGGTACCCACCGGCCCTTCATAACGCCAGCCTCTGTGTCACATCCTCCAGCTTTGACTCACCTTTGCCACCTCCCTACTACCACCACTGTTGCCCCATTACTAGCGAGTCTCTCCCAAACCTTGCACTTCTCCTGAGTGTTGGTCATAATGGTCATTAAATAAAGCAGCATTTCTCCATTTCAGCACTATTAACACTTTGAGCACGTTGTTCTGTGTTGTGGGGTGCTGTCCTGCTCATGGTACAAGGTTTAACTGTATCTCTGGCCTCTACCTGCTAGATGCTGGTAGCACCCTCATCCAGTTGTGACAACTCCAAATATGTCTAGACACTGCCGAATGTCCCCAGAGGACAAATTGCCCAGGGGTTGAGAACCACTGAAATCAAACCTTTGATGTTTGTCTTCCTTACTAGATCGGGCACCCAAGAGGGTGACACCCCATCTGTCTTGCCCGTCCCCATGTCCCCAGCACCTGCATAGTGCTCGGCATTTACTAGATGCTCTACACATATTGGTTTAATGAATTAATGAATTTTGTTAATTTTCTTTATTTTTAAATTTTTTGGTGTTAATTTTCTTAATGGATAAATTAATCTATAAAAAAGTGTGTGTGTGTGTGTGTGTGTGTGTCTTAAATAGACTCGTGTTGCCATAGACTGGCTACCTAAGAATCACCTGGGGAGCCTTTTATGTAGCCCGACTCCTGGGTTCTGATCACAGAGAGTTGGGGCTCAGGCTGATGGGGTGCAGCCTGGGAGTCTGTTTTGTCAAGAGGGCGTCACCAGTTCCTCAAAAAAGGTAAACACAGAATTACCATATGATCCAGCAATTCTGCTCCTAGGCATATACCCAAAAAAATTGAAAGCAGGGACCCAGACATTCAGAGCAGCAGTATTCACAATAGCCAAAAGGTGGAAACAACCCGAGTATCCATCAACAGACAAATGAATAAACAAAATGTGCTGTATACACACAATGGAGTATTATTCAGCCTTAAAATGGAGTGAAATCTGACACATGCTACAACATGGATATACCTTGAAGGCATCATGCTAAGTAAAATCAGCCAGTCACAAAAGAGCACATCTTGTATGATGTCACTCGTGAGGTCCCTAGAGTAGTCAAATCAGAGAGACAGAAAGTAGAAAGGTGGTTGCCAGGGGTAGAGGGGAGTGGAAGCTGGTGTTTGATGGGTACAGAGTTTCCATTTGGGATGATGAAGAAGCTCTGGAGGTGGATGGTGGTGACGGTTGCACAACAATGTGAATGTACTTAATGCCACTGAATTGCATACCTATAAATGGTTGAAATGGTACATTTTCTGTTATGTATATTTTACCACACACACAAAAGTGCTTAATCCCAGCCAGATCTGGGAACAAATAGTGTGGGAATCAATGGGGGCGCGGGGGGTGCGGACTGGATGAGTTCTAATGGCCCTTTTTTTTTTTTTTTTTTTAAAGAGTTGCACTCAGTGCTACAACTTCATTTTTTTTTTTAATTTATTTATTTTATTTATTTTTATTTTTGGCTGTGTTGGGTCTTCGTTTCTGTGCGAGGGCTTTCTCTAGTTGTGGCAAGCGGGGGCCACTCTTCATCGCGGTGCGCGGGCCTCTCACCGCCGCGGCCTCTCCCGTTGCGGAGCACAGGCTCCAGACGCGCAGGCTCAGTAGTTGTGGCTCACAGGCCCAGTTGCTCCGCGGCATGTGGGATCTTCCCAGACCGGGGCTCGAACCCGTGTCCCCTGCATTGGCAGGCGGATTCCCAACCACTGCGCCACCAGGGAAGCCCCTCTAATGGCCCTTTTAAGCCTCGGAGCCGGAGCTGATGGGGATGGGAGCGTCGGACTTGGCTGATTTCTTGAGATGGTGGCCCTTCCCTGGGGGATGCACATAACTAACCTTTACAGGGGCCGGGCCAGCTGCCGAATGGAGGCCACTTGTCTTGTCCACAGGGGCAGCTGCTGCCCAGCTCCAGCTGATCCTTGCCATGTGGGGTGTCTGGTTATGGGAGAGAAGTCCCAAATCTGGATTCATATATAACATCTCCATGTTTAAATCTTGACACCGGGTTCAATGAACAGGCAAACACACCAACAAGCCACATGTGGGTCCAACAGAGCAGCTCTTCAGGCCTCGGGCCCGGGGTGGCGTCTTTTCTCGGTGGCTTGGGCCTCAGCTGGAGAGATCCAAGTTCTGTTTCCTCCTACCGGATGCCGTATCACTTCTGAGGTCCAATGCCAGCTTCCTCTTTGATACCTGGGAGTTTCCTTTGCTTTCGGTGTTCCCGAAAGGGAGCTTTATAGACAGAAGGGTGAGCGTGAATGCCTAGGGTCTGGATTCTGCTCAGGCTGGGGTCTTGGCCCTGCCGTTTGTGAGCTGTGGGGCTATAGGTGACTTGCTTCTTTCTTCCCTGCGCCTCAGTTTCCTTGTCTGTCAAGTGGGAATAGTACTAGTTCTGCCTGGGAGAGTTAGAGCGGGGACCAGGGCAGGGCCAGCAGAAGGGCTCTGAGGTGTGTGTGGACGTGTGATGGTGTGTTGGCGCCGGCTGGAGCAAAGAGCGCAGTGGAGTTGGACAGGCCATCAGCTGGTGAGTTACGCAACATCGGACGTCTGTTTCTGCATCTGTGATATGCCCAGTGATTTCCTCCTCCACGAGTCATTCTGAGGATTAAGTAAGATAATGTTCAAACAGTGTCTGGCCACAACATGAGCCCCATACACATTTGTTTTGTTCCCTGGAGGCTGGGGCCTTTGACCTTTGTGGAGACTTGAGCAGAGGAAGCTGGGGCTGGTTGGCTGGGCTGAAGACAGAACGAGCAGAGCGCTGGGAAATGGACCGTGTCCTGCCCCTCTGCCGTCAGCTCCCTCTCCTTCCTGGCCCCCCAGCTGGGGGTCCTGGTCCCATCCTCAGAAGCCCACCCACTTGCTGTTCAGGAAGATGGCCTCAGCTCTGTAGGGCAGTTGGATGAGTTGGGAATCTCCCTTTATTGAAATCAGCTCAGTGCCAGCCCCGGAACACACTGGGCCGGGAGCGGGCCCAGAGCCGAGCTCCTCCGGGTGTCCCTGGGTTGGCTGGCTGGATGAAGGGGCCTTGCCCTGCCCAGACCCTCTCTGAGGGTCAGAGGCTGGGGGGAACAGCCCAGGGTGCTGAGGGCCTGGCCAAGATCTGGCATCTCTTTAACTGGCCCCAAACTTCGCGGGTACTTGGGGTGGTGATCACATGAAGGAGGATAAGAAGCCCTTAAAATTCTGAGACGCTGAGGGGCCTAAAGGACTATGTGACCTTTGGTGAGTCACTGACCAGTGGAATTTAAGGGCCACTCTGGGGGCAGTGGGCAGACGATGGCATCTCAAGTTCTTGGTGGGGTCCTGGCCACGTGACACAGAGGTGCCTCCAGGTCCAAGTTCCAAATGGTGGTGGGCTCAGGGACATGTAGGCTGGAGTCGGCCCCCCCTTGCTGTTTGCACACCTGAGCGTTCTGACATCTGTCCACGGATAAGGTGTGGCAGGGATGATGGGAACACCTGTGTGTGCACCTTAGGTAGCTCCGTGTGTTCATTGCATGTACGTGTTCATTGTGTGTGTTTGTTACATGTGTGTTCACTGTGTTTGTATGTCTATCATGTGTGCATATCCATTGCGTGTGTGTCCCTAGCGTGTGCGTGTTCATTACATGTGCACACTGGGCAGGAAGCGAGGCCTGACGGGGTCCTTCAGGAGTCCTTCCAGCCTTGAGAAATGCATCCCCTGAGACCCTGGGGTTTGTGAGGTGGGAGAAGAAGGGGGTACCCAGGACAAGTGGGAGTTGAAGTCCTTGTCCCCAACACCTGGCCTCCAGCTGGGGATGGGGACTCTCCCCAGGAAACAAGAGGAAAAAGTGAGGTGGTGAGGGGGCCGCAGTCCACCCGCTTGTGAATCCATGTCACCAGGATTTCCCAGGCCGACAGGCCGGGCCCCTGCCGTCGGAAGGTTGTGGGCGAGTCTGGGGCGAATACCGGGCACCCAGCAGGGCTGCACAGCCGTGGGAGACGCCGAGGAAGAACAGGGCGCCCGGTGTGGGTGCAGGCGTGGAGGATGGGAGGGACCGCTGCTGCTGGTGGTGGCGGGGGCCAGGCCCGAGCGAGCCTGCAGGAAGAACACACAGGCTCGATGCCGGCCGGGGAGGGGGCGCGTCCCTGTCTCCCAGCCAGGAGGCCGTGCACAGGCTCACTGGGCTGGGACACAGGCTCTGGAGCCTTGGACAACACCAGCATCAGCTCCCCTTCTTTCTCCCCCATCTCTGCAGGGGGCGGAGGAAAGCGCAAAGGGAAAAGCAAGAAGTGGAAGGAAATCCTGAAGTTCCCTCACATTAGCCAGTGTGAAGACCTCCGAAGGACCATAGGTAAGCTGTCCTGCCTCGAGGGGGCGCGGGGAGGGATGGGGAGGGGAGCAAGGGACCCGTTAACCGGAACCGTCTGAACGGTGAGTCAGGTACAAATCGATTAATGCAGTAAAGTGATGCCAGGTAGGAGCTCCAAGCTGATGCCTTTGCTAATTGATATAAAGATGCAACCAACATTCGTCGAGTATTTGGTGTGTGCCGGGCAGGATTATCTCCCAATTACCCTTTGAGGCTGTTATTTTACTCCACTTTTCAGCTGGGGAAACCAAGGCACAGAGAGATTCTGTAATTGGACCAAAGTTGCACAGCTTGTGGGAGGGCGGTGGAGGTGGGCCACACCTGGCCCTGAGCCCTCCCTTGTAGCTTTCCGCCCTTCCTTCCTGGGGCCCGTGGGTCCTGCCCTCGGGAAGCAGCCCCAGGCTTTGGGAGCTGAGGCGGGGTGGTGAGCCTCTGGGCCCCCCTTCCCTGCTGCCGGGGATGTGGGTGCTCACCCAGTGGCCAGGCACTGGGACGTGTGGCTTCTCCCCGAGGAGCTGCCCTGCTCAGTACACAGCCCTGTCCTCTGTATCCAGCACCCACACGGCCAGGCAGCTCCAAGAGCAGAGGGCGCTTGTCTCCCGAGGGGCTAACACAGCCAAATGCACAAGGGCGGTCTGTCCCCGGCCCCGCTCCGAACACGGCTGTGGTGAGGAGGCTGGGGGACTGGACGAGGCCTCTCTGTGCTGGTGGGAGCCCTGGCCCTTCTCCCCTGTGTGCCCAGGGTGGGGCACTCCGCCTTGCTGCATGAAGGCGTCTTATCTGCTCCTGACTGCTAGAGGTCACGGACGTGCCTCACGGTGTTCATTATACTCAGATCCTTTGAGCGTGGATATAGGATGATGCCCAGAGTTACCCAGAACTCCGCAGGCCCAGCTGCTCTGGAGACCTCTGCCCGGGGCACTGGGTCAACTGCCCTGCGCCTGCCGTGGAACGTGAGGCCACTCGTGGCCCTTTAGCTTTTCTGAATGGCTTCTCCGCGTGGCCTGGCCTCCACCAGCTCCCCAGGCCAGGTGGGACTCACGTGCTGTCCCAGGCCTGCTCAGTCCTCTCGCCGGGCCCCCCCCTCCAGATTCTTCAGTTGTTGTTCAGTTGACAGCAGGTGACCTGTTCTCTCTGTGCTCCCCACATGCCCAGCACGGAGGAGGAGCTCCCTTAATTGGTGTTTATGAAGTGAAAGGAAGCCACGTGCATCCCACGAAGGCAGATGTGAGCGGGGAGGAAGTAGGGTGCTAAGTGGTGGGGAAATGACCTCAGACCCACCTTCCGTCCTTAAAACCTCAGGTCGGAGTCCCCACGGTGTTCTTGGGGCTGAGAGTGCAGTTGGCCTAAGAGATCAGGGTCTCTGGGTCCAGGCAGACTTGGGTTCAATCCCCACCTGCTCTCCAGCCACATGACAAGCTACTTAATCTTGCTGAGCCTCAGTTTCCTCAGCTGAAAACAGTGCTCATGAACCCAGTCCAATGAGACCAGGTGCGTGAAGGGCTTCACTGGAGCCCGGGACCACTCCCCTTAGCACTTGACTTTCTTCCTGGAATGCACAACAGCTCCCACTCTGCTGGGCCACTCTTGTGTTGGGGGGTGCCCAAGTTCACCCTTGATCTGGAGGTACGTGGGGCAGTGGGGGGAGAGAAGATGGGCTCTTCTTCTGGGGCTGGGAGAATGTCGGGGAGGGTTTTGCCACTGACAACTCACAAGTAGCCTTCAGAGAGGGGAGAGGAAGGAGAGTCCCTGGAATCTGCCGCCACCCTCCCGGGGCCATCTGGTTCTTTAGGCCTGGAGAGAGTAGGGCCTAGGGGTGGGGAGGGGTGGGGACCTCAGATGCCATGGTCTCCGCACACCCCTGGGGAGCCAGACCTTCTTCTCCATCCTCTTCGTCCAGGGCGAGCAAGTTCACCAGCTACCACATGCCTTTCCTGGATACTGAGCCCAGGTTTTTCTCAACAGGCCCAAGAATGGCTCCCACTCAACCTCGGAGCCATAGGGCTGATCCAAGAGACCCTTCTGAGGTGTTGATTTGGAAGAGAGAGCTTGAAATAGGAGGAAAGGACCCTCCAAAGGGGGGAGCTGTGTAGAGAGGCAGGGTAACTGCGTGAGGGCCAGTATCACCTGGGAGGGGCCCAGCAGGTGGAGCCCATTTGCTTCTCTGCCTTTGGGTTAACTGCCTGCAGGTGGTGGTGTCCGGAATGGTCCACAGGGCCCACAGCTCTGAAGGCCACCTCCTCAGAGAATTTAAATTAGCTCCTGGCCAGGGTCCTTCAAAGCATCCTGCCCTTTTGTCAGGGCACCTCCCACCTCCCCACCTCCCACCCCCAGTTATTATTGGATGTCTGTTTGCCCCTCAAGTGCAAAAGTCTCCTCGAGAAGGATCTTTTAAATTCACCACCATGTGCCTGGTGCGTGCTTACAGGAGGAGCACAATAGTTGGATGAACGAGTGAAGGAAAGAATGAATGCAGTGGTATGAAGGAGTGAACACTGAGCTTCTGCAGTGTTTTAAATAAATGGAAGAGTGTTGAGAGTCATTTGAGGAACATTTGTGTACCTGCCACCTGGATTAAAGAAATTTTAATATTTTGCTATATTTGATTCATGTGTCTCTTGAAAATGGAAAAAAGAAACGTCAACTATAGGACTTCCAGTTCCAGACAACGTGGAGTAGATGCGTTGTTTCCTATCCACCCCCACCATGGGCAGTCCAGAGCTCTGGACATCACATATAAAAAAATATAAGAAGATTCCTAAAGGGACTTCTCTGGTGGCGCAGTGGTTAAGAATCTGCCTGCCAATGCAGGGGACACGGGTTTGAGCCCTGGTCCGGGAAGATCACACATGCTACGGAGCAACTAAGCCCGTGAGCCACAACTACTGAGCCCTCGTGCAACAACTACCGAAGCCCGTGCGCCTAGAACCCGTGCTCTGCAACAAAGAGAAGCCACCGCAGTGAGAAGCCCGCGCACCGCAAGGAAGAGTAGCCCCCGCTCGCCGCAACTAGAGAAAGCCCGCGCGCAGCAACGAAGACCCAACGCAGCCAAAAATAAATACATAAATAAAATAAAACCAAAACAAAACAAAAGAAGCATTTAAAAAAAAGAAGAAGATTCCTAAAAATGGAGGAAGAGGCAGACTGGCTGGGACCTCAGGATGTGAGGAGTGATATGCCAGTGAGCTCCTGGCTTTTCTTTTTGCCGCCCTTAAATCCCAGGGACCAGGTGCTGGAGGAACTCACTACCGGAGATGCCAATGGGTGCAACAGAAAAGACACCACCGCCCCCCCCCCAAAAAAATCCTGTTCTCTCTAGCCAGCGGCCTGGGAAAAGGACAGCTGAGCTGAGCTGGCCCCTCCAGGACGGTCACACTTCGGCCACAGTTCACTCCAGCAACGTGGACGCCTCACTGTCTACCTTTCTTTTCACTTATCCTGGTGCCAGACTCAGAGACCCAGGGCTCCCTCCCTCTCCACATCTCTCCTCTCTGACACACAGATCCTGATACTTGGAGGTGGGCGGGTTCTGCCGAGGTTCAGTCCCCGACACCAACTCTCAGTGCCCCCCACTCTAGCCCTGCTCCCCATGGGGCCTCCAGGCATTGCCCCAGAAGTGCCCCAAATGCCCCTCACCTTCCAGTTGGCCCGGCCGCACCCTCTTCACTTCCGGTATGGGGGACCCCCTGGAGCCCAGGATTCGCCTCTGAGCTTTTCTCTGTCCGTGGATTTCACTCCATGGGCCCCATCCCCATCTATCCATCAAGGTCCATAAACGGGCCTCTTGTCAGGGTCCACTCCCCTGGGATGGTGAGAGAAACGTGCACGCTGGCGTGTGAAAATGAATTCTTCTGTTCTCCTAGAGGGATTGAAAAGACTCTGTGTATGAGTGCAGTGTGAAGAGAGGCCGGGAAAACAGGAAGGCCGCCATAAACCGAGGGGCTGCAGCTCGCGGCGACCGGCCCCAGGGCTCGGGCCTTCCTGCGTGTTTACAGTCCGTCGCCCTGGTGTTTGCCCAGCCTCTGCTGGGGTCCTGCTGGAAGGCTTTCTTAAATAAAAATCTCATTTCTTTTCTAGACCAATATACAAACCAAACAGTGGCAAATGCCGCATTTATTTTTCTTGTGGACACATGAGCTCACTTTCTGAAGCTCTTTGGGAGGATGTCCCAGAGCAGGCTTTGGGCCAGGGTGATGAGGCCCTTATGGGCCCAGAGGGCCATGTGGGAAGGCTCTTGATCAGAGGGGAGGACGGAGACCACAAGGACCCCGTTGACTGGTCAGAACAGTGGTCTGCCAAAGCCACACCCTCTCTGGCCCCCAGCACTGCCCTGACAACCACAGGCCATCTCCCCCAGCAGCCAGGGGGAGTCTGAGAAATGAAAACGGCACCCCTTGGATCCCCTGCTGAAACCGCTGCAGCATCTCCTCCCACCTGCAATAAAAGACAAACTTCTCACCGTGGCTTCTGAGCTCTTTGGTCGTTGCATGAAGCCTAGGGATCCCTTCTCAGAATAATGCTTTTACATACAGAAAATAAAATACGCAAAGGAAACCAGTTCTTTTCAAATAGTTATTAGATACTTTAAAATTTTATGATCTTGAAGTATATGTGCTTTTTTGTTAATACTTTAATAAGGCCCAGCAGCTGGTCTAATAGCTACTGTAATTTTGAATTAGTGAGGAGCGTAAGTGATATTTCCAGATATCTGCAATGATGGTGATATGAATGGGTCTGAGATTTCCGTCGTTGACAAGTCCCAGGCACTGCTAACATTACTGTGGGTTGTTGTCAACCTTTGTGACTCAATGAAGTGCTCATTTCCAGTTAGAGGCTGGTGAAGAGAAAGATGACATTTTTCTCCGTCCAAGTTCACAGACCCCCTGAGTCCTATCCATGGACCTCTTGGCAATGCTCTTCCTACCCTGTCCTATGTGAGCCGGCCCTCACCTTTGTCTCAGTCACTCCCTCCTCCTCCATTCACTTTGCTGTGCTGGTTGCCCTTTTGTTCCTTGACTACCCCAAGCTTGTCTGTAGCCTGGAGCCTTTGCCCCTGCTCTCCTCTGTCTGGAATGCTCTTCCCCACACTTCTTCTAGGGGGCCTTTAGGTCTCAGTTCAGATTTCACGTCCATAGAAAAGCCTTCCCAACCAGACTTTAGAAAGGAACTATACTCGCCCTCTAATTGCTGTCTTTCACACTGTGCTGTTTATTAATGTTCTTGGCCTGCGCCCCCAGCTGCAGTCATCCTTTGTTTAGTTGTTGACCTGTGTATTTTCTCTCTCCCTTACTGGACTGGATGTCCCATGACAATACTGACTGTGTCTTGTGTGGGTCACCACTAGAACAGTGTCTGGCACACAGTAGGGGTTCACTAAATGTTGGGAGAGTGAATGAAGTGAAATACTGGAAATGAGGGCTCTGTTTAAAAATTCTGTGACATATGCTTGCCACACCCACAGTTAATTTAGCCAGTGGTTTATAGTCATAAAAGTTCAGACTTAGGCGGCACCTTAGAAAGCATCTGCTTTAAGTCTCCCTTCCCCCACTCCCTACTAGATAGATGAGCAAGTCAGAGGGGCAGGTGACCTGGTGGCTTCTGGCCCAGGCCCATTTCCCCTGAGGCTGCAACTGGAGTAATTCTCACAGTGATGTTAGGCTTTTGCAGAATTCTCGACTCAAGGAACTGGAGAGCATCTCGTCTAGCCACCCATTTCAGAGCTGAGTCTGAATTTCAGAGCCTGTTAGGCTCCAAGAGGAGAAGTGACCTGCCCAGGACAGTCCAGGCCCCTGGTCCTGAGCTGCAGCTCTCCACTCCCCAAGATCATATTGACTTTATAAATATTTTGGCATCAGCCCGCAGCCAGTACCCACAGCAGAGAAACTCAGTAGGTACTCGGAGGGATAGACATTCCTATCTGTCTCTTTTTTCTTTCTTTTATCTTCTAAGTATGGGTAGCATGTTCATTTGCTTATTCAACAAGTGTTTACTGAGCACTTATGATATGCTGTGCACTGGGGAAACAGGCCTGATTCCTGCCCCCCTCCCCCCGAGCTCATTCATGGCTGAACCCAAGAGACTGGCAGAAATAAAGAGGTGATAACAAACTCTGAGAAATGTCCATGATGGAGGGACAGGTTGCCGAGCTGGAGAATAGTGTGAAGGGTCTTCCACCCGTCAGGAACTTCCCTGGAGGAAGTGACGTCACTCTGAGCCTCCCAGGGCATCTCTTTGTGTGAGCTCCCTGGGGGCATGGACCACGTGCTCTCCATCTTGGGGCCTCCATCGCTGGCACAGTGAGTAGGTGGATGGATGGATGGGTGGGTGATGGATGGATGAAGTGACTGAATGGATGGATGCTGCCCTCCTCCCCAGCCTGGAAGCCGTAACTGGGATTGGCAGGAACGAGTATTAAGACAGAGAATCCTTGCCACATGTATGTACTTCCAGTGTGAGCCCCAGACATGAGTAACTGATTTTAGACAGTCCTGGAGGGGGGCAGACAGATCATGAGAGAAGGAGGGTTCCTTGATATCTGCTTGATGAAACATCAAATAGCGGCATTCGTTAGTAAGCTAATTGTAAGATAATTAGAGGGTCCAAATCAAAGAAGTTCTCAGAATGTCCAAAACTTGGAAGGCTGGAACATCATTGTGAAGATAAAAGATTGTTGATGTCTGCAAATATTTCTCAGTGACGCAGAAAATTCTGTTGAGCAAAAAGTGTGGCATTTTTATTTATTTAGCTCAGGCTCATTGCATGCTTTTTTCTTTCATTAAAAAAAAAAAGAGTATGAGTGAAAGAGTTGATTATTCCACTGTTTGGCAATATTTCTGTAGGAACTGTCCAAAAGCTATATAATAAATCAAGGCCCCTCCCCACCCCCTGGTGAGGCTGACGTTTACTAGGAGGCTGTTCACAGAAAGTAACTGCCGCGGTGCCCTGTACACTCACCGACGGACGGGATGGGAGAGATTTCGTTTGCCTTGTGGGACAGCCTCTTGCCAAAGTCTTAACTCTTTCCAGGAGCAGAAGCTCTAGGCTGTGGGGGATTCCTGGAAGAAAATGGAGACTTTTAACCTTAAAGAAGAAAAACCAAAATACTGTGATAATGTGAAGACTGCCTTGAACTAGCCTAGTTTTGACTATTCACCCAGCATTGCTCATGGTCTTTAAACAAGAAGTCAGCCTACAAATATTTGTTGAGCTCCTGCTGGGTGCTGGGCATTGTTGCAGGCCCAGGAGCTGTACCATTGGCCGCAGAAGCAGGGTTGTCTTGTGGAAAGTCATTGGCATTAAGGTCAAATGGTGGCTCTGCTGCTCCCAGATGTGTGACATGGGGCAGGTTGCTTAATTTCTCTGGGTTGTCGTTTCTTTGTCTATCAAATGGGAGACACTATTACCAACCTGGTAGAACCGTTGGGAGGGCCAGCAGAGTGCCTAGAAGAAGCCATCCTTGTCACCATCGTCATCATGGTGCTAGTGGTGCGTGGCAAAGGCTGAAGGCCCTTGGGGAGGGCTTCAGAGTTTCCCAAAGAAGCTGAATTGGCTGCAAACGATGAATGCGGCTAGCTGCTTCTGTGCTGACATCTCGTGGGTCCAGTGCCCCAGGGACTCCAGCCTTGGGATCATTTGAATCCTACCCTTCTTTGAGCCCCTCCCTGCCTCTGGCCTCCCCTTCCTGGAGGCCACCCTGATATCCCTGCAGCCCTCAGCCCTCCTCCTTCCCCTCAGCCCCACAGCACACCCGTGGAAGCCGATGGCATCACACTGTGCCCAGACCCCTGGCCTTGTAAGTTTCTTTGCAGGGACATATGGAAGGTTGCACCCCAGAGCCCTAATAAAGGTTACCCCTGGGGAAGGCATAGAGGTCAGAGGGGATCTTAGCTTTATCTGTAAGGTGATTTTTTTTTTTTAAGGAGAATGAATTGGCGAGTTATTTGTGTAAGTGAAAGTTGGATGAATAAATACGGGATTTGCTGCCTGGTTCCACAGTGGGGCAGTGAGATTGGTGACACCATTGCCCTCTTTCCTAGTTGCTTTTGGGTCCCCTAATGAGTCTGTGGGCTCCGAGAAGATGGTCAGAGTCTCTCCGTCTTTGCAGATCCAGCAGGACTGTGGCAGTGTGGCTCTTGCCCTGTTCTGCTGGGATGCTGGCAGGCAGGAGGCACCCTGTTGCCTTCAGCAGGTAGGGTCTCAGGGCCTTCAATCCTGCAAGGCTTTGGAGGAAGCCCAAGCCTGGATCAGCTCAGCCTGACCCTGGACCCCATCCCTGGCTCCAGCCTCCTCCTGGGCTGCTCAGCTCTGCGCTCTGACTGGCGGGGTCCCCCTCATCCAGCCCACGGTGGTCTCCTGCCTGCACATCGTCGATGTCCACTGAGTGGGATGGGCAGCCGAGGTCCTTTCCCAGAGATGTGACAGGGGCTGGTCCGTGCCGTGCTGCAGACAGCCTCCTTTTCTGCTCGTCCCTGTTCAAGGGCTACAGGTTCCCTGGCATTGCCAGGCACGCATCAGGGTCTGGAAAGGAGTATGGGCTCCTGGGACAGGTCTCACCCCACCCAAGGGTCTGCATGACCCGGTCCCCTTCAGGCCTGCCAGGCTGGCACGCAAGCTCTTGGTTTCATCGCCAGGTAAGCCAAGTCTTTCTACAGACGTCATTCTCGTCCTTGGGGTGATAAGGGCACGTCATGTCTGTCGTTCTGCCACTTGCCATGCTCCGATAAGGCACAGCATCTGCTTGTCCTTGGAGGGCAAGATAAATTTAGATGTGGCGGATTTAGAACATCAGGTGACCTGTTTGCAGCTGTAGCTCTTACGAGGGAGAGGGTGGCCTGGCTAGTTTGCTGGGTGTTAGTCTCACCTCTGCACCAAGAGGAACAGCCACTGGAAAGCAAGGGCTGGATCCTCGGTGCCAGGCCTGGACTTGGGTGCAAGCAAGATGCTCAGTGGGTTTTGTGTTTGGAGATTCTTAGAATGGAGCACTGATAGGGATTTTACAGATGATCTGAGATTGTGGTTTTCAAAGGCTGCCCTGCAGGGAGCATGAGGGATCCAGAGCAGACTTCTATCTGAACAGGGTTTCTTTTTACCTTTTATATTTGGTAAGATTTTATTCCAGAGTGAAGGTTTTACCTGTGTAAGATTTTATTCCAGAGTGAAAATCAAGTCTGAAACCCACTGCTTTAGGCCAGGTCTCCCATTTTCCAGGTAAGTAAACTGAGTCCCAGAGAGACAAGTGACATGCCGAGGTCTCCCTGTGACCTGACTCCAAGGCAGGCTTTCCCTCACTGTGTTAGTCGACTCAGGCTGCCAGAGCAAAATGCCACAGACATTTATGGGGGCTTAAACAACAGAAATTTATTGTCTCACAGTTCTAGAAGCTGGAGGTCTAAGATTAAGACGTCGACAGTATTGTTTGCTTCTGAGCCCATGAGGGAGAATCTGCTCCAGGCTTTCCTCCTTGCTTCTCATGGTTGTTGGCAATTTTCAACATTCCTTGGCTTGTAGAAGCATCACCCTAATCTCATCTTCACTTTAACATGGCATTCTTGTTCGTGTCTATGTGTCTGTGTCTGTCCAGATTTCCCCGTTTTATAAGGGCACCAGTTATATTGGTGTCATATTGGACTAGGGTTTACCGTAATGACCTGATTTTAACTCAGTTACCTCTGTAAAGACCCTATTTTCAAATAAGATCACATTCTGAAGTACTAGGGGTTAGGACTCCAACATGGCTTCTTTGGGGGTCACAATCCAACCCCTGGTACCACCTTCTCACATGGTCTCTGGAGTTCAAGTTCAAGGGGCTAGAGGATCCCAAATCTGACCAAGTCTGAGGGTGGATCCTTCCCTCCTTCCTGACCCCAGCTTGGGGTTAACCCCTGCAGGCCCAGGCTGACTTCTTCCCACAGGCCACAGGAATGTCTACAAGACAATTAACTGCTTTCCAAACCATGCTGCTTGGTGCTTTTTTGTTCCCTCTTTTTATTATTGTTGTTGTTATTGTTCAAGTAATTGTAATTGGTAAATTACTTTGCTAAAAAACGTAAGAAAGGCCACCCATAATTTTACCACTCAGCTATAGCTAGTTAATACTTTCATGTAATTCCTTCTAGCTTTTTTTCCCTGTGTACATACCATGGTTTTGTTTCTTAATCTTTTTCTTAATATAATTTCAAAAATATTTTCCCACGTCATTAAAAACCTCCATAAACGTGATTTATGTTTTTCCATTTGGTGCGTATTTATTGAGTGTCAGGCATTGGGGATACATCAGTGAACAAAACACAAAATTCCTGTTCTCTTGGGCCATCCAGAGGGGTGAGTGTCTACACCAGTGGACAGTGGAGAACTAGCCTATTGCCCTCCTCCCAGCGTTGGTCCAGGCCCCCGATCTTTTCCCACCTGTGGCTTATTTATTTCCTGAGGGCGGATTGTTCCTTTAAGTTAGCTTGAAAATAAGCCCTCTCGGGACTTCCCTGGTGGTCCAGTGGTTAAGACTCCGCTCTCCCAATGCAGGGGGCACAGGTTTGATCCCTGGTCAGGGAACTAAATCCTGCATGCCACAACTAAAAGAGCCCACGTGATGCAACTGAAGAGCCCACATGCCACAACTAAGACCCGCTGCAGCCAAATAAATAAATAATTTTTTAAAAAAAGAAAGGAAGAAAAGAAAAGAAGCCCTCTCCCATTAGCCTCCAATGAACCTGATTTTTCAAGGCTTCCTATCTATCCCGTGTATATATTGTACTTTTGGGGGTTTTTCCCTCTAGTTTTTGCCATTACAGTTAGCGTTCAGATGAGCATCTTTGTACTTCATTGTGACGTTGCTCAGAGGTGAGAAAGCCCACACTGTCTTTTTTTTTTAATTTATTAATTTATTTTTGGCTGTGTGGGGTCTTCATTGCTGCACGTGGGCTTTCTCTAGTTGCGATGAGCGGGGGCTACTCTTCATTGCGGTGCGTGGGCTTCCCATTGCGGTGGCTTCTCTTGTTGTGGAGCACGGGCTCTAGGCACGCAGGCTTCAGTAGTTGTGGTGCGCGGGCTCAGTAGTTGCGGCTCGCGGGCTCTAGAGCGCGGGCTCAGTAGTTGCGGCTCGCGGGCTCTAGAGCGCAGGCTCAGTAGTTGTGGCACACGGGCTTAGTTGCTCCGCGGCATGTGGGATCTTCCCGGACCAGGGCTCGAACCCGTGTCCCCTGCATTGGCAGGCAGATTCTTAACCACTGCGCCACCAGGAAAATCCTCACGCTGTCTTTTTTGAAGTCAGACGTGTGTAGCTAAACCCGAGTAGCCTGCGCCATGACCTCTGCCTCCCTTGCTTCCTCTGGAATGTTCTGTTTCCCGCTCGTGCTTGCGTCCGCAGATGCCATTAACCTGAAATGTGCCTCTGATGGACAAAGCCAGCGAGGTTTGGTGAGCACCTCGGCCCCGCTTGCCAGCCCCAATTCACTGCAGTCGCAGGCATGAGAAGGGCTTTTCTGTCTGTTTTAAGGCCTGTTGCTGAAAACAGGGGAAAAACAAGCTGGTTTATGCAGCAATGGGGACCTCAGACCAGCACAAGAGGCCAGCCGACCCGCAGCAGCCTGAGCATGACAGAGTTCTGCCCCATAAAGAGACACTAGGACAACACTCCTGATGGTCTCTGCCCAGACTATTTACAGAATTTATTTCCTGGGCTCTGTCTGTTCAGCAGCACCTTGGCAGTATTGCCCCAGCCTCTGCCTCAGCGTATTAAACACCCCTTGTTCCGAGTACCCCAGAGCTAGCACCCAAGGGAGAGTGAGAAGAAAAAAATGTGGGCGGAGGGATATTTGGGGCCAATATAAACTTTCTAATTAAAAAAAAAAAAAAAAAAAGAACAACACCAAAAAAATGTATCCCCTAAAGGGCTCCTGTGGGCATGAGCTCCTACTGACTTCTCTCTGCGGCCTCTTCCAGCCAGTGTTAGGAAGGAAAATGCAAAATCAAGAAACATGCAAATCGAGCGCGGCTTTTCATTTGTTCGTTTTTTCTGTTTCACGGTTGTGCTGTCCTTGCATTGTCTTTAAAAATTATTATTATTTTTAGTATTATTATTTTTTGGCCTCGCGGCTTGTGAGAACTTAGTTCCCCGACCAGGGGGTTGAACCTGGGCCACGGCAGTGAAAGCACAGAGTTCTAACCACTGGACTGCCAGGGAATTTCCTAAAAATTATTTTTAAAATTATCTTTTAGTTCTTTTTGTCTGTACAAAAATAATATAAACCCATTGATGACATTTCCAAAATAGAATCTAAAAAGAAGAAAATAAAAATTGCCAATGAGATAACCACTGTTGACATTCCGGTCTGTGGCCCTTTCATAGTTTGTTCTGCTTAGAGAGAGAGAATTGTGCCAGCTGTCTTTTGTTGCCCTGCCCAAAAGTCAGGTATCATCTTAAATCGAGAAATATGGTTGTAGAATCCCCAGTGGACTGGGAGGCAGAAGACCCAGCTTCCTGTGCTACTCTCTTGGTTCTATGGCCTTGGGAAAGTTGCTTAACCTCAATTTGCCCATCTTTAAAATGGGGATCCGGTAATCTTTCCTACCGTACTGGATGATCAAGTGGCCAGTGGAGTTACTGGTAGAAAGGCTTTATAGTGAGCTCTGCAGATTGATGCTGGCCATTTTCAATGTGGTCGTGTGACCCTTTCTTCTAAAGCCACCCCTGTGTCTGATCCTGATGACAATCACCACCCTCCCTCTGGCTGCCCAGAGACCTGGAATCCCCCCTCTCCCTCTGACTTGCCACCCCGTCCCTGTCCTGTGTACATAGCCAGTCCCTTCCAAGTCCAGGTAACTGCCTCCACAGTCTCTCTTGGGGCAGTCCCTCTCCCCACATCCCCACCGTTCCCTTCGTCCCGGGCACTACCTTCTCCTGCCTGAACTCCTGTGTTGCTGCCAACTCCTTCCAGGCTCACGTGTTTCCTACCAAGCTCTACGCAACAGCCAGGAGGCTCTTTCTAAAACATCCATCTGATCACGCTACCACCTGCTGCTTCAATAGCTTTCCACTGTGGTCAGGATGGAGCCCAAAGGTCTCCAAAGGTCTTATCAAAGCTGTCCAGGCCCTGCCTTACCTGCCCTTCCTTACTGCTCCCAGCTGCACCCCTCCTACTGTGCCCCGACTCAGCCTTTCCTTCTTTTTTTTTTTAATATTTATTTATTTATTTTATTATTTATTTATTTTGGCTGTGCCAGGTCTTCGTTGCGGCATGCATGTGGGATCTAGTTCCCTGACCAGGGATGAAACCCAGGCCCCCTGCATTGGCAGCACAGAGTCTTACCCACTGGACCACCAGGGAGGTCCCCAGCCTTTCCTTCTTATTTCCTCCCTTCTCCAGGCCTTTGCCCGGCACACATCCCTAACTCTGCCTGGTAATTGACTCAGCCTTGGTCTTCTACCTTGCAGGTCACTTCCCCCAGGAAGCTTTCCCTGGTGACCTTACCTAGTCTGGGTTTGGTCCTCACCCTGTGGCAGTCTGATGACTGGCCTCTTCCTCCGCTTGACCGCAGGGTAGAGCTTGGATCTGCCTGGTACTGTTTCCCCATCATCCAACACGAGTGTCTACCCTGCACTGTGCCCTTTTAGAATCTTAATTTTCTTTCCTTGCTGGGATATTTTTGCCTTAATCTTCCCAAATCCTGGAATGATTGCTGATGGGTCTAATTTTTCTCTATGAGTTCTTTTAAAAGGCTCTGGAAATGTGGATAGAGAACGGCTTTCACCTTGTCAGTTCTGAAGTAGCTGCTTTGATCACAAACGGTTCAGGACAGAGGTGTCCAACTGTACCCCCCCAGGGGCAGTGACCCCACTTTTCTCTCCCTTTCTGACTCAAGGGGCAGCGTGGGAGAGTTGGAGGAAGGGGTGTGTGCTGCCAGGCCCGCTGTCAACGCCAGCCCCCTCTGGTTGGTGGGCAGAGATGGACACAGAGGTGATGCCGCTCCAGGCCTTTAGCTGAGACCAGCTTGAGGCAGAGCAAGGTGCCGAGAATGGCTTTGCCAAAAGACGCCATCATCAGGCTTGGGTGTCAGCAACTCTGCAAGTACCTGGCAGCTGTAGGCACTGTGCATATGCCTCAGGCAGGTCAACTGGGACAAAGCTTTTGAGGGGCTAACCCAGCTCTGTCAGTTTGGTACAGAGACAACAATGAAGAGTGTGAGAGACCTAGTTTTGAGCCAGGCTCTGTTCCTTACTGGCTATGACTTCGGGCTAGTGATGTAACTTCCCTAATCCTCAGTCTCTCTATCTGCAAAACGGGAATAGGAGTGTTGCGAGGGTTAGCTGGGGACGGGTGTGGGGAGAGCTCTGCACAGGGCTAGGCTCACAGTGGGTGCTCACGGGTGGCCGCTTCATCCCCTTCCTCTTCCTTATCACTGTTGTCAACAGTTCGTGCAGTTCAGAGCTTTGCTTCTTGGTTCCCTGAGTGGTGGTTGCCAGGTCCTGCTGGTTTTAAGTTTATCTGTTCGTTCATTCATTCATTCATCTGTTAAGTCTTTACTCTGTGCCAGGGATCTGGGGAGCTGCCAGGTGGTAGGGAGCTGCTTTCCGGAGTGGCTCTCGGTAGCATGGGCTGGGCCGTGTATTTCCTTTACGTAACCTGAATATAACCCTTTTCCCTTAGCCCTCAAATCTCTATTTACTAACTCTCAGCAGGCTTAGAGGTTCCAGATGGCTACCCTCCACCCCTCCTTTCTTAAAGGCCGTCTCATCCATCCCTCTGGCTCCAGGCAGGAGGGGTCTCAACCAGCTCAGACACATGGAGTGAGAGCCAGTTCATCCACAAACCCCCGTTCAGCTTTCACTCTGAAGGCCCAGCAGAGGGTCCCCAGGGGGCATGTGAGGCCAGCTCCATCCCTTAAAGAGCTGTCCCTAGTTGGGGAGACAGGGCAGAAAGCACACACATGATGCTGGGTAACAGCCACGTGAATGTGGGCAGCTGTCAAGTGTCTGTCCTTAGTACCAAGTGCCCAGAGGTGGGGGGAGAAGGGGGACAGAGACGTCTATGTGGGACGGGAAGGAGCCAGCTGAGCCGTGGGAGAAAGGGAAGACGTTTGGGGTCAGCAGATTCAGCATCTTCCAACCAGCAAGCATTTCCTGGGCACTTGCTATGGCCAGGCATCAGGCTGCTTGCCTAACACACACACACTCATCGAAGTATTACAGAACCCTATGGGCCAAGGGCTGTTTTCCCCACCCCTATTTTTCTTTCTTTTTTTTTTTTTGGCCACGCCGTGTGGCATGTGGGATCTTAGTTCCCCAACCAGGTATCAAACCCGTGCCCCCTGCAGTGGAAGCGCGGAGTCTTAACCACTGGACCACCAGGGAAGTCCTCCTATTTTATGGATGAGGATGCAGAGATTCAGAGAGATTAATAAACTGCTCAAAGTTACAGAGCTCTGGAAGAAGCAGAGCCCACATTCAAACCTGGGCCTGAGTCAAGGCCACGCTGGCTGTGATTTCCACCATGTTGGCCATGGTTTCCCCACGGGGGTGGGACAGCATGGGGCACATTTGGAAGGTGACGGTGCACTGCTTTGGTGAGCTTTGTGCAGAGAAGTCAGGAGTGAGAAGAGGCTAAGAGAGGCTGGGTCGAGCCAGAGACACCATCCATGCCTCCAGCCTGGAAGGTTAGGTCTTTGTCCTGCAGGTAGTAGGGAACCATTGAATGTCCATCTCTGACAACCCCTGCAGCCTTTCTCAGTGAGAGCAGAGAGCAAAGGGAAGCAGGCAGGGCTTCCTGGGTGATATGAGATTCATTCACTCCTCCAGATATTTATCCTTTACCTACTGTGTGCCAGGGAGAAATGAGACAAGTGTTTCTCAAGTACCCAGCCCAGCACCTGGAATGTCCCAGAAATGGCCACCACTTCTGATGGCAGTACGCCGTGGCTCAGGTGATGCCACAGGGGGCAGGAGTGGCTGGAGCTTCCTCACCCGCAGCGTCAGTCTGGGAGCAGGTTTCTCTTTGTGATGCGGGGTCATGGGATGCCTTTCACATCACCTGTGAGGTCTCCGAGCCGGCAGCTGTTCCCGCTGCCCACCTGTCTCTCCCCTTCTTTTCGGGGGTGATTTCTCGTTCCCCTGCTGTCTGTCCTCTCTCCCTCCTCCCCCGCTGGGCCTTTTAGAAGGTGGCAGATGGGCAGGAATGTCACACTGGCCGTCTTTGCCCGGGATGTGCCTGGGGTCCGGCTGGGAGATCACCTCGGGCACGGTCCAGGTGCGGCTTGCAGACCTGAGCCGACTGGGCGTCAGAATGTGCGTTTGGGTGCAGAGGGAGCTCTCCGCCCTTGACAGTCCTCTGGCCTCCTCCCCTGGCCAGTCAGCCAAGAGACTCATTCTCCTGGGGCTTTTGCCACCCTCTGTCCGTGTTTGGCTTTAACCTGAAAGGACTAGTTCTCAGCTGTGCTTACCTGCTGCTGTGTTAACTTACCTCTCATCCCCAGCCTGCACCCCTCCTGGATTCCTGTTTCCTGCAAACTTTACTAGGCAGAAACCTCAGAATTTCTGTCCCCAGTTGGTTGGATCTACCCGCCTCTTCTCCATCTCTTTGCTTTGACGCTCAGTCCTGAGGGCTGAGGTACAGCTGGCACCTGGCTCATCTGAGGGGAGACCAGGCTTGTGCTGTCTGTTGCCCTCCAGCTTTCTGGAAGAGTCTGCGGGGGTTCCCTCTTGTTGAGGGGATTGTCCTCGGCCTGGCCTTTGTGACCCAGCGCTGTACTATGTGCGTGCGTTTGCATGTGTGTCCATCACCAGACCACGTGCCCTGAAGGCAAGCTGTGGGCTGTCTTGTATCCCTTTTGCCTGAACAGATATCAGGTGGAGTGACTCTGACCTGGAGACGACACCGGCAAGGGAAGGCAGTGGAGAGAGTTCTGGGCCAGGAGATAGAAGTTCCAAATTCTGCATGGTTCCCACTTACCAGCTCTGTGCCTTAAGCCAATCACCCACCTCTCCAAGCCTCGGTTTTTGTTTTGTTTTCAATGAACAGGCTTTATTTTTTAGAGCAGTTTTAGTCTGGTGGAAATATTGAGCAGAAAGTACAAAGAGTTCCCATAGAGCCCCTGCCTTAGCCTCAGTTTTCTCACCTGTCAAATGGGGATGGACACCCACCTTGTTCTTACTGTGCTGGGGGGTTGTATAGAAACCACCCCTCCCCTTGCCCCCATTTTATGGATGACACGGCTGAGGCTCAGAGACAAGGGGCCTGTTCAGGACCACTGGCTGGGGAGTGTGAGAGCCTAACTGCAGGGGTCCAAGCAGGCAGTGAGTGGGCAGGGGAGGGACGAGCTGAGTGGGACCTTCGGCTTGTAAGGCCTTCTCAGGGGGGTGGAGAGTCCCCCCAGGAGCAGCTCTGATCTCCGCCGCCTTGGTTTGCAGCAGGGAGGAAAGCGCAGTGCCTCCCAGTGGCCACCGAGCTCACACGTCCCTCCTGGGGCCCCTTCATTCATTTGTTCAGTGAGTCCTTGAGTGCTGACCAGGTGCGGCGCCAGTGCCGGGTGCTGGAGATCCGAGTTGTAGTCGTTTTCGAGCTAATAAGATTCCTCCCGGAATATCAGAGCTGGAAGACCTCAGTCCCATTCTAGCCGCACCCCTCACTCTGCAGATGGGGAAACTGAGGCCCCACAGAGGGACAGACGGGCAGGCTGGAGGCTGAGGACGGCAGGAAACGAGGAGGGGCCTGGGTCTGCTGGCTCGATGGCCAGGCACCATGGGCCCAGGAGGTGCCTTAGTCGAGGAGCCTGGCAAACCCAGCCGCGGCATCTTGTGCGGGGAGGGGTGGAGTCTGAGCCGGGGAGGAGCAGTTCTGGGTCTGTGGCAACAAGGGACCCGTCCTTGGCTCCTGGTCTCGTCCCATCCTGCCGTAGAGCTGAGTAATCACTTGCTGGGCAGGTCGTGGGGCTGCCACGCTCAAGGGCAGCCTCCGAATTAGGAAAGGGCTTTCTCCCAGGATCCCGGCCCTTTCCTAGGAGACGGGCAGCTTGGCAAGCAAAGAGGGCAGCCTCACCGGTACCCATGGGTGCAGCCAG
Organism: Balaenoptera acutorostrata; assembly: GCF_949987535.1. Classification (NCBI taxonomy): domain Eukaryota; kingdom Metazoa; phylum Chordata; class Mammalia; order Artiodactyla; family Balaenopteridae; genus Balaenoptera; species Balaenoptera acutorostrata. The sequence continues at coordinate 12,114,433 of NC_080079.1, read as the reverse complement.
GTGGTGCCAGGTGGCGCTGTCTGTCCCGTTGTGTTCCAGCATCCACCCTTCTCTTCTCCATGAGGGAGGGCAGAGTGATACCCCACGGGTGAGCTCTTCTCTCACCCACCCGATCCCTGGACAGGGGCTGTACCTCAGTTCCCTGTGCTCCCGGCGTGTATCATAGCGCCGGCACCCAGTAGGTGCTTGTTGTGTGTTTGATTAACGAGGAGTCCTGAGGCCTGGTTTTAGTTTATGCTCTGCCACTACCCACCCATCTGCATCCCTCTTTGTTCAAACTGCTGGGAAGCCCACAGCCCAGTTTTGTGCCAGAAGCATAGCTCTCCTTTGTCAGATGCCCTGGGGGGAGGTTGTTTTCTTCCCCCTCCCTCTTTGCTGATTATTTCCTATTCTTTGCCTTTCATTGAACGATTGGACGTGTGCTTTTATTGGAAAATGGTGTGGATCCTTTTGAGACTTGAGCAAGCAGCAAATACACCAGTCATTAGAAGTAAAAAGGAGAAAAGGCCCCCCTGCTCCACCTGGGAAGTAGGTGTGTCTGAGCTCTGTTCCGCCTCTCTGGAGAGAGGGCAGATTAGCACCTGCCCTGCTGACTTCGAGGAGTGTATGGGCAGAATGTATTTTGACAGGCCAGGGTGCTGGGCAGTACCAGGCCAGTGCCTGCCCCGGGGCTCTAGAAGATGAGGCCACTTGGGCAGGAAGATGCCACGGGCCTCCGTGGAATTGGCTGTGGAACAACCAGCCTGGAGGGGCCAGGGTTTGCCCGGCTGGGCGCAGCTGGCCAGCTCCCTATTTCGAAGAAACTGGCTGAGACCTTGGCTAGACCAACCATTGGAAAGTGCCCTGGAGGGGAATTAGACATCCCAAGTTACAGCACTGGTGGCAGGCCAACTTCGTGTGTTGCTTTGCTTTGCTCCTCTGTCCCTGGTAAAGAGGTACAGTGACAGGGCATCCACAGTGAGCCAGGACGGTGACATTGTCCAAAAAAGGAAAGAGCTCGACTGAGAGGTATAAATAGGAGTGCGGGGCTGGGGGGTGGCGGGATGACAGGGCTGCTCTCCTCACCCCCTCCACCACCACCGGAGGGCTGCTCTTGAGGCCCTGGCCACCAGCAGGAGACAGATTTTCTGAGATGTTGGCGAGAGATGAGGGTTGAGTAATCTCCCATCATCCTGCACCCTCTTCCCTCACCACACCCTGGCCATCACATCATAAGAGAGAGTTTGGGAGAATGAGCTCTAGGTGGCCCATTTGCTGTGTTCAGAAAAGAACCTGTGGCTTGAGACCAGAGGGAGGAGAGGAGGGAGGATGGAGGGTGCTTGTGGTCTGTGCTGGAAGGAGGTGGGGCCGGTGAGGAGATGATGGGGCTGGAGTAGCAGTGGGCCAAGCCTGGTCCTCACTGGGCTTCAAGGTTACAAAGATGCAGACAAAAGGCAGGACAGCAGCTCGAGGTGGCGGCATGGCTTTGGGAGGTGGGCCAAGGTGATGCTGCGTCAGACTATATTTCTGATGGTTCTGGAAGGAAAGCAGTATCTTTAAAAGCCAAACAGGTTCAGTTCTTTGCTCTTCCATTTACTCACTGGATAGTCTTGGGCAAGCCTCTCACCTTCTGGAAGCAGTTCTTCACTCGGACCATGGGGTAAATACAGGACACCTCCTGGGGTCTCCACACACATCAACTGAGACATGAGTGGGAGGGCCCTGTACTCAGCGCTGGCACCTGCCGGTGTGGAACAATTCTCACTGGGGCCGAGATGGTCCTTGGGGGTCGGTGTGGGGTCTGTCTCTCTGCAGTCCTGGAGACAGCCTTTCTGGGGTCATTGGCCAGCAGCCAGGTTATTTTCCCAGTGAGGCCGGAATGGCGAAAGCCAGCTCTCCTGTCTGGCACTGATTCAGCTGCCGTCACCTCCTAGTCCTCTGAGTTCCAGGGATTCTTATGATCCTCAAAACCGCCACATGCCACTGACTGTTGCTCTGAACGTGCCTGTCTTCACTCTCCGTGGAGGCTGTGGGGCTGCCATGCAGCTTGCAAAGCTCTTTTCACACTCCCTGAGCTCATGTAATCCCCCAGCAATCCTGCGGGTAAGTGGTATTTCCATTCTCCTTTTACAGACCAGGCTCCTAGAAGTTGCCTCCATTGCCCAGCAAGGCCTGGCCTGTGGCTGCTCTCTGCTGCTTCTCGGGGCTTAATCATGGTTGTGCCACACAGCTTGCCCCAGGATGGGGTGAGGACACCGTGCAGATGGGCCTGGAGGGTCAAGCCCATTCCTGCTAGATAAGCTTTCCACCAGCGGCGGCCGCCTCTTTGACGGGGACCCTCCAGCTCAAGAGCCTTTTGCATCTAGGTCTTTGGCTCTGTGGTCCCAAGCAGCCTGCTGCCTACACCTGTCTCATTTTCTCAGTACTCCATTTGGCCACAGAAAGGTGAGGTGGTGGGAGAAGTATTTTCTTTCAGTCTGAGTTGGTATGAATTTGCCAACTAAAACATTTACGTATGCCAAAAATCATTTCACTTGGTTACTTCTTAACAGGCCTAGTGCACTATTTTCCATCAAAACATTTCCAGCGTTCAGAAAGTGTCTCTGACACAGAAGCTGGGTCCTGCTGCATCCTTGTCACAGCTCACATTTTATTTGGGATCCAGTGTTTTCAGAATGTCACCACCTCTTGCTTTGCGTAAGGACTGAACTCCCTGATGGAAATATTTTGCAAGAATGTTTTTCATTGTCAAGGTGGCATAAAACTCCTTCAGAAGGTTTTCTTTGTCCAGCTCAGAGAAGAATCCCTTTTCTGTAGAGCTCCTGCCACGTTTCACTGGCCAGGATGGGTCTTGACAGGGCACCACGAAATGGATCAAGTCCCCTTACAGCCAAAGCCATTGAAGATTCATGGAAATGTTTGTGGAAACAATTGCAGACTCCTCTGCTGACAGCCCACTCCTTTTGTGTAATTTTTGATAGAACATGCACCCAGCACAGCAGAAGAATTTGGCAGCCCTTGGAATGTGCTGGAATGGAATTTAGCTGTGCTCTCTGTCCAGGTCTCTGATATGGCTGTGAGAGAATGTTCGCCTGCTCAGTAAGCAAATATTCAATGAGCTCCTTCTATGTCCCAGATTCTGGGCTAATCAGAGATAAGTGCCACCCGGGCCCCATCCTCAAGGAGCCTAGTTGATGGGGACTAAGAGATGCAGGTACATTTCATTCCTAAATACTTCAGGACCATATTAGGAAGGGCAGCAGGCACGTCTGTTAGTGTTGTGAGGTGATTTCAGGTGAGACATGGATGAACTGGGTTATGCATTTATTTTGATGTATGCCATTAAAAAAAAAAAACAGTAACTACTACAGTAATTTCCCATATGTTATTGATTAGGGAAAAAAGTTGAAAAAAAGTAGGAGGGAGAGTCAATTAAAACCCAAGTTAAAGAAAAATACCAAGTAAATACTGTAATGGTAGTAACGATTACAGGTGATAGATTATGGTAAAAGTTATCGTTAAAAAATCTTGACAGTGGCTCACGAATGGCTGATGTCTGGAAAAGTTCAGTGCAGGTTTGTTGCATGCTGATGGGATGCCAGGGTCTTTACTTGTACCACCATCCAAGCTTCAGGAAGCTCTGGGAGATGGTAGTGTTACCATCCCAACTGACAGCTGATGAAACTGAGGGTCAAAGAGGGGAAGTGATTTGCCCAAGGCCACATGACTAGTAAGTGAAAGAACTTGAATTGAACCCTGGTCTGACTCCTGATTGTGAACTCTTCATCACTATGCTATATGACAAAGTACTGCAGTTGGTCAAATGAAGAAGTGATTATTTCTTCCCTAGGGTATAATCCAAGAAATTTCCTAGAGAAGGAGGCCTTGACTGAGGTGCAGGATTTAGCAAGGGAAGTTTGGGTGGCAAGGCAGAGTATATCCCATCGATCAGATACCTATGATCATTGGCTGGATGGTTTGAACAACATGTTTTTTCCTCACATAAATGAAGTCTCGAGGTTAGGCTATGGGTTGGCTCTTCTGTGCCATTAGGGACCCAGGCTCCTTCCATCTCTTACCTCCACCAGATATCTCATGGTCCAAAATGGCTAATGCAGCTCCAGCCATCACATTCTTGTTCCAGGCAGTAGAAAAAAGAAAGGGAGGAAAAGGGTAAATATACATTCCTTTCAGTGAGTCATCCACCTTTAAGGAGTTTTCCGGAAGCTGAACCTAACCCAGCTTCTCCTCATCTCGTTGGCCAGCCCTGGTTATAGGGGAGGCTGCCTACTGTGTGCTAGGCGTATGTGCATAGAAAACAAAAGTCCTGTCCTCAAGGTGCTTCCAGTAGAGTGAGCTGCTTTTGGTTGAAGGTGTGAAGAGGACAGCAGTTGAGTGGAGAAAAAGAAGCCTCCTCTGAACTGGGACCTGCTTCTGGAGTGGTCCCAATAAGCATGGTCTTTTTTGTACTGTTCTGCATGTTGGTTTGTTGTTTAATTGGAGTGTAGAGTTGCAGCAATTAGGCTGCCCCAGGCAGCCCCTGCTCACCATCCCATCAGCCCCTCTGAGAAGACAAGAGCCACTCTTGAGTGCAAAACAAACCAGCTTCCCAACCTTCCATCCTCCAGTGCAATTAGAGCAGGAGCTGCAGAGCCAGCTTTTCACTGCAGCCTGGAACTGAACCCTGGGCTGTCATTTAGAGCCCTGCATGGGGTGCAGAGCCCCGAGGTGAGTGTGGGGTTCTGTGAAGCTCGCGGGAAACTGCTCACCGCCTGGTCTCCATCCTCTCTCTTGCCCTGCCTCCCGGCCGTGGGGACGTAAGCGTGCTTTGCACTTCTCAACTCTCAGGGGGTGCATGTCGGCTAGTTGCCAGGAATGTCAAGTTTGGAGAGTTCTTTAATATCAGTGATGCTTTTCTGAGTTGCAGAAGTTGTCCTGGGGACCCATTCATAGAAGATCAATCCTTGTTTGGGTGAAGCCCCCTCTGCAGGGATTTGGGTTCTTTTGGGTCTGAAATGCTCCCCTTTTACTTTGGGGGAAACTTTCACTTTTTATCAGATCGTGGAAAGAATGTTAGAGCTAAAATGGGCACAAGAGGTGGGATTAGCCCCCATGCCTCCATTTTCGTGATCAGGAGACTTTGCTGCAGCCAGTATGAGGCAGAACTGGGGAGAGCAAGCTTCTGCACACCAGTGCTGTGTCTTTGCTCTGTAGTCACCTCCAAGCAAATAATATTATAAAGAGACGGGAGAGATGCTTTCACATGGCGTTAGAAATCAAACCGCTATTAATATGCTAATTACAACGGTTTTATATTTACCATTTAAGCAAGTCCTGGAGAGCTTCTCCTTGGCAACACTGTTAGACATTCTGTTCGTGAAATAGAAAGTCCATATTACTGTTTAATGAAAGCTCTAAATCCAGGCTTTCCCTATGTTCAGCCAGCCCTTTTTCTTGGATTTAGTAGGTCCAGCCCTGGCTTCCCGAAATGAAGGCTGGGGGAGGTTGGGTGAGAAGGAATTGACGCAGTTCGGAAAGCAGGCATCTCCTCAGAGATGCCATGTCGGTGGATGCTGGGGCCCGCAGGTCCTAGGCCAGTTACCCGCTAATGTCGTTATACATCTAAGCATTTTTAGCAGTGACATCACTCACTCCTAAACCAATTCTACTGACTTTATTTTTAGACTGATGATGCAGGTGCTCTTTGGAAATGTCTTTTTCTCCCTACATCACTTTTGTCCGGGAAGTACCTGGTTTATGAGAAAAACAAAATGGCAGCCACTCAGCCAAGGGCAATATAAATATTTATCTGGGAAACAGGGGGGATGAGTGCCTTATTTGCTTCGAGGGTGGGTCCCAGGGAATCCGCACCCCTTAGCTTTCTGAGGAACTGGGTAAGGCAGGAGCCCTCTCTAAACTGGGTGCTTTCATTCACTGGCAAACAGGAGAGTGAGCCTTTGTTCCGATCAGGGATCAAAGATACCCGATGAAGGGCATAGGACTTTTCTGAAGAGTAGGCTGTAGGTTCTAGAAGAGTAATAATACGTTAGCTAATGTGCTATAAACCTGACACATATTTAAGCACCCACTATGTGCCAGATCTAAACTAGGCACTGGAAATACATTGGGGAATGTTCCAGTTACCGTGGCTGAGTGATGTAGTGACACAAAACAACCATCTACTATGCTCACGGATTCTGTGGGTCTGGAATTCAGAGAGGGTAAAGCGGGGGTGGCTTATTTCTGGCCCACGTTGTTCAAGGCCTCAGTGTAGGACTTGCAGTTTGGATGACTAATCCACTTACATGTCTGGCAGTTGATGTGACTGTTGATGGATCCTCTCTTCCTCTCCATGTGGCTTCACCATGTGGCCTGGGCTTCCTCACAATGTGATGGCTGGTTCCAAGGATGAGCATCTCAGAGGTGGAGAGCTGAGCAGAAGCTACGTCCTTTTTGTGACCTAGTGCCAGGAGTCACAAAGCATCGCCCTCACTGTGTTCTGTTGGTTGAGGTAGTAACAAGTCCATACATGGATTCAAGGGGAAGGACCAAAGACCCCACCTGTTAGTGGGAGGGATGTCAGTCACATTGCCTGAAGAGCATATGGGATGAATGTATATTTCAAGAAGTATAAGAGTTTCGAAAATATGAGCAAGAAAGAAGAGGCTATTAAAAAAAGCAAAATAAAAAGAAAGAGAACTTTTAAAAATGGAAATTTAATAAATGAAAGTTAAAACTCAAGGGACATATTAAATAGCAGATTAGACTTAGTGGATAAAAAAAAATTAGAAAAGTGGAAGATATATTCAAATAAGTAAACTAGAATGCAGCCCAGAGACATACGAAATGGAAATAATAAAAGACAGTAAGAGACATACAGGATAGAGTGAGAAGGTCTAATACACACCCAATTGGGTTTTCAGAAGGCAATAATACAGAAAATGGGAAAAGGCAATATTTTAAGAGACAATGACTGAGAATTTTGTAGTCTTTGACAGATATGAAACCTCAAATCTAGGAAATTCAGTGAGTTCCAAACATGAGAAATAAAGCATGATAAATAAAAATAAGCCTTCTCCTTTGACACATCAGTGTAAACCTGTGACCACCTAAGACAAAGAGATGATTTTAAAAGCAACCAGAGAGAAGAGCAAGATTTCCTGTCTAGGAGCAGTGATGAGTCTATCAGATGACTTCTCAACAACAGTTTATGGGAGCCAGAAAACGGTAAAATAACCTCAATGTGCTGAGGGAAAGCAATTGTTAGCCTAGAATTCTATACCCAGTGAAAGAGTAAGAGCAAAGTTAGAGATAGAGGACAAAGCTTGGATAATTTCCCACAGATTTATTTCATAATAGGACATTCTGAAGAATGTATTTCAGGCAAAAGAATATACCAAGTGGAAGGTCTAAGGTGCAAGATGGAATGATGTGCAAAAATTTTGGTAAATATTTGGCTATATTTAAACAAATGTTGGTTGTATAAAATAATGTCTCAATTGAGAGATTAAAACAAAACAAAACAAAATAGAACTAAAATACTGGGCAACCAGAACATGTAAGCTGGGAGGGGATGATCAGAATCAAAGCATTCAAACTTCTCAAATCTTTTTCAGAAGGAAATTTTAGATGTTCATTTACTTCAGATTTGTTAAGACCAAACAGTATAACTTCAAAACTAGTAGAGCAGCAGTTTCTAAATGTGAACTGGGACCTCGGGTGTCCCTGAGAGCCTTTCAGCAAGGTCAAAACTATTTCCATAATGATACATAATCCATGATAATGTTATTTGTCCTTTTTACTCTTATTCTTTTGTGAGTGTAGAGTTTTCTAGAGCCTATCATCACTCTGTTAATGAAATGTATGCCTGTATATTCTTATGTTTTAAATTTTTCTCAATTTTATTTTCTAATATGGAAACTATGAATAGATATAACCCACATAAACAAAAGCTGTTTGGGGTCCTCAACATTTTTAGAGGTGTAACAGTGTTCTGAGACTATAAAACTTGAGAACCACTGTGGTAGAGGGGAAAAAAAGGAAGATAGAAACAGTGAAACATAAAAGACAATTCTTGTGTAGCATTGATATATATATACTACCAAATGTAAAATGGATTGCCAGTGAGAAGCTGCTGCATAGCACAGGGAGATCAGCTCAGTGCTTTGTGATGACCTAGAGGGATGGAATAGGGAGGGTGGGAGGGAGGCTTAAGAGGGAGGGGATATGGGGATATACGTATACATATAGCTGATTCACTTTGTTATACAGCAGAAACTAACACAACAGTGTAAAGCAATTATACTCCAATACGGATATACATATATATTTAAAAAAAGACAATTCTTGTGAAATAGCATTTCCTGAGCCCTGAAAAACAATTGGTGCTATATAGTTATCCTTCATTCTAAGATAACTCAAGATAGAAACTTTTTTTTTTTTTTTTTTTAGAAACATACTTTTTTTTTTTTTTTTTCCCCCTACTTTATTTATTTATTTATTTATTTTTGGCTGTGTTGGGTCTTCGGTTCGTGCGAGGGCTTTCTCCAGTTGCGGCAAGCGGGGGCCACTCTTCATTGCGGTGCGGGGACCGCTCTTCATCGCGGTGCGCGGGCCTTTCACTATCGCGGCCCCTCCCGTTGCGGGGCACAGGCTCCAGACGCGCAGGCTCAGCAGCTGTGGCTCACGGGCCCAGCCGCTCCGCGGCATGTGGGATCTTCCCAGACCAGGGCTCGAACCCGTGTCCCCTGCATTAGCAGGCAGATTCTCAACCACTGCGCCACCAGGGAAGCCCAAGATAGAAACTTTTAAATCGAGAGAACTGATAAAGTAAGGTACTAATATATTCTGCAGGACTTGAAAACGTTGATCTGGAAGAATTTCAAGACTGGGTCATGCGACACCTACTGAACACTGGGGGCGTTACAACCCAGCTCTATGGGACCAAGAACCAGCAAGAGTAAATGCTGTATTCAGACTGAAAAGGACCTAGAAAAGAGCAAATTCTGTCAGGCAGGGTATGACATTATAATCGGCTTAGACAAAAATTCTCAGGATGCAGAGGGCAACTCAGAAAGGACATAATGACAGTTGCTTTGCCTACACACTGTCTTCCGCAGTTAGATGGAAAATCAGGGAGCCTAGGGCAGAGGCTAACATCGCAGTCACCTTGGAGCTTTTAAGAAATAAATAGTTCCAAGGCTTTATAGAATCAGAGTGTCTGGGCCCAGAATTTTATATTTTTAAAAAGTTCTCCAGGGAACATGGTCATTTTAGACAATATCTGGTCAAAAATGGCCCTGTAGGGTGGTTTCTGCCTTACAGGAACCATATAGGGCTGGAAACTTGAGCTTTGAGTCTCATCTATGCCAGTGCCGGCCCCCAGCTCTTCCACTGGTCGCTGCTCTGTTCCTTCCACTGCTGTCAATGCCCAGGTTTGAGGCTCTGAGCCCTGGACTTTAGACCATGTTCATGGCTCATGCCTTCTTGATTTCTGGGGTCCTGTCTGATTTCCGAGGTTGGGCTAGCTAGAGCCCTGTGTGCCTACCTTCCTGATGCCCTGCAGATCAGCCCCTTAACCATGCCTGGATTTCTACTCCCCGCATTGCCTGAATCCAACTTCAGACAGCCTTTGGGCTCTTCCAGCTCTATCTTTCTTCTTTGATCCCAGGATTATTTCCATTTGTGTCTCAGGACCATCAAGAGAAAAGAGCCAAGAATAGAGAAAACTATCAAAAATAAAAAGCAAACAACAAAGCATAACCACAACCCTCTATATGCTTCAGCATCTGGCAGACCCACCCCAGCCACCGTTGGTCCCTTTTCTCACAAGTTTTCAACACAGTCTGTGGGAGGATTTGTCTTCTCGTGTGGGAACGCTTCTCACAATTGACAAAAGGAGAAAGGCTTTGCTTGACCGAAACTTGCTCTGCCAGCTCTCTCTTTTGCAACGTACCAGTGCTGGGCTGTCTCATGGTACCTCTAAGGCACCGTCAGAGAAGACCCAGCCCGGGACAGGGAGCTTCCACCCCTGCCGAAGAACAGCTTGTGGGGGAGGCCAGGCCAGGGGAGGAAACATTCTTAACAACGAGTGAGGTGTGAAAGGGGCCAAACAGAGCCTGGAGCCCAGGCGGAGCGGTGTGATGTGAGATGCCTTGCCTTGTCTAAGGCAATGAAAATGATCTATGAGTGATTTTTTTTTTTTTTCCTTTTAAATGACAGAGCAGGGCTGGGTAAGGAATAGCGATTTGGCCATTTTGACCATAAATGCAAGTGAAACATATTTATGCTCCAAAGAGAAAGCAACAAATGGGATACAGGGTGGGCTGTGGCCTTCTGCTTACTCTGGGCAAATTCCCTGGAGCCCAGCTCGAGACCATCTCAGCACAACAAAGGGGTGCCTTCAAAGGGACCTGTGTGGAGTCCGCATATCTGTCCCCTGGGAGATAGAGGCTGAGGTGGGACCTGGGAGCGTCCCACTGTGCCGGTTCGTGCTTGGGGTCAGAGGGATGTTTGGAAAGGCTGTGGCTGCAAATGGGGAATGGCGGGGGGAATGTTCCATTCTGCTGCACACCTTGACCACCGCCTCCTGGATTCCTGCCCCTTGGGGGACAACATCAGAGTGTGGATTGACGTTGGCTTGGCAGCTCTCCAGAGACCTGCGTCCCCATGTGCCATGAAAATTCTGACTAAAGTTCGTTCGACGCTAGCAATCCCCGTGCAAACTCAGCACCCCCGCTGGCCCCCACCATTTACTGCTCTGCACGCGTTTCTTTCCACGTTCTCTCTCCACCCCTCTCCCCCCTGCAGCCCTCACGGCCCTGTGATGGCCCTTGCTCCTCCTTTGTATATCAGGCCTTCTCCATGGTTAGTAACCACGCCATCAGCAGAGTGATGGGCTGGTGGGGGGCACACTTCTTAACTCGGCTACCTCGGTCCCACGGGGACTGGATTTTGGATAAGGTGTTGAGGCAGCCTCCTGAGCGGCTGGGCAGCGTCTGCTGAGCAGATTCTGGTCCTCTTGGGGTGACTGTGTCAATCAGCACCCCAAGGGCTGAGGCCTCAGTGTGGAAAGTATGCAAGCCTTGGACGATGCCACGGATGGCCTGGAATGGCTTGGCCTCTCCTTCCCAAGGCTCCAGCTGATTTCCCCATCGTGTGGAGGAGAGGGAGCAAAGGGCCAGCGCGTCCCAGTTCCTGGAGCACCAATGAGTGTCGCCGGGCCAGGGGTGTGGCAAGGGCTGGGAGCATTCTGGGGTGGCCACCCAGGGGGCATGGCTGGCCCTGGCCGGGATGCTGCGCCCACCTTAGCATCTGGCCGTCACTCCCACATGCAGCAGGAACCTTGTCCCCATCGCTCAGCTGGGAAAACTGACTAATGGTGCCGGGCCCGGGCCCGTAGCAGATGCTCTGCGGACAGTAGCTGCTCTGACCATGTGGTTTGTCTGGGGTCACCCAGGTGGTGAGTGGCGGGGCCAAGACAACCCGTGTCCATCTCCCACCCCAGCCCAGCCCTCCTGCCCTGTAGCCTGGCCGTCTTCTCCTGGCCTCTCAGTGAGCCAGGCAGGGCAGAGAGAGTACCCCATTTTACAGACCAGGAAACTGAGGCCAGGTGATTCGTCAGAGATCACTGAGCCTGGCATTGGCAGAACTGAGCTTCAAACCTCGCTCTTTTGCTCGTACACCTTGTACTAGTCCGCTCGGACCATGACAAAATGCCACTGAGTGCCACGACAAAATAAGGCTGAGTGGCTTAAACAACAGAAATGTATTTTCTCACAGTTCTGGTGGCTAGACGTCCGAGGTCAGGGTAGTGACAGGGTTGATTTCTGATGAGGGCTTCCTTCCTGGCTTGTAGACGGCTGCCTTCTCGCTGTGTCCTCACATGGCCTTTCCTCTGTGCAGGGAGAGAGCGTGCGTGCAATCTCTGGTGTCTCTTCATCTTCTTCTGAGGACACCAGTCCTTGGATTAGGACCGCACCTTTATGACTGCATTTAACTTTAATTACCCCACTAAAGGCCCTGTCTCTAATACAGCCACATTGAAGGTTAGGGCTTCAACATATGAATTTGGGGGGTGGGCACAGTTCAGTCTGTAACATACCCTGAGCCCCTTCCACTCTTTTGGGGCCCCCAGATCACACCAGGAAATGGCTGCTACTGCACATCAAAGGAGTCATTTGGAGTGACTGATTGTGCAGGAGCCCCGGCAGAGGACAGGGGCAATCTGAGAAGGCTTCCTGAAGGAGGTGTGTGTATGTGTCTCTGGGTGTGTGTGTGTGTGTTTTTTTTAAAGCACTGTGAACACTTGCATGACCAAGATCAGGTTTAATTATTATTATTATTATTTTAATTATTTATTTAATTATTTATTTTTTTGGCTGTGTTGGGTCTTCGTTTCTGTGCGAGGGCTTTCTCCAGTTGCGGCAAGCGGGGGCCACTCTTCATCGCGGTGCGTGGGCCTCTCACTATCACGGCCTCTCTCGTTGCAGAGCACAGGCTCCAGATGTGCAGGCTCAGTAATTGTGGCTCACGGGCCCAGTTGCTCCGCAGCATGTGGGATCTTCCCAGACCAGGGCTCGAACCCGTGTCCCCTGCATTGGCAGGCAGATTCTCAACCACTGCGCCACCAGGGAAGCCCCTCTGGGTGTGTTTTTGTGTGTGTATACACTGGGCTTGAGTAGCTGGCCCATTTGGGAATCTGCCTCATTTCAGGGCAACCCCGCAGGTAGTCTGCCCCTTCCCCCCAACCCCGTGATTCAGAAGAGCTTGGCTATTTTCCAGGAACAACTTTCTCTCCATGGATGTGGCAAGAGGGGAAGCATCTGGTCCTTGCTTGGTCCAGCAAGGCAGCTGTAGCTTGATGCAGCCCATCAGGTAGCATTTCCAGGTCTTTAATGTGGAAGGGGATGGAATTCCAGGTGGGCAAAGAAGGGCAGAAGTTGAGCTGAGAACCTGGAAAGCTCTCCTTCAGCAGAGAGAGAGAGATCTACAGATTGGCTGCTGCATGTGGCAGCCAGCCCCGGCTGCTGTGCTCCCAGCCGCTGGGGAGTGTGATCTTTCTACAAAGAGGAGCCTTGTTAGGATGTCATCACCTGCAGGAGCCCCTGCTGTAAGTTCTCTTGCCTTCCTCACCCAGTGTCTGTCCTCCCTTCTCTTAGACTCAGGCCAGATGTGGCTGATGAAGGAAATCCTCGCTGCCAGGTTTAGAAATGTTAACTTTCTGTGGTGTCTGTGTTTCTGGAATGAGGGCGCGGTTCCCAGGACAGAGGCTTGGGCTCGTGCACCAGGTCCTGTGTGGAGTCCGGAGCAGATACGGGTTCTGTGTGGGGTTGTAGTAGGTACTCAGTCAGGAGGCTAGAAAGAGTGCTGAGGAGGCCGAGGGAGGCCGAGGGAGGCTGAGGAGGCTGAGGGACTCTGCTCTTTCAGTGGAACTTCCTGTTTCTCACGTTTCCTCTATAAAGACCACAGTGCCAGCCCTGCCCCAAAGCAGAGTGTGAGCCTGTCCATTTTGGGTGTCTTTGGCTTCTCTTACGTCTGTGCCTCGGCTTAGCACACCTTGGCCCTTGCTGGGCTCTGAAGGTGTTGAGTTGCTTCTTGGAGCTTAAGCCACAGCCTGTCTGAGAGGGAAGAGGCCCCTCTTGCAGCTCCATGTGGAAGTGCTTGAAGCTTTCGCAGCCCCGTTAATTAAGAAGATGGAGTATCTACCCTCCCCCGTCTCCCACCCCTTCTCTCCTTCCCCTGCACCTGGCGCAGGGACCTTTGCTTGGGTGACGCTCCCTTCCCTTCCTCCCTGAGGGAGCCCCATCGCTTCTCTGGTGGGAAGTGGTGGCTTCCTCTTGAGGGTGGGAAGTGGTGGCTTCCTCTTGAGGGTGGAGCAAGTTGCTGTCCTCCCTTCCTCCAATTCCCAAGGGTGAGTCTCTCTGGGGCAGCAGAGGGGCCTCCTGGGAAGCCTCCTTCCCCCCAGCACTCACTGGGAGCATAGGGCCTTAGGAACCAAAAAGACCTGGACTCAGGTCCCAGTTCCCCCACTGCCACTGTATAACCTCAGCGAGTTCCTTAGACCAGCGGTGTGTGGTTTTCTGTTCAGCACTGGGGGAGAAGTCTCCATCCCCCAGGGTGGCATTAAGAGCAAGAATGGAGTCTTCAAGCCTGGGGCTCTGTGGGTGCTGAGCACATGTGCAAGAGCTCCCGTGTGAGTGGTCCCTGCCCAGGTGGGGGATGTGAGCTGATGCCCCCCCTCCCATTTATCACTCTGGCCTTGGCTGCTCTCTGACTGCCTAGGTGGGGGGGCCTCATCATCATGATTAAAACCATTCCCTCGGGGACTTCCCTGGTGGCTCAGTGGGTAAGTGGCTCCTTATTTCCAGACGAAGCTGGGGAGGGACACTAACCAAGCCATCACCCAAGCAGATTTTTTTTTTTTTGGCTGCACCTGCGGCATATGGGATCTTAGTTCCCTGACCAGGGATCGAACCCGCGCCCCCTGCATTGGGAGTGCAGAGTCTTAACCACTGTACCGCCGGGGAAGTTCCCCAAACAGATTTTAAAGGTCACCTGTATTGAGTGCCAGAGAGGAGGGGTGACAGGGGCCCAGCTCTGGGTGAGGCTTGAGGGGATTCAGAGTTGCAAGGCAGCCCTTGCCTTTAGGAAGTGTGGGCACCAGCTGTAGGCTATTCCCACTCTGGGCTCTGTGACCCTCAGAGGCGATCAGACTGCAAGGTCAAAGTCAATATTTAAAAAAAAAGGAACGTCAGTTCTTAGGAAGCCCTTAGTAACCCTGTATACAATCTTGTGTTTAGCCACTTACTTATAGCCGGGGGCCGGAGGCCACCTGGATGTCTGCCCCTTGAGTGCATGGACATCACCCACCTTCCTGGCCCTTGTAAGAGAGGCGGTACCATCCCAGGTGCTGGCATGGCCATCTGGGGGTTGCTCCTTGCCCATGCCCTTCAGGAACCCCAGAGACACTTGAGCCTGATGTGGCCGGGACGAGGCAGTTCGCACAGCGCCTGTATCTTGGGGAAACAAATGTGGTTCCCAGTGTGCTGCCTTGAGTTCCTGGAACCAGAGTGTTTGTTTTATGTAATATACAGCAAAAACAGTTCTGTTGACTTCAGAACCTTGCAGCCTCCAAACTATAACTTATTAAAATACTGGATTTTTTATCCAGTGGATAAAATGTGGATTACCCAGGATATCACAGGCACAGAAAGCTAAATTGTGTTTGACAGGGAGAGAAAATGCTCTCCATTTCAGGTCACCATTTTTTAAAAAAATTTTATTTATTTTTTTATACAGCAGGTTCTTATTAGTCATCCATTTTATACACATCAGTGTATACATGTCAATCCCAATCTCCCAATTCATCACACCACCACGCCACCCCACCCCGCCGCTTTCCCCCCTTGGTGTCCATACGTTTTTTTCTCTACTTCTGTGTCTCAATTTCTGCTCTGCGAACCAGTTCATCTGTACCATTTTCCAGATTCCACATATATGTTAATATACGATATTTGTTTTTCTCTTTCTGACTTACTTCACTCTGTATGACAGTCTCTGGATGCATCCACGTTTCTACAAATGACCCAATTTCGTTCCTTTTTATGGCTGAGTAATATTCCGTTGTATATATGTACCACATCTTCTTTATCCATTCATCTGTCAATGGACATTTAGGTTGCTTCCATGTCCTGGCTATTGTAAATAGTGCTGCAATGAACATTGGGATGCATGTGTCTTTTTGAATTATGGTTTTCTCTGGGTATATGCCCAGTAGTGGGATTGCTGGGTCATATGGTAATTCAATTTTTAGTTTTTTAAGGAACCTCCATACTGTTCTCCATAGTGGCTGTATCAATTTACATTCCCACCAACAGTGCAAGAGGGTTCTCTTTTCTCCACACCCTCTCCAGCCTTTGTTGTTTGTAGATTTTCTGATGATACCCATTGTACAAGTCACCATTTTTAAGGGGATTTAAAAAAAAAATCTATTTATTTATTTTTGGCTGCGTTGGGTCTTTGTTGCTGCACACGGGCTTTCTTTAGTTGTGGTGAGCGGGGACTACTCTTCGTTGCGGTGCACGGGCTTCTCATTGCAGTGGCTTCTCTTGTTGCGGAGCATGGGCTGTAGGCACATGGGTTTCAGTAGTTGTGGCACACAGGCTCAGTAGTTGTGGTGCACGGGCTTAGTTGCTCCACGGCATGTGGGATCTTCCCGGACCAGGGCTTTGAACCCATGTCCCCTGCATTGCCAGGTGGATTCTTAACCACTGCGCCACCAGGGAAGCCCCCAGGTCACCATTTTTAGAACTGAACACATGCTTTTTGAGATTTGGGTACCTTAATTCCACCAGGGAAACAGTTCTCTATTTGCTTAAGTCCAAGGGCTGCTAGAGGACCATGGGACCCTTGGAGCCTTATTACAGCACCGTGGGTCATGCCAAGGGAGGTCGGGTGGGTACATCGCATTTGAAGGGACACCTCGGCCTCCCTCTCAGTGGCAAAGGAACATCTGAAACTGCCTGATTTAGTAGATGAGGTTCAGGTAGGTGAACATCAGTTCCACAATTAATCCCTCATTGGCTGTGTGTGCTCAGCTCTCCCCTGGTTGGACAGTGAAGGGGGTGGGTTTGGGGATTGGCAGGAATCTCCAGTGACTGCTGCTTATAATAATGATGGAGAGACAGTATTGATACTTACTGAGGGCCTTCCACCTGACAGGCACTGCGTTAATAAGCACCTTGGTTGATCCATACCTATGAGGTAGGTCGTATTGTTATTATCTCTATTTTAGGTCCAAGAAAGTGAGTCTCAGAAAAGCTCATACAGCTACTATGTGGTTGGATCAAGCAGAGTATAGGTTTGGCTGCTGTAACAAAGACCCACCTGAATGCTGGTTTAAACAAGGTAGAAGCTTATTTCTCTCTCATGGAACAGTGCTTGGGTAGGGGTTTGGGGCTGCTGTGGAAGTTCTATCTTTGTGGCTATTTAGTTCCCAGTCCCTTCTGTCCTTAGGATGTTGCCTGCATCTACATGGTCCAAGATGGCACCCCACATGTCTGCATTCTAGTCTACGGGAAGGGGGACATGCCCTTTCTCCTAAAGACATAACCCAGATAACTTGGACCTTTTTGCTCATGTGCTATTGGCCAAAACTTGGTCATATAGCCACACCTAGCTGCAAAGGTTGTTGGGAAATGTAGTCTTTCTTTTTTTTTTAATTTTTTTTCTTCTAATTAATTAATTATTATTTATTTATTTTTGGCTGTGTTGGGTCTTCGTTTCCGTGCGAGGGCTTTCTCTAGTTGCGGCGAGCGGGGGCCACTCCTCATCGCGGTGCGCGGGCCTCTCAGTGTCGCGGCCTCTCTTGTTGCGGAGCACAGGCTCCAGACGCGCAGGCTCAGTAGTTGTGGCTCACGGGCCTAGTTGCTCCACGGCATGTGGGATCCTCCCAGACCAGGGCTCGAACCCGTGTCCCCTGCATTGGCAGGCAGATTCTCAACCACTGCGCCACCAGGGAAGCCCTGTAGTCTTTCTTTTGGGTGGCCATGTGCCCAGCTAAAAGTGGGAGATCGATTACAACAGAAAACACGATGAATGGACATTGGATGACTGGGATGAGTCTAGGTGGTGTACAGAGTTCATGTCCCTTACCTGTCCACCACCTCTCATCCCCGAGGAGTTCAAGGTCAGCTCCAAGGCAAGGAGCCCAGAGCTGGACCATCAGCTCCTTGGGTGCTTATGGTGGTGGGTGTTCCTGCCGATCCCTTGATCCTCTGGGCGAGCACAGTGCAGGGCAACAAGTAGGTGCTCAGTAAATCAATCTTAAAGGGAGAGCAGTAGAGAGGGACCTGACCTACCAGATCCAGCCCCAGCTAAATATGATGAGCACATCTGGATGTGAATTATAAGGGGGCTGGAAACTGCAGTGACCAACTGCCAGGAGGCAGCTGGGCCTAGAAGGATTCCCTTGCAGGGTGGAGCTCCCAGCTGCTTTGGTTGGGACCACAGAGAGGTTCAGGGTATCCTGTTGGCTGCCCTGGCTTAACCCCAACTTTGAAGACATCTATGAGCTGTGCTTCCAGACTGGAAATTCGACTCCATGCCCGCTTTGGGAGGAACTGGCCGCTTTGAGTGGCTTCTCCCCTAGTGGTGGTCTCTTGGACTGTACCCTGTACATTCCTGATTCTTTTCTGGCCACACGGAGGTCTGGGTTTGTCAGCTGCTGGCCCCTGGTTTGCGAGGAAGGGTCTCTGCCTCTCTCCCTCTGTGCTCCAGCTGCCTGCTCGAACTGGCCCTGACTCAGCTAGAACAGCCTCTCAGAACCCAGGCCCCGTTCCGAAGTCCTTGGAGGGCTTTCTGAGACGACACACTGAATGTGAGGAGCTGAGAGCTCTCCGGTCCCCGTTATTAGTTACACCTTCTGAACAGAGCTTCTCTCCATGCAGGTGCTCAGAAGGGAAAATCAGTGAGCGTCCGAGGTTCCAGGGTGGGATTTTTCAATCATTTGAACCTTGTTCTTGGCAAGGAATGATTGAAAACGAACAGCCATTATAGGTTACGTTCTTAGACCATTTAGAAACAGAGGTTTCACCGCAATGGTATTCTTTGATCATCCCAATGGTTTTTTGGTCTTTTTCGCAGTTCTCTTTCTTGTGCTGAGTAACTGAAGAGGATACCGATTAGTCTCGGCATCAGTTAAATATCTGTCAAAACGTCTGTTCAGAGCCTGGCAGTCAGAGGGAAGAGAAGAAGTGTTCCCAGAGAGCGGTGTTCAGGCTGAGACGGAGCTTACGAGGTCTAGACAGTTATAAGATATGTGGAACTCTTAAAAAAGAAAGAAGGGAAGAAAGAAAAACATGTGTTTTGGCTTCTGCGTGCTTCTGTTCTGTATTTGTATAGCTGAGAAAGCTTTAGTTTAAAATAAGTGGTATTTGGCAAGAAGTGTTAGTGCCTGCTGACAAATTGATTGTGCTCTTTTACTGAGATGAAAATGCAGGAGGCATTTTGCTTTTTTTCCCTCTTGATGATTAAAAGCATCTACTTGGCTCCACGCGGAGATGGCCCCTGAAGATTTATATGAGACACCTGTGTTGTATCCACCACCAGCCTTCAGGCTGACAGAAGCAGCTACCCTGCATGGTGTTCAAAGTGCCAGGTCCTGGGAGGGAGTTTTGACAGGCTGGACCGGCAGTCTCTGTGCCAGACCTGGGTGGGACCCTAGGGTGAGGGTCTTTGAATTTTAATCAAGAACTTCCCCTCCCTGTTCACGCTGAGCCAGGGCCTTAGAGCAGCTGAGAGGCTAAGCAAACCCTGCGGTGATGAACAAAACCAGACCTTCCCCTACCCGGGCCTCAGTTTCCCTGTCTGAGCAATGAGGGCATCACACTGGCTTTCCTTCGGGTTTTCTTCAGGGTCTGTGTCCCTGCTCCCTCCAGCACGCCCTTCCTCTGCCCTATGATTTCGTTATAAAGAAGGAGGATGCCAGCCTTGGGAAGAGGCTCTCTTTCCCATGTGGCAGATCCATTCATTCACTTGACCCAGCCCAGGGACAAATTAGAATGTAGCCAACAGCTAGCAAATTGATGAGATAGGTCGTTAATCCATTCATTCATTCATACTTGTGCACTCAAATATTACTGTGCCAGCTCTATGCCAGGCTCTGAATGGGGAGCTGGGCGTGCAGGGAACAAGGCAGCCTGGGCCCTGCCTGCTCCAGGTGGGGGTCCAGTCCTGTCTGGATTCCCCTCCTGTTGGCTTAAGGACTTGCCTCTGTGTCAGCCCTAGTGCAGGAATGTGCTGTGAAGTGCAGTTCTAACAGCCTATTTAAAGCCAAGCATTTACTTTTGGACACCCAGGACTTTAAGATTTCTACCTTCAAAGAGCAAGGGATTTGTTTTGACAAAGGAAGTGTAAACAGGATTCTAGTGAATAATATTTCTCATGGCTGCTCCTGCTTTAATCAATTGTATATTTATTGGTGATCTCATAAGTGTCCAGACTGTCCCAGGCTCTGCTGGGGATGCAGAGAATTTACAGCTCAGCTGGGGATGGATGGATGTGTGTGTGTGTGTTTGTGTGTGTGAGTGAGTGAGCGTGAAGGCCAACTCTGAGGACAGTGGCCGAGGGAATGACACAGCACGAACGTTACTTGATCACAGGTGTGGTGCTGGCCGCAGAGCTGAAGGAGCTCCAGGGAGGGGGCGTTCCGGAGGAGGAGGGGAGAGGCGGGTATTCTACGTCATTCTCCTTTTCTGGCCCGGCTGGCGGAGCGTAGCTGTCCGGCTGATAGCCAGCCCCTGAGCTGCCACGGTTTTCCCAGGCCTTAGTCTCTGGAGGCTGAGCCCTGGACTCAGTATGCAGAGCAGTCCTGGGCCCGTGGGAATGGAATGACAGGTCATGGGTGCGTCCAGGTTACCAGGGTGCCTCTCTCCCCCGTGGACCCCCGGAGTCTGCCAAATGATGCCACTGGTGTGACGCCATCCACCTTTCAGGGTCCCAGTTCCCCGCCTGCTGCTGCTGCGGATTCCCTAGAAGCTAAGAAATGCAGAAGATCTGTTCTTTTTTCAGGAAGAGCTGAGTTCAGATCTCATCTCCACCTCTTGCTAGCTCTGGGACCTTATGCTAATTCCTTCTCGGTGCCTCATTTTTTGACATCTGAAAAATAGGCTGATAATAGCATCTATTTCGTAGACGCAAGAGAAAAGCACGTGAAGTGTGTCACGTGGTGCCTGGTATACAGCAGGCGCCCCATTCTTGTTAACTGCTATCGTTCAGTTATTATTATGACGCATCAGGTGGCGAAGTCGGAAGGTCACCGTCTGATCCAAAAGTCATGTCTTTCTGAAAACTAGCATAGCTAAACTCTATGAAAATTCATGTCTAAAATCCCGACCCACCCTGGGCTGTAACTCAGCTAAGTGAAGTCGGAATTGAGGCTCTGCCTCTCTCTGTTGGTTTCTGCTGAAGCAACACACCTCTCCCCTGTTTCTCATCTGCAGCCTGGGTACCGGGTGAACTGTGCGCCTGGGAATATGTTCGTCTCTTCCCGACTCTAGCCCCTCTTGGGTCTGCGGCTAAGCTAAGCAAAGGTGGCTTGAAGGAAGGAGTTGGCATGGTGTCATATTTCATTACCAGAGACCTGGATCGGGTACCAGTGGGCCAAGCCCTCCGTACGCTGTTCCTTGGGGAAGCAGAGTGCAGGTGTATCACACGGCCGGTCTTGTAGGAGCCGTGACGGGGCAGCTGGCGGAACTGGACGTGTATCTGAGAGAGGCCTCCAGGAGCACAGAATAACTGCCACCAAATATTTGCCCTCTCTGTCTCAGGAATAAGGACTAAGGGGCGGGTATTACAGAAAGACAGGTTTGGTCTCAAAATAAGAATGACTTTTAACATGGTGCTGATAAAGAGTACTGGACACCTTGTAGGTGAAGTGCTTACTGTCCCCAGAAGGGCACAAGTTAAGGTTGGCTAAGCCACTAATGGGGATCATATCCAGAGGATGGCGGGGTGGGGGGGGATCTTTGGAACCTGAGACATCAGGACTTTGGGGAGACCATCAGTTGCTTCCACCTTCCCAGGCATTCACTTCTTAAGCTGCTTTTGGCCAGCACAGCCGTGAGCCTTGCTAGGCCCTGGCCACTGGCCGAGGAAGAAGCAGGACCGCCTCTGCGTGGAGGTTGCTGTTTGCCTTGGCCCCTGCTTGCCCGGCCACTTCCTGGCCCTGCCCTCCTGTGGCTTTTGCTTCATTAGCTCAGAGCCCCAGGTAAAGCCAGGCCCCGGGGCCCTGGATGGCACAGTGGGCACAGCCTCCAAAGCTGCAGAGCCTGCACGCCTCCCTGCTCTCCTCCCGGGCAGGCTAGGGCAGCCCACAGTAAGGGTGCATCAGGTGCTGTCATCCAGGCTTAAGCTGGAAAAACACTCGAGAAAGACTGACGCCTAGAGAGCGGGGGCCACGGCCCCGGGGTCCCGCAGCAAACCGGCAGGGCTGCAGTGGAAGCCGGGGACCCGGCCCACGGAGCAGCGCGCTCCCCCGGGAAGAGGATTTCCCCGGGAAACGCTGCTGTTAAGCTCCAGCTCGCTCTGCTCCCGCTCTGGCCACAGCTCAGGTGCAGGAGGGGCCGCAGCCGGGTGGCCTTAAAGACCTCAGCAGTCGTGAACCCTGCTTGGGGCTCTGATGCTGGAGAAAGGCCGTGCCCTCTGGTATCTCCATCCCCACCAGGCTCCTGCCTGTGGACGCACCCAACTGGGAGGCGGGGACATTTACGCTCCCCTAGTTCATCAGCTTCATTTTGTAAAAGGGGAAACCGAGGTCCAGAGAGCAGAATGATGGGTCTGAAGTCGTACAGGGGTCAGGGGAGAAGCTGGAGGCAGAGTCCAGCCCCCTGGCCCCAGCCCCATGGCCCTGGCTGAGCTTTCTGGAAGGCAGTGAGTCAGGCAGGGCCTGTGTTCAGGCCCTCCTCGCTTCTGGGGGCGAGGCCCACCACAGCTGCAGCAGACGGCCTGGCCCAGCCTTGCCTCGGCCTGGGCACCCAGAGCCCTGCAAGCCTCACGGGTTCTTTTGTTAACCTTAGATGGAAGCCCTGCTAGGGACAGCTCTTCATCATCTAGTTTTTTGGGGGAGACCTTCATTTCTGGCAGATTAACCACTCGGTGGTGGGGGGAGGTGTCGAGGGGGTGTGGGCCTGGGATTTCTACTCCCCAACTTGGAGGCTTATGGCCTCCACTTCACACAGATTTGTTCATTTGTTTTGTTTTATCTTCATTTGTTTTACATATACACCTGCGCTCTTGCTTGGCCAGGCACTGTTCCAGATGCTGGGGATAAAATGATGAACTAGACCTTGGAATCTCCTGGGGAGCTTTAAACACTACTGACGCCATCTCCAGAAATTTGATACAGTTGGCCTGGGTGTGGCCTGCGTGTTTCAATTTCTAAAATTGCCTGTATCCACATGGAAATTTCTTTTCAAGGAGGAAAAAAGCCTGTAGAAAGGATGTGGCTCTAAGCGGATGGTTGTGAGCAGAGCCCGAGTGAAGGGAGGCCCCGGGTCTTTCACCATCCACCAGGCTTTCCCAGGTGCGGGCACCACAGCGGGCCCGGTTCCAGCTCCCGGAAGGCTCTGCCGCAGGCCCAGCAGGGTGAAACGGGGTTCTGAGCACCCGCCTGTGACCCAGGCCCTGCACCCCAAGGGGGACATGTCTGGCGGCCACAGCTCCTTTGCTTGCCAGGGCCTTCTTAATCTCAGTGATCCTACAGCCAGCTTTTTAAAATAGTTGTTTTCCCCTCATCTGTAAACATTTAAAATCTTAAGAAATAGAAACCACCACAGGTCACACACATCAGCTGTCTCCTTTTTGCCTGGCATTTTCAAGAGCCTCCACTGCTGATGAACCAGGTGCCTTTTCTACAGATGCCTCGTGGCTCTCACCCTCCTCCTGTGCTCGCGTGGAAGGAATGCTTACAGTCACAGAGTGGGGACTTTCAGCCCGCGAGAGGGCTGAGAGCCCAGTGGTCTGGGCCTCTCACGTAGAGATGGCCGGTAAAAGAGCCAGGCCTGGAACCCAGGTCCCAGTTCTGTCCCCAGCTCTTCCACCATGCCGGGCATCCCAGCCACTGCCACACAGTGTCCGTGCCTCCCTGGCCATTCCCTGGGTCCACCTCCGCCACCCCACCCCTCCATTTACCCACCCGATTCTTCGTCCCATTCTCACTGCAAGGGAATATCTAAATTCTTCGCTTTTCTTGGCTGTGAGGATAAAAGAGAGGTCACTGCCTGACTCTGGGGCCCCATCACTGCCCAGAGGGCCCCGTGGTGACAGCAGAGGCTTGACATCCTTTCCAGCTCAGCCCCCAGGCTGTTCCTAGGCTCCAGGTATCTCCTGGGCTTTGACTGCACCCAGTGGATTCAGGGCAGAGACCTGAACCCTCACAAAGAGGTGGGGCTCATTTGGGCGGCTGCATGGGTCCCCCGACAAGTACACTTCCACCCACCCCTCTTCCTTTTCACAGATCCACAGACCAGACCCTCCTTTCCTCCCCCTTCCCCACCCCCGTCCCCACTTCCCCCACCTGGCAGCCCAGGCCCAAACACCCTACAGCTCAGTGGTTTTTACATGTGACTTGTCCAGGTGTCACTAACCTTTATAAGACTCAGCCTTAATAGTTTTGATCCTGCAGAGACACGTGACAAGTACAAGACATTCAGTAAAACTCGAGACCAGCAGGAGGGCAACAAAAAGCACAGGAGGATGGGGCTCGGTTTGGGTGTGTTTGTGTAACGTGCCATATGTCATTGTTATTCACATAAAAACATCTTTCTTGAAGCAATAGGAACCCACTCGGCTGTTGCTAACCAAATACCAAATGTTTCCTTTTTCCTCTCCTGCTCCTTCCAAGAGGCGGGCTGTGAAGAATTGCCGTTATCCGTGATGCTATCTTGCCTTTCAGAGAGCCTTTTCCTCAGAGCAAACGCCCGGATGTTTCTTCCAGCTTTGGCAGGAATTTTTGAGAGAAAGCTGTTTTCAAATCCCTTTTCTGTCTCTGTCTTAGACCTGGAGTACGGCAAAGGGAGGGGCTCCAGGCCTCAGTCTAATCCTGTCTCCTCCAATCTGTTTTCCTCAGTTGCCTCAGGACCTATAAGCACCCCTGCCCCCAACGAGAAAAAACAACAAAACCTGGTATTTTGGTGAAACGGTGTTAAATAAGATAAAATGAAAGAAAAGAAAAGGAAGCTCCAGTTGGTAGAGAGATGGCTCCAGGAACCGGGAATCACTTTTGGATTAGCTCTCCCACCACCCCCACCTCCGTGTACAATAAACAAGGGATCCCGTGTTAGCATTTCCATTTCCTCAGGAAGCTGCCTTTCTTGCTCCTACTTCTGAAATGGAATGTGCATTTTCATTGGCCCAAGTTCAAGGAGTGCCTAGGGGCAACAATGAAAAACCGGTCCCAAGCAGGTCTCCGTGGTCGGTGGTCGACACCCCCTCCCCCAGAGCTGTGACTTCTTGCTCCCCATCCTCTGGGGGTTGACGCCAGATGGGGAGGGAGGGGTAGGGAGGGAGGGGTGGCGACCTCCCTCACTTGGGTTTGTAGCCATGAGGGGAGCAATGCTGTCCCCACTGCCTGAGTTCTGGCTTCTGGTTGGGAAAATCTGGTGACCCTCCAAGCATCCACATACCAAAGGCTCTTAATTAAGAAAGTATGTTCCCATTTCATGTCACTCGAAAAGAATGAAAACAGTGACAGCATTTATTTATCTTCACTATCAATATCATTCCTGTTTCTAATTCCACTGGGGGTTATGAGTCTTGAAGGAACTGACTGTGGGTTGTGAGATTTTAACCCCAGCCATGTGCTGTGGGGATACATGTGTCTTCTCTCTGAGAGGGAGGCTCAGAGCGAGGAGGGGAAGGGCCGCAGAGCCCTGGCCTCTGACCTCCTGGAGCTCAGAGCCAATGGCTCTCGCCGGGAGGAGTGGCCTTTGCTTTGCCTTCTTTGGTGCTGATACAGTTGTCCCCCTTTCACCGGCTACATCCCATTTCCTTTCTGAATCTTCAGAGAAGTAAAAGCCGCCACTTCTTGAGTCTTATAGAGGAGAGGTGATGTCCGAATGGCTACCATTTGTGAGGACCCACTATGTGCTGACACTGGCCTGGGCACTCACGTGTGTTGCTGATCCTCTGATTGTCCGTGTGATGTGTGAGGACCTGGGCCTCAGGTTAAGGGATGTGCCCAAGACTAGATAACAGGTTAGTCCATTTGGGTTGCTGCAAGAGAATACCACAGCCTGGGTGGATTTATAAATAACAGAAACTGGGGCTTCCCTGGTGGCGCAGTGGTTAAGCATCCACCTGCCAATGCAGGGGACACGGGTTCGAGCCCTGGTCTGGGAAGATCCCACATGCCGCGGAGCAACTAAGCCCATGCGCCACAACTACTGAGCCTGCGCTCTAGAGCCCGCGAGCAACAACTACTGAGCCCGTGTGCCACAACTACTGAAGCCCACGTGCCTAGAGCCCGTGCTCTGCAGCAAGAGAAGCCACCACAATGAGAAGCCCACGCACCACAACAAAGAGTAGCCCCCACTCACCACAACTAGAGAAAGCCCATGCACAGCAATGAAGACCCAACGCAGCCAAAAATAAATAAATTTATTTTTTAAAAAATAACAGAAATTTATTTCTCACACTTCTGGAGGCTGAAAGTCCAGGTGCCACTTCATAAACGACCATCTTCTCTCTGTGTCCTCACATGGCAGAAAGGGCAAGGGAGCTCTCTGGGGCCTCTTCTAAAAGGGCACTAATCCCATACACAAGGGCTCCACCCTCATGACCTAATCACTTCCCAGGCCTCACCTCCTAATACCATCACAATGGGCATTAGGTTTCTACGTATGAATTTGTGGGGGGACACATTTAGTGTATAGCAGGTGTCCTTCACAATGGTCCTGAAGTGTGGGTACTGTCAATGGCTTATTACAAGAACAGGCTAAGAGACAAGAGGAAGCTCTTGGCAAACACCCAAACATCAGAAGGTGGTGGTAAGGACAGGGCCCCTTGTCTTGTTGTGCCCTCTGTTGGTTGACAACTTGTTAAGTGTCATGCCCGACCTTTAAGGTAGGCTTGGCTGTGCCTAAAAACTTCAGGACATGTTTGTTGCAAAAATGCATATGTTGGCATGCTTTGCACATGTATTCTCAGGCAGTTACCTTCATTACCAAGTAAATTTACTGTGCTGATTCGTGTCCCCTTGTGCCTCACCTCCTATCCCCAAGCAAGCTATCACTTCTGTCCATTTTCTTTAAGCCGTTCTTTTTTTTTTTTTTTAAATTGAAGTATAACTGATTTACAATATTACGTTAGTTTCAGATATACAGCAAAGTGATTCAGTTACATATATTTTTTCAGATTATATTCCATTATAGGTTATTACAACCTATTGAATATAATTCCCTGTGCTCTACAGTACATCCTTGTTGCTGATCTATTTTATGTGTGGTAGTTTGTATCTGTTAATCCCATACTCCTAATTTGTCCCTCCCTCTCTCCCTCTCCCCTTTGGTAACCATAAATTTGTTTCCTATTGTTAACGAGTCCAAGCTCGTTCTGCTCACCACAGGACAGGCCAATGAATCAGAGACGAGGTGTTGAGACAAGGAATACGACTTTATTCGGAAAGCCGACAGACCAAGAAGATGGCAGACTAGGGTCTCCGATAAACCATCTTCTCATGGTTTGCATGCCAGTTTCTTTTATAGCACAGAGAGGGGGAGGAGATGGGGTAGGAAAGTAAAAAGGCCATAAGTTTTGCAAATATCCCCTGGAATGGCCAGCCTGGGGGTGGGGGGGTGGGGGAGGGGGAGGGGATGTGTTAATTTCTTCTTTCTTGCAGCCATCCACAGGTGGGCGGGGTCAGATCGTCTCCCTGTGAGCCGAACAGAGGTACTTTGGTTTAACATTTCAGGCAGAGGGGCAGGGTTCCCTGAGGCAGGCCATTATGTATGATTATAATAACAAAAGCAACGGAAAGCAAAGGTTAAAGTCAAAGAAACAGATCAGACATGGAGTCCGATTTAGCTCTTCCCTGTTACACTATGTCTGTGAATATGTTTCTGTTTTGTATATAGATTCATTTGTATTATTTTTTAGAGTCCACATACAAGTGATATCATACAGTATTTGTCTTTCTGTCTGACTTACTTCACTACGTATAATATTCTCTAGGTCCATCCATGTTGCTGCAAGTGGCAATATTTCATTATGTTTTATAAGCCATTCTCTTTTTTAAAAATTACTGTGGTAAGAACATTTAACATGCGATCTACCCTCTTAATAAATTTTTAAGTGCACAGTACAGTGTTGTTAACTACAGACACAGCGCTGTACAGCAGATGTCTAGAACTTAATCATCTTGCATAACTGAAACTCTATATCCATTGGACAGTAGCTCCCCATTTCCCCCTCCCCCAATCCCTGGCAACCACTGTTTTACTGTTTCTATGAGTTTGACTATTTTATTTAAAAATTTTTTTCTTTTTTTTTTTTTGGCCACAACACGCGGCTTGCGGGATATTCCCCAACCAGGGTTTAAACCCATGCCACCACAGTGAAAGCCCGGAATCCTGACCACTAGGCTACCAGGGAAGTCCAAGTTTGACTCTTTTAGATACCTCATAAAGGTGGCATCATGCAGAATTTGCCCTTCTGTGACAGGCTTATTTCAATTAGCATAGTGTCATCAAGACTAACCCATGTTGTCACGTGACATGATTTCCTTCCTTTTTAAGACTGAATAATATTCCACTGTATGTATATACCACATTTTAAAAATCCATTCATTGGTCGATGGACATTTACGTTTGTTTCCACATCTTGGCTGTTATGAATAGTGTCGCAGTGAACGTGGGAGTACAAATACCTCTTTGAAATACTGATTTTAATTCTTTTGGATAAATACCCAGCAGTGGAATTGCTGGATCATATTAATTTTTTGAGGAAGCTCCATACACTTGAAGCCGTTCTTGAAGCCTCCCTGCAGTGGTCACAGATCTAGCCCTGAATTCTTGCCCTAACACACTTGTCCCAGGCTTGTCCCTGCCCTGTGGCTTCTCCCTGCCCCTCCCCCCAGCCTCTGGCCCTATTTCTCTAGCTTTGACCTTCTCCTCCTTCCCCAGCACTCAGCCTCTTCCCTGCTGACAATTCGCATTGCCTTTGGCGAGCCCATCACTCCCATTCCCATGCTCCAGCGAGCCCTCCCCTGGGCACCTCCCCTGAAACCCACCCAAACCAGGAGAGCAGTGTGTGTGCCCCTGCAGCCGGGGCACTTCCGGCAGCCCTGCGTGTGCAGCTTTGTTTGTGGCTGCCCAGCCCTGTCTGTGAATGTGCCTCCCTCCTGCCTGGGCTGGTAAGCAAACTGCTGGGACAAAGACAATGCCTGCGGAGCCTGTCTCCTTTAAGGGGTGCTCCCCACACCCCACTGCCACAGGGCCTGGAATGAAGTGCCCAGAAGGGGCTCAGCCAGTGTCTGTGAGCTTGCTAAGGGAACGTCGGTTCTGTCTGAGGCATGGCAGGAGTTCGGTGTGCCGCGGGAAGGAGTGGCAGTCCTGTCTTCCTGGGCCAGCCGTGGGCGTGCTTGGGAGGCGTCAAGCCCTCGAAGAAGCAAACGACATGTGGTTTCCTTAAAGCCAATTCAGTTCGGCTTCTCACCAAAGCAGGATCCCAACCACAGGGGCTGCGCCCTGCCTGCCCAAAGGCCAGGGCTTGAACCACAGGTGGGAATGGCTCCCAAGCCAGCGACCTCCTCCGTAAATGTCTCAGGCTCGTGGCTCCCACCCCATTTTTGTCCACCTTCCCATGCACTGCACTTGAATCATTTGTGCTCTAAAATCATTGATGCCTCAGTGGGACAGTGAATCCATTCCAGTCTCCTTGGACTTGGAGTCCAGCCCTTTCCTGTCTGAGCCCAGCTGCCTTTCCAGCACATCTGCCCCCCATCCTCCTGGGTGCTGGTGGGCCCTAGCCTTCCCTGGGGCAGTCTGCCCCTTGATCCAGGGCACTATAAGTTCAGAGCTTATAATGGGCTTTCTGGACCCCCTTTTCCATCACCTTCCTCTGGACATGCTTCAGTTTTGTGTCCACCAGGCCAATGTACCTGCAGCCGAGGTCAAATGTCACATCACAAAGACCACACCCCTATTCTTGGTCTCAGCTGACCGCCAGCTGTTAACTCCAAGCCTGTTTCTGGATCGTTAACCTGCCAATGGGTATGAGGTGTGTCTCCTCCCACCCACTCATCCACCCCCCCTCCCAGGTGTTCAATTCAATAAGAGAGTCTGAAAATTGAAGGAACCTTCTAGTATCAAAAAACAAGAGACCTTGGAAGAGAGTTTGCTGAATGAATGAAGGAACCAAAAGAATAAGGCTAGAATGATTAGATGATTGGTGAATACTTTGGGGGCAGGTAGCCTGATGCCCCGCATATCTTACGTAACGACAGACTCTTTCTGGCTTGGAAGGAAAGGTCAAAGGAGGACGTGGCCAAAAGCAGGATTTTCACATTCAGAAGAGCTGGTGTGTATGTTTGTGTGTAGACCGTGCATGTGTGCCTGTATACACAGCATCCCAGGGGCCTCCCAGCCTGAGAGAGAGATTCAGAGACAGGGAGGACCCTGCCCCTCTGTGCTGGGTACTCCTCCCCACTAACCCAAACAGGACACCCTTGGGAGAAGGGCTGTGGGCGGGGCCCTTCCAAGCTGTATTTCTACAGCATGGCTGGCTTCCGTAGAAACCGACTAGAAAGGACCTGCTCTGAAGATGCATTACAGAGCAACTTGTGCTTTCAACTTCAGTGTCCTCTGACTTTCTCGAAGTGACCTGCCCCTCGGACTTGCCCTTGACGCATTAAGAACTTTCATCTGCGCCTCTTCCTGTCACCTTGATCAAATCCCAAATGCACATTCTTCCTTCTGTGGCCTCGTTCTCCATTTCTAAAGGAATTGCAGACTCTGCACTTTGATTTTAGTGGTGGTGGTGCTTCCTCAGAGGATAAGCCCATTTATCTTTATTTAAAGCTGAGAAAACTTCCAAATAGATGATTACTGATCCTCTTCTTTCTTCCTGGGCTTCCAAGGCATGGCTTTCTTGCCTGGGATCCTCTGTACAGCTG